>NC_090333.1:45217781-45879344 GCF_035084215.1 Heptranchias perlo
TTTCCTTTTTGAGGGTTTTCATGATAACCCTACATTTTTAAATTTTGCAATTGTTGATTACAGTTGATAACGTTAAGTCATTTTTAAAAATTATTTGCACAGTTATTTTTTCTCTATCTTAATAGGTCTGTCTATCTCCATAACAATAAGCTTACTGACGCAGGATTACCTGATCATATGTTTAATGGATCTGATGGTGTTGGAATATTAATCATGTCAAGTAATTTCTTGAAGTATGTTCCCAAGAATTTGCCAACGGAATTATTCAGATTACATTTAAAAGTACGTGAAAACTATTTTTAAAAAGACAGTAGCTATTATTTCAAGTTAAATGTAATAACTTTACCTCATTGCACTCTTTCGTGTTCAAATGTTTGCAGAACAATAAACTTGAAAAGATTCCTAAAGGAGCTTTTGATCATCTTTCAAATCTTCGAGAACTGTATCTTCACAACAATTACCTAACCAATGAAGGAATGGACAATGAAACATTTTGGTAAGGACCTCGCAAGGTAAAGATGTTGAGCAAATATTGAGCAGAATATAATCTTTTTAGTTGCAAATTTGTGTTCTTTATGGCTTTCAAAATATACAAATGTTTTCCACTCTGTTCTCCGCAAAGGATTTTCTGTAAATTCCTAATGTTGATGTATCTATTTCTTTGCAAATTTCCACTTTCAATTCCCACACACCCCGGTCACACATAGCCAGCCTTAAATCAAAGCACTGTTCTGCCTCAACCGGATTCCTTAACCCCAAATGTATAACCCCTCTTAATGCACCAGTGTGATACTTTCCATTTATCACACACCACCTAATCTTATGGAATTACTGAATGAGGTTGCAGTTCTATGTTGTGGAATCATTCATCTGGGTAGAATATGGCAAAACTTATTTCACACAGGAACCTTGTAGCCAAAGAAGGCATTCATTTCAACCCAGGTCCCAGAGGGGGAAGAGGTGTGCAGCACCTGTTTTTTAAAAAAATTGTTCTTGGACAGCTTCCATGGTCATTTTTCCTGGTGCCAGCCAACAAATTATCAGATTTATTGAATTCAATTTCACAACTTGCATTTCTATAGCTCCCTTAATGTAATAAAATGTCCCAAGGTGCTTCACAGAAGCATTATCAAACAAAATTTGACACGAGCCACATAAGGAGATATTAGGACAGGTGACCAAAAGCTTGGTCAAAAGGTAGGTTTTAAGGAGCGCCTTAAAGGAGGAGAGTGAGGTAAAGAGGTGGAGAGGTTTAGGGAGGGAATTCCAGAGCTTAGGGCCTAGGTAGCTGAAGGCACGGCTGCCAATGGTGGAGCGATTAAAATCGGGGATTTGCAAGAGGCCAGATTTGGAAGAGCGCAGAGATCTTGCAGTATTGTAGGACTGGAGGAGGTTACAGAGATGGGGAGGGGCGAGGCCATGAAGGGATTTGAAAACAAGGATGAGAATTTTTAAATTGAGGCGTTGCCGAACCAGGAGCCAATGTAGGTCAGCGAGCACTGGGGTGGTGGGTGAACAGGACTTGGTGCAATATGGACAGTAGACCTCTGAATTAATAGTCCAGTACTATAGCCACGGGCTACCTGTTCCCCACCATGAAGCAATCTTAAATTACCAATTTCCTAAATCTATCCCAGTTATTCTTCTCCATCCAAAGTAAAGCTCTGTACTTCTTGAGGCACTCCATTTACAAGGCCAGTCGAGAGTAGGTGAAACTCATCTCACGAGGGTGGTGTGCAGCCTTGCAACTAAGTTGAACCTCAAGCCATTCTGTTGGGAGCACACATTCTACTAATGATCAGGCTGCTGTAGCATATGTAGAAAAATGTAAATTATTTCTTAATTGTACTTAACCTCTATTCTTCTTGAATTAAGGAAACTGTCAAGCTTGGAATACCTGGATTTGTCAAGTAACAATCTGACTCAGATACCAAGCGGATTACCTCGAAATATTATCCTCTTGCACTTGGAGAAAAATGCCATTAAATCAATACCTGGTAACTGGTTGACGCAGATAAAACATCTTGAATACCTCTTGCTTCATAATAACAAGATAAGAGCAAAAGCAATTCATTCACTTGCATTCAAGGGGCTTAAAAAACTCCATACCTTTCACCTCTACAATAATATGCTTGAAAGAATTCCAAGTGGCTTACCACGACGGGTGAAGACATTAATGCTTCTCCATAATCAGATCTCGGAAATTTCCAGAAATGATTTTGCTCACACATACTTTTTGATGGAGCTTAATCTGAGTTACAATAAACTAACGAGTCCCAAAATCCACCCGGAAGCATTCCGGAAAATGAGGCTGCTTGAATCTTTGGATTTTTCTGGAAATAATCTAAATGTAATGCCCAGTGGTCTTCCAAAGAATTTGCATGTATTGAAGCTGAAAGAAAATGAAATTAATTCAATTCCTGATGGCTCACTCTCAGGAATGACAAAACTGAAGGAGCTCTTCTTGAGTTATAACAAACTTAAACTGAACTCTGTCTATCCAGGGGCATGGAAACAGCTGTCTACACTACAGGTAAGAGATTATCAATATGAACTGTACTATCATCACAGTTCGCTGGGGAAAATCACAGACACAGCATTTTTCTTTCCCTGACCCCCTGCAATTGTTTTTATTTCTCTTCCTTCCTGAAGGCATTTGCTTATGTTGGGGTTTCTATTACCTCACCCAACTGCCCATTCTTCATGTATGAGACCAGACAGTGAATGTTGACAGGCTATTCAGCAATAGGGAGCATTGTAAACAAAACAAATCCTTTACCTATCTGATTTGTGCACTTTCTAGGAAGGTTGAGGAGCAATCAGGAGCAGAAACGTTTTAGTCCACTTTAGTCCATGTGCACTGAGGCTAAATGTACTGTCACCCTTGCTGAGATCAGCTAACTCGTCGTGAACTAGGGTTAAAAGTAGGACCTTCATGGTTTGAGTTACGTATTTACCCACAGAAAAAGCAGCGACCATCTAGACCCTACCTACACCTAACATACAGTCTATAATCCTTGGGGTGTTGAAATTAATTAATTCTTCTTAAATACTGATAGAGATTCCAACTAGCAAATCTGTAAGAACAGAACCCTCATCCCACTTTTTGGATGACATATCTATAATATAAAAATAATACGATCACATCACTTTCTGCTTGTTATGTCACCAGAAGGCTGCTAATGTCCAAGAAGTTGTAGTAAACACTTTCAATTAAGAAGTTGAGAAAATTGAGGGAAAAAGTTATATTAACATTTTTTATAAGTTTTCAAAACAAATCTAATGAAAATTTCAAAGGAATAATATTATTACAGAAATGTTCCTCCACAGAAATTCAGTAATATTAAATCTGTGGACTGCTGCCACTAGTGCTAACTTATAGTGCAAATAAAACTACATTTATATCGTTCTTGTTAACAGACAGTGCTGACACTGGAGAGCTTGTTAACTACTTGTTTAATTGGTTATTTGCTATTTTATGACACTGATATTAACACAGTTTTCAGAAGTTTCCATCAAGAATCACTTAAATAATTTTTCATTAGAATTTTTGTCCCTTGTATGATTGGAATTTTCTGTGTTAATCTTCTATGGCGTTGCTACCAGACAAAAATAGTCAATGTAATTTTTGAATATTAAAAATAATCTGTTATATTACCCTCTAATTTTTTGTACTTTCCTTGTTCTTCATATCAATTTATTTCTAAAGTTTCTTATCCAATATTTAGCTTGCAATGTTCTTTTCAAATGTTGTGATAAGGTGCCATATAAATGCTAGACTTTTTTTCTTTCCATTAAACTTGTCTCTACCATTTTGAAAACAAAAGATGGAGGGAAGGGAGTGAGGAAGAAAGTCTAGAAGGAGGGAAGGGGTGAAGCGCATGCTTGGGAAAGGGATCGGGAGGCAGAGGCAAAGTTGGATTGTTGTCTGTTATGCATGCACGTGCTTTCGCCTTGCTAGACATGCATTCTTTATGTCAGATCTCAGAACATTGGCCCTCAGCTGGGTGGGCCAAGCTGTGAAGTACTGAGGGACAGTATACCTGAAGCTGGGATGTTCATGAGGCCTGGCTGTGTTTGCTGGGCCATGTGTGGGAAGTAGAGTTGTTGGATCAATTGGCTGATGGGATGAGTATATTTCTGGATGAGTTTATGATTTCTTTTCTTAAAATGTTCAATTTGTAATATGTTTATTATATTATAAATTTTATTTCACTGGCATATAGTTGAATGGGCGAGGAACTGCTGAAATGGCTGTATGTCTGATAGTTTTTTTTATTGCATTGTGATTAGGGAGAAGCTGGCTGCGTTCAGGGCATCCCAATTTTGCACAGGTGGCCTCAAATAGGCGTTAGGCCCTTATTTACATATGCAAAGGGCCTTATGCCTGTTTCAAGTGTGGGGCCTGGATGCCTACAGTTTTGTCTATACCAATATGGTGGGCAGTGCATTTCCAGTTTGTAATGAAAGCACGCTTCCCGCTCGCCATATTGGAGACTTAGGTACCCATTTGGCACCCAAAAAATTGGCGCCGCACCATCGAATTTCTAGGCCATTGTCTTAAAGACTATGAAGCAATGTGAGGTAGCACATCTTTTGTTGGCTTTGTTGAAGGTTTCACATATTAAGAAACAGAACTTAAAAATTAAGAAGTTAGGAATAAGAAGAATTTCAGGTGGGAATTTTTTTTCACTCAAATGGTAATAGACTTGTAGAATACCATTGAAAATCTTTGAAATCAGCAGTACAAACGGGTTCAAGAGGCAATAGGATGAGTTTTAGGAGAGAGAAGGGATTGATGGATGGGATGAAGAGATAGGTTTGAGATGAGCTATATTCTTAAAACCAGATTTCATTATAAACCATAGGGCCACTTATTGCACTACAAGCCTTTCAATGTAATTATTCTTCCATCATCAGCTAAACACAAGTTAACTATAAAGTTACAATATTTGTATGAAGGCATTAAAATCATTTGCACTATGATGTGTGTCATGAAAACCATACAGCTCCTTTGTGCATAATGGAAAACAATGTCAATTTTAATTTGTTTTGTATTCTGTGTTCAGCTTTTGGATCTTTCAGACAATCAGCTCTCCTATGTTCCTTCTGATCTGCCAGAGTCTCTTGAATATATTTACCTCCAGAACAATCAGATTTCTGTCATCCCAGAAAACGCCTTTGAATCCACGCCAAACATCAAAGGGATTTTTCTTAGGTAAGATGAATTAAGTATCAAGAAGCTTTGTAGGTGCTTATTGTCAAAGGGGGAATAGATCCCTTTGTGCTGCTGAGTTCAATAGAAAATATAGCGCTCATGAATAGGAAAGCTTCTGCCTTTTATAACTGTACCTGAGGCCTTCTGAGAGCTCAGTGTACTGTGATACTAAGTCATTGGATATAAAAACAGAAAATGCTGGAGAAGCTCAGCAAGTCAGGCAGGTTCTGTGGAGAAAGAAACAGAGTTAATGGGCCCAATATTAGGAGGTCGACTGGGCGCATGCGTAACGCGCCCAGTGAAATCGGGGTGCTCCGCACGCGATCGCAGCTTGATTGAAGTTACTTACCTTTGCTTCCGGGTTTCGTGCTGGAAAGCTGCGCAGCAGGTGGACTGCGCATGCACAGCATAGACTGTCAGCTGGAGGAGCCCTATTTAAAGGTGCAGTCCTCCACTGACTGATGCTGCAGAAAATAGGCAAAATTACAGCATGGAGCAGCCCAGGGGGAAGGCTGCACCCAGGTTTAATGATGCCTCACTCCAGGTCTTATTGGATGGGGTGAGGAGGAGGGGGAGGACAGAGATCTTCTCCCCGGCGGGCGGGAGGAAGTGGCCTGCCTCTGCCACCAAGAAGGCCTGGCTCGAGGTGGCAGAGGAGATCACCTGCACCACCAACATATCGCGCACCTGCATACAGTGCAGGAGGCGTTTCAATGACCTAAGTAGGTCAGCCGAAGTGAGTACACTTACTCTTTCCCCTACACTCCGTCTGCCACATCACCGCCCCCACCCCACATCTCCTTCGGCACTGCCAACACAACTCTATCACATCACTCCTCACACCCACTCAAAGCTCATCCTCATCTTACCTGCATTTACTCACCTCGCCAGTACTCATCCCACCACTACCACTCAACCCAATCCTCATACAATCTCATGGCTCTATCTCATACTCACCCTCTCATGCATCTCTTTCACGGTCAGCCTCACTCAACCTGCCACTACCTTTGCTGCAGCCACAGGGCATGCATCACATATGTGCAGTAGGCAGCATAAGGCAAACGTGTCGTGAGCATGAAGGGAATGCACAAGGGTGTTTGAGGGTTTGTCATGGTTTTTACTTATATCTAATTTCTGATCAACTCACATTACATATTATATTGGCACCACTACTGCCACGTCTTTGCGAATCTTGTCTGGTTTGTGCAATGGTGCCCTTTCCTGAGGATCACAATGAAGACCCACAACTGATGCCACCCATTGTGTCACTGCAGAGTGGGTGTAGGTTTATTTGCAGGGCTCTTTTGTGCAGATGACTGAGAGACGTCGGCGATGTCCCCGGTGGCACCCCGGAAGGATGTGAAGGAGAAGTTGTTGAGGGCAGTGGTGACTTTGACAGCGACAGGTAAGAAGATGGTGCTCGGGCCAGCCGGGAGCAGCTCGGCATGAAGGAGGCTGCAGATGTCCACGACTACATGTCGAGTGACTTTGAGCCTCCGTGTGCACTGCTGCTCAGAGAGGTCCAGGAAGCTGAGCCTCGGTCTGTAGAGCTCCATGTGTCAGAGGTGGATGGCATGGCCGGCGAGGCTGGTGATGCTGTTCGTCCTCCGAGGAGGTCATGACTGCAGCTACGGCGGCCCCCATCCGGAAGATGTACATTTGAGAGGGTCCGCAAGGTAGGTTAATGTGTCCAGACACCGGGGTAAGTGTGCAAGTTGGTGAATTTTATTGTTAGGAGGAGGGTGGTGGAGGCCAAACTTTGTCCAAAGTGACAGAGCGGCCTCCTGCAATGAGTGAGGGTCACCCCCCCACACCTGTCAAATGGACCTTTGCAGCTGCCACAGGCTGATGGCTGCAACACGTCCATTTCAACTGCTAGTGTTTCCCCCAGTACGGGAAACAGTCCCAGTTGACTTGAAAATCCCACCCCTCCTAAAATATCAGGTCAATCAGGTCAGTAAACGCTTTAATTGCCGGCAGGAGTCCCACATGCAGGGGCTGCGCACGCAAGTCAGCGCGTCACTGGGGAACCTGGAAGTGGGCGGGTTGGAGCCGGGCTCTGGACCCGCCCCAGCAGAAAGTTCCCCGATTTTCAGAGCCCCCCCCCCGCCATGAACGCATCTGCTCGGGGGTGCGAAAATCGAGCCCAATGTTTCAGGTCGAAGACCTTTCATCAGAACTGGAAGATATTAAAAGAGTTAAAGTTTTTGAGAAAGAACAAAAGGGTAGTTCTGTGATAGGGTCGAGTGATTGAATGACAAAAGGGATGATGGTGCAAGGGAAGGAAGGTGGTCATGGGACAGGTTAAGAAACAAAAGATTGATCAGGAGTAGCTGTAAATGGCAACAGCAGAACCATTACCAGCACTAGCTGACTGAAAAAATGGGCATGATGTGGAGATGCCGGTGATGGACTGGGGTGGACAAATGTAAGGAATCTTACAACACCAGGTTATAGTCCAACAATTTTATTTTAAAATCACAAGCTTTCGGAGATTATCCCCTTCGTCAGGAGTAGGCCATATGACCCCTCGAGCCTGCTCCACCATTCAATAAGATCATGGCTGATCTTCAACCTCAACTCCACTTCCCCGCCCTATCCTCATATCCCTTGATTCCAAAAATCTGCTGATCTTAGTCTTGAACATACTCAACGACTGAGAATCCACAGCCCTCTGGGGTAGAGAATTCCAAAGATTCACAACTCTCTGAGTGAAGAAATTTTTCTTCATCTCGGTCCTAAATGGCCTAAATTATCTTGAGACTATGAACCCTAGTTCCAGACTCTCCAGCCAGGGGAAACAGCCTCAACATCTACCCTGTCAAGCCCCCTCAAAATTTTATACGTTGCAATGAGATCACCTCTCATTCTTCTAAAATCCAGACAATATAGGCCTATTCTCTGGATTTTAGGTCTAAAGCAGGACCTTAAGGGTAGTAATCTCAGGATTACTCCCAGTGCCACGTGCTAGTGAGTATAGGAATCGGAGAATAGACCAGGTGAATGCGTGGCTGGAGGGTTGGTGCAGGAGGGAGGGATTTAGATTCCTGAGGAATTGGGACCGATTCTGGGGAAGGTGGTACAAGCCAGACGGGTTGCACCTTAACAGATCCGGGACTGATATCCTCGCAGGGGGGTTTGCTGCTGCTGTTGGGGAGGGTTTAAACTAGAGTGGCAGGGGGATGGGAACCTGAACGGGGAGTCAGAAGAGAGTAAAGTTGAAAGCAGTAAGAGAGGGGAGGACCCAGGGGAAATTTACAATACAAATAGTACAAATAGTTGTTCAAGAACAAGTGAAAGGGAAAAGCGTAGAGCAGCGGAAAGAAAGTGTACTTTAGACACTACAGATGAAGTGAAAACTAGAAGGTGTAAAGCGATTAACCCAGCATCAAAGCTGAAGGACAGGCTAGGGTGTGTGGCCCAACCAAGAGGTCTATTTACAAGTGCACGGAGTATAAGGAATGAATTAAATGAACTACAGGTTCAAATTCAAATTGGAGGGAATGACATGATAGCTGTTCCTGAGACATGGCTGCAGGATGGTCAGGATTGGGAACTAAATATACCAGTTTATAAGGTCTACAGGAGAGGTAGGGAAAATGGAACAGGGGGAGGAGTAGCCTTAGTGATTAGAGATGAAATCACTTCAATGATAAAGGAGGATATAATGAGAGGTAAGCAGCCAACAGAGACCTTATGGGTTGAATTGAGAAATTGGAAAGGATCTAAGACTATAGTGGGAATTGTGTATAGGATCCCTGGCAGCAGCTCTGAAGTGCTAGATTGTATAAATGCAGAGATTAGACAAGCATAGTGGTCTTAATGGGGGACTTTAACCTTCACATAGATTGGGAAAAGCAGACTAGCAACTGTCAGAAAGGTAGTGAATTTCTTGAGTGTGTCCGGGATAGTTTTCTACAGCAGTATGTCCTAGAGGCAACAAGGGGGCAAGCCATACTAGATTTATGATGTGGAGATGCCGGTGATGGACTGGGGTTGACAATTGTAAAGAATTTTACAACACCAAGTTATAGTCCAGCAATTTTATTTTAAATTCACAAGCTTTCGGAGGCTTCCTCCTTCGTCAGGTGAACGATGTGAAAATGAAATCCTCGAAATGAAATCGCATTTATAATTCACAGAACAATGCTTGGTGAGTACAGACAGTTTTTTCAACTGCCCGTTGCCAAGGCAATCAGTGTGCAGACAGACAGGTGTTACCTGCCAGGTCTCACAGAATATACAAATCACCAATAAAAAAACAACAAACAAAAAAAAAACAGAGATAGAGAGGTAGAAACATAGAAGAGACAGCAACTGACCCGTTATATTAAAAACAGATAACATTTGTTCGCTGGTGGGGTAACGTGTAGCGTGACATGAACCCAAGATCCTGGTTGAGGCCGTCCTCATGGGTGCGGAACTTGGCTATCAATTTCTGCTCGACGATTTTGCGTTGTCTGGTTCATTACTCATTACTAAATACTAGATTTAGTAATGAGTAATGAACCAGATTTAGTTAACAGCTTAACTGTGCATGAACATCTATCCAATAGCGATCATAACATGATCGAGTTCAACGCAGTGATTGAAAGGGAAAAAAGTGAATCAGCTGCTAAGATTCTAGACTTGGGTAAGGCCGACTTCAATGGGATGAGACAGTGACTGTCCACAGTAAACTGGGCAAATCTGTTAATGGGTAAAACGACTGATGATCAGTGGGAAATGTTTAAAGAAACATTTAACGTGATACAGAATCGGTTTATACCCCTGAGGGGCAAGAACTCTACTTGCCAAAAAAAACAGCCATGGACAACTAAAGAGGTAAGGGACAGTATATGACATAAGGAAAGGGCATACAAAAAGGCAAAAAATGGCACAGATCCTGGTGAATGGGAAAGATACAAAGATCAACAAAGGGTCACAAAACAGATAGTAAGAGCTACAAAAAGAGAGTATGAAAAGAAACTTGCAAGGGATATCAAAACCAATACGAAGAACTTTTATAGTTATATTAGGAAAAAGAGGGTGGTCAGGAGTAGTGTTGGCCCCTTAAAAACTGAAAGTGGGGATATTGTCATTGACAATGGGGAAATGGCGGACATGTTGAACAATTACTTTGCATCAGTATTTACAGTAGAAAAAGAGGATAGCATGCCGGAAATCCCAAGAAAACTAATATTGAATCGGGGACAGGGACTCAATAAAATTAACATAAGTAAAACAATAGTAATGAAGAAAATAATAGCACTAAAGAATGACAAACCCCCAGGACCAGATGGTTTCCATCCCAGGGTTTTAAAGGAAGTAGGTGAGCACATTGCAGATGCCCTAACTATAATCTTTCAAAGTTCTCTAGATTCAGGAACTGTCCCTCTAGATTGGAAAATTGCATGTCACTCTGCTTTTTAAGAAAGGAGAGAGAGGGAAACCAGGGAATTATAGACCAGTTAACCTAACATCTGTTGTGGGGAAAATGCTGGAGTCTATAATTAAGGACAGGGTGACTGAACACCTCGAAAATTTTCAGATAATCAGAGAGAGCCAGCATGGATTTGTGAAAGGTAGGTCATGCCTGACAAGCCTGATTGAATTTTTTGAAGAGGTGACTGAAGTAGTGGACTGGGTAATGTCAATTGATGTTATTTATATGGACTTCCAGAAGGCATTTGATAAAGTCCCACATAAGAGACTGTTAGCTAAGATAGAAGCCCATAGAATCGAGGGAAGAGTACGGACTTGGTTAGGAAGTTGGCTGAGCGAAAGGCGACAGAGAGTCGGGATAATGGGTAGGTACTCACATTGGTAGGATGTGACTAGGGAAGTCCTGCAGGGATCTGTCTTGGGGCCTCAATTATTCACAATATTTATTAACGACTTAGATGAAGGCATAGAAAGTCTCATATCTAAGTTTGCTGATGACACAAAGATTGTTCAAATGTAAGGAATCTTACAACACCAGGTTATAGTCCAACAGTTTTATTTGAAAATCACAAGCTTTCGGAGGCTTTCTCCTTCATCAGGTGAGTGTGGGATTCCATGAAGGTTACCGCATTTATAGTCAGAGAACAATGCCTGGTGATTACAGATAATCTTTCCAACTGCCCGTTGTCAAGGCAATCAAAGTGTTCAGACAGAGAGACATTACATACAGGACTACTGAATATACAAACGGTCAGAACCCAAAGACAGAGAAAGAGAGAGAGAGAGAAAGAGAAACATCCGAAAGGAAGAGAGAGAGAATGGCCAGTTGTATTAAAAACAGATAACTCTTTTTTCGCTGGTGGGGTTGCGTGTAGCGTGACATGAACCCAAGATCCCGGTTGAGGCCGTCCTCATGGGTGCGGAACTTGGCTATCAATTTCTGCTCGACGATTTTGCGTTGTCATGTGTCTCGAAGGCCGCCTTGGAGAATGCTTACCCGAAGATCGGTGACTGCTGAAGTGTTCCCCGAATGGGAGGGAACCCTCCTGTCTGGCGTTTGTTGCGCGGTGTCCGTTCATCCGTTGTCGCAGTGTCTGAATGTTCTCGCCAATGTAACATGCTCCGGGGCATCCTTTCCTGCAACGTATGAGGTAGACAACGTTGGCCGAGTCACAGGAGTATGAACCATGTACCTGGTGGGTGGTGTCCTCTCGTGTGATAGTGGTATCTGTGTCGATGATCTGGCATGTCTTGCAGAGGTTGCCGTGGCAGGGTTGTGTGGTGTCGTGGACGCTGTTCTCCTGAAAGCTGGGTAATTTGCTGCGAACGATAGTCTGTTTGAGGTTGGGTGGCTGTTTAAAGGCGAGTAGTGGAGGTGTGGGGATGGCCTTAGCGAGGTGTTCGTCGTCATCGATGACATGTTGAAGACTGCGAAGAACATGGCGTAGTTTCTCCGCTCCGGGGAAGTACTGGACGACGAAAGGTACTCTGTTGGTTGCGTCCCGTGTTAGTCTTCTGAGGAGGTCTATGTGATTTTTCGCTGTGGCCCGTCGGAACTGTCGATCGACGAGTCGAGCGTCATATTGGCCTTGGAGGGAGTGCAGCGTAGGTTTACTAGAATGATACCCGGACTTCAAGGGTTAAGTTACGAGGAGAGATTACACAAATTGGGGTTGTATTCTCTGGAGTTTAGAAGGCTAAGGGGTGATCTGATCGAAGTTTATAAGATATTAAGGGGAACAGATAGGGTGGATAAAGAGAAACTATTTCCGCTGGTTGGGGATTCTAGGACTAGGAGACACAGTCTAAAAAATAGAGCCAGACCTTTCAGGAGTGAGATTAGAAAACACTTCTACACTCAAAGGGTGGTAGAAGTTTGGAACTCTCTTCCGCAAACGGCAATTGATGCCAGCTCAATTGCTAATTTTAAATCTGAGATAGATAGCTTTTTGCCAACCAAAGGTATTAAGGGATATGGGCCAAAGGCAGGTATATGGAGTTAGATCACAGATCAGCCATGATCTTATCAAATGGCGGAGCGGGCTCGAGGGGCTGAATGGCCTACTCCTGTTCCTATGTTCCTATTCTACACAATCTCTCCTCACAGGACAACCCTCTCATCCCAGGAATCAATCTAGTGAACCTTCGTTGCATCCCCTCTAAGGCAAGTATATCCTTCCTTAGGTAAGGAGACCAAAACTGAACATAGTATTCCAGATGTGGTCTCACCAGAGCCCTATATAATTGCCTTCCTAATTGCTTGCTGTACCTGCATGTTAACTTTCTGTGATTCGTGTACAAGGACACCCAAATCTCTCTGAATACCAATATTTCTTAGTCTCTCACCTTTTAAAAAATATTCTGCTTTTCTATTCTTCCTACCAAAGTGGATAATTTCACATTTCCCCACATTATATTCCATCTGCCACCTTCTCACCCACTCACTTAACCTGTCTATATCCCTTTGCAGCTTCTTTGCGTCCTCCTCACAGCTTACTTTCCTACCTAGCTTAGTATCGTCAGCAAACTTGGATATATTACACTCGGTCCCCTCATCTAAGTCATTGATATATATTGTAAAGAGCTGAGGCCCAAGCACTGACCTTTGCAGCACCCTACTAGTTACAACCTGCCAACCCGAAAATGACCTGTTTATTCCTACTCTCTGTTTTCTGTCCATTAACCAATCCTCAATCCATGCTAATATATTACCCCTAATGCCATGAGCCCCAATCTTGTGTAACAACCTCTTGTGTGGCACCTTATCGAATGCCTTTTGAAAATCCAAATATGCGACATCCACCCTGCTGGTTACACCCCAAAAGCTCTAATAAATTTGTCAAACACGATTTCCCTTTCATAAAACTGTGTTGACTCTGCATGATCATATTATGATTTTCTAAGTGCCCTGTTACTACATCCTTCACAATAGATTCTAACATTTTCCCTACTACTGATGTCAGGCTAACTGACCTATAGTTCCCTGTTTTCTCTATCCCTCCTTTCTTGAATAGATTTATAGAATTAAATTACCAGGGATGGTCATTCAAGAAGACAGAGCAGTGGATTCAAGAAGCAACTAGATTTGTTCCTGGATAAAGAAGGGATTGAGGAAAGTGATGAGAAAATGAGTACTGGGATTGAGGTTAGGCAAAATGGGGTAGACTTGTTGGACCTAATGTTTCTTTCTGTTTCTAACAATTCTAATGTTCTTGCTTTGGGTAAATGCTCATTGTGTGTTGAGAGTGGATGCATGGTAATCAGTGTACATTTTGAATTGAGCCATAGTGTTAGCTTTGGCTTAGTGGTAGCATTCTTGCCTCTGGGTCAGATGTTATGAAAATAAGAACATAACAAATAGGAGCAGGAGTAGGCCATACGGCCCCTCGAGCCTGCTCCTCCATTCAATAAGATCATGGCTGTTTGTCGATTTAAGCACTATTTGAGAGCCCTGAGCCGTTAATCTAGGCTGATACTTCAGTGTAGTACTTAGAGAGTGCTGCACTGTCAAAGTTGCCATCTTTTGATGAGATGTTAAACTGAAGCCCCACCTGCCTTCTCATATGGATGTAAAAATTATCATTGAAGAAGAGTCGAGGAGGTGTGTGGCCAATATATATTCCTCGACCACCATCACTGAAATAGATTATCTCTTTGTTTATCTCATTGATGTTTGTGGGACCTTGCTGTATGCAAATTAGCTGCTGCAGTTCCCTACATTACAACAGTGTGCACATATCAAAACTACTTCATTGGCTATGTCGTGCTTTGGGATGTCATGAGGTCATGAAAGATGCTGTCTAAATGCAAATTCTTTCTTGTATTACATACACTGTACACAATCTTTTCCTTTCACAGGGATAACAGACTTACCACTAGTAGAGTAAAAGATAGTGCATTTGAGAAGCTGAAGTTCTTACAAGTGTTGGATATGGGTGCATTCTCTGAGTCCCCCGCCTCATCCACAAAGGAAGATGACACCTCAAGAGACAAGTTAGAGAATGATGGTGACCAAGCTACTCAGAATGATAAGTAATTGCCCATGAAAAATAACCAAGACATTTAGTGTTGTGCTTTCCATACACTATGTTGTTGGCTGGTGTTACAAAATAGAGTTCATCCAAATAGCCATCACTGCCTCCTCTGACTGGCCCCTACTCCCCTGACCTCTAAGCTCCCCCAAATGTCCCCCATCTAATGATTCCCTTACCTCTGTTCTCCTCCATCTCCCTCTAAACTCACTTATCTCATCTATACAGCCCACTTATTTCCTTGATACCTTCCCATCCCAGCTTTTGACCACTCAGCTTCACCTCCTCAACCTCATGCTTGCTGACATTATCACTCTCCCTCTCAAGAAACTCACCCTAAGTATCTTCACCATCTCCAACTACCAGCCTTTCTCAAACTTGCTTTGTTCTCCAAAGAGTAGAACTGGACTGTTGCCTTGCAACTACAGTCCCAACTCTCTGACCATTCCTTATTGAAGTCCCTCTAATCTGGCTTCTGCCTTGCCCACAGTACTATGATTGTACTAGTTAAAGTCACAAACAACATCGTGTGTGACTGTAGCTCCCTATCTGTCCTCTGCCCCCTTGGCCTTTCTGCCACATTTGACACTATTGATCCACCACCTGTGACTCAGTCTACCCCATGGTACCGCTGCCTTCTAGTTCCACATTTTACCTGACTCAATGCAGGAACTACATTGCTGCCAATGGCTTTTCCTCCTCTGTTCACCCAGTCACCTTGGAGGGACAAAAGGGTTCATCCTTGGTCCCCTCTACAAGCTATGCTTTGGCGATGTTATTGGAACTTAAGTATGGAGTTAGTTTCCACTTGTATACCGATAACTTGCAGCTCTATCTTGCTGAATCCTCTTTTGATCCAAAGGTTATTGCCACACTCTGAAATTGCCTATCTGACATTAAGATCTGAATGGGCCAAAGCTTCCTCCAGCTGAATGCTCTTTTGCTCCCATCAGTACCTCCATGCCTCTGGCCTCAATTCCATCAACCTCCCCAGCCAACATCTCAAGCTGAGTCAAGAGATGTGAAAACTTAGCATCCTGCTTTGTTCTCCAAGGACTGGAACCAGACTGTTGCCTTGCAACTACAGTCCAACCTTTCTGACCTTTCCTTATTCAAGTCACTCTAACCTGAGCTCAGTTTCCTTCTTCACTTCTGCTGTTACTGAAACCATTCTTTCCCATCTCCGCAACATTTCCAACCTTAGCTCCCATCTATGCCCTACCGTTGCCAAAACCCCAGTGCATGCTTTTATTATCTCAAGGCTTGACTTCTGTAACACCGTCTTAGCTGGGCTACCCACCTCAACTCTCCATTAGCTTCATCTCATCCAAAACAGCCCACATTCTCACCTGCACTAAGTCTACCTCTCCCATCACCCGTCCTCTCCAAGCTCCACTGGTTGGTTGTGCCCAGGATGTCAGCTCTTGGATTTGTTTTTAAATCTTTCCATGGTCTCACCCCGGTCTTCCTTCATGATCTCCTCCTGCCTTTTATCCCAGCACATACCCTGCACACCTCTAACACTGGACTTCTCCTCATCCCTTGCTCCACCATCTGCAGCCATTCATTTGCCCACAGAGTTTTACTGAAACTCTGTACCCAGCTCCCCTGCCTGGTCACCTCCCTCCCTGCTTTCAAAAACCTTCTCAAAATGCTGTGCTTCAATTGCACCTTTGGTTTCCCATCCTAACCTCACCATTTTATCTCCCTTTGCCTGTTTCCTCCTTAATGTAAAGTGCTCTGAGATGTCTTCTGTACTTAAGGATCATGACATAAATGCAAGAAGTAGTTCTATATTTGCAGGGAAGGGCAATGGTAAATGTGGTAAGACTGTGGCAGAAATGTTCCTGCTGTACCTTATAAATAAACAAGTTGATTGTTTTTATATCCATATATGTTATTTAGAATGAATCTCTGAACTAACAGATATCTATTTATCTAACAGATATATATTTTAATTCTGAATTGCATTCAGAGGACAAACTACATTTATCAAATTTATCAATCCCCTCCTGTCAATGGATAGTTACATTGATGATGAGATACGTTATCTATTTAACTATTTGACTAATGATATCAATGATAAAAATACTTTGTTTGACAGGATTGGAACAATTTTGTTTTGACAATGAAATTTAAAACACAGGATTTGAACTTGTTGCTAATTGGATTTTAATTGGGTGACCCAATGTCAGAAGTCTGTTTCTTGCCTGGAGGTTCATTTTCAACAGGGGTGGTTTGAATATTTTATAGTCTTGTGCGATCCCAATTGTTGATGTGATAGAATGTTATCATTTGTAAATCATTTATTAAAAGATGATATAGATTCCAACTGGCCATGTAGTCTTATTGCATCTGCTGAACTTACAATTAGGAAGTATCTTGGATAGTCCTTCTACATCACAATGAAAAGGGTTCAAAGGTAATGGTACCATATATTTCCCAGCAGCTGTTCTTTAGTACAGTACATGGGCAGAATCTAATCTTTCTTAATGGGAATAGTGGTGATGGTGGGGAGGGGAGCTTCACTTCAGAGGGTGAATATTTGACATGCTGTCTGATACTGAAAATCATTCAGACTGTAATAAGGCTAAGAAAATCATCAATGATCATTCACTCCTGAGAAAAATACAACATATGAATCGGTCATATTTCAGTGGGTTGCATAACAGAGAATTAACTGTAAATGCTTTTTGCACACACTTGCATCAACAAGCAGGTAATTTTGCTGATGTAACCCTTAAAATCTAAACCTATTACAGAAGGCCATTCATCTGAAATTTTGCACTGTCAAGCCCCGGGGAAAGAGTGTACGTTTGATGCACTTTTGTAACTGGCCATATTACTAATAGAAATGTGTTGACATAGCTGAATATTGTGCAACATGTGTGGAGACTAAGCAACAAGTTTCTAGCAACTGGATAGTCATTAAGTATAAACTGCATTATGCCAAAGTGAAACTACAATCAAGCCAGGACAACTCTAATTGTATATGTTATTACTGTGGTTTAAATTACCCCCATACTAGTGATTGTCCAGCAGGAGTAAAGAATTTTGTGCATCTGGGAACCAAAATCCTGATGCTGTCAGTTATCCAATCGCAGATCTCTATAGAAACATTCAATGAAACTTGGTGCCTCAGGTAACATATCTACAAAAATATTGAAAGTCAAAATAGCGCAATGTGGGGCAGGTTATTGAAACAGATCAAACTGAATTCAGTTCTGAAAATGATGACATATTTAGTTGAGAGAACACAGATAATAAAGTTGAAGAAGTTATTAAAAAGATAAGAGAGCCAGCATGGATTTGTGAAAGGTAGGTCGTGCCTGACAAACCTGATTGAATTTTTTGAAGAGGTGACTAAAGTAGTGGACAGGGGAATGTCAATCGATGTTAATTATATGGACTTCCAGAAGGCATTTGATAAAGTCCCACATAAGAGACTGTTAGCTAAGATGGAAGCCCATGGAATCGAGGGAAAAGTACGGATTTGCTTAGGAAATTGGCTGAGTGAAAGGCGACAGAGAGTAGGGATAATGGGTAAGTACTCACATTGGCAGGGTGTGACTAGTGGAGTCCCGCAAGGATCTGTCTTGGGGCCTCAATTATTCACAATATTTATTAACGACTTAGATGAAGGCATAGAAAGTCTCATATCTAAGTTTGCCGATGACACAAAGATTGGTGGCATTGTAAGCAGTGTAGATGAAAACATAAAATTACAAAGCGATATTGATAGATTAGATGAATGGGCAAAACTGTGGCAAATGGAATTCAATGTAGACAATTGTGAGGTCATCCACTTTGGATCAAAAAAGGATAGAACAGGGTACTTTCTAAATGGTAAAAAGTTAAAAACAGTGGATGTCCAAAGGGACTTAGGGGTTCAGGTACATAGATCATTGAAGTGTCATGAACAGGTGCAGAAAATAATCAATAAGGCTAATGGAATGCTGGCCTTTATATCTAGAGGACTAGAGTACAAGGGGGCAGAAGTTATGCTGCAACTATACAAAACCCTGGTTAGACCGCACCTGGAGTACTGTGAGCAGTTCTGGGCACCGCACCTTTGGAAGGACATATTGGCCTTGGAGGGAGTGCAGTGTAGGTTTACTAGAATGATACCCGGACTTCAAGGGTTAAGTTACGAGGAAAGATTATACAAATTGGGTTTGTATTCTCTAGAGTTTCAAAGGTTAAGGGGTGATCTGATCGAAGTTTATAAGATATTAAAGGGAACAGGTAGGGTGGAGAGAGAGAAACTATTTCCGCTGGTTGGGGATTTTAGGAGTAGGGGGCACAGTCTAAAAATTAGAGCCAGACCTTTCAGGAGTGAGATTAGAAAACATTTCTACACACAAAGGGTGGTAGAAGTTTGGAACTCTCTTCCGCAAACAGTAATTGATACTAGCTCAATTGCTAAATTTAAATGTGAGATAGATAGCTTTTTGGCAACCAAAGGTATGAAGGGATATGGACCAAAGGCAGGGATATGGAGTTAGATCACAGATCAGCCATGATCTTATCAAATGGCGGAGCAGGCACGAGGGGCTGAATGGCCTACTCCTGTTCCTATGTTCCTATGTCTTTACTGTCAAGTGACAACTGTTGAACACAAGACAGCACCACACACCATGTCAGATTATCCATGACAGAAAGTTAGTGTTGATTTTTCTGAAGCCTTTCCATTAGGTGACGACCTTTCAGTAGTGATTGAAGATTTATCCCAATTTCCAGATCCATAGCAGCAAGAGTCACTGCTTCACATCTGGACAGATTTTTGCAGTGTACTAAATTCTGGAGGTGTTAATGGTAGACAGCAGATCTCCATCTCGAATTCTGAATTCCAGCAATTTCCAGAAGACCTTGGATTTCACCACACCACATTGTGGTGAGTCACACCACAATGGCTAACTGCTATCTCTGAGGTTGAAAGAGTCTTAAGAACAATCAAGAAGTGCAAGGACAGTTTATTTTAAAATTCTTATCCTTATGTTCAAATCGAAGGTAGGTGGCTGAATGTCCCTGACTGCTGAAGTGTTCCCCGACTGGGAGGGAACCCTACTGTCTGGCGATTATTGCGCGGTGTCCGTTCATCCGTTGTCGCAGTGTCTGCATGGTCTCGCCAATGTACCATGCTCTGGGGCATCCTTTCCTGCAACGTATGAGGTAGACAACGTTGGCCGAGTCACAGGAGTATGAACCATGCACCTGGTGGGTGGTGTCCTCTTGTGTGATGGTGGTATCTGTGTCGATGATCTGGCATGTCTTGCAGAGGTTACCGTGGCAGGGTTGTGTGGTGTCATGGACGCTGTTCTCCTGAAAGCTGGGTAATTTGCTGCGAGCCATAGTCTGTTTGAGGTTGGGTGGCTGTTTAAAGGCGAGTAGTGGAGGTGTGGGGATGGCCATAGCGAGGTGTTCGTCGTCATTGATGACATGTTGAAGGCTGCGGAGAACATGGCGTAGTTTCTCCGCTCCGGGGAAGTACTGGACGACAAAGGGTACTCTGTTGGTTGCGTCCCGTGTTAGTCTTCTGAGGAGGTCTATGCGATTTTTCGCTGTGGCCCGTCGGAACTGTCGATCGATGAGTCGAGCGTCATATCCCGTTCTTACCAAGGGCGTCTTTCAGAGTCTGTAGGTGTCCATCGCGTTCCTCCTCGTCTGAGCAGACCCTGTGTATTCGCAGGGCCTGTCCATAGGGGATGGCCTCTTTGACGTGGTTAGGGTGGAAGCTGGAAAAGTGGAGCATCGTGAGGTTGTCCGTGGGCTTGCGGTAGAGTGAGGTGCTGAGGTGCCCGTCTTTGATGGAGATTCGTGTGTCCAAGAAAGAAACTGATTCTGAGGAGTAGTCCATGGTGAGCTCGATGGTGGGATGGAACTTTTTGATGTTATCGTGTAGTCTCTTTAGTGATTCTTCGCCGTGGGTCCATAGAAAGAAAATGTCGTTGATGTATCTGGTGTATAGCGTTGGTTGGAGGTCCTGTGCAGTGAAGAAGTCCTGCTCGAACTTGTGCATGAAAATGTTGGCGTATTGGGGTGCAAATTTGGTCCCCATGGCTGTTCCGTGTGTTTGGGTAAAGAACTGGTTATCGAAGGTGAAGACATTGTGATCCAGGATGAAGCGGATGAGTTGTAGGATGGCGTCTGGAGATTGGCTGTTGTTGGTGTTGAGTATTGATGCTGTCGCAGCGATGCCGTCATCCTGGGGGATACTTGTGTAGAGTGCCGAGATGTCCATCGTGGTGAGAAGTGTTCCTGGTTCAACTGGTCCGTGGGTGCTGAGTTTTTGTAGGAAGTCTGTAGTGTTGCGACAGAAGCTGGGGGTTCCCTGTACGATGGGTTTCAGGATGCCCTCGATGTATCCAGAGAGGTTCTCACACAGGGTTCCGTTGCCTGATACGATAGGACGTCCGGGTGTGTTGGCTTTGTATATCTTTGGGAGGCAGTAGAAGTCTCCCACGCGGGGAGTACGTGGGATGAGAGTGCGTAGGATGCTTTGAAGGTCTGGATCGAAGGTCTTGATCAGTTTGTTGAGCTGGTGGGTGTGTTCTTTGGTCGGATCTGCAGGTAGCCGTCTGTAGTGTTCCTGGTTGTCCAGTTGTCGGTATGCTTCTTTGCAATAGTCCGTTCTGTTCTGTACGACTATGGCTCCTCCTTTGTCCGCTGGTTTGATGACGATGTTGCGGTTGGTCTTGAGAGCGTTGATGGCGTTGCGTTGTGCTCGGGTGACATTCTGGACTGTCTTCTGAGTGTGGCTGATGAATCTGGCATTGACGCATTTCCTGACAGCTTGAGCATACATGTCAAGCTGAGGGCAGCGACCCTCCGGAGGAGTCCAGTTTGACCCTTTCCTCTTCGGTTGCTGTACCGCGGATCCCTCTGTCTGCTGTTCCGGATCATTGATTGTCTCATTGGGTTCGCTGTTGAAATCTTGGGGTTTGTGGTAGAATTCCCGGAGCCTCATTCTCCTGATGAATTCCTCTGTGTCCGCCGCGAGACTAATGGGGTCCATTTTGGTAGTGGGGCAGAAATTGAGCCCTCGGCTGAGAACTTCGATTTCGTCTGGTTGAAGGGTGTGGTCGGACAAATTGACGATAGACTTCCCTGTGGTTGCAACCGTGGTACCGGGGGAGGCTTGGTCGATGCTGGTGGTGATGCCGAGTTTCTCAAGCTTCCTGCTCTTGGTTTTCATGTAGGCAGCGTAGTTTTGTTGCCTCGTCTGTTTGGCGGTATAACGTAGCTGGTCTGCTGTGTCCTGAGTACAGGTTGAGAGTATGGACTCTATCTTAGTTTCGAGGTTGCGGCGTCTGCTGTAGAGTTGGTGTATGAGATGGTTGCGGAGTGTGCGAGAGGTACGGCGGCAGAGTCTCTCAGCGTAATCCGAGTTGTATGTGGACCTGAGTGGGTTTGTGATCTGGAGTCCTTTCGGGATCTTGTCTGCTTTCTTGCAGCTCTGTAAAAACTTGATGTCTGTGTCTATATGCGCGATCTTCTTGGATATCTTTCCACTGTGAGCCGACAGTTTGTGGTGTCGATGGTAGTCATGGAGGAGCCATCGTCATACAGAACAGAACAGACTATTGCAAAGAAGCATACCGACAACTGGACAACCAGGAACACTACAGACGGTTACCCACAGATCCGACCAAAGAACACACCCACCAGCTCAACAAACTGATCAAGACCTTCGATCCAGACCTTCAAAGCATCCTACGCACTCTCATCCCATGTACTCCCCGCGTGGGAGACTTCTATTGCCTCCCAAAGATACACAAAGCCAACACACCCGGACGTCCTATCATATCAGGCAACGGAACCCTGTGTGAGAACCTCTCTGGGTACATCGAGGGCATCCTGAAACCCATCGTACAGGGAACCCCCAGCTTCTGTCGCGACACTACAGACTTCCTACAAAAACTCAGTACCCACAGACCAGTTGAACCAGGAACACTTCTCACCACGATGGACATCTCGGCACTCTACACAAGTATCCCCCACGATGACGGCATAGAAAGAAAATGTCGTTGATGTATCTGGTGTATAGTGTTGGTTGGAGGTCCTGTGCAGTGAAGAAGTCCTGCTCGAACTTGTGCATGAAAATGTTGGCGTATTGGGGTGCGAATTTGGTCCCCATGGCTGTTCCATGTGTTTGGGTAAAGAACTGGTTATCGAAGGTGAAGATATTGTGATCCAGGAGATTGGCTGTTGTTGGTGTTGAGTATTGATGACAGCATCAATACTCAACACCAACAACAGCCAATCTCCAGACGCCATCCTACAACTCATCCGCTTCATCCGCTTCATCCTGGATCACAATGTCTTCACCTTCGATAACCAGTTCTTTACCCAAACACACGGAACAGCCATGGGGACCAAATTTGCACCCCAATACGCCAACATTTTCATGCACAAGTTCGAGCAGGACTTCTTCACTGCACAGGACCTCCAACCGACGCTTTACACCAGATACATCAACGACATTTTCTTTCTATGGACCCACGGCGAAGAATCACTAAAGAGACTACACGATAACATCAACAAGTTCCATCCCACCATCGAGCTCACCATGGACTACTCCTCAGAATCAGTTTCTTTCTTGGACACACGAATCTCCATCAAAGACGGGCACCTCAGCACCTCACTCTACCGCAAGCCCACGGACAACCTCACGATGCTCCACTTTTCCAGCTTCCACCCTAATCACGTCAAAGAGGCCATCCCCTATGGACAGGCCCTGCGAATACACAGGGTCTGCTCAGACGAGGAGGAACGCGATGGACACCTACAGACTCTGAAAGACGCCCTGGTAAGAATGGGATATGACGCTCGACTCATCGATTGACAGTTCCGACGGGCCACAGCAAAAAATCGCATAGACCTCCTCAGAAGACTAACACGGGACGCAACCAACAGAGTACCCTTTGTCGTCCAGTACTTCCCCGGAGCGGAGAAACTACGCCATGTTCTCCGCAGCCTTCAACATGTCATCAATGACGACGAACACCTCGCTATGGCCATCCCCACACCTCCACTACTCGCCTTTAAACAGCCACCCAACCTCAAACAGACTATCGTTCGCAGCAAATTACCCAGCTTTCAGGAGAACAGCGTCCACAACACCACACAACCCTGCCACGGTAACCTCTGCAAGACATGCCAGATCATCGACACAGATACCACCATCACACGAGAGGACACCACCCATCAGGTGCATGGTTCATACTCCTGTGACTCGGCCAACGTTGTCTACCTCATACGTTGCAGGAAAGGATGCCCCAGAGCATGGTACATTGGCGAGACCATGCAGACACTGCGACAACGGATGAACGGACACCGCGCAATAATCGCCAGACAGGAGGGTTCCCTCCCAGTTGGGGAACACTTCAGCAGTCAGGGACATTCAGCCACCGACCTTCGGGTAAGCGTACTCCAAGGCGGCCTTCGAGACACACGACAACGCAAAATCGTCGAGCAGAAATTGATAGCCAAGTTCCGCACCCATGAGGACGGCCTCAACCGGGATCTTGGGTTCATGTCACGCTACACGTAAGCCCACCAGCGAACAAAAGCTATCTGTTTTTAATATAACGGGTCATTTGCTGGCTTTCTCTGCCTTCCGGATGTTTCTGCCTCTCTCTCTCTGTTTTTTTTTCCTGTTTTTTTTTGTTGAATGTATATTCGGTGACCCTGTAGGTAACACCTCTCTGTCTGAACACGGTGATTGCCTTGGCAACGGGCAGTTGCAAAGGCTGTCTGTAATTACCATGTATTGTTCTGTGATTTATAAATGCGTAGGCTTCGAGGAGTTCCTGACATTTACCTGAGGAAGGAGGAAGCCTCCGAAAGCTTGTAGATTTCAAATAAAATCGTTGGACTATAACTTGGTGTTGTAAAATTGTTTACAATTGTCAACCCCAGTCCATCACCGGCATCTCCACATCATTGTTGGCAATGAGTAACTCGTACCAATTGAGGGTTGTTCTTGTAAATAAATAATTAGTGTTTATAAAGAGACATAGGAAAACCATCTTTAACCATTATAAAGTGGAAAATACTTTTTTGTAATGCTCTTATATTGTAATCCTGTTATATGATGTCATTTGCTTGCTGTGTCATAGTTGCAAAGAAAATATTGTGAAGGACATTATTCTAGCTTCTTGTAGTTGTGTGGATACATTGCTCTTTTCCTTATGGTTGCACAGATGTAAAATTTTGCACAAGCAAGACACTGTTCTGGATCATAATCTTTGATAAAAATTTAATGAAAGACTGTGTTATGATTTTAAAAATGTCACGATGATGTAATCAGATACTAATAACTTTCAGGACCTTACATATTTTTGGAAATCTGGTTTAGGACATAAAAGTTTTTTTTGTTTTGCTTTTATTTCAGTAGTGACAGAAAAATAATGGTGTCCTTGAAGTGGGCAATCGGTTCCAATTAAAATCCCAACAACCTGACTGTGGGCTTAATACAACCAACGCTTGCCCTGAGAAAGAGGATCGAGATTAAACATCAAAAACATCAGTACTAATCCAAATAAATCTGGCAAGGTTTATCCTTTAGTCCTTTGGACTCTATTTATTGTTTGAGGCTTACCTCAAAAGTAGAGGTGGAAGCGGGGAAACATAAATTGCCAATCTGGAAATGCATACTAGGGCCCTGGCTTTCCAACTCATATGGAAAGGAAAATGTTCTTTGCATCGGCACAAATTACATTTTAATAGATACAGAAAATGCTGGAAAAGCTCAGCAAGTGACCTGAAATGTTAACTCTGTTTCTTTTTCCACAGATGCTGCCTCACTTGCTGAGCTTTTCCAGCATTTTTTGTTTTTATTTCAGATTTCCAGCATCCACAGTATTTTGCTTTTGACAAATTATACTTTGCCTGGTGTTGGCAAAAGTGTAATTCTTGTGCCCATGGTGGGATTCTGCACGATCTACAGAGCAGCAGCATGTAGGAAGCTAACATTGCAGGGTTGGGGGAAGAAGATGCTAACATTGGAGTGTTTCTTACATTAGGCCAGTAAAAAAAGAACTGGTTTTAATTTCACAGATACTGGAATTTAATATTTTTAAATGACTTAAAAAAATATATTCAGCCCTCAAACTCCTGGCTTTCTCAAAATCAGAGTCAAAATGTAGAAGATTTGTTTAGACCTTTCTGTAGGAAAATTGGGCATTTACAGATAGTTTAATTTTTTTCCTCTCTGCTTGCCTCCACTTTGTTGTCCCATGCTACACACAATCCAGGGCTGAGAGGGAATGGGCAACTTGGTCCTAGGATTCTTGTCAATGGTGCTCTGAAATCAGCCTGCAGGCGTTAATTCATCCTCCATTTTTCCTCATTTGGGAGGGTGAGTGTCCGACCTGCGCTCTATGCTTCGGCCTCAGCAGCATGGTGTAAAGTAGTTATTCAGTGTTCAGTAATCATGGATCTGATCTCACATCTGGTACAGGCTATTACAGTGCCACACAGGAAACCTATTACCCCAAAGCATCCAATTCAACTCCCTGCCAACCTTCTCTGACATAAACACAAAAAGGCTGACCAAATATGACAATACTGCATGCTCGACATTGAGCTGAATCTCACTGAAGCTAAAACTTCCAGCATCCAGGCAGCTAAACAGTGACATTCTTCCTAGGTACAGAGTGCTAACAGCTTACAACAAAATTCACTCCAGCATACTTTTTAATTTGATTCATTTGTACCTGGTTTGTTAATGTGAATATAATTTTTGCTTATTGCACATTAATATGCTACATTCCTAACATGTGTGAACAATCGTACAACACCAAGTTATAGTCCAATAATTGTTGGACTATAACTTGGTGTTGTAAGATTGTTCACATTTGTCAACCCCAGTCCATCACCGGCATCTCCACATCATTCCTAATATTGAGCAGTGAGTACACACAAAACACAATTTTAATACTTTATTTCAACTATATCATGTAAGAATGGACTTTGAGATGTCTGCATTGCCAAAATAAACTTTTGATTTGCCAAAGATGCATGCAACAGTGTATAATCCATACACTTTTAGAGGTCTTTCACTTTCACTGAATTATATTCTCAGCATCAAACCACAAGGATTTGCTAAAAAAAGAACTATTGGACTGGGCAGTGCAATGAGTTGTCACACTACATGGTTCTGTCTGATTGAAATTATATTACACCATCTCCATGAAATATTTTTATACTATTAAGAACAAATACATGACTAAAAAGTGGGGAAAATTGGAAACCATTAGAAGATAACGTACCTTAAAAAGCTCCTTGGTAAATTGACAAAAAAGAGCAGACAATTCTGAACTGCACATGGTGTAACGAACACGACTCTGTCCCACGCTGCTTGCGACACATATACAGTGGTTAGATTGTGAAAATCCTGCTGCTGGGATTTTCTTCCTCATTATACGTGCTTTTAAAGTTGGAATGATCTTTAATTCCTTCCCCCTCTCTCAATTAGCATACTGTCAGTTTAAGTGCAAAGTGGATTTATCAGTGGAGACCATTAGAAAATATGTCAATAATAGCAATGGCCAATGTAAAACGCTAAATTGGACCATGTAGTGCCTACTGTTCTGGCTCTATGTGGCCTCTCGAACATCCAAGATGGCGTCTTGCTGCGCACACACGTTTCCAGCGTGACATGCGCTGGACACCATCTTGGTATAGGAGTTAGCACAGGCCCAAATACCAAATGCCAGAAGTGTTCAGTTCCATTCGCAATCCCTCAAATAATGAAGCAGTCCGTGCCCGCATGCAGCAAGACCTGGACAACATCCAGGCTTGGGCTGATAAGTGGCAAGTAACATTCGCGGCAGACAAGTGCCAGGCAATGACCATCTCCAACAAGAGAGAATCTAACCACCTCCCCTTGACATTCAACGGCATTACCATCGCCGAATCCCCCACCATCAACATCCTGGGGGTCACCATTGACCAGAAGCTTAACTGGACCAGCCATATAAATACTGTGGCTACAAGAGCAGGTCAGAGGCTGGGTATTCTGCAGCGAGTGACTCATCTCCTGACTCCCCAAAGCCTTTCCACCATCTACAAGGCACAAGTCAGGAGTGTGATGGAATACTCTCCACTTGCCTGGATGAGTGCAGCTCCAACAACACTCAAGAAGCTCGACACCATCCAGGACAAAGCAGCCCGCTTGATTGGCACCCCATCCACCACCCTAAACATTCACTCCCTTCACCACCGCCGCACAGTGGCTGCAGTGTGTACCATCCACAGGATGCACTGCAGCAACTCACCAAGGCTTCTTCGACAGCACCTCTCAAACCCGTGACCTCTACCATCTAGAAGGACAAGAGCAGCAGGTACATGGGAACAACACCACCTGCACGTTCCCCTCCAAGTCACACACCATCCCGACTTGGAAGTATATCGCCGTTCCTTCATCGTCGCTGGGTCAAAATCCTGGAACTCCCTTCCTAACAGCACTGTGGGAGAACCTTCACCACACGGACTGCAGCGGTTCAAGAAGGCGGCTCACCACCACCTTCTCAAGGGCAATTAGGGATGGGCAATAAATGCCGGCGTCGCCAGCGACGCCCACATCCCATGAACAAATAAAAAAAAAGCATGTAAAGTAAGGAGAAAATGCGTGCAGTGTGCAACGCTGATTTAAAGTGATAGATACCATTTTAACGCTCAACTCAATGCATTGTCTTAACCACGCACACCTAAATGTGTCTTAGATTGCCTGGAGGACCCCCCACCTGTGCTATTTAAAGGGATCATGCAGGAATTTACTGGTTAGTTGCTGGATTATTGCTTCTGGCTGCTGGTGCAATAAGAAGTGTTTTTTGAAGCTCCCTATACTTACTGAGAGTTCCTGGATTACATTTGAGAGTGGTTTGGCAGGTACTGCCTTACGGTTTGGGAAGTTACAATATTGTCAACTACATCCCCCTACACTCCCCACCTTTCCACTCCCACAAGACAATCAAATCGTCCTCCATCTGATTGGACATTGGTTTCCCCTTCAGCTCACCGCACAAATAAAAGCCACCACCAAATGCAAATTCAAAATCACATTTATCAATGAATAAATGAAATTATGCAAACAGAACGGAACTATTCACCCTTGTGCATTCCCTTAGTGCCTTTTATCTATCCCAGTGCTCCAACGAGGTGCTTCCCCAGTGGCTGGAGCATGGGTGGTGGGAGGCTGCTGGCCTTCACTGGAGGAGTGTGCAGATGGTCTTGGAGGACGACCTTGAGCAGCTCTGGGCCGGAAGGGCCCGGCTTCAAACTGCACCATCTCAGCATTAACTGCAGCAGTCTGGCCTGGCTGGTCGAGAGGCAATAACAAGGACACTGACGGAGTGGCAGGGGTGGGAGCAGGATTGCTGTCATCCTGAGAGAGGACAGCACGTCCGATTGCCATGGCGTCACTGCCACTCTCCCGGGGCGGCGCCTCAGCAATCCTGGTGATCAGCTGGAGAACAGATTGCTGGAGTGCTGTGATGCCCTGGAAGCCCCGTTCAACAGTGGTCCCAAGAGCCACGATAGCAGCAGTCTGAGCAGCAACCGTAGCTTGCAGACCTTTGATGACATTGGTTTGTGCTGCGATGGAAGCCGCGACATCGGCCATCAGACGCTGCATCATGGTGTGTTCCACAGGTGTGCTGGTGGAAGTGACCACCTGTTCCATGTTGGAAAGGTTGGGCTCCAAACTCTGCGCAAAGCCCTGTGCCAAGTTGGAGCTGGACTCCTCCATGCCCCTTCTCATTGTGCTTAGGCTTTCTGGCAGGCTTTCCACTGCCCCAAGCATTTGGTTGTGTACGCCCATCAGCCGTCTTCTGTAGCCTGGTCCATCGAAATCCTCATCTGACTTCTCTGCAGCAGAACTAGTGAACGACCTCACCCGAGCTGGCACCTGTGCTATCCATTCCCCTTGCCCCGGCTCCTGTGCACTTGTGCACGGTGTCTCACCACGTGCAGATCCCTCCTCTAACCTAGCCTCTAAAGGTCACGCAGTTTCAGTCTCTGAGCTGGTGGAAGCGAGTGTCAGATCGAGTGACGGTGTGGTTTCAGGGTCGTCCTCCTCCTCCTCCTCCTCCCCCTCCTCTTCCTCCTCCTCCTCCTCCTCGGATAGTGCCACCACGTGTTCTTGGGTATCTGCAATGACAAAGGGAAACAGATTGAGTTGTGGAGTGGGGAGAGGAGCAAGTAAGACGTGCGTGACAACGGCATCTGCAGTACGTGAGTCAGAAAAGATTGTGGGAGGAGGGAGATGTGGGAAACGAGAAGGAGCATTAGACATAAGATATGCAGAGACCCCCTTCATCGGCACCTCCAGCGCGGCATGTGGACATGGCTGTAACGAAGGCTCGTCCAATGATCTGAAGCACCGTCTCCTCGAGGTGGGTGAGGACATGTAAACGTGCCCATCCACCCTCAGGTCCCTTCTGCTGCGCCACCTTCTCCTGCAAGACAGAGGACAGTGTGTCAGTGAGTATCCTGCAAGTTGTGTGGGTGATGTGCCTGTCATGGTAGAATAGCTGCCATTGTGTGTGACCTGTGAGTGGTGGTTGTGTGGCCTGCAAGTGTGGTACTATGTGTGGGTGAGATGTAGCATGCTGAGTGCAGCATTGCGTATGGATGGGCAGTGTTTGTTGGTGGGTGGGTGACTGGGGGTGTGATGCGTGGAGCAGTGGTGCAGTTGGTCGGATGTGCCACTTAACACTTGCATTCACTCACCTTGACCACTCGTGTCAAATCATTGAACTTCTTTCTGCACTGCACCCACGTGCATAGTGCCATTCTCCTGGCGTTCACTTCCTGGACCACAGCCTGCCAATGCCTGCAGAGCTGCAGTCTGGAGGGTCTCCTGCCACCCTGCGGGTACATGTTGGCCCTCCTTTCATCCACCCCTTCCACCAGGGCCTCCAGTGCATCATCCGAGAAGTGTGGAGCCCTCTCTCATGCCGGTCCTGCCATCCTTGTGGCCACCTTTCCCACCTCCTAGTGGACTGTGCGTTTCCCATTTAAAATGTGCACCTGCACCTTTAAGAGGTGCAGGCTGCCGATGACGTGTGCTGAGCAAGCCCCATTTCCGACTTCCTCATTCTCCGTGCAGCCTCTCAGCAGCGCAGGTAGCGCTGGCTGCACGGAGATATCATGGTAAGTGGCAGGCAGCTCCAAATTCACGTGCTGCCTGCGTAGGAGCCATCACGCACAGGGTAATAGCAGATCACGCTACCCGTGCCCGAAAATGGGCCCGATCGAATTTCCCCCCCCCCCACATCTTTAAATCTACAAACCACTGACAGCCTGGCATATTCAACACTACTCGCACCAATTAAACAAAGTCCACACAATTTCATAAAAAACATAATTTATTGTCACTCCAAAAAGGTCATCAGGAGCAATAACTTGTGGTCACACAACAACAGTGGCTGGTTACTTGTAGCTTTATCTTTCTATCAAACAGACTTGGTGCAGAGGCTTTGACAGAATCTGAGAATTCAATATTTTCAACAGACAAACATCGAAAAAAAAGCTGATGGAAAGTTCATCAACTGTACCTCCATTTAGACACAGTAATTCTCTTTATAGATATTTGTTTTGTTTTGGCTGACATTGTCAAATTTTCCACATGTCTAAACAGTAATAAATTGTAAACTTCTCTACCTAACATTAGGCTGTAAGTAGCATACAGGCTGTGGTAATATTAAATGACATGATGCATTTAAACTATGTACAGTGAGAGGATTATTTAATAAAAACAGTGCAACAGGTATGACATCAAAATCACATAAGGAATGAAAGCGTGCATCCATTAGGTGATTACTTGACCATTAACTGATTATAACCTGCTAATCCATTCAAAGTATTATGACCAATTCATTTTTTAAAAAGCAAAATTCTTAGCTTCCTTCAATACAGAAATTTCCACATAATTATCTTAATACTTCATTGCTGTAGGTCAGCATCATTCCACAATAGAAAGATTGCTACAGTGAAGCAGAATTGTTACTTGGCAGGAGAACGCTAAGAGGAACTAAAAAAGAGTTGGCAGCTTAGGAACAGTATTAAAGGATTCCAGGGTTAGTACAGACAAGACGATTGAATTCTGCATGGAGCATGATGATTCCTTAATTGCTAGAACCTTGAAAGTTTCATGCTGAGGAAGGCAGCGATTCAGGATGTTTAATGTATTGTAAGATTAGATACATTTTCTGGAGTTATATTTGATTTATCTTTTGGAGCAGGAAGAAACTTTGCAGAATCTCACTTTCATACCAAACATGTATTTTCCCCTCAACACTCAATAAAACTCTTGATTAAACCTTGGTTGGTCCAAGACTTGAATACTCCTTCTGCATGAAGGAGATTCTTCTAGTGCCTCTTTTGCACTCCTGGATAAGTTATAAGAAAAGGTTTGCAACTCATAATTGATCCTTCTCACATTTCTAACAACCTGCATTTCTTTTTCCTTTGCAACATGTCTTTATTTTATCAACACTGCTATGGTCATTGTCCCTCTGAACTTTTCTGTCTTGTTCTTCATAAGTTCCAAATATGACATCCTACAAACCCTTCATCCTTCCTGCATGGCTACTGTATTGAAATTTAGACTTTCTGCAGCATCTCCTTCTCTCCCTCATTCTTTCCAGGACCCAAAACCGTGGAACTGTTTACTTCCCTCGATCTTCCATTCATCCTACAATAAACAAGCTTTTAAAACCTGATATTTACCTCTTCCTCCTTCCTACTCTTCTTAGTATTAATGGGCTTTGACCTCTCTCCTCGAAACCTACGTGATTAATGGGTTAGGTTGAGTCCATGAAAGAGAAGCTGTCATGCACCAGGATATTTGGCTATAAGTACTTAGAAGGGATTTTGAATAAATACATTTTAGGATGATGCTATTAAGTTAAATTCAGCTCCCAAGGGATTAAATCCATAACATACTGCTTCCAGGAATGCAGATTAAAATTCAGGAAAAGTATCTGTCCAGAATGGTGCTTTCTGTATATCATGTCAACTTGAGATAATGGAGGTTAATTAAAAATGCATAAAATGTTAGCTGGCAGGAACCCATCAATTGGCCAATTTTTGGGCATGAAGAGGTGGGGGAGGGTCAGAGGTCAAGCCTTTGGCCTCCTCTCCAGTCTGCAAAGATCTGGGGTGTAAATTTCCACAGGGGTTGTCCCTCTTGTCTGCCATAACTTTGATGAGTAATACAGCCAGATTCTGACACTGGGGATTGCACGCCAAGGGAGGAAAGTTCCTAGAAAATAATTGGCAATCCTTTTATCTTATCCCTTCATCTACCATGCAGGAGGATCTCACCTGCTTCATCAATCCCCTGACTGGATAGAGTGCAGACGGACCTTTGGGAAAGGGAAGAAAGGAATCAGGACAGATAAGAGACGACAATAACAAATGTGTTTAGTTAGCTGCTTATTATTGCTGCAAGTGAAACAAATGCAACTCTTAAGTTATTCCATTTCACTGTTTAAGAAATAACCTAGATGTACAGCAATCACATGGTATTGATTAAAAAATTAAGGAATAAAATGTTTTTCACAAAAATGAATAGTAATTCACAACTGTTTTGAGTCACTGTGTATCTTCAGCACTGCTGTCAGTTCTGCTTTTCACTTCTCATATATATATATATATCATTTCCAACCGTGAGGTAGTCATACACATTACCGATATGGCATGAAATACTCCTGTTGAGTATGCATTCTTGTGACTATACTTTGGTCTCCAACTCATCTATTTCAATGGTGCAGTGATCTTTTTTGGTGCTGAGGCCTAACTCCATTTGTACATTATGGGATCCATCTGTGGCATCTGCATAGACTTGTTTGTTTGCCTTAATATCATTCGTGCATCCATTTCTCTGATAGGCCATGATCTGATGAATGCTTATGGGCTTTGTTTCACAAATCAGTGGAACCTAAATAAAAAAAAATATAGTGAGCAGATTAGACCGATCACTCACTGTAGCTGAACAATTTGATAAATTGTAGGTCGCTCAAGTAAAGATTAAGCTGCTTTGTCAAGTACATTTAAGGTGATAAGGGTAACATTTCACCTTCACTGCATGGGCAGTAATCTGGTGGACTGGATCACCAGTCCATTATAGAACCATCTGATTTTTATTCCATTGAAAGCAATGGATTGAAAATTGGGCAAATGATCCGATCTGCCAGATTATCACCCAATCAGTGAAGATGAAAATTTACTCCTAGGTCTTTATGCAGTCCAGGAATCAAAGAGAATAAAAAGGTAATGGATGGCATTATGGGATGCCAAGAGAGGAAGTGGAAGAAGTCCAGAACACAGCGTTGATTCAGTCAGCTGCCATATTTGAGGGAAGTATTGTCTAGTAGGAACTTGTGAGGCGCATTCTACATTCCTCTTGTGAGACTTACGAATCTTCTCCTCCACGTGAAAGGGTGGGATTGGCCTGTGCTACTCAGAGACTTTTGTTCCAGCAACTGGGCAGGGCATTTGGTTGACTGACCATCAAACATCCTCCAGAGAAACAGCGAGATGGCATGGGATACGCGTCATCACACATCCCATAGCAGCCACGATTGGCAGCCTTGGCCACCAGCCATGGCTACATCTCCCCCAATCAAAAGGATTTGTTGTGTGAACCTCTCACCAGGACACATCCTTCTCCAAATAGAAGTGCGTGATGATTGACATTGTAGAACTCTCCGTCATGCATCTGGTCCAGCCAGAAGTATGGAGAGTCTTGGGCCAGGCTTACATCCTTTTCCAGCTGAGAGGAGTAGTATTATACAGTGTAATAAGTGTCTCAGCTGCTGTGCCACTAGCCCATATACCTAAATGCAACATACTATGCTTTATGAAAGCTTATACTTTGTAGGGCCAATTCCATGGTTCCATGCTTCCAGCACATGGTGGCACTTGCAGCAAGCACATTGCAGGAATCACAAGCACACAGCCAGTGATTTTCCGCCCACTAAAATGAATGGATGGAAAATCACCCCTTATTTCTCACAATATTCTCTCTGCGAGTGTTGTTCCACTCTGGGAGCTTGGAATCAGCTCTTATATTTGAAACACAAATAGTAAATTCGAGGGTAAAATTTCCAGCGGGTGAAAGTGCTTTTTCAAGTTTCTATACCTGGTTGTCTCTTGGTAGTGTTCTCTCTCATGTAGATTGTGTGACAGCTGCATTCACATCACAGATCACATACAAATTAATGCATAATGGAGCAGCAATAAAATTACAGTGTAATCACAGCACACACGCAATGTGCTCCAGATCAGCTGCCGTAATTTCTGCGGGAAATCGGCAGAAACCCCATTTACATGTCAATCAGGGGTCTCTGCCGAAGCTACGATGGCTGATCGGGAGAACCCCCAAGGAAATTCCTGACGGAAATCAGATTCTCGTCTGGCAGGAATAGATATCTTAAAGCAGGACTGCTCCTTCATTGTTGCCACAATGACAGTGATTAGGATCAGTTGTTTGTGTTCCCCCCCCTCACTCTATTTGATAGAAAAGAGCAGATAATTAAAGATAATCATGTCAACATAACTGCAGAGTAAAGGGTATTGTGAGACAAAAGCAAAGCTTGTAGCTTCTTCAGTGATATCAAGAGCCGCTGCATGAGTAAATTATGATGGAGCACAGCATGAGGTCAGGAGAGTCATTTAGGAGATAAACAGGATCAGGCACTGATCTGAAATTACACAAAATTATCCAAAAAGTTTTCCATTTGCTAAAGGCTGCCACCAATAATGATCAAAAGGGTTCCTCTGGCTGGCGCCAATGACAGACTAGTTCAACAACAAACCCACAAGGGCATTCTTGAGATCTAGAGTGAGCACTATACTGAATTGGTGCCTGACCAAGCAGGCCATGGCGCCGAAATATCTGCATGGAGGTTGGAAAAACTGCTGGAGTATACTGTACAGATAGAAGGCCCTAATGAACCTGTTTGATGTGAGAAAGCAGTATGGGCACTGCATTGTCTGGCTGATGCTACTACAGCAGGCATGCTTGGGATTCATGCTGATGCTCCAAAAATTGCTCCAGTAAAGAAGGGGCGGGAGAGAAAACAGCAATGGTCTTGGTGAACAGTGCCAGAAGACTCAGATTTGCCTTGGAGCTGCCCCATTGAGGCCGGTATTATGATATTGTTTGAGGAACACAGAGCATACTTGTAGTTTCTATCCACAATAAAGGGGATTCAAGTGAGCATGAAAATAACCAAGGAATTTAACCGATATCAATGGTTCCTAAGTTCCTCTTCAGGTTGTTGTGGTATGTTTATTGGATGCTTTGGAGATGTGGTGCAATCAGAAAGGAATGGGCTGAATTTTGTTCTTGTGAGGAATATGTTGAACAGGTTGGCTTTATGTTGGAGAGGTTATGGCTTTATTCAAGATTGAAAAGCATGGCAAGGCCAAACGGAACACACTTACATTGCTTTCATTGATTCTCATAAGACTTTGACCTAATGTCTTGTGCCATGGTCATGAAGAAGTTGGAAGCTGTGGGAGTACATGCCAAATCTTGGAGCAGAAGTAATCCAAGATCCTTTTAAGGGTAGATGAGAGAATCACTGAACCTATTTCTCTGGAAAAAGGAGTGAGGTAAGGTTGTTCACTGTCACCCATTCTATTCAACATATATTATGTTTTGGACAATGTCATACGGAAGGGGATTGAAAGGGCTGATTTTAACTTTCGGTGGTGGCAGAAACTGTGGTAGTGGATCGGCTGCCCATTATACACTCACCCCATTTTTCTTTCCGTCGACTTCAATGGTAAGGAAAATCGGGCTGGGTATATAACAGGCGGCCAATCCACTACCGCCCTTAAAGAAGACGGGATATGTAAAGTATGCCCCACAGTATTAGGTAAACACTCTACGTGGGGTGCCCCACAGCATCTAACTGCATCAAGTGTAAGTCAGTGTTACTTTAATGCTGGGGTTTGCTTTGAAAACATCTCCCTCACAGTATTTCAAACTTTTAGCACTAGCTGAAAGGCGACATGCCATAGAGATCAGTAGGCATTAGACACAGTTTGATCACACTTACCATAATGCCACCAAACACAACTGCAGGCACTAGCACACCTACCTGGCAATGACAATGGGGAATTGGCACTACAGGTTCCAGGGGCATGATTTTAACTTGGAGCTGGGAACTCAGCGGGTGGGTGGATTTGCGTGTGGGGAACCCGGAAGTCAAGTGTGCGCGTTTAAATCTGCGATCGCAACTCGATTGCAGGCAATTATCTTTGTTTCCGGATTTTGCATCTCCAACCTATGCACACCTGAATGATGCAATTTAAAGCCCACTATTTAAAAGGCTAGTCCAAGAGTGGATTTTGAAGGAGAAAGGAGAAATGGAGTCCAGGAAAGCAAAGGCTGTCTCGAGATTTAATGATGCCTTCCTGGATGTACTGCAGGCTGCAGTGAGAGTCAGGATGAAGGTAATGTTTCCAATGGATGGCAGGAAGAAACCTGGCTCTGTAACCAAAAATGCTTGGCTGGAGGTAGAAGAAGAGGTGAGCAGCAGGAGCACGGTGCCCAGGTCTTGGGTTCAGTGCAGGAAGCATTTTAATGACCTACCAGGTCAGGAAAAGTGAGTACAGTTGGTGATTCATCCACATCCTGTGTTGTTCAACCACCATCTCGCCCTGCCACCCCGTCACTCTGTGTTGGCACGTTCACCCCATCACATCACTCCTCACACCCACTTAAGTGTCAGTAGCAGCAACCATCCTTCACTTTCTATGCACTTCCTCAATTGCTCATTTATTCACCCACCATTGCCACTCACCCCAATCCTGATGCATTGTGATGTATCTGTCTGATAGTCACCCTCTGAAGCATCTGTTTCATTGTAAGCCTCACCCAAAACAATACATCCATCGAGTGAATACATCACCTTCAGTCACTCTATTCTTTCTCCTCTTGTAGGAGAGGAGAGTGTAAAGCACAAGGGAGAGGAGCAGATCTGGAGGTGAAGGTGACAGGTGTGACGGAGGAGGCCGTGGAAATAAGTTGGACTGTCATATGCCTATCCATCGGAGATGGAGAGACTGGGAACCCACAGATGGCTGGTGACAAAACTTTAACATCTTTCAAACACATGATGAATTGATTTTATCAATGATGTAACTGTGCCAGTTCTCAGTATGGTCACTGAAAAGATTGTCACTTCTGTGATGAATCATTAATATCGCTTTCTGTTGTCTTCCAGGATCTTCACGCCTTCATGAGGAATCAGCAGAAATAGAAGAAAGCGATTCCTCAGAGGATTTCATTCATTCTGAGTGCACCATCACAGGACATACAGCCATGCACCAGAGCTAACACTCCCACTTCAGTGGGACCACTTACAAGGTTAGTTAGGTTTCTACCTGGTGAATCACAACTCACAAGTGAGCACGAGCAGACAGTGGGGGCAGGGGCAGCTGTGGAGAGTCTGCGTCGGAGGGTGCACTCCTCTCCAAGCTCTGCTCAGCTGGACACAGATGATGAACCCCGGGAGCCATCGAAGAGAAGGAGAATGATTGTGGTGCAGCAGCAACTTTGCAAGGTAATGTTAAAAGTGACATGTACACTCTCCACAATAGCGGAGAGGATGGAAAAGTCCAACTCCATCGCTAGTGGATTGGTGGTGCAGGTAAATGTGAGAATGTCTGCGATGGAAAGGTAGCTTCCATTGAGCTTCAGGCATGGCTCTCAAATGAGTCCATGCAGGCCTTGACTCTGGATGCCAACATGTCCACTGCCTTAAACAGGCAGACAGATACGTTGACCGTGGCCTTACAATGCGGCACATTTGCTCACCAGCCTACTGGCCAGCAGAGTGGTGGGAGTGATGTGGTGGTGGCCCAGGAGAGGGATGATGGTAAAAGGGTACATGGAAGTGGGGACCTGAGCAGCCTGCCTCTACCTCTGCTGAAGCTACAGGGGATGCACCACGTCGAAGCAGTAGAATGAGAATGGCTAAGCAATTGTAATTCACCAAGGGTATGCACAAGGGTATACAACATATATGCTATCATGTTGTTAATTTATATTTTTTTTGGTTATGTCACATTAAATTTAATAATTTCACCACCGCTGCCACGTCTTGGCCGTCACTGAGTCCATTTTGTGAATTCGCTCTTTCATGTGCTTCATCATGAATGCCAAGACATTATGCAACCCATTGGGCACGTGTATGCGTGGTTGAAGGCCTGTTTTGTGCAAACGGAGGGTGGGGGAGATGGGGGAGGGGGGGAGGGTTGGTGATGGTGGTTGTTCCAGGCGGCCTGAGTATTTCAAAGTCTTTAATTTGCAGATCTCATTATGAGAACCTGTCAGAGATGAGGGAATCCCTGGCATCATGGGCAGCTATGTGCACTGCTGCTCTGGCAATGGGTTCCCCATCTTCATTTTCTTCCTCCTCCTCATCCTCTTCTTCAGTGTTACCAGCAGATGAATATGCTTCATGAGCGCATTCGACCTCCTCCACCTGTAACCCTCTCTGCTGCACTACGTTGTGCAAGACACAGCACACGACGATTATTCTGCATACCCTCGCTGGCGAGTACTGAAAGGCTCCCCCAGATGGATCCAGGCACCTGAAACACAGCTTCAACATTCCTATGGCTTGTTCAATGACAGCGCAGGTGATGATGTGGCTCTGGTTGTACTGCTGCTGTGCCTCGTTGGTGGGGTTTCTCAAAGGTGTCATGAGTCACGTCTGCAGGGGGTATCCCTTGTCTTCAAGGAGCCATCTCTTATGTCTGTCTTCTGTGTGGAAGAGGGCCGGGATGTTAGACTCGTGAAAAATGGAGGAATCGTGGCAGCTGCCATGGAATTTGGCACACAGCTGCAGAAACCTCCGCCGGTGGTCACAAACGAGCTACGCCTTGATGGAGTGTTGGCCTATCGGTTGATGAACAGTCCTGAATTATGTGGCAGTCCTCAAATTGCTACGCGTGTGCAATCAATTGCATCCTGCATCCATGGGAAGCCAGCCAGAGAGTTGAAACTCACTGCCCTCTCAGGCTGGCTGATGTCATCGCAGGGGAAGTTGACATAGTTGGATGCCCTGGCAAACAAGCCATCCGTTACCTGTCTTATACACTTATGTGCAGATGACTGAGAGACCCTGGAAGGATCTGGAGGTGAAGAAATTGAGGGCAGTGGTTACTTTGAATGTGACGAGCAATGCGTGGCCACCAGGCCCAGCCAGGAGCAGCTCCTCTTGAAGGAGGCTGCAGATGTCTGCGACCACCTGCCGACTCAATCTCAGCCTGTGTAGGCACTGCTCCTTAGGGAGGTCGAGGAAGCTCAGCCTCTGCTTGTAGACCCTCTCACATGGGTAGTGCCTCCTGCGACGCTGGCCCCTGCTGTGGTCTCCTCTTTGCTCTTCCCCAGGTCCTTGTGATGCACCTCTGTCTTGTGCACCTGCAGATCCCAGAACTGCACGACATGCCTGCCGCGGGTGGTGATATGCCTCCTCCTCAGATGTTCTGCAGAACAAATCCATTGTGTCCCCTATCCTGATCTTATCAGTTTGAGGGGCTCCAAATTGTAGGTAAATATGTCTGAATACAAGAATTCTCAGTTTCAACGAAGAAATCTCAGTCTTAACACAAAGAACTCCCAGCCAAACATTTGTCTGAGAGAACTGAGCACCCAACTACAATACAGCACCTTCTATTGAGATGTGCCAATCACTGGTTTAAAGGGCCGAATGAGCTTCGGCTGCAACTCGCCTCCGTTTCTATGGCGTGTTTCAGAGGCCACGGGAGACACATTGAGGAGAAGTTAAATCCATTTCTGTTACAGAATCCACAAAAAGTTAAGTAGCTCACAAGTGTTTCAAGTACGTGAATTGGCCCTTTAAATATCGACCCACTGGCTTTAAGTGGCGATGGGCCTTCCTGTTGTGTGTGCATCCAAATGTGCCTGGGTTAAACTCAGAAATGGGCTCATTGGAGCCGGGATGCGGTCCCACTCCAAAAACTAACTATTTTTACTGCCCACCTGCCCCCAACCCACCTGTTCTTGGGGGTTAAAATTACCCATTACTTTATTGCAAGGGGGTTGGAGTACAAGAGAAAGGAAGTCTTACTACAGTTGTACAGGGCATTAGTGAGACCTCACCTGGGGTACTGCCTACAGTTTTGGTCTCCTTATCTAAGGAAGGATATACTTGCCTGAGAGGGGGTGCAATGAAGGTTCACTAGATTGATTCCTGGGATGAGAGGATTGTTCTATGAGGAGAGATTGAGTAGAATGGGTCTATACTCTCTGGAGTTTAGAAGAATGAGAGGTGATCTCATTGAAACATATATGATTCTGAGGGGACATGACAGGGTAGATGCTGAGAGATTGTTTCTCCTAGCTGGAGAGTCTAGAACTAGAGGGCATAGTCTCAGGATAAGGGGTCGGCCGTTTATGACTGAGATGAGGAGGAATTTCTTCACTCAGTGGATTGTGAATCTTTGGAATTCTCTACCTCAGAGGGCTGTGGATGCTGAGTCATTGAGTATATTCAAGGCTGAGATGGATAGATTTTTGGACTCTGGGGGAATCAAGGGATATGGGGATAGGGTGGGAAAGTGGAGTTGAGGTTGAAGATCAGCCATGATCTTATTAAATGCGGAGCAGGCTCGAGGGGCTGTATGGCCTACTCCTGCTCCTATTTCTTATCACCATAGAGTGTGTAACGTTTTGAGGTTTTTACCTATTTGGCCTGGAAGTGATTTTCATTTCATTTATATTATGAAGTTGATATGCAGTTAAATTCAGTTCACAAAGTGTAAAGTCCCAGACAAGCTATCTGTGATGCTGTTTAGGAAAAAAATAGTTGCAATACCAGATGAATCAGTCATCTCACAATTGTGTATTCTGACATTACTATCAGTCTGAGACAATAGGGAGCCGTCCAACATAACATAGAGATGTTCACATCTTTAATGTTAGAATGGTCTACATTCAAATGGTGTCCAGCAAGAGGCTTAACTAAACAGAAATTGTGGTTACCATAATTTCTACATCAAACGGGGAGGTTTCTCAAATGCGATGGTAATGTTTATTGGCAGCTTGGTGAGCCAATCCTTGACACAGAGGGGGGAGAGGTCAGCTTTCCTCTTTTTCCCTCCTCTCTCTCCGGAAAAGGCAGTATATAGCTTGAGCCTGGAACAATGTCACATTTCAGCGTTCTTTGGCCATTTTTCAGCTTTTTTTGGTCTCTTTTGCTGACGCGCATATGCGGGACGCTGATTTTGCTGCGCATGTGAATCACAGGTCACCAATTGCGCATGCACACCGCGCTGGTGTCTCCTCGCTAACATTCACTAAAAGCGCAGCCCTAAGGTCGAGCAAGAGCACGAGGGGAGAGGGAGGAGGAATGGGGTAGGGGGAGCAGGGGGGGTAGGAGAGCAGGAGCGGGGGGGAGCAGGAACATGGGGGGGGATAGCAGGAGCACTGGGGGGAAAAGAGCAGTGGGGGGAAAGCAGGAGCATGGGGGGGAGAGAGAGCAGTGGGGAAAGCAGGAGCACGGGGGGAGAGAGAGCAGTGGGGAAAGCAGGAGCACGGGGGGAGAGAGAGCAGTGGGGAAAGCAGGAGCACTGGGGGGAAAAGAGCAGTGGGGAAAGTAGGAGCATGGGGGGAGAGAGAGCAGTGGGGAAAGCAGAAGCATGGGGGGAGAGAGAGCAGTGGGGAAAGCAGGAGCACGGGGGGAGAGAGAGCAGTGGGGAAAGCAGGAGCACGGGGGGAGAGAGAGCAGTGGGGAAAGCAGGAGCACGGGGGGAGAGAGAGCAGTGGGGAAAGCAGGAGCATGGGGGGGAGAGAGAGCAGTGGGGAAAGCAGGAGCATGGGGGGGAGAGAGAGCAGTGGGGAAAGCAGGAGCATGGGGGGGAGAGAGAGCAGTGGGGAAAGCAGGAGCATGGGGGGAGGGAAAGCTGGAGAATGGGGGGGTGAGAGGGCAGTGGGGGAAGCAGGAGCACGGGGGGAGAGAGAGCAGTGGGGGAAGCAGGAGCACGGGGGGAGAGAGAGCAGTGGGGAAAGCAGGAGCACTGGGGGGAAAAGAGCAGTGGGGAAAGTAGGAGCATGGGGGGAGAGAGAGCAGTGGGGAAAGCAGAAGCATGGGGGGAGAGAGAGCAGTGGGGAAAGCAGGAGCACGGGGGGAGAGAGAGCAGTGGGGAAAGCAGGAGCACGGGGGGAGAGAGAGCAGTGGGGAAAGCAGGAGCACGGGGGGAGAGAGAGCAGTGGGGAAAGCAGGAGCATGGGGGGGAGAGAGAGCAGTGGGGAAAGCAGGAGCATGGGGGGGAGAGAGAGCAGTGGGGAAAGCAGGAGCATGGGGGGGAGAGAGAGCAGTGGGGAAAGCAGGAGCATGGGGGGAGGGAAAGCTGGAGAATGGGGGGGTGAGAGGGCAGTGGGGGAAGCAGGAGCACGGGGGGAGAGAGAGCAGTGGGGGAAGCAGGAGCACGGGGGGGGGGAGAGAGCAGTGGGGAAAGTAGGACCGCGGGGGGGGGCGAGAGAGCGCAGTGGGGAAAGTAGGACCACGGTGGGGGGGGAGAGAGCAGTGGGGAAAGTAGGACCGCGGGGGGGGGGAGAGAGCAGTGGGGAAAGTAGGACCACGGGGGGGGGGAGAGAGCGCAGTGGGGAAAGTAGGACCACGGTGGGGGGGGAGAGAGCAGTGGGGAAAGTAGGACCGCGGGGGGGGGGAGAGAGCGCAGTGGGGAAAGTAGGACCACGGGGGGGGGAGAGAGCAGTGGGGAAAGTAGGACCACGGGCGGGGGAGAGAGCAGTGGGGAAAGTAGGACCACGGGGGGGGGGAGAGAGCGCAGTGGGGAAAGTAGGATCACGGTGGGGGGAGAGAGCAGTGGGGAAAGTAGGACCACGGGGGGGGGGGAGAGAGCGCAGTGGGGAAAGTAGGATCACGGTGGGGGGAGAGAGCAGTGGGGAAAGTAGGACCGCTGTGGGGGGGGGGAGAGCGCAGTGGGGAAAGTAGGACCACGGGGGGGGGGGGGGAGAGCGCAGTGGGGAAAGTAGGATCACGGTGGGGGGAGAGAGCAGTGGGGAAAGTAGGACCACGGGGGGGGGGGAGAGAGCAGTGGGGAAAGTAGGACCGCTGTGGGGGGGGGGAGAGCGCAGTGGGGAAAGTAGGACCACGGGGGGGGGGGGGGGAGAGCGCAGTGGGGAAAGTAGGATCACGGTGGGGGGAGAGAGCAGTGGGGAAAGTAGGACCGCGGGGGGGGGGGGGGAGAGCGCAGTGGGGAAAGTAGGATCACGGTGGGGGGAGAGAGCAGTGGGGAAAGTAGGACCACGGCGGGGAGAGAGAGCAGTGGGGAAAGTAGGACCACGAGGGGGAGAGAGAGCACAAGGAGGAGAGCAGGAGCACGGGGGGGGGGGGGGGGGGGAGAGCAGAAGCCTGGAGGGAGCAGAGCACTGGTGGGCGGTGGGGGGAGGAAGCAGGAGCATGGGGGGGGGAGAGAGCAGTGGGGGAAGCAGGAGCATGGGGGGGTGCAGAGCATGGAGAGAGTTGGGGGGGGGGGGAAATGTGATCCAGGTCTAAAGACAGGAAAGAGAGGGAGAACATGGACCAGGTGGGGAGATGGATCAGGATCTCCTCACATGCGCGGCAAGTGACGTCATTGGATGGCCCGAAATCTGGAAGTTAGGTCACAGTGTCACTATTCACTTTGTAATGTAAAATACTCCCCACTTTCTACCCAATAAACCTGAAAACAATCTATGACCCGCACACAATGCCCCATCAGTCACCGCAGCCCTCTCCCAGAGTGTTTAGTTTGACGGAGTGATTAGTGACAATGTGGGTACTTACAGTTTTCCATTGACCTGTGACACAAGGAGCAGAGCACTGCAGGGGGATGGGGGGGGAGCAGGAGCCCAGAGGGAGTGGAGCACTGGGTAGTTGCTGCCCTTGCGCCAGGCCACCCGATGACGTCACTCTCAGCGCAAGTTAAAAAGCTACGGCTCCGCTAGTGATGTCACTTCCAATGATGTCACCCTCACCCTTTCTCATTGAATGAAATGCGCCTCATTAAAACAATCTTGCAGCTTAAATTATGTAAAATAGTCAATGCCGTGGATTTGTCAAATTCAGCCTCAGGTAAACGGCTGCAGCCCGCCGTATGATCTTGCAGTGCTTGTTCATGGGGCCACATATTTGAAGGGGCCCACTAGTCAATTGCTGGGTTGGCCTGGCGTGAAGTGTTTTCAGAGTCAAAGCGAGGTGGGAGGTTCTCAATGTGGAAGCCTCATTCCTCCAGCAGACAGGGGAGTTTCATGGGAGTTTTTACAGATTATTCTGATAGTGTGCCATGCTTGACTCTAGGTTCACAACAACGGGCACAAATTGGTGCCATGCAGCCCTCTATTGAGTGGGGCCTGGTGTGCCAGACTGGCCAGTCCTGATAGCTATTTCATTCACCTGCTTGTCCATTTGGGTCAGCCCTAAACCAGGGAAGTGGCTACTGTGCTGCTCATCTGCTTGGCCATAGAACTAGTTTTGTGACTCCTCACTGAGTTCTCTTGGTGCCTGACACTTCAACAATTACCACCCACCTCCGGGTGGGCAAAGACCAAAATTCTGTGAGAATCGCAGTAAAGCCTTTACAATGGCAGCAGTCAGCTCTGGACGATGTGCAGGCAAACACTGCGATATTGAAGAGCATCACAACATTAATGCACAAGTCAGTTGGTTGTTCTTTGCATCCCTCAAAGGTGTTGAATGCTTAGAGAAAGAAACATCTGAGCAGCATGGTGCCTCCAGAAGGAGCTTTCCTACACCTCATCCACCCATCTGTCATGGCATTTTGTTTACTCAAGCAACAGTTAAGAAGTAACAAAAAGTGTAGACAAGGGTAACATAGTAGATGTAATATATTTGGATTTTCAAAAGGCCTTCGATAAAGTACCACATTGTAGATTCATGGCTAAGGTCAGAGCATGTGGAGTCAGAGGTAGGTAGCAGGCTGGATAGCAAGCTGGCTATAAATCAGAAAACAGAGAGTAGGGGTCAAGGGTAGCTACTCAGACTGGCAAAAGGTGGGAAGTGGTGTTCCACAGGGATCAGTGCTGGGACCACTGTTGTTCACAATTTAAATTAACAATTTGGATTCAGGAATCGGAAGTACAATTCCAATATTTGTGGATGACATCAAATTGGGGGGTATAGTTAATAAAAAGGAAGAATGCATCAAAATGCAATAGGACGTTAATAAACTTGCAGAATGGACATGTCATTGATAAATGAATTTCAATATAGATAAGTGTGAGGTGGTGCATTTGGATAGGAGGAATAAAGAGGCCACATATTGCTTGGATAATAAAAGTCTAAACCGGATAGAGGAGCAAAGGGATCTCAGGGCACAGATACACAAATCACTAAAAGTAGTGACGCAGGTTAATAAGACCATAAAAAAGGCAAATCAAGCACTGGGGTTCATTTCTATAGAGATAGAATTGAAATGCAAAAAAGTTATGTTAAACTTGTATAGAACCTTGGCTAGACCACACTTGGGGTATTGTACACAGTTTTGGTCTCCATATTATAGAAAGGATGTAGTGGCATTGGAGAAGGTGCAAAAAAGATTCATAAAGATGATACCAGAACTGAGAGGATATCCTTATCAGGAAAGACTGAACAGGCTGGGTCTCTTCTCTAGAAAAGAGAAGGATGAGGAGTGACCTGATAGAGGTCTTTAAGATAATGATGGTGTTGGTAGGGTAGACATAGAGAAAATGTTTCCACTTGTGGGGGAGTCCAAAACTAGAGGTCATAAATATAAAATAGTCACTAATAAATCCAATAGGGAATTCAGGAGAAACTTCTTAACCCAAAGAATGGTAAGAATGTGGAACGTGCTACCACAAGGAGTAGTTGAGGCAAATAGTATAGATACATTTAAGGGGAAGCTAGATAAGCACATGATGAAGAAAGGAATAGAAGAATATCCTGATAGGGTTAGATGAAGCAGGGAGGGAGGAGGCGCTATACCAGAGCATAAACGCTGGTATAGACCAGAAACAGGCCATTCAGCCCAACAGATGCATGCCAGTGTTTATGCTCCACATGAGCCTCCTCCCATCCTTCTTCATCTAACCCTATCAACATATCCTTCTATTCCCTTCTCCCTCATGTGTTTATGTAGTTTCCCCTTAAATGCATCTATGCTAGTCACCTCAACCATTCCATGTGGTAGCGAGTTCCACATTTTAACCACTGTCTGGATGAAGAAGTTTCGCCTGAATTCCCTATTGGATTTGTTAATGACTATCTTATATTTATGGCCCCTAGTTCTGGTCTCCCCAATTTGCCAATTACATGCCCATTCTGCAAGCTTATTAATGTCTTCCTGTATTTTGTCGCAGTTCTCCTCAGTATTAACTATACCCCCCAATTTGGTGTCGTCTGAAAATTTTGAAATTGTACTTCCGATTCCCAATCATTTATGTAAATGATGAACAACAGTGGTCCCAGCATCGATCCTTATGGAACGCCACTTCCCATCTTTTGCCAGTTTGACTAACTACCTTTAACCCTTACTCTCTGTTTTCTGTTTTATAGCGAGCTTGCTATCCATTCTGCCACCTGTCCCCTGACTCCACATGCTCTGATCTTAATCATGAGACTACTAAGCGGTACCTTATCGACGGCCTTTAGAAAATCCAAAAATATCACATCTACTGCATTACCCTTGTAGACCCTTTCTGTTACTTCTTCAAAGAATTCAGTAAGGTTGGTCAAGCATGACCTTCCCTTTTGAAATCCATGCTGACTATTCTTCATTATATTTTCAGTTTCTAGCTGTTTTTCTATTACATCTTTGAGTAAGGATTCCCTTATCTTTCCTACCACTGATGTTAAGTTAATTGGTCTCCAGTTCCCTAGGGACCTAGGCTTGTTCTATCCCTGTTTTTAAATAGGTATCATATTAGCTGTCCGCCAGTCGTCTGGCAGTATTCCCTTTCCTAATGAATTTTTACATATATGTAATGTCGAATGGCCTGTTTCTGTGCTGTAGCTTCGATGTAACTCGATACATCCATTCAGGGAGGTGGTATTACTGACAAAAAGAAGATATTACTGGGTGGATCCCAGAGCAGCAGTGAGCAGGAGGAGCTGGGAGGCAAATTTGAGGAGACATCTGTCTCTCCCCAGGGGTGACGTAAGCAAGAGGCCTGAGCTGAGGATTCCAAGACCAAGATCTCAGGGGTGTGGGCTTTTAAAGATCAATGGTTCAGGAGCATTGGTCTCACATGCAGGGATTGGAGACATTCTCTTCTCTCTCGGTGCTGATGATGGGACAATTGGAGCATCCCAGAATCCACAGCTGCAATGCAATGAGGGAGGCAGGACATGAGGTGACCCTGGTGACTGTGGAAGACCAGGAGGTCAATGTAGCTGCCAGCTAGACATTAGGAGGAGGGTATAAGAGCTGTTATCACTTCTATAGTGGCAACAATTACTGCTTGCATAGATGGCAGTCTTACAAAGTAACCTTGACTGCTCAAAAATTACAGCGTCAACATAGTAGACGTGACTCCCTGTCAAATCCATGTTCCAGAATCACACCCCTGTTTGCTTGCATTTAGTCACTCTCGCCCCACCCCGCTCCTCTGTCCATTTGATTCCCATGGGTACGCTGCCAGCAGAATGATCAGGGCCACAGAGGAGTCATTGGAGGGAAATCATGGCAGAAATCGAAGTGGCCAGTTCTGGTGAGGAGTTTTGGCAGAGGTGGCATGTCCCACTTCAATTGCCAGATCACCACCCAGAAGTGGGTGGTTTTCATAAGGAAAGTCCAGGCCTTTATTTCACAGGAAGTTATGACCGGTCTGCTGCTCAGACTACACCTTGACTCCCTTGTGCAGTGCTGGTCACCGAGGCACAAGGGAGCAACTGATGTGCTGTGGCCAGTGGAGAGAAAAGCCACAAGGAGGATCACTAGTATAGGAGAAATCAACATAGATTCAAATGTAGGAACGATATCAAAAAATCATTCTTCACACAAAGAGGGACTGACACTTGATTCAAGGTGAGCCAAATGGCCTTGCTCATCCATAGTTATCTTGTGATTTTTTTTTTGAAAGACGAAGCGAAGGAGAAATGGAAGGAGGATGAGCAGCTTTCATAGATACACATAACCCAACTGGCAGAGCAGCTGTAGGAATGACTGAGCAGTTTGTGTTGCCTGCAATTCCCAACAGCTATCACTCGTATTCCCAAAGACACTGCGTTATCTGCAGCTGTGGAGTAGCAGGCAATGCCTGTCTGTCGGCCCTATGCCTGTCCGCCATCTTTCCCACAATTCCATGTTTGAACCTCTCCATTCAGGTTTCGGCCCTAATCAGAGTCAAAAGTGACATTCTCTGTGACTGTGGCCGTGGTGCACTATCCTTCCTCATCTTTGTATCAGTAGTTTTTAAACACGGTTAACCACACAATCCTTCTTCTATGCCTCTCCTCCGTTGTCCAGCTGAGTGGGAATGCCCTTGCTTTGTTCCACTATTACCTATCCAGTCGTAGCCAGAGAATCTCCTGCAATGACTTCACTTCCCGCCCCTGCACCGTTACCTCTGGAGCCCCCCATGGATCTATCCTGGGCCCCATCCTATTTCTCATCTACATGCTGCCCCTTGGCGACATCATCCAAAGACATGACGTCAGGTTACACTTGCATACTGATGACACCCACCTCTACCTCACCACCACCACTTCTCTCGAGCCCTCCACTGCCTCTGTATTGTCAGACTGCTTGTCCAACATCCAGTCTTGGATGAACTGCAAATTCCTCCAATTAAAAATTGGGAAGACCAAAGACATTGTCTTTGGTCCCCGCCACAAACTCTGTTCTCTCGCTATTGATTCCACCCCGGTCCCTGGCCACAGTCTCAGGCTGAAACAGACTGTTCGCAACCTCGGCATCCTATTTAACCCTGAGCTGAGCTTCCGACCCCATATCCTCTCCATCACAAAGACCACCTTTTTCCATCTCCACAACAGCGTCCGTCTCAGACCCTGCCTCAGCCCATCTGAAACCCTCATCCTTTTTTACCACCAGACTCGACTATTCCAATGCTCTCCTGGCTAGTGTTATCACTGTGCATTCTCTGAACTCGGTGGTGTTAGTGCTGTGCATTCTCTGAACTCGGTGGTGTTAGTGCTGTGCGTTCTCTGAACTCGGTGTTGTTAGTGCTGTGCAGTCTCTGAACTCGGTGGTATTAGTGCTGTGCATTCTCTGAACTCGGTGGTGTTAGTGCTGTGCATTCTCTGAACTCGGTGGTGTTAGTGCTGTGCATTCTCTGAACTCAGTGGTGTTAGTGCTGTGCGTTCTCTGAACTCGGTGGTGTTAGTGCTGTGCATTCTCTGAACTCGGTGGTGTTAGTGCTGTGCGTTCTCTGAACTCGGTGGTGTTAGTGCTGTGCATTCTCTGAACTTGGTAGTGTTAGTGCTGTGCGTTCTCTGAACTCGGTGTTGTTAGTGCTGTGCGTTCTCTGAACTCGGTGTTGTTAGTGCTGTGCATTCTCTGAACTCGGTGGTGTTAGTGCTGTGCGTTCTCTGAACTCGGTGGTGTTAGTGCTGTGCGTTCTCTGAACTCGGTGGTGTTAGTGCTGTGCGTTCTCTGAACTCGGTAATGTTAGTGCTGTGCATTCTCTGAACTCGGTGATGTTATCACTGTGCGTTCTCTGAACTCGGTGGTGTTAGTGCTGTGCGTTCTCTGAACTCGGTGGTGTTAGTGCTGTGCGTTCTCTGAACTCGGTGGTGTTAGTGCTGTGCATTCTCTGAACTCGGTGGTGTTAGTGCTGTGCATTCTCTGAACTCGGTGATGTTATCACTGTGCATTCTCTGAACTCGGTGATGTTAGTGCTGTGCATTCTCTGAACTCGGTGGTGTTAGTGCTGTGCGTTCTCTGAACTCGGTGTTGTTATCACTGTGCATTCTCTGAACTCGGTGGTGTTAGTGCTGTGCGTTCTCTGAACTCGGTGGTATTAGTGCTGTGCGTTCTCAGAACTCGGTAGTGTCAGCACTGTGCGCTCTTGGAGCTCCGAAGCATTAGCGCAGTCTGTTCTCTGAAATCAGTAGTGTTAGTGCTGTGCATTGTCTGAATTCGATAGTGTTATGGCTGTCTCTTCTCTGAAATCAGTAATGTTAGCCCAGACTGCCTTGTCTGAACTCTGTAGCCTTCCTGACAATGACTGGATCAAATTAAACATTCCAGACAAAGTGTTGGGTGAGTATTGTCCTCCCACTTCCTCTCGGTGAGAATAAGAAAATGAAGTGTTTGCACCAAAGATTAGACGCAGCCCATTTTCTTCAAAAAGGATCTATGTTAAAATTTGAGTTATTTTATAACGTGCTTTGAGTTAAAGCTTGCTTTAACAGGGTTAGTTTCTCCGGACAGCTCTATGCTGTGTTCTGAATCCAAAGTTAATTGAAAAGTGGTTAATATGCTAATTGGAAGTTGTTTTTCCCATAGAGCAAACAATAATTGATTTAGTGGTTTGTCTCTGTAAGAATTTTAATCTCGTCTTGACTGTGAACAGTCAGGAAAAAAGAGCAGAGACACCAAGAAAGGCAGTCTGGTGTTTGGAAGCACAGCTGACAAGACAGTCAGACAGCAAAAGGCTGCAATGGGACAGAAGTTCTGCCTAGGGACTGTGGGACGGAATGCAGAGAGATTATTCTGTTTAAGTAAGATGACCCACTGAAGTGGGATAGTGTTCCATGTTCTTGAAGTACATAACCTCTTGGAAAGGAGATCATATGCAAACTGTTGGTGCTTAAAAGCCAGTCAGCAGTCATCTTGAAGGCCAGACACTAACGTTTAAAATAAGCATGTTCTAGAACATGGAGAAAAACATGTCAAAAGGATGAACAGGTAACCATATATGGAGTTGAAGAGATCTAGCTGAAAATGGAGGGTACACGTAAACTAACTGAAGACAACAAAAAAAAAATCAGAATAGCTGAAAAATAAAGTCTAAAATATTTGGTCAGGCAACATAGATATGAATAAAGCAAACAGAAAGATCTGTAAGTTAATCCGTATGGGGGAATTTTCTGGTCCCAGCGCCAAAACAGCGAGCCTGCTGTTTTCACTGAATACCAACTTCCCATGATTTAGTATATTCAAATTTATGTCTGTGAGCTCCAAACTTTTAAAGGGTGATTTCCAGCTCCAATTCCCTCTGGTGAGCTCCTGTCAGGCTTAATGAACTCAGGCTGGGAATATATGTGGAGATTTATCACACCGTCTGGCTTAAGACTTAGCTTCATGCCAAAGTACTGTTGTGTTGGAATTGCTGCCATATTCACACCTTCTCATTTATTAAAGGGAGAGGATTCTCTCTCCATTTCAATCTTTCACTTCTTTCCCTATTTTATCAATACTTCTGAACGTTTCCTTCTGAGCTCCAAATTCTCTATTTTAAATTTTCTTCTTCCACACTGTGTCCTCTGTTGAATTCATGAATCAATGGTCTATCTCCTAATATCCATTATTCTACTCCAACATCTCAAAACTATGAAACTTCTTACCCCTCAGTCTTCCCTTTATACTACAATCTACAGGCTTTCAGATCCAAAGCATGGCATCACCTAATCACTAAATTCTTGATTTATCTTGTCTTTTCCCTGCTCTTTTTAACTTTGATAGTGTCCTGCATTATAGAACTTGACCCTATACCTAGATTTCTTAAAATAAATCTATAATTACTTAGCAAATCATTTTTTCTAAATACATAATGAAATGTTTCACTGCAATCTGCATACAACATCATGATGATGAAAACGACACAGACTCTCCTCCCTCCTCAAATTAAAAACGGTTTTGAGAAAACATTTTCTTATGAAAACCATGGATCTTCAAAAAAGAAAGTCACTGGGGCAATATCCCATACATGTCGAAAATTTCACTCCCGAGTTATTCTTGGGTACATACATTGAAAGAAAGTTACAACAGCTGAAATGGTCTCTCCAAGGTGAGCATGGAAAAACTCCAACAACTGCACCAATTCCAACACAGCAAGAGACAACTGCTTTTGCAAGAATAAAGTAACACTGTCAGGGACTAGAAAAAAACCAAACTCATAGCAATGCCCAGAAAATAATAGCAATTTAGTTATTGCAATCATTGCTAAGAGTAAGCTTTTTCTTTCTCTCCTGAAAGCACTGACTTACACTGGGGTTGTAGGTATCAGCAGCCAGCTTCTGGTACCTTGTCAAAAAGGCTATTCTTGAGATGTAAACCTGGACTGTTCTGAAGCTATTTATCTATAGGGGATATCATGGCTGAAGCCGATCCTGTCTTCACCTAACATCCACACACTTTCCAACGGAGGTACTGGTTGCCTTGACTGAGATAAGTTAATCCAGATCAGGGGTCAAACCTGGCACCTTCCTGGGCTGAAAGGCTCATTGTCACACCGGGTAATTAATGCATACACCCACTGTGCTATTGGTGGAGCTCATACATTATTTTCCAAGATTAATTCTCAGATTATCAGTCTTCAAAAGAGTTAACAGACCACTAGACACATCTGCTCAGTAAAACCAAGTATGAAAAGAGCACAACAGAATAATTTTCCTACTTCATCATTTTCCTGAGTGAAATTCTTTCGGCAGATATGAGCCATAATTCCAGCTGCCAGAGCATCTCCCAGGACATTAATCATGGTTCGAAATCGATCCCTTTAAAAAATAAACAGCCATTAAATGTTAGCAGTCTGTAAAAATAATAGTCAGCCAGACACTTACTTTGCTGGGATAAAAACAACTTTAAAATAAGATTTATATTATAAAAAAGAAAATTCCTTGCTTCACAACTTACAATGCCCAGTCTACTGCAATTATTAGAGTGACGTCATCTGTAGGAAGACCAACAGACGTCAAGACGATAACCATGGTCACCAGGCCAGCTTGTGGAATCCCTGCTGCACCTATACTGGCAGCTGTCGCTGTTATGCTAGGAAAAAAAACACATAAAACAATATTTTTTTAGGCTAAGACTCCCTCCTTTTCTATGTAAGTTTTTTCCTTCTTTGCCCCCTTTCCCAGACAATCACCACCTGTGACTGAGAGGGTGCCCTGTTTCCACACCTCTGGCAATGCTGCTCTAAAATCAGCAGGACCCAGTGGCAAATGAGAGCGGTATCAGGGATGATGCCACCTCCAACTTTTCCCTCCTACTTTGTGGACCAAAGCATTCACCTCTGCTCAACATTCTCCACAGTAGCACAGCTGGCACAGGACCTCAGTGATGCGGGGCAGAAGGCAGCGATGGGTGCTGGTGTACAATTCCCATAGGTACCTGCAGCTCTCCAAAACCTCGACTGTGTCAGCAGGCTAATTGACCACGGGGGCTTCGCTGCCAAGCTCACTATTTACATGGTTACTTTACCTACCCGAAATCTGACTTATAATTGGATTTTACTGCCATCTGGATTTTAGTACCACATCCATGTCACAACAATTGACATAAATATAAAAATTAAACCACAGGTACAGTCCAGCTTCCTACAAGACTACCACAAGGTGAATACCATTGTGTTGGTTCTAGTGTAAGAGAAATGCTGGGATTGGAGGTATGACCAGTGTGACCAGGGAGGCACTTTAAGGAAATCAAACTCAGTAGTCAGTACTTTGTGACAACAGGAAACTATGAGAGACGTGAGATATTTAATAACTAGATGCTAACTCCAAATGCCAACTCCTCCATTCTCATTACAGCTTGACAAGATATTGGTGGCTACACAACTCAGGGAGTTTACAGTTATATGGACAAGAGTTGTCACCTACACCAGCCACAATATACTAGATGTCAGAGTAGCACCATGATATAAATTCAAATTTTGCCTCCCCTGATTGCTCAGTGAGAAGTTTAGCTATACAGACCTTGGTGGTCCAAGTTCGATCCCTGGTCTATTAGCTGAACTCAGCAGGACAGCAACTGGTGTGCTACATTTTGGGGATGGAGAAGATTTTGCCCTTAGTTCCCACTTCTGATCACTATTCAGCAACTCCTGATGTGTACAGTAGCCTAGTGCATTGTAGTACTGAACTAGAAATCCACTGCTCGTGGGGGCTATTTTATTAGTGACAGGATCAGTGCATGGGGGATAGGCGAGTGGCAAATGCACATGCCAGTACCGTGTGAGGCCTGCAGAAACTTTAGCTCCCAGGCTGCATTTCCATATTGGAGGACGAACTTCTGCCTGAATCCAGTGGGAATCACTACCTGGCTAGTGGGTGAGAATGGGACCTTGGGCGACAGGAGGTTGCTGCTGGAGATCTGGTGGTACACTGGTAAATGGTCAGAGAGGGGCTGGAGGGGATCATGGATGGGGGAAAGGGCACGGGAAGCCTGGAGTAGGGAAGGCCAAAAGTTTCTTTGTGGGTCCCGGAGGAGCACCCCTACTCCTCCTGGCCAACCAGGAAACCCCCCAAAAAAATGTAAAAACTTAACCTTCTGGGCCTCTTCTGGTCCTAAATCCATTTCCTGCCAGGTTTGGCCTGTGTGTCACACAGCCTAGGGTTAAGGTTGCAGTTGGCCGGATCAGGGTGGGAAACCAGCTCCATTTTAACTGCCCCAGCGCCTGATTTCAGCCAGGTGGGAGGTGGAGTGGGGGGCTTGTTAAAATTCCCCCGTGAGTTTAAATTCCACCTTGGAAGTTGTGAGACTGATTCAATATATCTGGTAATTTGTGGGCTAACAATGAAAAAATAACTAGAAATAAGCTTCCAGATTATTTAGTAATCCAACTAGTTCACTATTATTCAAGGGAGGGAATCTGTCACCCCTACCAGGTAAGGTCTACATATGACTCCATTCCCATACTATGTGGCTGACTCTAATGCCTTCTGAAGTGACATAGCAAACCACTCAGATGTAAAACAACTGCTGTAAAATAGAAATGTTGGATGGATCTATTGGCAATGATCCAGGCATTGGATCAGGACAAGACTCAAGCAATCCTAGCCCAGTTGGCCCTGCAAATTCCTCCTCACCAACATCTGGGAACTATTGCCCAAGTTGTGAGAGCTGTCTCAAGGAACAGCTTGATATGGATGTACTTACAGAGTCATATCTATTTGCTTACATCCCAGACTGATCACTATTCCTGGATAGGTCCTGTCCCACTGGTAGGATAGATCTATCAGAGGTGCGGGCATAATCATATACAGTAAAGTGGGTGTGGCCCTGGAGTCCTCAGCATTGATTCTGGACCTCATGAAGTCTTATGGCTTCAGGTCAAACATGGTGCGACTAAAGAAAAGTACACTTATGTGGATGTTAGAAGAAGACATGTTTGGGCTTAACTATGATGCCCCCATGGCCAAATAACCAGACAATACTCAACATCAATGGCCACTTGGATAGGTATTGGAGGGCAAATGGTTCCCATGGAACCAAACCCTAGCTAGAAGTCAATACCTTCAGAAGAAGAAGGAAGGGGAGCAAAATTGGTGAGAAGTAAACAAATTCCAATTTGCTCATATAAATGCGAATTCCAAATACCTCACAGTAATAATTTGTCCGAAGTCCAGTTCATAGTTGTTAACCTGCGCTATAAATATTGCAGCCACAGCTTCATACAAGGCAGTGCCATCCATGTTGATTGTAGCTCCCACAGGCAAAACAAACCTCGCAATTCTTCTATCAATTTGATTGTTTTCCAACAGGCACTTGAAGGTAATAGGCAATGTGGCAGCACTGTAAATAGAAAAGCAATGGCAACTACAGTTAGACTACAGTGCAAGCCTCAAATAGTGGACTGGTCCATGCAGATCTGATTTGTCTGGTTTAACCAATGTCTATTATGACCAGTGAATGGATTGCCAAATAAGCCCCAATGACAGCGACTCAAACTTTCTAAATGCCTTTAAAATATACCCATAGATGATCAACAGTCTTTTTGATCAATCAACTGAATAACTTGCGGAATATTTGGTCATTACCTCTAAGCGGGCAAAACATTAGCCACAGATTAGGATTAAAAACTCAAAATCTAGGAGGAGTAAAATGCCCATTTTGTTGGCACTACAGATGGGGGGAGGGATCTGGGAGCAATTACAAAAGCCTAAAGATAAAAGAAACAGGAAATGAGTGTAAAGGTCAGACCAGGATAAGGAAGAAAGATAACATAAACGATCAGGGAATAAAAACAGAGGTATAAAAGAACTGTTAAAAATAAAGTAAAAGGAAAAACTATTAAAGATGAATTAAACTGCCTGTACAGCAATGTACACAGAGTCCAAAATAAGACGGGGGAACTGGAGGCAATAATCCATAGTGAGGAACTAGATGCAGTAGGAATAACTGAAACATGGCTACATAAAGAACAGGACAGGCAATTAAATATTGCAGGTTATAACATAATTAGAAAGGATAGGGAAGGAAAAAGAAGGGAGGGGTGGATTAGCTGCACTAATTAGAGATAACATAATGCCAGTAAAAAAGAGGGACATAACTAATAGAAGGATAGAAACAGAATCCATATAGATTGAAATAAAAGATAAGAAGGGATCAATCATGCTAATAGGTTTATACTACAGACCATCTAATAGTAGAAAGAAGGTGGAGGGAGAAATATGTAAGCAAATATGTGAAATGAGTAAAGGATATAGAATATTGGATATAGAATATTAATCATGGAAGATTTTAACTAGCCCCAAATAAACTGGTAAGAACAGGTAGGTAACGCGGTACAGGGAATGGAGTTTTTACAAGGTGTGCAGGATTCCTTTCTTACCCAGTATGCAAAAAGCCCAAGAGAGGAAACACTGCTGGACCTAGTAATGGTAAATGAATCAGAACAGATAAGAGAAGTGTGGGGGAACATCTAGGCAATAGTGATCATAATACAATAAGGTTTAAGATAAAGATTGAGAAGGACATAAGTAAGACAAAAACCAAAGTAACCAATTGGAAGAAAGTTGATTTTGAGGGGATGAGAATGGAACTAGGGAAAATGAACTGGAAACATTTACTGACAAACAAAGAAATAGAACAGCAGTGGGAAACATTTAAAAAAGTGATCAATAGAGTCCAGGAAAAATATCTCCAATTAAAAAGCAAGACAAACTAGCCAGTAATGAATAAAGAAATAAAGACAAAATTGAAACGAAAGAAAAAGGTGTACACTAAGTACATAGACAATAAAGGAGAGGATGACAAAAGGGAATATGAAGAGGTTAGAAAAGAAATCAAAAAACAAAAATAAATTATCAAGGAATATGAAAAGAAATAGTAAAGTATTCTACAGATACATAAATAACAAAAGAAAAATCAGGATAGTGATAGAGCCACTAAGGGATGCACAACATAAACTCACAGGTAATGATAACAAAATGGCTGAAATATTATATTAGGTTAGGGAATAGATAGCAGAGGCACTATTACATATATATGAAGATTCATTAGAAAGGGGAATAGTGCCAGAGGACTGGCAGACAGCTAAGTTTAATAAAAAGGGAGATAGAACAAGTCCAGGGAACTATAGACAAATTAACTTAACGTCAGTGGTAGGAAAGATAATGGAATCCTTACTCAAAGATATAATAGAAAAACATCTAGAAACTGAAAATATAGTAAAGAATAGTCAGCATGGATTTCAAAAGGGAAGATTATGCTTGACCAACTTTATTGAATTCTTTGAAGAAGTAACAGAAAGTGTAGACAAGGGTGATGTAGTTGATGTAATATATTTGGATTTTCTAAAGGCCTTCGATAAGGAACTGCATTGTAGACTCATAACTATGGTCAGAGCATGTGGAATCAGGGGACAAGTAGCGGAATGGATAGCAAGCTGGCTACAAAACAGAAAATAGAGAGTAGGGGTTAAAGGTAGTTACTCAGACTGGCAAAAGGTAGGATGTGGTGTTCCATAAGGATCGGTGCTGGGACCACTGTTGTTCACCATTTACATAAACAATTTGGACTTGGGAATCGGAAGTACAATTTCAAAATTTGCGGACGACACAAAGTTGGGGGGGTATAGTTAATACTGAGGAAGACTGCGACAAAATACAGGAAGACATTAATAAACTTGCAGAATGGGCGTGTAATTGGCAAATGAATTTCAATATAGGTAAGTATGAGGTGGTTCATTTTGGTAAGAAGAATAAGGAGGCCACATATTCCTTGGAAAATAAAAGTCTGAATTGGGTAGAGGAGCAAAGGGATCTGGGGGTACAGATACACAAATCACTAAAAGTAGCGACACAGGTTAATAAGGCCATAAAAAAAGCAAACAAAGCACTGGGGTTCATTTCTCAAGGGATAGAATTGAAAAGCAGGGAAGTTATGTTAAACTTGTATGGAACCTTGGTTAAACCATACTTGGACTCCTGTGACTGGTTCTGGTCTCCATATTATAAAAAGGATATAGAGGCACTGGAGAAGGAGCAAAAAAGATTTACTAGGATGAAACCAGAACTGAGATGTTCTATCTATAGATTGTACAGGCTGGGGCTCTTTTCTCTAGAAAACAGCAGACTGAGGGATGACCTGATAGAGGTCTTTAAGATTATGAAAGGGTTCGATAGGGTAAAGCTAAAGATGTTTCCACTTGAAGGGAAGACCATAAATATAAGATAGTCACTAATAAATCCAACAGGGAATTCAAAAAAAACTTCTTTATCCACAGAGTGGTTAGAATGTGGTACTCGCTACTACAAGGAGTATTTGAGGTGACTAGCATAAATGCATTTAAGGGGAAGCTAGATAAACACATGAGGGAAGAAAGGAATGGAAGGCTATGTTGATGGGGTTAGATGAAGATGGGTGGGAGGACACTGGCGTGGAGTAATAACACCGGCATGGACCTGTTGGGCTGAATGGCCTGTTTCTGTGCTGTACATTCTATGTAATTCTATGTACAAGATACAGTCAAACGAAGGCTAATTTACCTACATTTGCAGCAACTACAGTCAAAAATGTGCAAACCAATATTTGTGTCCTCTGCAAACAATAAAACATGTATTCCTTTTAATGTATTTGATTTGGGAAAACTGTTTTTGATCAGTTTACTGTCTGAACAAACTATTTCTGCCATAAACAGAGTGCATTGTATTACCAAGTACATCATTGACTACGGTGAAGAAGTCAGGCAGAAGTTTAAAAAAGGATAGGAGTAAGAATGGAAGACAGGCGTAGCTTTATCTTTTTACGCAAAGAGTACTAGACTTGTGGAATAAGGTACAGTTACAAATTTCAGGCCTGTACTGGATATTCTCTTGGATTCAGCATGACTGGTCTCTCTCGTAAACGAACCTCTTGTCCGCTATGTTCAGGAGTTTACCCTTACTGCCCAATATCTAGTCATTGGATAGTGTGACCTGGTTGTCTTAACAAGGAAACCCTTCATTGTGTATACTGGATACTGGAATCTTGCATGTGCCCCATGTGTGTTTCTCTTATTTTGTGGAAGGTGTACTAATGAACACTTTAGTAAGATTAGGCTAATTATAAACCAATAAGCAGATTTATTTTTTATTATTAAATTATAGCATTTGAAGCTTGCAAAAGAGCATGGAACATACCTTGATGAAGTAGCCAAAGCTATGAGCAGAGCTTGAAGAATTCCTCTTATATAAACTATTGGATTTTTCTTGGTGATAAAGAAGTACACCATGGGTAGAACAAATAGCCCATGGACCACTAGACCACAAACCACTGTGATAGCATAGAAGCCCAGTTTCTTTCCAATTGCCGTAGGATCATCCATCTCCAGTATTTTGCCAGCAATAAGGAACACTATGCCAAATGGGAAATAACTAAAATAAAGAACATAATATGTGAGATGTAACAAATGAAACAAAACAGAAAATAAATAGAAACAAAACCAAAATCAAAAAACTAGCACCCATCCATGCCAAGAATCATCTCTAGACTCCTATTATTTAGATCTCAGAAGAGGTGTTTTACAGAACTATGATGAGTTTTAGAATATAACATTGAGAAAATATTATTTTGTCATTTATAGTGTCCATATAGCTGGCAGAGTTAGAGGAGACAATTACTAAGCAATGGTCTTAGTTACTTTTTTCATGTTCTGAGATTTAAACAAATCTGTATCAGATAACGTAATTAAAGCCAATTTTCACTTTTTGAAACATATAATTCAATAATGCAAAAGTTAAAAAGTCTTTTCAAAGACTATAGTTATATTGTTTCAGTGTATTGAAATGGAATAGCACATCAACCCATACATACCAATTGGTACATGGGACTGTCTAAATTATTTATTCAAATGTTGCAATACATAAAATGTATAGTGCATAAAGGTGATCTAACGTTGCAATAGTTCATTGGGAGGGAAAAAGCACTGAACCTATAGTCTTGAGCCTAACATGATCCAAATCAGAATGGCAAGCCAAATTATAATCCATACCGATCTTCATTGAAAATATTATGCACAGAGACTCAATCAACAGATCACACCCCTTGGGCACTTGCGTCAGTGGACGCTGACTAAAAGGATTACAACAACAACACCTTGCATTTATATAGTGCCTTTAATGTAGTAAAATGTTCCAAGGTGCTTCACAGGAGCCACATAAAGAGATATTAGGACAGGTGACCAAAAGCTTGGTCAAAGAGGTAGGTTTTAAGGACCGTTTCAGTTTTGGATAAGCTGAATTTTACGAAGCGTGGAAGGTGGGAGGCCGGCCAGGAGAGCATTGGAATAGTCAAGTCTAAAGATAACAAAAGCATGGATGAGGGTTTCAGCAGCAGATGGGCTGAGGCAGGGGAGGAGACGGGCGATTATTGAGGATTGGTGTTTTAAAAAAAATACAAAATTTTTCCTGAATTTCCTTATAGTCTGGTGGGGCGCAGAGTGCTCTTATATGGGGTGATAGAGACAGCAACATCTATAGTTGCTACCCAGGAGGTTTTAAGTGTCAATAGAAGATTTTTGAGGTGCACGGTAAGTTTAACAAATACCACCAAAATAAACAATTAGCAGCATTTACTGGTCACAACTTTCATGCCTGTGAGACCATAATTGAACATATCATGAAACAGTTACTCCTCAATAACATTCAGGTAAAGTTATGCATGGAAAGCACCTGACAGAAACTCACCATGTGGCAACAGCAACAATCTTCATCACGGTTTCATTTAAACACTGGCAGAAACTGACCAGTGGCATTCCATTCTTTCCCATTCTCCCCAGCATTAAACCTTCACACAGAGAATATACACTTGTCACAGCTCAAGTCATTAACTTCAACTGGTTGTCACTGCATTGTGCTAATATCCAGACCTGAAACATGGCAATTGCTTTACGGGCCCATTGCGAAATGAAGCAATCAGCATTTTAAGTTCAAAAAATATAGAGAGAAAAACAGAGGACACACAACCAACCTGAAAATATTTTTTGATTAATTATAAAATCAATAAATTCAAGTGGCAATTTCTTTTGAATAATTTAACTCTTAGACTGCTGGCAAGTTCAGTGAAACTCCCCTCTCCCTGTGTAGAGCACATTGTTTTCAGCTCACACATTGGGGTCGATTTTAGGATGGCCGAGCAGGTGCCTTGGGGGCGCTGGGGGGGCTCATAAAATCGGAGCGGGTCCGGACCCTGGCTCCAACCCGCCCACTTCCGGGTTCCCCAGTGATGCGTTCGGGTGAATGCGCAGCTCCCGCATGCGGGACACCCACCTGCAATTAAAGCTGGCGGGATGACAATTTAAATACTTACTTAATTAGTTGACAACTAGGTAATGACAGACCTCATTGAGTGGAGATTTTGGCAGGGGTGCCATTTTCATGGATCCTCAGCGTGTTTCCCGTGCTGTGGGAAACACTCCCTATTGGAGCAGATGTGTTTCAGTCAGCAGCCAGTGGGAGATGCAAAGGATTTTCTGACAGTTGGGCTGAATACTTCATTTATTGCAGCAGGGCACTCTGTCACTTCAGACAAAGTTTTGGCTGCAACACCTTTGTCCTTCCACTCAAAATTATTAATTTATACCCTAAACTCTGCTGTGCAAACACATTTACCTACTTTGCGGACCCCCTCAAACTCACACCGTCAGGATGGGGGGGCGCCATGGCTGCATTCTTCACTTCATCCGAGGACAAGCAACATCACCAGCCTCGCCAGGCACACCGTCCACCTCCGCCACGTGGAGCTCCACAACATAGTGCTGCGCCAATGGGAAACCCGGAAGCCAAGGTAAGTGGCTTCAATTTACTCGCGATTGCGTGGGGAACCCACCGATTTTACTGGGTGGGTTACCCACGTGCCCAGTCGACCCCCCGCTGCCAACCCGCCTCCCTGGTAATATCGGGGCCATTGTACCCGTAAAGAATCAATAATGATTGCATAATGAGCAATATTCAAGCTTTGGATGTGTTTGCCTTTATAAATAACTATGGACTGTCGTTGGAGAAAGTGTTTTTTTTATATTCGTTCACGGGATGTGGGCGTCGCTGGCGAGGCCAGCATTTATTGCCCATCCCTAATTGCCCTTGAGAAGGTGGTGGTGAGCCGCCTTCTTGAACCACTGCGTGATTGAGACAACCGAGCAGTTGATAATAGCTTTCATTTTAACTTTAACTTGAAAAAGCTTAAGTTCATTTTCCAGCTTGTTATTAATTAAATCATTTGATAAAGAAACTGAAATGCAGCTATAGCCTGAGCAAAGACACAATTTGACCTTTGCGTTGAGAAAAATAAATCTTTTTTATAGCCATTGTTTTAAATTCTCAGTTTAAACAAGATAAAACACAGTTAGTCTAATCACTCCTTTTCTGAACCATGCCATCTCTCTCTGAAGTAAAAGTTAAGCACTTAATAATAGGTTAAATATGAAACGTCACCTGAAAAAAGCTTTTAAAAATAATTCCAAATTGTTTTCAAATCATTTGGAAAAACAAAAATGCAGAAATTCTGATACAACATAAGACAATTCCAGTTGCATTGAGAGGATCATACCGATGCATGCTGGGACATTCTGCACACTGCACATGCTCATATTATGACATCCAAGGGATTGCAGGCACAGGTGTAGTGAGTCCCTTTATTTTATAGGTTAAGAGTTCTGGGAGGAACATCAACTTCAGGCTGTATTTCGAGAGAGTGAAGCCTTCAAGAAACATATTAGTGAAGGTACTCAAAGACAAAAAAGATAATTTTGCAGATAAGTTTAATCGTATTATTGTGAAATATGTTAATGTTAATGTTTTATTATGTTAGAAACCATTTGAGCTTTTGAGGTGAGTATTTGAGGTGAGAAAGAAATAGGGCAGTCAAAAGATTGTTGAAAAATAATTTAGCAGCACTGGGCACAGTCCTGGGCTTTGGTAGCACTGGGGACAACTCTTGGCTTTTGTTGCACTGAGAGGATAGTTCTAGGGTTTGACAGAACTCAGGTTGAGGTCTTGGAGTTTGGTAGCTCTGGGATGGAGATGCAGTGGTCTGTCACCACCATGGAGGGGAACCTGGGGTTTGGCTGAACTAGGGGAGTAGAAGTTGGGACTTGGCTTAATGGTGGATTCAGGGGTCTGAGTCTGTCATCACCAGTTTGCAATTTTCTAAGAGAGTGCCATAAACATTGAGTTAAATGCTTGTGTTTGTTTCCTGGAAAATAAGTAAATCACCTTAAATCTGTGTGCTCTGGTACTCAACCCTTCCGCCAATGGGAACAGTATCTCTTTATTTACTTTATCTAAACCCTTCATGATTTTGAACACTTCTATCAAATCTCCTCTTAACCTTCTCTGCTCTAAGGAGAACAACCCCAGCTTCTCCAGTCTATTCACATAACTGTAGTCCCTCATCCCTGAAACCATTCTAGTAAATCTTTTCTGCACCCTCTCTAAGACCTTCATATCCTTCCTAAAGTGCAGTGCCAAGAATTGGACACAATACTCTAGTTGTGGCCGAACCAGTATTTTATAAAGGTTCAACATAATTTCCTTGCTTTTGTACTCTATGCCTCTATTTATAAAGCCCAGGATCCTCTATGCTTTTTCAACTGCTTTCTCAACATGTCCTGCCACTTTCAAAGATTTGTGCACATATACCTCAGGTCTCTCTGTTCCTGCATCCCCTTTAGAATTGTACCATTTAGTTTATATTGCCTTTCCTCATTCTTCCTTCCAAAATGTATCACTTTGCACTTCTCAGAGTTAAATTTCATCTGTCATGTGTCCGCCCATTCCACCAGCCTGTCTATGTCCTCTTGAAATCTATTACTATTCTCCTCACTGTTTACTACACTTCCAAGTTTTGTGACATCTGCATATTTTTAAATTGTGCCCTGTACTCCCAAGTCCAAGTCATTAATATATTAATATATAACATCCTCTGAGAAAAGGAAATAAAATATTTGTTTTCCTTTCTAAATGGTTTGTATGTTACTGTTGAAAATAAGCATATGGAGTTACGTTATGGTGGTCTGTGAGAGTGGCCCGAGAGCAAGTCACTGTTTGGGACAGTGTTCCTTGATCAAAGTTTAATTTGCACTACACTATATGAAATACTGGTGATCAAAGGCCCATCACTGGTGGTAAAAGCAATGTGAGGTGATGAAATATTACATAAAAGGCATATAGCATATGAAAATATGTTAAGTAATTTTTCCCATAGAATCTTAGTACCAGTATGCTAAATAAGTCCAGTGACAATACAACAAGGTACTTTTACTTACTCTTTATTTTAATTTGGGAAAAATGTCTGGCACATCAGGATAAGAAGGCTGAATGGATAAGCAGAGATTTTAAATTGTAGGTGTGTTATTTCATTGAAAAAATGATAAATAGACACAGGAAGTTAGAGGTGAAAACATACCAAAAAATAATCAATACATTCTGATACATGCTGCATAGTTTGATCTCTTCTTAGCAAACTTACCCATCGTTGCGGAAAATATAACAATGCCAAGAACATTCATCCCTTCACTCAATCCCGGTTCTGATTTGTATATGATTTCTGGAGGTGGGGTGATATCCAAGGAAATGTTCTGAATTATTTCGGAGTCATTGTCACCCTGAATTCCATAGATTAAAGGCATTCTGGTGACAACTTCAGATCCTGCTACTTTGACAGAAATGATTATTGGGACGATCTTGGTTCGATACTGTGAAACACAAAGATTATGTATTTAAGTGTCTGCAGTGACAACAAGTGGCAAAATCTTTACTATCAAATAAAGCTGCATAGCTTCTATTTTCATGTCAAGGCAGCTCAGTCCTAACAAAAATTGAAAATGAAACTTTATTGATATGAGCTGGATTTATTTTTTCTCTTTTCTGTTCTTAAAGTGAGATGTCATGTTTGGTACAGTACCACCAAGCACGAGGAGAGTTCTGGAATTTCACCCATGTGGGAATTCTTCAAGAGTGGACTTAGACTTTCCCACATCAGCCACCCTTGTCAGCTCTTCAATGAGACTGCCAATTTAGTGCCATCCCAGTGCCATCCCTTGCTGTGGGTCCACATTCACTGGGACCTGGTTTCAGCCTGTCAAAACTCAATTCATGGCCTTGCCGACAGCCTCCAAAGACACTCTGCAATGATTTGAAGTCCAATCTTAAAGTATAGCTGGATAACCCACTGCAGCACCTAGGTTCCGAAGACTCGAGACAGATTTCTTTTATGTGTCTAATGAACAGTTCACAGTCCCCACTCAAGAAGCAGTGGAAGATTTGAAGAAGCCTCTACAGGAGATATATACTGATTAATATATTGAACAACAGCAACTTGAGATAAACACAGTGGAATAATTTTTGACAAGATCACAGTCACTGAGTTTTTTTTATAATGTTATTAAAATTCATGTTACTAGCTAAAAATTTTCATTATTTTCAATTAGAACTGCATTTAAATATTTTTTCTTGTTCTTTGCTCAGTTTTGGAGATAATAAATATGTGGAACGAAAAACACACAATTTGATTTGCCTATGAATTGTGTCTTGTTCCCCTCCAAGATTTAAATATGCCATCTTACATACCTTTACTCTATATCCTCACTGTGTTGAAATCAAGACTTATGTACCACTTTCTAGACTAACTCATTCTTTGCCAAACTCCTCATCTCCCTCGATCTTCCCTTCCTTCTATAATTTACAGACTTTTGAAACCTAAACTTAGCATTACCTAACCAATGCTTCATAATTTATCTCGTTTCTTTTCCTATTCTTTTCAGCCTTGGTGGTGTTCTGCATTATGAGCCTTGGTCCTTTACCTGTATTTCTCAAAAGAAAGAAAGCATTAAATACCGTTTAGGCTATGGACTCACCTGTTGAAATGTTGCTTGAACTAGATTAGATGGGAACATGTTCCTTTAAGAGGGAAGAAAGAAAACATAAAATAAAGTTACTCTCAATAACAGCATGTTCAGAGTATGCTAAAATTGTAGTTTAAATAAAGAACAATGGACAGCTATGAATGATAACAGGGGAACCAGTATGAGTAAATTGATAATTAGTAGAATTGAGGTCAGTTTCAGATTGTGTTGATAAAATAGAATGGATCAAAAGGTTAGTTGCTCGCGTGTGTATAATCTATGTTGTTGGACAAGATTTTAGAGCTTTACGCTTTCAATAAATAAGTACTACATAATTCATCACTGAGAAGAACCACATCAGCCCCTCAGATAAATCCATATTTTGGATCAGTTCCAGGATTTTTAATAGGCTTTAAACTAAACACGTTCACCTGAAATGATCTCGGATTGGATTGACTACCACTTAAATTCACATTGAAAAGAAAAAATTTGTCTGAGAAAGATTTCATAACTTAAAACAAAGAATTTAAAAGGAATTAGTTGCCCTCCCCCCCACCACCCACCCAGAATATCGGTCGACATTAAGGAATAAGTGCAGTTCAATGACTCACACGTGCTTGCCGGTTGTTACCATTAGGAATACAATAAAGCATAGACTTGGACTGAAACTTTTTTAAAAATCCAGGTAAGATTAAATAGCTCTTTTGTTGATCAAGCAAATTTATCTTTAACTTAATTTCATCGCCAAGGCTACAACTTATATCCTATGTAAGCTTGGTAGTCGCAAATTGATCAATTTAAAATTGAGAAACCCAGGCGAAGGGTCATGACCCTTAGTGCAGGTAATCAAGTTTGAAAAAAAGAGTAGGAGAGAGGACAAAGCAAATTACAAAGCAGTGATTGGTAGATATAGTGCATAGCTGGCCAACCTTTCAAAGCTCAAGTTCCAGAAAAACAAATTGAATATCGACTAAGGGACACAACCTTGAAAACAGTGTACCAGTTTGTTCATCTGAAAAAAACATTCAGTCTAAATACTGGATCTAAGGTTTCCTGCACAAGGGTTTCTCCGAAAAGGTCAATTTCTGGAGCAATTGTCGACCAATTTAGGGTTGGCATAAATTCTCCCCTTATATCACAGAAATGACTATACCTTCAAGGTTAAAAATTCAACAAAAATGTTTGGAAGTAAAATATAGCCACCAATCTCCATGACAGTAGATTGGAAAATCTTGGCTGGTCCAGATCACAAACGAGAAAGCAGAGTCTCATAGCAAACTCATCACCGACCTTAAAGTTCAATGACTGTGCACTGAATATTACAAGAATACTCATTTATTAATCCTTCCCCCAGAAAAGAATCAACTTAAAAGAACCATTTTGCAAACAGTTTATGTTATAAACATTTCATGCAACCTTGCCGAAGTCAGAAAGCCTGTATTTCAGATACAAGTATTATAAGTAACATAGTAAGCTTATTTTTAAAGCTACTTAATACAACATTAATATTTGGGATGGGAAGGGGTTTGGTTAAGAAGCAGATCAAGTCTATTTCCTAAAAATATACATACAAAAAAGGAAAATGTTATTTTTCCAGAGAGGTGAGAACTAAGTTTAGGATCACCATCTTTTATGTTATTATTGTGTGGTTGAGAAGACAATTAGTTCTTAATACACACTCAATAGTAAATACGTAATATATTACAATTAATGAAAAGCAGATAATTAGTGAGGTCAGAAAGGGCGGAACACTACCTGTTCTGTCATGTTCAGGTCCTTTATGCTCTCCTCGGGCAGGGGAGAATTTTAACCCTCCAGGATGGGCGGGAGAGGGCCTTGGGGGGTGGGGGGTGGGGGTTTAAATTCTTAAAAGTATGAAACCCGACCCCAACCCGCTGTGAAGGCACCTACTTCTGATTTAACCGGGGTGGGCAGGTAACCCGCCCTCAAGAGGCGGGTCAGTAATTTAAATGTATTAACGAGACTGCGTGCCTCAGATTTTACCAGACATTTAGATTTAACGGTGGGCCGGGTTTCCCAGAGCTCGAGAAACCCAACAGCTACAGGGAGGCGAGAACTGCCGGATCCAGCAGGTAAGTGGTTTTTATAGCACTATTTGTGGGCCCGGAAGAGCAGGAGTGCTTCCCCCACACCCCAAGCTAACCTGCTGTGACCGGCCTCCCACCCCTCAATCAGCCGACCCCCCCCCACCCCGACCCCCCACCGCAATCCGATGCCCCCTCCCCATGATCTCCAGGCTGGCCCCCCATGATCTGATGCCCTCCCGCGATCTCCAGGCTAACCCTCCACAATCTGTGCCCCCCGTGATCTCCAGGTCAACCCTACAATCTCTGGGCTGACTCACGATCTCCTCCACTGCGATCTCTTCCCCCCACCCCCGTGATCTCTTTCTCTCCTGCAATCTGTCCCTCCCTCTCTCCTCTCCGGTCCCCAGCTGCGGCCTTGTACTGCAGGCCTTCCCGCCCAACAGCCAGCTGGCCAGGAAACGGAGAAAAAAAATTAAAATAAGGTCCTGCCGTTAAATTTGGCAGGACCTCCGTGTTCCCCATACTACCGGGTTTGCCATGCACTGCAAGTCGCCCCTGCTCCCTCCCCGCCTCCCTGTAAATATCGGGGCCCTCGTATCAGGATTGAGTACATGGGCAAGACAGGCAAACAAAACATTCAAAGAGCCACACAGAGGAGTCACACACAGCTTGCAAGATGCTGGATGGCCATCCCTGATATAATGTGATGACTCTTGATCTGAATGCAGTAGGGATGCAGGGAAGAGATAAAATGTGTGACTCGGTCTATTTGGGGCTTGGGAGGAACGAGAGAGAAAAGCTCAGAGCAGCAATGACCACAGTATCACTAATATAGCGAAAGACAAGAAATACTGTGACAGAGACATTGCAGGCTAGAAGTGAGAGAAGCATCGGCCATCAAATGACAAGGTCCTTTTTGTATTCTGTTCACAAGTGCAGGTGAGATGCTAGAAGAACCTCCCAATTATGGGATATCATTGCTAAGTGTCTACATTCCTCATGCTACAATTAAGTTGGGAACAGAACAATTAGAACAAGAGTGGCAGCAAGAAGGTGCATCAGTGGAGATAGTCTCAGTTTACCAGTTTGTTGCATGCAACACATTTTTTTATGCAAAGGCAAAAATTGTCCAGGAATTTTATATCAAATGGCATTTAAATCACATTTACTCTAAAGCTTGAGACAGTTATCCGACAGCATGAGCTCATACTCCAAACAAAGGTTTAAGTAAATTCATCTGTACAGACTGTACAAACAAATTTACTATGAATGGGAAGCAGATGTGGATTTTCAACTGTAGTGTAATTGAGTCATTAAATACTTTTTATATTAACTGTTTGGGAGAAAGAAATGTCAGAAAGCCACTGTGGACCAGCCATTAAAATATATCTATTTGACTGATTGACTGACCATTTAAATTTAACCTTCCTTCAGCTGGAAATAGTTATTACATCTCTGTTCAACATATACTATGCTTTTCTATTAAAATTCCTTTTTTGCATGTTAATTCTCATACAAGTATTAGGAGTAAATTCATATTCATTTTATGAACTGGTAGCAGGTTTTCGTGTACTTATCCTCACCCCTCTATATTTCTGTAACCTCCTCCAGCCCCACAACCCTCCAAGATCTCTGCGCTCCTCCAATTCTTGCCTCTTGCACATCCCCGTTTTTCATCGCTCCACCATTGGTATGCTGTGCCTTCAGCTGCCTAGGCCCTAAGTTCTGGAATTCCCTCCCTAAACCTCTCCGCCTCTCTACCTCTCTTTCCTCCTTTAAGATTCTCCTTAAAACCTACCTCTCACCTGTCCTAATATCTTCTTATGCAACTTGGTGTCAAATTTTGTTTGGTAACGCTCCTGTGAAGTGCCTTGGGACATTTTACTACATTAAAGTTGCTATATAAATGCAAGTTGTTGTTGTACAAGCTAAGGAAAGGAACACTTTTTTATTTTGTACACATAGTCAGCAGAAGGCAGGTTGAGCAGGACCAGACGGAGAGTAAAGTTCCTTCTAGTCTGCCCCCAAAATGTACATCAACTCCAACATCAGAACAACATATCCTATGCACCATTGTGATCTTTTAATATATTATCAAAGCAGCCATTCTATGGCCTCTCTTGAGTGAGACTGCCAGCTTGTGGTGCATTTTGGGCAATTTTGAACCCATGCCCATTAAGTGTCAGGTTACGATTGCCACGACTCATTTTGCATAGAGCTAATTATGGCCAGCTGGGAAAGCAAACATTCATCCCATCAGTCCAGACTGGATTTGAACCCTGATCCCAGAGGTAACAGAATAGATGTCAGTTGATTGCAGTAGCCAGTCTCATGAGTCGCTAATCTATTTGGGAAACATATCAAAGATTGACCTGGGCATGTCATAGATGCAACCCGGCCAGTCTTTGGAAAAACTGCTCATCAGCTCCAAAAACTACTTTTTCATCCAACTGCTGGCAAAGATTTTAAGTTGCTCTCCCCTCCGAAATGGACAACTGGTGCAGGGAGACTGGAGAAACAGTGCGAGTAAAATATTAGTTAAAAGAAACTGGAAGAAAAGTTTGGAAGGGATTATATTACTGAGAAAATCATGAAAACTAAAGTTAAAATAAAAAGGACCGCAAGGAAATAGGGAGGTGAAGAAAAAGGAGAGTGTGAAAAACATGGGTAGGTTTTAAATGTTTTTATTTGTATTGAATATTGACTATTTCATTTTAGTAGTTTATTACAGTAATATATAAAACTGTTTCTTATTTTTGAGCAACTTTACTTCAATAATATGTTTGTTTCAGCATCGCGATGCACAAGCTGAAAACTTATAAAATAAGCCAACAGTTCAATAGTTAACTAAAACTATTCAGTTAGGCCTAATTTAGATAATTAGGAAAGAACCATTCAATTTGAATTAGAAGAGCACTTTAAATAAATGCTTACTTACTTAACTAAATTAAATTCTATATTAGGGTTCTAATAAAGGTTTCTTTAAATAAACTTAATGGGGAGGCTGAGAGAAATGTAAAAATTTGTGTAAAAGATCACTGCATTTTCATACTTAACACAAAGTATTAAAGAATGACATGAGGCAAGTAAACAGGGATTAATTCAGACTTTCAATTCTCCTCTCCATTCCCCCCACCAAACCATAAAAACTTTAATCAAAAACACAAGACCCAATATTCAAAAGTTTGGTTATCTTAGTCAATTCTATTGTCCCAACCAACTCCTCGGCTGAAACCAGCTAGCTCAGTATAGGCCAGGAATCAAGAATGGGGCCTTCCTGGTTACCCACTGAGACATTGGGGGTGATTTTACACCCCAAGAACAGGTGGGTTGGGAGCGGGTGGGAGTTGAAAATAGTTGTTTTTTGGGTCGCGACCGCAACCCAGCTTTATTTCCAGGTTTAATGTCGGCGCGTAAAAGTACATGCTTCCCACTGGGAATGCAAAGTCCGAAGATTTTGCGGTTGTGACCCAAAAGAACAACTATTTTCAACTCCCATCCGCCCCCAACCCACCCATTCTTGGGGTTTAAAATCAGCCCCATTATAAGAATTATATATGTTACCTCGAGTCTACAGCACAGAAACAGGCCATATGGCCCATCTAGTCTATGCCAGCATTTATGCTCCACACGAGCCTCCTCCCACCCTTCTTCATCTACCCCTATCAGCATACTCTCCTATTCCTTTCTCCCTTTGTTTTTCAAAGTATGAAGGAAATTTCAAATTTTGTAATTTCTATTAGTTTCAGTCCTTTTCTTTAATGCCAACTAGAATTGGATAAATGCACAGAAACTGCACAATTCTTCTTTTACAGTTTTACAATTATATTTTTCTCTTTGGCACTCAACAACAATTGGCCGCCCCTCCCCCAATAAAAACAGTACAGTTGAGGTCCGAACTTATAGGTGTGAATAGAATGATTCCATAATTGAGCAGCAGGGACATGTTGCGTTGGTTTGTGTCAGAATTTCTTTCCTCCAGAGAGGAAGTATCACAGGGACAATAAATGCAGCCTTGCCAGCATTGCCCACATTCTGAGAACAGCCAAATTAACAAAAAGTGCTCCATCTAGAGACCTGGCCAAAAGGTAATAGAGTTCATGATAATCACAAGCTACAGTATCAGACGGCTCCAGAAAGTTGAATTTCTAAACTTCTCTCCACAATCACTACCACGTTGTCAGAGTGCTTGTCCAAGATCAAGTTGCAGATGAGCCAAAAATCTCTCCAACTGAATATTGGCAAGACAAAGCCATTCTAGTCAGCTCCTGCCAAGAACTCCAATCACTTACCTCCAAATCCATCCTCTTTCTTGACTACTTGTTCAGACTGAACCAGATGGTTTATAACCTCAGTATACTGTTCAACCACAAGCCAAGCTTGAAATTCCATTTCCTATTCATTACCAAGACTGCTATCTTCCACCTGCACAACATTGCCTATCTCTGCCCCTATATCACACTGACCACCACTTCATTACCTCCAAACAACTTCTTTAGTGCTTCTTCGCTGGCCCTGAGTGCCATCAACTCATCCAAAATTTCACCACCCATATCCTGTCTCAAAAAATGTCCTGTTCCCCCAACATTCCTTTCCCCACCAGCCTCCATTGGTTTGCTGTCCCCAAAACATTGAATTCAAAATCCCTGACCTTGTTTCTAAATCCCTCATCCTACCAACTTTAGAAGCTTTTTCAAACCTAAACTCCTCAACCATTCTGTTGGTCACCTCTCCGAACTTTGTTACAGCTCAGTATCAGTTTCTCCTCTGTGAAGTGCCTTGGTATGTCTACTGCATTAAAGCTATTGTTCTAATCAAATTTCTAAAGTACTGATGACATCAGAAGATATAGTCTTAACTGCTGTCAAGAAAACAAAATAGGCTGTACAAAATGTGGAATAGAGTGTAGATCATGGAAGATTATCCTCCCACTGTATGGAGCATTGCTCAGGTCATACCTGGTATAGTGTGGGCAGATGTGGAATCCTCACTGCGGGAAGGATGTAGCTGAGCGGGAAAAAGTATAAAAAGGGGCTACTAGAATGATCGGGGACTGGAGAATAAAAAGTAGAAGGATAGTCTCACAAAACTGAGACTCTTCTATTGGAAAGAATACGACTGTGAGGGAGGATATGATGGAGGCATTCAAATTAATAAGGCTCAAGGATGCAGAGGATCAGTCAGGGACATTTGATTTGGTCCAGGATAGAAAAACTAGGGATATGAGTAGAAGCTGAAGTAGATTCAAGTAGGATGTAAGCAGGATTACTTCATTGAGAAGGTAGGCAGTTTTTGGTATAGCTTACCAAAGAAGCTGTAGGAGCAAGTAGCTTTTCAAGATCAAATTCGACAAGTATCTTTAAGAGAAACACCAGTTACAATTACTAGGACAGCAAGAAGGCTGATTTGATAGACCTATGGGCTGGGATTCTCTTCCCAGTAGTGGTGAACCCCTCTAATACTGCCGCAAACCCAACCCAATTTCTTGGGTAAGGGTTCATCCTGTATGCACGGTAGGCTCCATGAAGAGGGAGTTCACCGTTGCCCAGCCACAAAATTCCAGCAGTGCTGCAATGGCACCACCACTGCAACACCAAAAAAGGCAGCTAGGCGAAGAGGCAGAAGTGCCCTGGAGACCTGTACACGGGCTGCCTTGTGAGCCTTGGCAGAGATCGAGCCCTACAAAGCAAGATAAGTGGAGGCCAGAACAGAGGGAGGGGAGGCCACTGAAAGGGCCTCTCTCTCTATGGGAGGACCTCAGAGATGTTACCATCACTGCCCAAGGTCTATCGCCAACTAGTGCATGAAGCGGATGGGAGAGAAATCTGCTGAGGGCAGGGGACCCAGGACCACGGACCATCCCCTCCCCTACCCCTACTCCATGCCACCAGTGTACAGGGAAGGAGTGCCCATCCTGGCAGAGGGAAATGCAGGTCAGGTGGTGAGGCAGCAGTAGGCCTCGCTGCCCAAATTCTCTATCACCATCCTGCCTGATTTCAGACAGGAGTGCAAAGGAAAATCCAATCCTTAATCTTTCGCAGCCTTGAAATTTTTTTGTCACTCATTTTTAACTCTCTGAATGTTGCTGATGAGTTCTCATTTTGGTGAGGGATCACTAAGAAGATATCTCATCCACCTTTAAATATCTTGGCCCTGAAATTCCAGGATTCCTGCTCTGCCGGCAGAAATGCAATGGAGCGGATCTCTGGTCCGCCCATGGAGAATGGCGGAGATCCCATCTCAAATTGTGGGACAGGGTCTTTTAAGTATTCGGAGTGTGGTTGGATTGGAGTGGTGCCATGCTGATGGCAGAATTTTTGAAATGATATCCAAAGGGATCAAATGCTGATATTTGGCAAGGTACTCATTCCCCTCCGGGATCAATTACCTGCTTCCTATAGAACCATAGAACTATAGAGGGAGGCTATTTAACCAAACATGTCTGTGCCATGTCCTTGATAGACCAATGCAAAATGAATGCCACAACCCTGCTGTCTCCCCACAGCCCTGTATCTTCCACTGCTTCAAATAATTATCCAATTTTTGCCTCAACCATTCCCTGTGGCAAAGCATTCCATGCTCCAACAATTTTCTGTGTAACGAAATTTCTCCTAACCTTTATCCTCATTCTCTTAGCAATAAGTTTAAATTGATCCCTCATTACTGACTCGCCAAACAGAAGAAATATTTTTTCCCAATTCACTCCATCAAAAATCTTCATGATTTAAAAAATCTCCATTAAATCTCCTCTTAGCTTTCTCTACTCCACCTCACATCTCTCCTCGAACTATAGTTTCCCATCCCTGCCATCATTCTGGTTAATCTATGCTGTACTTTTCCGATGGTTTTAATGTCCTTTCTATTATGAGGTAGCCAAAACTGCATGCAGTACTCTAATGTTTTGTAGAAATTCATCATTGTTTATTTACTCTTGTAATCTATGCCTCTATACCCCTGTATTCAAGGCTGAGATGGATAGATTTTTGGACTCTTGGGGAATCAAGGGATATGGGGACCGGGTGGGAAAGTGGAGTTGAGGTTGAAGATCAATCATGATCTTATTGAATGTTGGAGCAGGTTCGAGTGGCTGTATGGCCTACTCCTGCTTCTATTTCTTATGTTCTTATTTATAAAACCAAAATTTCTATTGGTCGTTTTTATGGCTTTATCTATCTGCACTCAAACTTTCAGAAAATTATGCATGTGAATCCTTTCTGTTCATCCACAGCCTTCAATGTCTTTCCTCATATCTTGTTTTTCTCCCAAAATGTATTACCTCACACTCATCAACATTAAATTGCATCTGCCACCTGTCTGCCCAGTCTACTAACCTGTCTGCCTTCCAGAAATCTTTTACAGTTCTCCAGATCGTTTGCCAAACTTCCTAACTTTGTGTTGTCAGCAAATATTGAGATTGTATTCCTTATATCCAAGTCCAAATTATCTATATATACAGGGAGAACAAAAATGGACCCAGCATTGGCTCCTGGAATACACCACTCCAATCCAGTTCTCCAGTCTGAGCAACATCTAATTGGGCCTAACTCTGTTTCCTGTCTATCAACCAACTTTCCTCTCGATGAAAGGAAGGACTGCAAGGGGCAAAGAGGAAGACAGTGTTTTTATTCTCATATTGGGGGGAGCATTATCGAGGATGGGTGTGAAGCCGAGTTGCTTCTGGGTGAAGGGCTAGAAGAGGCATGAGTTGTTTCTCAATGGGGGTGGGGCGGAATCAGTTACTACTCACAGGGGCAGGAATAGGCCTGAGTTTGTTCTAAGTGATAGTTAGGGGGCAGGCTTCAGTTCAACATGCATGGGGTAGGCCCAGTTGTCACTCAGTGGTGGGGAGGGTATAAAAAGAGCAGGCCGAATTTCTCCTCATTGAGGATGGGGGGGGGTGGGGGAGAGGAGAAGGAGGATGAGTTTGTTCTCAATGGGAAAGGGGAAGACTGAGTTTTTCTTTGGTGGGGGGAATGGGGGTGGAGTACAAGACTATCGTTGTCTTCAGTGGAGATGGGTTGGAAGCCCAAAGTACGTCCTCACTGGGGGACGGTGGTGGGGCGGGGGGAGGCGTGGTGAGGGTGGTGGGTCCTCTCTGTCCTCAGTGAGGGTGGAGGGGTCATAAACTCTGTTCACTGGGGGAGGGGTGCCATGATCTCTGCTGTGGTGGTGGGGTTTCAGGGCCAGGTTTCCCTTTCACTTACCTAGTTTTCGAGAGAGGACTCCAACATTAATAATCTGGTTTGCCGGCCTACATTCATCCATTTCTGAGGAGGCAACACTTACTTCCATGCTCAAATCCCAATAATGATACTCAGCCCCCACTGTTTGTGGTAGGATCGAGGAATTTCTGCTCAGGAGGGGAGTCCACTGCAAGTCATTTTGTTCAGTTGGGGTGGGGTTGAAATCCAATAATGATGTTTCTGCTCAGTGATGGGATGTGACTGGGTTTTTCGTTCAGTCCCAGGTTTTCTGTTCTGTGATGGCACAGCACATTGGTCATTCCACCACACAAGTTTACTTTTGGTTCCCATTAGCAATGTGCCCACTGATCGAGCGGGACTTTTCCAATTAATTTTCTCAGCAGTTGCCAAGGTACAGTAGGGCTGTTTGGACCCTTTAAACACCATCAGCTTATGAGCTTCAGCTATTTCTGAATTCTTTTGCGCTTTGGAATACTTGCTATTCGAAATCTTGCTGACATACAGTGGCCATTGGGCAGACAATCTGCTGTTTCATCATGCATTGTAACTTCTATGATTCTATTGGGCCAAGTGCAGGCAATTGGGACTAGCTTAGTGGTATAAACTGGGCGACATGGACATGTTGGGCCGAAGGGCCTGTTTCCATGTTGTAACTTCTATGATTGATTCTATGATTACAGAAAACGTGTCCTCTTGGGGGGAATCCTTTGTCTTCTGCGTAAACCCATATAGTGTGGCACCTGTTGTCTCTTTTGTGTTTGTAATGTTACTTGTGCCTCAAGGGGTCCCAGTGCCCCTTACCTTTACCAACAGTTCTTCCATTCTCCAAGGGAAGGATTGTTACTGCACCACCCAGTGGACAAGATTAGATTTCACAGAAGAGGCATAAGATAAGTTGATTGAATGTCATTACGTTGGGTTCCACTTAAGTTAATGAGTCATATAATGTTACTCTGACAGTACCATCTGCAGGAGCAATACCATTAGAATATTGCAACCACACATTGTTTTTAATATAATAGATAGTTTTATTGCTGTAATATATTACTGATATTTCTGTAGCATCATATTAGGTGAATGTTCAGCCTCACAATGTGTAAAGTGAAATGTATTTAAAAATAGCCACCTCAGGCACACAGAATTCCCTGGAGATGCTGTAATTCTAGCACTGAGCAGAGATCTATACTTGCACCTACCGTATCAAATCCAACAATGCATCAGCAGAGCTCATGATTAGCTTTCCACTGTCCTCGGTGTTCTCCTTCTGGGCTGCACCACCAGGATGGATGATGGAGACCATAATTATTCCAATAACGACAGCCACGAAGGTGGTCCAGAGGTAGTATGCAATTGTAATGAGACCCAATCGACTTGAAGCTTTTGCATCCAAAGCCGCTAGCCCAGACATCAAACTGAAAAACAAATACATGAATAGTACAAAGTTTTTCTGAGCATGCGTGCCTCTACATTATTCTCTCCATTTTTCTCTCTCCAGTTCTGAAGTGGATCATACTGGGGATAGCTCTACATGTGGCAGCAGCCTTCAGGTACCTTGATCATATGATCATTCTTCCTTTGATATCAAGCATCAGCAGGCCACTAAAGCAGGACTGATTTTTCTCCTCCCTAATCCTAGGGTTCTGATGCCAATTGTCATGCTCCTGCTATCATCCTCAGTCTTCCCCTTTCCCATTCTCCTCCTCCTCCCTCATCCTCACTGAGGAGAAATTCAGCCTTCTCTTTATCTACCCTCCCTACCCCTGTGCTATCATCGCATGAATTGAGCCTGTGACTTATCTGGTTTTGTGTCTCAATACCATCCCAGAGATGAATTTATCTATTGAGCCATTTTCTGTGCATGTAGAGTTTTCTCCCTTTTAAAAGAATATCATTACCTAAATGTTTTAGCTGCCAATGTAAGTTTATTTACCTTATGACGGTGGTCAAATACAATAGCAAGTGGGTGTAAGCAGGAATCAGGAGTTAATAATTTCTATATGGGATCAGTGAGTAAGTGTATTTGTCTGATCAACTGAGCCATACAAGGAATCCTGATTATTTTTTCCCCTTCCTACCCCCACAACATTGAGACCTGTAGCTCCCCACTGACCCCCTCACAGAGTTCACCTAACCCAGCACTGGAAGTCTGTATGCCTCTACATCATACATGGTGATCCAGGTACCAAATGAGCCACCGGGCATGCTCTGGTCATTTTCTCTATAAGTGCTAACAGCATAACTGCTCCAAGAGTTTCCTGGTACTTTGTTACTTAACAACTCTTCAACGTTATTCCCAGTTGTAGATTAATGACCAGTTGATGTTAACCAATACTTAAATTCATTTTTAAAAATCTATATAAGTTATAATCTCACTTGGTCAAGCAAAATGAGATGATCCAACATGAAACTATATTGAAGAATAATCGTCTGATGAAATTGTAGACTGTTTCTCAAATTGATCTTTTTTCATTAAAGTTTGAATATCATTATTAGGAATTTTTAAAAATCAAATAGTTGCAAAGGATATGATTAATTCAACAGGAACATCATTATTGATTCTTGATTTGTTTGTAGTGGACGTTGAACTGCATCGTCAATGATGTGTCACATCTATATGACATCATTAGGACAAAAACAAGGCACTTCTCCTCTGGTTCTTCTCTTCTGCAGTTTGAAAACTCGTCTGGTTTCCTGCAACTGATGTAATCTTAAAACACAAATCCTTTGCTATGAACCAGAAAGGTAATTGAAAGATTACTGTAGACTGCCTTCTTAGACAGGCTGACTCACAGACACATGGGGCTCGATTTTCGCGTGGGGTTACCTGCGGGTTTCCAGCGGGGGGGCCCCGAAAATCCCGATATCCGGTCACGTGACCGGATCGCGCCGAAATCCCGCCCACTTCCGGGTACCGCGCGAACGTGCGGGGCTGCGCGCGCAAGCCCCGCTGGTGGGAAACCCGCAGGCAATTAAAGCCAGCGGGGTTCCACTTGAGAGTACTTACCTTGCTTGTTGAGGTCAGTTAATGAGCTGAAGCAGCTGTCAAAAGAGGAAGTGTGGGATTTTAGGTTCAAGGCAGTGAGTTTCCCACACTGGGGGAAATAGTCTCTCTCCAACCAGGCGTGTTGCAGCCAGCAGCCTGTGGCAGGTGCCAAAGTGCACTCCACGGGGGAGAGCCCTCACCCACGCAGGAGGCCACCGCGTCACATAGGGCAACCCCTGCCCTCCACCACCCGCCGCCAAGCCAGAGGACAGACCGACACTAAACCGCAGCCCTAGTGCGAGGAACCACCCACCTACCCTGCACAACCCCTCAGACCAACACCTGCCAGATGGGTGGTGCGTGGACACCCTCGGAGGACGAACAGCATGACCAGCCCCAGCAGCCTCGCAGTCCACACCGTCCGCCGCAGAGACGTGGAGCCCCCCAACACGGTGTTGTTGCACGCCCACCTGCACAGCAGGAGGGAGGGCTACCGCAGGGAGAGACGCATCGCAGAGGGCACTACCCTCGCCGCAGGGTCCACAGACCGAGGCGCAGCTCCCCGGACCTCTCCGAGCAGCAGTGCACAGGGAGGCGCAGATTCGCTCGACATGTAGTCGTGGAGATCTGCAGGCTCTTTCATGCCGAGCTGCTCCTGGCTGGCCCCAGCACCAACTGCTTACCTGTCGCTGTCAAAGTCACCACTGCCCTCCACAACTTCTCCTCCGCATCCTTCCAGGGTGCAGCCGGCTACACCGCCGATGTCTCTCAGTCGTCTGCGCGGAAGAGCCCTGCAAATACACCTGCACCTACTCTGCAGTAACACGATGGGTGGCATCAGTGGTGGGTCCTCATAGTGATACCCAGGAGCGGGCATTATTGGACACAACGGACAGGATTCGCGGAGACATGGCAGTGGTGGTGTCAATATAATGTGTGCTGTTTGTTGCTCTGAAATTCAATATAGGTAACACACAGGACAAAACCTCAGACACCCTTGTGCACCCCCTTCATGCTCACGACACGTTTGCCTTACGCTGCCTACTGCACATATGTGATGCATGCCCTGTGGCTGCAGCACAGGTGGTGGCAGGTTGAGTGAGGCTGGCCGTGAGGGAGATGCACGAGAGGGTGAGTATGGGATGGAGCAATGAGATTGTATGAGGATTGGGTTGCGTGTTAGTTGCAGGATAAGTACTGGCGAGGTGAGTAGGTGGAGGTAAGATGAGGATGGGGTTTGAGTGGGTATGAAGGGTGATGTGACAGAGTAGTTTTGGCGGTGCCGAAGGAGATGTGGGGTGGGGGCAGTGTTGTGGCAGATGGAGTGTAGGGGAAAGACTTTGTGTTCTCACTGTGGCTGACCTACTGCGGTCATTGCAGCGCCTCCTGCACTGTATGCAGGTGGGCGATATGTTGGTGGCGCAGGTGACCCCCTCTGCCACCTCGAGCCAGGCCTTCTTGGTGGCAGAGGCAGGCCGCTTCCTCCCGCCCGCCGGGGGGAAGATCTGTGTCCTCCCCCTCCTCCTCACCCCATCTGATGATACCTGGGGTGATGCATCATTAAACTGGGAGCAGCCTTCCCCCTGGGCTGCTCCATGCTGCAATTTGTTCCATTGGTTGCAGCATCTGTCAGTGGAGGACTGCCCCTTTAACTAGAGAGCCTCCAGCTGACAGATCGTACTGCGCATGCGCAGCCTGCCCGACGCGCAGGCCAGCGCCGTGGACCCCGGAGGAGCAGGTAATTGATTCCTATTAGTGTGTTGCCTGCTACGATCGCACGGGCAACCCACTAATTTCGCCGAGCGTGTTGACCACGCTCCCGGAGGACCACCCGCTGGGAACCCGCAGGCCTGCTAAATTCGAGCCCATGATTCCCATTCCTTTGACGTTATGCTTAAACGAAAGGCTAATTGATGACAGCATCTGTCAAATATATTGGATTAGTAGCTGTTCATAAAAGTTGCATTTCAATAATTGGATTTTTGTTGGTGGCAAGGTTGTTTGTCCTCCATTTGATCTTTGACAACTGGAACTAAATATAACCAAAGTGTCAAGCTAAGCATTTTCTTCTCTGCGTTTGGTCTAGACTCAACATGATCATAATACTGAGCCATACGGATAAAAAGGTACCAGGTTTAAATTCCTGGTGTAGCTAAGTAGGCTGTCCCCAGCAAAGATGGTGCTTAGGGTCCTACAACTGGACTCAGTCCATTTGGGATAGGGAGAGAGTGGGGGGGGGGGGGGGTCATTAGCTAAAGTTTCTGCTCCCAATTGCTTTTCAGCTAACCCTGTTGAAAAGTTCACATCTATAATATCAAGGGAGGAGCAGGATCAAGCTCGACTCAAATATTCCAGTAGTTTATCAATGCTCAGTGTGTGGTGAAAAATGTCCACACAGTCCATTTGGATTTGATACTGAAAGCTACCTTTGCCTGTAGAACTGTAGGACTTAGCAAGAGTATTCATCTTCAGGAGGAGAAGGGAGAAAATGGAAAGGGTAGAAAGGGAGGAGGAAGGATGTAAAAAAATACTTGACATATCACTTTTATTAGTAAGTTCCACTTAAGCCTTGGAGATGCTCTCTGCAGTGTAGATTTTAATCGCAGGATAGGTCTGTCAGTCTTAATAAAAACACATTGGTAGGGTTTGTGTTTTGAGGATATACCAGCCATCAGATTAATTAAGAAAATGTACCATTTTATTCACATGCCAACTTTTTCACTGGGCTTTGCCAACCTAACCAGTATTTAAATCAATGAATAATATTTAATTATAGTTGACTGTTATTCCAGAGTTTTAAAAAAATCTGCAAGTCACAGCATAACAGAGGTATAAGTAATCTATCTCTAAAGTAAAATTTGTAAAGTGTAGCAAAACTTCTTTCATGCATTTAAGAGAATGCAATACAGATTATTCCCACATGGTTGGCACACAGACTGATAAACAAAAGATTAAGCATTAGTATGAAATTAAGACAACACTGAACTAACAAATGTCAAAGCCTCCATCACATTGATCCATTGTACAACTCTGGGGATAGATTTCCTCTCTTGTTTGTTATGTGTAGTGAGATTGTACACATATTTTCAATGCACACCTTTATGATTTCACTACAAATAACTCTCAAGGGATATCTTTCCCATCTGTTTTCTGTGTTGCTTTAATTACCTTTGAGTAGGAACTCATCGCACAAGCGTAAGTTGGATGTTCAATGGAAATATCTTTAGCAACTAAATGTTTATGTTGTGGGGTTTGTAGACACTGGGGTTCATTGCTCTGAAGTGAACTTTGTACCAATACCTAAACCACAAGCTCAGGCTGTCTTTATGTTCTCCTCTTTACCACTTTTTACTCTTTTAAAGAGAATTGACCATGGATCAAAGAAATCATTTCTATTGTATTGTATTATTCTAATCTTCTCATTCTATTCTTGTCATTGAATAAAAAGCATACTAGCTAGATTTTCCTCTGCTTTAGAGCTATTTCATGGTACAAACTAGAGCTAAAACTAGGCAAATATAACAGGAGAGGCTTAATGCTGAAACTCCATCAGCCCCGAGGGGTTTCAGTATTTTTATCAGCTCCTGCTCCTAATCCCCCCAGTCCCCACTGAAACCCCACCTCTGCCATTAAAATCCTTGCACAATGAGTATACAATGTGTAACACTAAATTTCTCTCCCCCAGTACTGGGTTATTGCTCCCAAAAATTCATGCCAGTATATTAGTGGCACTGCATGTTGCTAGAGGCACTAGTAAACTAGACATGCTGCTTGGTGGCTATTTTGGACTCCTGCAAAAACTTTTGGTTTTAGGGATTGTTGAACTTGGGCTTTGCTGACTACAGAGTTGTTGCCGGGGTTACCATCTTTGCTACTGTAACCTCTGGAGTCTGGCAGCCATTGCTCCCCTCCCCCCCCCCCTCCAAACAATGCCCTTTTTTCTAGGCTGGGGATGGGGAGGATGTGGAGGAAGCCCTGAGAAATGCCAGATTGTTAATGCACCATTGGCGTAGATTAGCATTAATCCACAGCTACCTGCTGTACCATTTCTGCAGATCAAGGAGTATTAAACTTGCCCAGTCACCAAGTGCATTACACAGCTGTTGTTTACCAAGAAGACAATAACAGAATTGTGCCCCCAACTCAGTGCCTCTGTCCAATATTGACATGGCACTAGGTGTTGTGGTTAAAATGCCACATGTTCTTTTCAGGATACATCCATAAATATGTGCCCCAATGATCCAGACTTTGACATCTGCATCTTCAACTTTGCAACTCATAAAATGGATCCCCTGGGGCATCCTGCTGATACAGCTACTTCAACTCTGAAATTGCACCATATTTCCTCCCAGCCAGAGACTGGCTACTAATAGAGGGTGGAAATAGCATCCACCCACAATACTGTAAAGGGGTAGACCCAGGAATATTGGGCAGATGCACAACAGGATCACCAGGGCCAGAGGAAGTGCAGTCTTGGTGCTATTTTAGCACTAAACTCAATGGAGAGGAAAATCTAGGCCGCTTTCTTCATCCTCTCCAATTCTCCTTGCCCCTAGGCCAAGTATACTGTACAGCTGACACAACAGTTAGCAGAGCTGCATTAAGCTTTCTGCCAATGCAATTCAGACCCGCAGAGGTGCCCATCAGAGACCTCGGAACTGATTTTACTTCTGATTTTTTCCTCGCCTCTTCTCAATGACTCCCTAGAGCAACATAAGCGAGATCTGGAAAGTAGGTTATCAAACTTGTATCTTCCTGGCATGGCATTATATGTTAGTGGTCCAACATTCTGCACCATCATATTGCATAATGACATTTGTTTAAGGAGGCCACCTCCAGGGCCGATTCAAGCAGTCTGTTGATTTACATACAAGTCAAAGTCACATATAAGGCAGAAGGATACACATCTCAGGCAGAACCCACAATACTTTGTGCTATAATCTGCACCATGGCCCTGGCTAATAGTATGTAATGTCAGGGTGACAGTCAAATATCATAAACCAGGGACATGATTTTGACCTGGGGCCAGGAACTCAGCGGGTGGATATATATTTGTGTGGGAAACCCAGAAGTGAGTTGAGTGCATCAGAATCTGCGATTGTAACTCAATCGGGGTGGGTCTGATGGTGGCAGGTAAGCTTGTTGTTGGGCCTGGAGGGAACATTCCTGCTGCTCCTGGTCCTCAAGCAGTGCAATAAAGGCACTTACCTCATGGATCCGGCCCTTCCCGTCTCCTTTTCACTGGTGAGATTGAGAAGCCATGGGAAACCCATGCCGCTGAGGTTAAATTAGTTTTACATTTAGAATCCACAAAAAAATTAAGTACCTCAACTATTTCAATGAGGTACAATGCCCTTTTAACAATCCGCCCACCGGCATTAAGTGGGGACTGAACTTTCAGGTTTCCAATGCGCAACCAAACCCATCTGGGTTAAGCCCGGAAGTTGCAGCCAGGATGCAATCCCGCTCCTGAAACCTAAAATTTTGACTACCCACCTGCCCCCACCCCACCCTTTCTTGGACTGCAGCGGTTCAAGAAGGCGGCTCACCACCACCTTCTCGAGGGCAATTAGGGATGGGCAATAAATGCCGGCCTTGCCAGCGACGCCCACATCCCGTGAACGAATGAAAAAAAAAAAAAAATTATCCCCAGATGTCAATCCATTAATGGACACAGACAAAAAAAATCTGTGCCCATTCTAATATTCAGATTTATAAATGCAGGTTTTTCAATAATAAAGAGATAGAGGCTGTTTGAACAGATACATGCATCAGATCAACTAGGGAAAGCAGAAATACTTCAAAAGCCTATTTATTAGGATTTAGATTTTGCAGCTTTGAAAGTGCTGACGTTCACTGGACTTTTATTCTGTTGTCTGATCCTAAATGGCTTTTGTTAACCTTGTACTCAACCTCATACAATCTTAAAGAGTGGGACCGCATCCTGGCTCCAACTTCCAGGCTTAAAGAATTACATACTCCTGTGTAAGTGACAAAATAAAAAAATCCACAATCCACTGACAAAAACTGTCAAAATACATTTACATTACTTCTTTTCCTTGATATTGCTATACTGACAATGGCAGAGAGCGTGTATGGATGTCTTAGTCCAGCAGAACAGCTGAGATCAGGAATTAGGGGCACTGGAATATCTAATCCACTACCCATTGTCCCACAGTGCAGCATATTTGCCCCCTGTTTGTAACATAAAGACCATCTCAAGCAGCCCAAAACTATATGAAACTCACTTTGATGCAGGTGGTTATGAATAAATATATATATTGAGAGATTTTAATGATTATAAAAAAATATAATCCTCCCAAGCAGCAGTTAAGTGTTAATGATCAGTCATAGTGAAATCACGTTTGTCTCCATCGTCTGTAGTGACTTGTTCCAAAAATTGACTCCGAATTAAAGCCTTACTGGCAAAACGTTTTTGCCAAAGCCATGTGGTTAGTAAAACTTAATACAGTAATTCCTTCTATATTTCAGTTTACAATCCAGTCAGAAGTCAAATCCTCTGAGCGATCAGTGGCCTTTGCATGATTTAGTTTTCATTCCGTATATTTCTTTGTAAGAACATACCCTCAAAGTTATTTCTCCCCATTTCCCACTGTTGTCTTTTTGTGCCTTGCAGTAACTACAACCAGCTCCCAGATATCTGCTCTGGGACTGGGCAGCAGGAGGTGCAGGACAGCAATACAGGGAGGACTACTCCAAATTTTCCTCCTTTCCTGACTGAGCTTAAATTTTCATGTGACATTGTAAATGGTTCCCTTTGTTCAGGTGATGTCCTCCTCCCTTTCAAAACAGCTGTCATCACCCCCTCCTCAAAAAATCCCACCCTCGACCTCTCTGTCTTTGCAAAATACTACCTCATCTCCAATCTTGCTTTCCTCTCCAAAGCCCTTGATTGTGTTGTCGCCCCCCCAAAATCCGTTCCCATCTTTCCCACAACTAAATGTTGAATCTCTCCGATTGGGCTCCCCTCCCACCGCCCCATCACAGCACTGAAAAGGCCATAATCAATGCCACAAATGGCATCTTCTATGAACGTGATCGTGGTGCATTTTCCTTCCCTGCCCCCTCTGAAGCCTTTGACATAGTTGTCGACATCATCTTCCTCGAATGCCTCTCTTCCGTTGGCAATTCAGTGTGACTGCCCTCCCTTGGTTCCACTCTTAACTATCCAATTGTAGCCAGGGTATCTCCAGCAATGGCTTCTCTTCCCACCCCGTTATCTCTGGAATCTCCCAAAAATCCATCCTTGGCCCCCTCCTCTTCCTTATCTGTCCCTTGGCAACATCATGCAAAGAAATGTACACTGACAACATACAGATCTTCAGACTCTGGGATCTCATGCAATCCCCCCTCCCTTTGCCTGACCATTGGTGGCTGTGGCTTCATCCATTTAAGCCGCACGCTATGAAATTCCCTCCCTAAACTCTCCGCTTCTTCACCTCTCTCATAAGAACATAACATAAGAACATAAGAAATAGGAGCAGGAGTAGGCCATCCGGCCCCTCGAGCCTGCTCCGCCATTCAACAAGATCATGACTGATCTTCTACATCAACACCATTTTCCTGCACCATCCCAATATCCCTTGATGCCTTTAATATCTACAAATCTATCGATCTCTGTTTTGAATGTACTCAATGACTGAGCCTCCACAGCCCTCTGGGGTTGAGAATTCCAAAGATTCACCACCCTGTGAGTGAAGAAATTTCTCCTCGTCTCAGTCCTAAATGGCCTACCCTTTATTCTGAGACTGTGACTCCTAGTTCTAGACTCCCCAGCCAGGGGAAACATCATCCTCGCATCCACCCTGTCGAGCCCTGTAAGAATTCTGTATGTTTCAATGAGATCACCTCTCATTCTTCTAAAGTCTAGAGAATATAGGCCCAATCTACTCAATCTCTCCTCATACGACAATCCCGCCACCCCAGGAATCAGTCTGGTGAACCTTCATTGCACTCCCTCTATGGCAAGTATATCTTTTCTTAGGTAAGGAGACCAAAATTGCACACAATACTCCAGGTGCGGTCTCACCAAGACCCTATATAATTGCAGTAAGACATCTTTACTCCTGTACTCAAATCCTCTTGAAATAAAGGCCAACGTACCATTTGCCTTCCTAATTGCTTGCTGCATCTGCATGTTAGCTTTCAGTGACTCATGTACAAGGACACCCAGGTCCCACTGAATATCAACATTTCCCAATCTCTCACCATTTAAAAAGTACTCTGCATTTCTGTTTTTCCTACCAAAGTGGATAACTTCACATTTTTCCACGTTATATTCCGTCTGCCATGTTCTTGCCCATCACTTAGCCTGTCTATATCTCCTTGAAGCCTCTTTGCATCCTCCTCACAACTCACATTCCCACCTAGTTTTGTGTCATCAGCAAACTTGGAAATATTATATTTGGTCCCCTTGTCCAAATCATTGATATAGATTGTGAATAGCTGGGGCCCAAGCACCGATCCCTGCGGTACCCCACTAGTCACAGTCTGCCAACCTGAAAAAGACCCGTTTATTCCTGCTCTCTGTTTTCTGTCTGTTAACCAATTCTCAATCCATGCCAGTATATTACCCCCAATTCCATGTGCTCTAACTTTATTCACCAACCTCCTGTGTGGGACCTTATCGAAAGCCTTCTGAAAATCCAAATACACCACATCCACTGGTTCCCCTTTATCTATTCTACTAGTTACATCCTCAAAGAGCTCTAATAGGTTTGTCAACCATGATTTCCCTTTCATAAATCCATGTTGACTCTGCCAAATCCTATTATTATTTTCTAAGTGTCCTGTCATCACATCCTTTATAATAGATTCTTGCATGTTCCCTACTACTGATGTCAGGCTAACAGGTCTGTAGTTCCCTGTTTTCTCTCTCCCTCCTTTCTTAAATAGTGGGGTTACATTTGCTACCCTCCAATCTGCAGGAACCATTCCAGAATCTATAGAATTTTGGAAGATGACAACCAATGCATCCACTATCTCTATAGCCACCTCTTTCAAAACCCTGGTCTATAGATCATCAGGTCCTTGGGATTTATCGACTTTTTGTCCCATTAATTTCTCTAGTACTATTTTTTACTAATGTTAATTTCTTTCAGTTCCTCATTCTCGCCAGACCCTTGGTTCTCTAGTATTTCTTTAAAACCCTCCTTATAGACCACCTCTTTGACCAGGGCTTTGATCACCCCTCCTAATATTGTTATTGTTTCTGTTCTTTCCAGTGAAGAACTTTGCACAACTGTTCAAATTGGAATTTAAGCATTTGATGCGTATTAGTTTTAAATGGATAGAAAATCATCAATCAGAGATGCACCCAGATTTCTATTGGGCACTCCCATCAAATGATGATCAGCATCAAGATTGCTGGACATGAAAATTTACCCTCATTTCATTTTGGCTTTTTGTATATTTGATGGTATTACAAGGTGCAGCTATAAACGACAATAATAAGGAGAGAGATTTTATAAACTCTATCTTATTGGTTCCTGGGAGCAAAGGAAACTTGGAAAAATTGTAACAAGGCATCAATCAGCAAGTTAGAGATTTCCCAAAGTCTTCTCATTCTATCCTGCTTGACCGGTGATGGTTAATGCTGCCCTTCCTCCTTACTATATCTTCAGTGTTGAAATTAATACTCATCACACCGTCTCCTATTCTAATTCATTCTTTCCCTGAACCTCCAAACTGGGAATTCCTCATCTTCCTCAGTATTCCCTTCTTCACACAATTGTCAGTCTGGAGCACCTGATACTTGACTATCTTGCACTCTTCTACTCTTGTCAACATTGGTGGTGTCCTGTGTATGGCACTACAGCCAGGTTTCTCAGTTTAAAAAACTGCACACTGAGGGAGATAGTTCCAGCCAACTACATTGTTTGGGAAAGAGTTCCATGGGTAGTGTTCCTGGACTTGTTGCTGGTACATGACTAAAAGCAGGAAATTCATTGCAAAGAGAGGGAAAATATGATATGGACAGGAAAATTCTGATGATAGGAATTTGGAAAATTTAGGAACAGAAAGATGATTCACCCCATCCAGCCTGCCCCTATTTGGTTGATGACAACCCTTCCTCCATGTCCCTCAATCCTCTCATTTTGCAGAAACATTCACTTTAACTAACCCATTTATTCTTTTCCCTTCAATGGTCCTTCTTCGGCAACTTATTGAAAATGTTTATTACCCTTTGTGCATAATGATTCAGCCTGAATTCCTTATTTACTGCTAATATTAATTTCATGTTTCCTAGTTTTTGAATTTTCCATGGTACGAACAATTCATCCAGATCAATCTTATCAATCCCTTTCATCATTCTACAGGATGCACTGCAGCAACTCGCCAAGGCTTCTTCAACAGCACCTCCCAAACCCGCGACCTCTACCACCTAGAAGGACAAGGGCAGCAGGCACATGGGATCAACACCACCTGCACGTTCCCCTCCAAGTCACACACCATCCTGACTTGGAAATATATCGCCGTTCCTTCATTGACGCTGGGTCAAAATCCTGGAACTCCCTACCCAACAGCACTGTGGGAGGACCTTCACCACACGGACTGCAGCAGTTGAAGAAGGCGGCTCACCACCACCTTCTCAAGGGCAATTAGGGATGGGCAATTAATGCTGGCCTTGCCAGCGACGCCCACATCCCATGAACGAATTTTTTAAAAATTAAATACCTTTATTGAGTCACTTTGAAGTCTGCTCTTTTCCATGAACTGGAATTAGGCTAAAATTTCAATTTAAATAAAATAAAATGGACTTCCTGTGTAAAGAGCTGAAGAATGGGTTACCAAGAATATTGCTTTGACCTTCTAAAACAAGCACTTTCACTATTGGCTCTATAATCTGATTAGTGTTCACACTGATATGGTGTGGCATCGCTGGCATTGGCAGTTCTCTGATACAGTAATTTTAAAGAAAGCAGAACAAAGCATTTTAATTAAAAGGAACGTAAAGGTTAAAAATTACTGCTGGCGTTATGGATGAATGACTGCCAGGTTCCTATGGCATTCCTCTGAGTACTATTTTAATGGACATACTAACCCTTATTTATTTTAATAGGCTAAAGCTTCTGTTAAAATAGCGCAGAGGAATTTCATACAAACATGCTAAACATTTTTTCACTGTTCATACTAACAGTAATTTTTAGCTCTATAGTACAGATCACAGGAGTGCAATTAACCAATCTGCAATGGTGAATGATACTATCATTATGAATGAATTTGACAATATGACTATGGAACAACATTCAGCAGCTCATACACTGATGAAACTCTGGTACATTTTAAGCAGTAGATTCTGTTTTGAGTCTTGTATTATGGCACCCTCTTTCAATAAGGTTCAGATGTTGTATGTGGAGAATTAATCCAGCCAAACTCAAAATAAACCGATCCAAGTGGAGGGGAATTGATCAAAGTAAGCCAAATCCAAGCCTTTGAGGTTTAGTTAGAATTTGGCTCTGACTTATCCACCCTCCCCCCTCAAACCAATGTCCCAAAAAACCATGACTGCATATAAAGTATAACAAGATCCTTTTTTGCCACTTGTAAAACCACAACTTCTTATTTAAGATGGCTCTACTTTCATCCCGTTTTGAATATCAGCTTCAACTTCTGCTATCAGTAGGGATTTGGACTGAGGCAAACTGAACTGATTCAAGCCGACTTGTATAATCTATAATTCATCAGCTTCAAAACACAGGGGAATGATTTCTTTTTTCCTCTCAATTTTCTCCCCTCCTCTTCTGAGGGTGCTGACTTACAATGGGGTACAGTTCCATAGGTGTTGTCCCCCTTCCACTAGCATGCCCTCAAGTGGTCATTTTATTATGTGTGAAGCAATACAGTGTCAGAAGGCTAGTTGACTGTGGAGAGCATCAAACACAAATCTAACATCCACACATGTGCCTTTTCCAGCAGAAGTCACCAAGGAGCAATCAGGAGTGGGAACTCTACATGTTTTTCCTCCCATCATTGAATCAGGGATGCTGAGACTAATGGTGGCACTCCTACTGGTACATAAGAACATAAAAACAAATGAACTAGGGGCAGGAGTAGGCCACACGGCCCCTCGAGCCTGCTCTGCCATTCAATAAGATCATAGCTGATCTTCAACCTCAACTCCACTTTCCTGCCTGATCCCCCTATCCCTTGATTCCCCGAGAGTCCAAAAATCTATCCATCTCAGCCTTGAATATATTCAACGGCTCTGCATCCACAGCCCTCTGGGTAGAGAATTCCAAAGATTCACAACACTCTGAGTGAAGAAATTCCTCCTCATCTCAGTCTTAAATGGCCAACCCCTAGTCCTATTAGTTTCCCAAGTACTTTTTCTCTACTGATAATAATTACTTTAAGTTCCTCACTCTCATTAGCCCCTTGATTCCCCACTATTTCTGGTATGCTTTTTGTGTCTTCTACTGTGAAGACAGATACAAAATATTTGTTTAACGCATCTGCCATTTCCTGATTCCCCATTATAATTTCTCCTGTCTCAACCTCTAAGGGACCAACGTTTACTTTTCCTATTCTTTTCCTTTTTACCTACTTGTAGAAGCTCTTACTATCCGTTTTAATATTTCTTGCTAGTTTACTTTCATATTCTATTTTCTTCCTTTTTATCAATTTTTTGGTCATACTTTGCTGGTTTATAAACTCTCCCAATCCTCAGGTTTACTACTTTTCTTGGCAACATTATAGGCCTCTTCTTTTAATCTAATACTATCCTTAACTTCTTTAGTTAGCCACGGGTGGATCACTTTTCCCATTAAGTTTTTATTTCTCAATGGAATGCATATTTGTTGAGAATACTGAAATATTTCTTTAAATGTTTGCCATTGCTTTTCAACAGTCAAATCCTTTAATTTAGTTTCCCAATTTACCTTAGCCATCTTGTCCCTCATACCTATGTAATTGGCTTTATTTAAGTTTAAGACTAGTTTCAGACTTAAGTACGTCACTCTCCAACTGAATGTGAAATTCTATCATATTATGATCACTCTTCCCCAGAGGATCCTTTACTGTGAGATTACTAATTAACCCTGTCTCATTACACAATACAAGATCTAAAATAGCCTGTTCCCTGGTTGGTTCCATGACGTGTTGCTCTAGGAAACCATCTCAAATACATTCCATGAACTCGTCCTCCAAACTACCTTTGCAATTTGATTTGCCCAGTCTATATGAAGATTAAAGTCCCCCACGATTATTGCATTGCCTTTGTTACAAACTCCTATTATTTCATGATTAATACTCTGTCCAACAGTATAGCTACTATTAGGGGGACTATAAACTACTCCTACCAGTGTTTTCCACCCCTTGTTATTTCTTATTTCCACCCATACTGATTCTACTTCCTGATCTTCCAAGCCAAGATTCTTTCTCACCACTGTCATAAGAACATAAGAAATAGGAGCAGGAGTAGGCCAATCGGCCCCTCGAGCCTGCTCCGCCATTCAATAAGATCATGGCTGATCTGATCCTAACCTCAAATCTAAATTCATGTCCAATTTCCTGCCCGCTCCCCGTAACCCCTAATTCCCTTTACTTCTAGGAAACTGTCTATTTCTGTTTTAAATTTATTTAATGATATAGCTTCCACAGCTTCCTGGGGCAGCAAATTCCACAGACCTACTACCCTCTGAGTGAAGAAGTTTCTCCTCATCTCAGTTTTGAAAGAGCAGCCCCTTATTCTAAGATTATGCCCCCTAGTTCTAATTTCACCCATCCATGGGAACATCCTTACCGCATCCACCCGATCAAGCCCCTTCACAATCTTATGTTTCAATAAGATCGCCTCTCATTCTTCTGAACTCCAATGAGTAGAGTCCCAATCTACTCAACCTCTCCTCATATGTCCGCCCCCTCATCCCCGGGATTAACCGAGTGAACCTTCTTTGTACTGCCTCGAGAGCAAGTATGTCTTTTCTTAAGTATGGACACCAAGACTGTATGCAGTATTCCAGGTACGGTCTCACCAATACCTCCCTGTTTTTATATTCTATCCCCCTAGCAGTAAACGCCAACATTCCGTTGGCCTTCTTGATCACCTGCTGCACCTGCATACTACATTTTTTATTTTCTTTCACTAGGACCCCCAGATCCCTTTGTACTGCAGTACTTTCCAGTTTCTCGCCATTAAGATAATAACTTGCTCTCTGATTTTTCCTGCCAAAGTGCATAACCTCACATTTTCCAATATTGTATTGCATCTGCCAAATCTCCGCCCACTCACCCAGCCTGTCTATATCCCCTTGTAGGTTTTTTATGTCCTCCTCACTCTCTACTTTCCCTCCCATCTTTGTATCATCTGCAAACTTTGATACGTTACACTCAGTCCCCTCCTCCAAATCGTTAATATAGATTGTAAAGAGTTGGGGACCCAGCACCGACCCCTGCGGAACACCACTGGCTACTGGTTGCCAGTCCGAGAATGAACCATTTATCCCAACTCTCTGCTTCCTGTTAGCTAACCAATCCTCCACCCATGCCAGAATATTACCCCCAATCCAGTGATTCTTTATCTTGAGCAATAATCTTTTATGTGGCACCTTGTCGAATGCCTTTTGGAAGTCTAAATACACTACGTCCACTGGTTCCCCTTTATCCACCCTGTACGTTATGTCCTCAAAGAACTCAAGCAAATTTGTCAGACATGACTTCCCCTTCGTAAAGCCATGCTGACTTTGTCCTATTAAATTATGTTTATCCAAATGTTCCGCTACTGTCTCCTTGATAATAGACTCCAAAATTTTACCCACCACAGATGTTAGGCTAACTGGTCTATAATTTCCAGCCTTCTGCCTACTACCCTTTTTAAATAAGGGTGTTACATTAGCAGTTTTCCAATCTGCCGGGACCTTTGCCGAGTCCAGAGAATTTTGGAAAATTATTACCAAAGCATCCACAATCCCTACTGCCACTTCCCTCAAGACCCTAGGATGTAAACCATCAGGTCCAGGGGATTTATCCGCCTTGAGTCCCATTAATTTACTGAGTACCAATTCCTTAGTGATTTTAATCGTATTTAGCTCCTCCTCCCCTAGAGCCCCCTGTTTGTCCAGTGTTGGGATATTCTTAGTGTCCTCTACCGTAAAGACTGAAACAAAATATTTGTTCAGCATTTTTGCCATCTCCATGTTTCCCACCATTAATTTCCTGGTCTCATCCTCTAAGGGACCTACGTTTGCCTTAGCCACCCTTTTTCTTTTTATATAACTATAGGATCTCTTGCTATCTGTTTTTATATTTTTTGCTAATTTATTTTCATAATCTATCTTCCCTTTCTTAATCAATCCTTCAGTTACTTTTTGCTGTCTTTTGAAGACTTCCCAATCTTCTATCCTCCCACTAAGTTTGGCTACCATATATGTCCTTGTTTTTAGTCGGATACTATCCTTAATTTCTTTACTTAGCCATGGATGGCTGTCATTTCTTTTACACCCTTTTTTCCTCAGTGGAATATTTTTTTTTTGGAAGTTGTAAAATAACTCCTTAAATGAACACCACTGTTCATGTACCGTCTTACCCTTTAATCTATTTTCCCAGTCCACTTTAATCAATTCCGCTCTCATACCATCATAGTCTCCTTTATTCAAGCTCAGTACGCTTGTTTGAGTACCAACTTTCTCACCCTCTAATTGGATATGGAATGTAACCATGTTATGGTCACTCATTCCAAGGGGATCCTTAACTAGGACATTATTAATTAATCCTGGCTCATTACACAGGACCAGGTCCAAGGTTGCTTGCCCCCTTGTAGGATCAGTTACATACATCCCTAATACACTCAATGAACTCTTCCTCAAGGCTGCCCTGCCCAATTTGATTTGTCCAGTTAATATGATAGTTAAAATCCCCCATAATTATAGCTGTTCCCTTATTACATGCCCCGACTATTTCCTGATTAATACTTCTTCCAGCAGAGTTGCAACTATTAGGAGGCCTATATACTACGCCCACTAGTGTTTTTTTCCCTTTATTATTCCTTATCTCTACCCAAACTGTTTCATTATCCTGATCCGTTGTCCCAATATCATTTCTCTGTATTACAGTGATTCCTTCCTTTATTAACATAGCCACCCCACCTCCCCTTCCTTCCTGCCTGTCCTTCCTGATTGTTAAATACCCTGGCATATTTAATTCCCTGTCCTTATGTCATCCTTTATTATTAGGCCTACACCCCTTCCTTTTCCTTTCTGCCTGTCCTTTCTACACGTCATGTACCCTGGAATATTTAGTTCCCAATCTTGGTCACTTTGCAATCATGGGCTCAATTTTGGAACTGAGCCGGGAAGGGAGAGAGGGATCATTTTGAGGTCGGGAAACCCATTAGTACGAGTTTCCCAGATGTCCTTACGATTTTGATGTAAGAACATCTTTTTTTTTCTGTTTCCCGTCCGACTGACCAGCTGATTGACAGGCTGGTCTCAGTCGGACGGGAGACCAGACTGGGAGAGGATGTCTGCAGGTAAGTCTTTGTTTGCATGGGGGGGGGGGGGGGGAACAGGGGCATGGGCAGGCAAGGGGCATTGGTGGGCAAGGGGCATAGGTGGGCATGGGTGGGCACAGGGGTCTTGAGTAATGGGGGATGGGATCGGGGGTCAGTCACGGGGGGCAGGATCGGGGTCATCGTGGGGGTCAGCGATTGTTGAGGGGGAGGGTCGATGGATCGGGGTCAGAGGATCGGGGTTGGGGTCGGTAGATCGGGTCAGAGGATTGGGGTTGGGGGTCGGGTCGAGGATCGGGGTCGAGGGTCGGGGATCCACGATTGGGGGTGGGTGGGGGGGTCGGTGCAGGTAAGCTTGTTGGGCCTGGAGAAGCACTCCTGCTCCACCGGGCTCACAAGCTGTGCCTTTGTAGGCACTTAACTGCAGTCTCGGGCCTTCTCACCTCCTTTCACGAGGTGTAAAACAGAAGGCCTGGGAATACCGGCCCCCCAGGGTTGAAATCGGGAATTAGTTAAAAATGGAGGCCTGAAGCCTCCTTGAAAGATTTTAAGACCCGTCCCGCCTCCTGGGAGCAGGTTGGCCACCTGCCCCTCGTCCCACCCCCGTGAAAACCGGAAATGCGCGGGTTGGGGGCGGGTCTGGAATGGTGGCAATTTTCAATGCCCCCCCCTGCCCCTAACTCACCCGTTTTTTACTTTTAAAATCGAACCCAATGTCTCTGTAATGGCTATTAGATCAAACCCATTTATCTCTATTTGTGCAACTAATTCATCTCTCTTGTTACGAATGCTCCATGCATTCAGATAAAGAGCCTTTAATTTTGACATTTTACAATTTTTTCCTGCTTTGACCTTACTTGTTGATGCTCTATTATTGGTAAACTCTCTGTCCCTTCCTGCCACACTCTGCTTATCTTTACCCAAATCGCTACACTGCTCTGTTGCCTTGACTTTTCTCTTTAGATTTCTAAATTTCCCCTTACTCAGGCCCCCACAACTCCCTTTTAGTTTAAAGTCCTATCTACAGCCGCAGTTATTCGATTCACCAGGACGCTGGTCCCAGCCCGGTTTAAGTGGAGCCCATCCCAACGGAACAGCTCCCTCTTTCCCCAGTACTGGTACCAGTGCCCCATGAATCGAAACCTCTTCCTCCCACACCACTCTTTGAGCCACGCATTTAACTCTCTGATCTGTTTGACCCTGTGCCAATTTGCACGTGGCTCAGATAGTAATCCAGAGATTATTACCTTTGAGGTTCTGCTTATTAATTTAGACCCCAGCTCCTCAAACTGTCTCAGCAGAATCTCATTCCTAGTTCTACCTATGTCATTGATTCCTACATGGACCACAACAGCTGGATCCTCCCCCCTCATGCTCCAAGTTCTTTTCCAGTCGTGAGGAGATGTTCTTAACCCTGGCACCGAGCAGGCAACACAGCCTTCAGGACTCTCGGTCACGGCTGCAGATAACAGTATCTATCCCACTGACTATACTATCCCATAACACTACGACATTCCTTTTCGCTCCCCCCACTTGAATGGCCTCCTGTACCACAGTGCCATGGTCAGTTTGCCCATCCTCCCTGCGGTCCCTGCTCTCATCCATACCGGTAGCAAGTCTCTCGTACCTGTTGGACAAGGTCAAGGGCTGAGGCTCCTCCATCACTAGATCCTGGGTCCCCACACCTGCCTGACTCGCAGTCACACCCTTCTGTCCCTCACCACTGAACGAATCTATAATACTACCTAATCTAAGGGGTGTGACTGCCTCTTGTATCGAAGTGTCCAGGTAACTCTCCTCCTCCCGGATGCATCATAATGTCTGCACTCGGACTCCAGCTCAACAAACTCTGAGCTGAAGTTCCTCGAGCTGGAGATCCTTACTGTAGATGTGGTTACTCGGGATCTCGCTGCTCTCCACAAACTCCCACATGCTGCAGTTACAACACACCACTTGCCTTGTTAGTTTATTAGAGATTTTAATCCCTCGCTATTCTCAGTCTTATTAACTAATTAATTTATGCAGTTTAAGTTATTGATTTAAGCTCTTAGTTAAACCCCTACCCTAATTTAGAGAGAATAAAACAGTAATACTCACCGGGCAATCACCTAATTGCTGTCCTGTGACGTCACCCTTTCACTTTCTGCCTGTGGTGAGTTGACTCCAACTGTATAAAAGCCACATATCTCCTGCTGCCCTTTATTCCCTCCCGCTCTCACTCTCACTCTACTCTCGGGCCTTCTGCCAGCCAATCACCTACCTGCTGTCCTGTGACATCTCTCCTTGATTTTTTTTGGTCCCACCGAATTTATCCTGAAGATTTTCCGCCTCCGCTGCTCCAAGTGAGTTTAGGCCTTCGATCCCCGATTTTTATTTACTTGCCTCTGCCATTCCGGACCTCGCTCCCGCCTCTCAGAGCTCTTCCTCTCAGTTCACTGTCCCTCCCCCTCTACACTCAATTCCCCCTCTCAGCAAATTCTCAAGTTCCCACTCTGTTCGCTATCCATTCCATTTGCTGGTAGTCTGGATGATATCAATTAAGTCAACACAACCAGGGATAGAACCCAGAACCTTCCGGTCTGTAGGGCTCTTTTCTTCATTAAGCAGTACATCTGTCAATTAACCCATTTTGGAGATTTGATTTCTAATGGGTCAAGTACATTTCATTTTTGCTCTGTGCATTCTACCTAAGTGGCAGTGGTAAGGCCTCTGTTGTGGTCCTGGTTTGCCACAGAACATATGGGAGCAGCTGGCTTTTTTTTGTTCATGTGTGCGATCACCTGGACAGACATGAACTCAGTTTAATATCTCATCCAAAGCACAGCCCTCAGTAATGCAGCGGAATGGCAGTTTAGATCATGTGCTTAAGTCCTGGAGTGGGGCTCAAACCAGCAACTTTCTGACTAAGGAGCAAGAGTGCTACCAATTGAGCCAAGCTAACACTTATTTACATGATTAGTATGTGCCATTTTCCTTTTTGGAAATTCTTTACTTTTTTTCTAACCCATTATATCTAGGGTTCACAACACCAATAACCAGTCCTAAAAATCATTACATTTGTGGTGCAAGTAGAAGCAGAAAGCAGTCAGGGTCAGTCATGTCGTTTTACCTACCAACTCCTCCACCCTGCTGGTAAAATTACTGTACAGTATAAGATGGGATCTTACCTGAAGAGCAAACGTCAAATGTACAAAACCACTATTGAAAACAGCAGTGTACTACAAGTACTGCATTAAGACCATGACCAGCCAGCCAGAAAGATAAGAAATGTTCATCCCATCGGTCTAGGCCAGATAGGATTGGTCGATGGATGTGCCCCCGATCCCAATCCCATCCCAAATCCCAGGGTCAGGAGCATTAGCATGTTGCAGGCAGGCACCTGCATCATCTTTAAACAACTGAGGTTCCTGCCTTGGTGTGTAGGAGAGGGATTTCACTGTAGCACTTTGCTGCAGCATTTCTGGGCTGCTGCACTTGGCAAAGATTTTTAAAAAGTTTAAAACTAGCCAGGGTTTGAAGTTCCCATTTCCCGACAGCAATTGATTGGTCTGCAATCGATTTCCATGGGGAAATGGCCTTTTAAAATTTCAGTGTCTCTGGTTCCACCAGGATCAAGTCCTGGCAAGCAAATATGTTTGCTTTGCAATATGCACTTGCATGGTGGGGGCAAATGAGGTAGCACTGGAGGGAACTTTGATGGGCGGGGCCATCCTACCAGTCCCGCCTCTTTTAGTGATGTCTACATGGAGGGGAGCAGACACTAGAAACACCCATCCACACTTTGTGAAAATTTCAAGGCAGAGAAAAGGAATGGAGACCTGGTGTAATCAGGTCCCATTCCAAATTGCACCAGGTTTACTCAGATTTTGTAATTTCAGCTGCCCATTGTTGTTTCTCTAATGTCATGAATTAAAATAAGAAAGATTTGAAGTTGGACTTGAAGAACTGACACGTTAAGTGTTTTAAACCCAGCAGGGCATTTTGGTAATTCAGTCAGTCATTTAAGTGCAGGTATCTCCAAGTACTAGAAAGAGATAACAGCTAGAATTGCCCTGGTTACACTACTCCTCGCAATGTGGAGCTTTGGTTACTGACAACAGGTTCAGCATATTCGCATTATTGTAAAGATACAACTGTTGGTGAGAGGGAGGAGACAGCTGACCATTAGCTCCATCCATTTAACAATGGTATTGTCACAAGATACACCATCAGACTGACATTGCAGGCATTTATGAAATCCTGACCAAGGACAGTTGGGGAATTTTAACCCTCCTATGATGGGCGGGAGGGGGTCGGGGTTAAATTGTTAAAAATGTGAAACCCGACCCCAACCCGTAGCAGACTCGCCTACTTCTGGTTTTACTGTGGCAGGTTTGGGGGCGTCTGAGTAACTGGAGAGGCTCTGGAGAGCCGGGTTGGTGATTTTAATTGGGGAGGCTGTGTTCCTCAGATTTTGGCAGCCATTTGAATTTAACGGCTACGGGTCAGGTTTCCCAGGGCTCGGGAAACCCGACAGCTGAAGGGATGCGGGAGCTGCTGGCTCCACCAGGTAAGTGCTTTTCCAGCACTATTTGTGGACTGGGAGCAGCAGGAATGCTTTCCCCCCTGCCCCTCAAGCAAACCTTCTGCTGCCATCTCTCCCTTCCCCGCGATCAGCCTACCCACCCATGATCTCTCCCCGCCCCCACGATCTCTCCCCCCGCAAAGGCTACGAAAAGGTTGGAATGCAAGAGAGAATAGTCTGAAATTATCTTATTTAAATCAAGTATGATAACCCACAGATGTTGGGAGGCATGGTGATTTGTACTATTTATTTTGTACTATTGTAAAAAATAAGTTGTTCTGTTTGAATTAAAGTTAGTCTGATCATACTGATGTTCTGTATGTTTCCCTTACTGTGAAATAATACTGTTTATTGATTTGTATCCAGCTTCATTTCATCAAGCGTTTGCTCAATTCGCCTTCAAAGTGATTGAAGAAGTACCCATGTGAACAACATGAACATCTAATTCAGCTTACATGAGGATATTGCTACATTCCTGGGTTATGCTAAGATACAAGTGGATATAGAGCAGTACAAGTCAAAGTAATGTGCTCAAACCGCTTATGGGAGTTGGTTGACGCTGGTGAACCCCATTACGGCAGACTTAAATTTGAAAGACTCTTGTATTATATCTTTGTCACTTCCAGACTCGATTAAACCAATACTTTCCTGATTGGCCTCCCATCTTTCACCCTCCACAATCTTCAGTTTATTCAAAACTCTGCTGTCTGTGTCCCATCCCTCACCAAGTCTAACTTGGCCATCCACCTGTCCTTGCTGTTCTACAATGGCTCCCAGTCCCCAACACTTCAAATTTAATTCTAATTCTTATATTTAAATCTCTCCACGGTCTCGTCCCTCTCTACCTCTGCAACCCCCCTCTAGCACTACAGCCTCCCTCCAAACTCTCAATTCCTTTGGCTCCAGTTTCTTGTGCGGACCCCCTCCCTCCCTTCGCCTGACCACTGACAGCGACCTTCATCTCCTAAAGTCTCTGGAATTCCCTCCCTAGACCTTTCCACCACACTCTCCCCTAAAAACCTCCTTATAAGTCACCTCTTTGACCATGCTTTTAGTCCCCTGTCTTAATCTCTCTTCCTTTGGCTTGGAGCCAATGTAGGTCAGCGAGCACAGGGGTGATGGGTGAACAGGACTTGGTGTGAGTTAGGATATAGGCAGCAGAGTTTTACTGACACAAACCTAGGGCTGGAGAGTTTGCACAGTAGTGTGTGTTGCAGCCTTGTAGCACATCTACAGTATAAGATTATGAGATGATTATGAAATTACATGAAATTATTTGAGTTCATTATATCCAGCAGTAAAGGTTATCTCTATCATTGGGTCATTTATTAAAGTAGGTTACACAATAGTATTTTGAAGTGGTCTACTCAGGTATTTGAGAACATATCCAATATCCACAATGACACTGCATTGCAGTAGCACCATCATAGCAGATGTTTAAATGAGTTCCTTGGACGCAATGCAATGTTCAGTCCAACAGCGGAACATTTCTCCCACCTTTACTCCCCGTTTACCCTTGTTCTTTTAAAGACAGTGGCCTGTGAAGGGTTATGGATCCATGGGTACAGGTCGCCCTCTGGTGGCCATGTGTGACCTGGGCAGTGAGTGTGGGCAAACGTGACCGTGGGGGTACCAGAGACAAGTCCAAAATTCAATCACCCACAAACTCCTGAACGCACAAAAAATACTTTTTTGGAAATTAGTATTTTATGGTTGCAGCACAAAACATAACTAAAGAAAATATTTCAGCTGGGACACAGCATTGCTATAGTTTCTTCTTGACATTGCAGTTTTGATTCCTTTATAATTAATTGTTACATAATCTAACTTCTGTTTCCAACTCCTGCTTTGGTTTTAGTGGGAATTAATACTCACAGAATGGAAAAAGAATTTATTAGCAAACCACCATAAGTGAAACAAAGATATTTGGGCTGATGCCTTGTACCATCATTTGGCAGTAACCCGCTCGCTGCAGTTTCACATGTGGATCCAATGGACAGTGTGGATTATGAAATTGCAAAGCATTCTATTATAATTTTATCACCTGAAGCATACAGGCAAACTTTATGGAAAGTTCCATATAGTACTTAGAGCTGGTGATACTTGACAATTCTGGTTAGATGGGAAGAACGCCTCTGATCATAAGGGACTGAATCAATTAATGTTAAGGAATCAGTTACTGAAACAAGTTCCAGATAATCTGAGAGTTTGGCTACTTGATCAGGGGTGTAAGGGGTATCAAGCAGTTAAAATGAAGTTATCATTTTGTAACTTTGCGAGCGCCAGGAAAACGTCACCCAGGTTGCTAATCACTCGCCCTAAACCACCCATCCGATGAGTTGCCCACTGAGCCAGCTGTTTAGCCCATACAATGTGAACCTGTGTCATTACAGCTGAGCAGAACACAAAAGGGTGACGACAGGAAGATTAGAGACCTTATGCATCACAATATAGACACTTCCTACCCACCCAGAACCATGTAATCTCCTGGGAGAGGATAACCACCAACACATAGACTTTAATCAATTCAATAGATTGGCTATCAAATGCTGTTAACTTGACAGCTATCTAAAGAGTTAGTCCTAATTTAACTTCACCCATTTTCAGTTGTCTCGAACACTCTCAATTATAATTTAATAATGAGTTGATGCTGAATTACAGTGATACACTGAGTTGCCTTTACAACCACTGTTATTTATTTTGTTAAGTAACTCTTTATCTATTAATTATTTATTATAAAAATTACTAGGTGACCCTGTCTACAGCCATTTACATTTACTAGTTATTTGAATATTCAATGTTTAAATTTAAGTAGTAATCATGATTTTGAAGTTAATAAACAGTTGTTAGTTCATGACTTATTATCTGACTTCTCTGATGATTTGGCAAGAAAGGGTTAATTAATTCACTCAGTAGCTGTGGGTATCCTAATTGGGGATTGATAGGGTAAACTCAAATTCAATCTGAACTGGGGGAACGTAGGACAATTTAGGCATCATTCACTCCTAGGTGTAGGCTGGGAGGTAAACCCCAGATGGTTCCTTAGTGAGGAGTTAAGGTGAAAGGGGGTTAAGGATTCATCTGGCTCCTCGATATATATTTGTCAGGATACTGAAACCCATTGTTCTTACAACAAGGCATCCTTATGTGCCTTGCCTATTCAAATGAAGGGCCCAAGTTGTCACATGATCCACACCCTAGCCAATGGCAGAGTGAATGTTTTGCTTGGTGTACTGCTTCAGTGGACAAACTAATGGGGTCAAAGCCCATTCGGAGGTCCAGCCACCATCACTGTGAGGATGTTTGACAAATGGACCAATGCAGGTAATTTGATACTAGGCAGATCACATCTGCAGCCTTTACCACGTAGTACACGAGACTGCGGCAAGAGCAAGTTGCCAGAGGCCCTAGGCGTAGGTGTTGTGCATCTGTTGAGCACGTTTCCATGCAGCTGTGAGATACAGGAGGCACAGCAGGCCATGACGGCTTGCCAAACGCAGAGTGCACAGTCCTCACAAGCGAGGTACTGGACTCATACCTGAAAGGGAAGCGATGTGACAAAATCAAGCATTTTTATCTATGATGGATTATTTACTGGATTCTTTCTTGTAGATCACAGCACACAGAGAGTTAAAATAGGTTATATTTCCGCACAGTACAGAGAACACACAGCCCCGACTGGTTGAGATGCATGGATCAATTGCAGTCATTGTCCTTGAATAGGAATCTGTCTAACAGGCCATTCAAAGTGTTTGGAATGATCAATGAGTCAAGACATTCCATTCTAGTGAAAGCTTCCTGTGGGTTTGGTCCCAGTACATGTTTCTAATGGAAGGCTCTCTACGCGGGAGTCCTTCCCTGCACCATTTGGGGATCTGGGGTGGATAGTGTTGCACGGAGCAGTGGTGTGCAACAGGTTTTTAAGCACCTTCACGGACTTCCAGGCCGCATGTGATTTTTGCAGCCTAGAGGAATCTGTAGCCCATGTCGACAGGTTGCATCCTCTGTATAGTTCCCTGAAGGGGCTGCTCCTCAACTTTTAATTACACTTTAGCCCCATTCTGCTAATCTTCGGCTGCTCGGTGCGGAGGGGGGGTGGGTAAGTTGGAGGATCTTCTTATGAACCTGGCTAAAACAGCAACTTGTAGGTCCAGGACTGGCGGGGCCCATGGGAGGAGTCGCTATTACTGCCTGCCTTTCTACCATGCCTGGTGACCCTGAAGAGGGAGAATGCATTGTCCACCGATTCGCTTGATGCCCTCTGCGACTGGTGGGCACCGCAGGGTGTACATCGATAATAACATTTTGATTCAGTTTTGAAGATATCCCTTTGTTTTTGGTGGGACTTGATGCTTATTTTGGCATCCTTTAATTTGATTGGACCATCCTATACTACTGGTGGTCTAAAAGGGCCATTTGTTGTGATGATTCTTGTTTGGTGATCCTGGGGCAACCCAGTGTCACCCTTATTGGTCCATCAAAAAAGGCCCAGTACATGTTTGTTTGGCAGCTGTATGTGTATGGGCAATTGCCATTTAGAATCTTGTAAATAGCTGAGTACCTAATCCAGTTATATGAAGTAAAGATTTTAATGTCCCTTTATTCTGGGACAGCTTCAAAAGGAATTTGGAGCTATATCTTGGACGGTATTACACAAAGACAACAGTCAGTTTAAAACCATCAGAGGTTCAAGGCTAGGTCAGGGGACTTTGTGGTATGGATAGCCAAGAATTAATTAAAGGACCGGATTTCAGGGGCTCAATTTTAAAATGGTGGTGGGATGGCAGCCGGGGGTGGGGGGGCGGGGGTGGGTCAAGGCAAACCCGAATAAAAAAAAACCCTACCTTTCTTGACACGATCAGTGGTAATTGATGATGATTAATGTTGTTTCTGGGTTTCGCACCCGGAAACCAGCCTGTTTGACAGGCTGGCTTCTGACAAGAGCTGCAATACCAAGGTGGGGAGAAAGAGAGAGAGAGAGAGTCCTCATCGGGCATTGGAACAGAGAGTGGGGGGGGGGGGGAACAAAGATTAGTGGGGGGACATAGATCAGGGGGGACATAGATCAGGGGGAGGGGACATCGTCAGGGGGGAGACATCGGGAGACATTGGGGGCTGAGACATCGGGGGCTGAGAGAGCATCAGCGGTTGAGAGAACATTGGGGGCTGAGACATCAGAGAGGAGACATCAGAGCATGGAGGGTGCAGGTGACATTGTTTGACAGGTAGGTTTATTTTGTTTTTTAACTTGTGATTTTTTAAAATTCAATTTCTTTACTTTATTTTTGCCTGATCTGGCCCTTCACGCCTGGTTTTACCAGACGTGAATCGGAGGCCGTAGGAAAGCCGCCCAGGTAAGTGCAAAATCGGTTTAACTACCTACTACGTCTAAACTACCTTAAGTACCTCAATGAGGTACATTTGGTTCCTTAACTATCATCCCGCTGGCTTTAACTGTGGGCGGGACCTCCGGATTCGGGACGCCCGTGCGCACACGGGCGCGTCTTCGTGAGATGCAGAAGCCGGCGTGTTGGAGCCGGGTTCCTTTCCTGCTCCTCATTTCCATGATTTTCGGAGCCCCCCGCAACCAACGCACCCGCACGGACATTTTAAAATTGAGCTCCATGGGTCAGTTTAATTTTGAACGTTAGCACAGGAGAAGCATCAGTCACTTTGATATTGAGGAGATTAAAATTTTCTAATTTTTTAATTTGTTATTGGGATGAGGACAACACTGGCAACACCAAATTCATTGCCCATCCCAAGTTGACTTGAGAAGGCAATTATGGGTTGCCTTCTTGAACTGCTGCAGTGCTTCTGGCGATGCTGCTCCTACAATGGTGTTAGGCAAGACGGTCTAGGATTTTGACCCAGCAATGATGAAGGAACAGCAATATAAGCCCAAGTCGGGATGGGGAAGGGGGAACTTAGAGGTGATGGTGTTCCCATGATATTGCTGCTCTTGTCCTTCCTAGTGGTAAAGGTCTTAAGGGAGGGAAGTGTTGTTGAAGTAAGTTTGCTGCAATGCATTGTGTAATTGGTACATTTACTGCCTTAGTATACAGGTAATGGAGGTAATTGAGTCCAGTTACAGAGGCGCCAATCAAGCAAACTGCTCTGTCCTGGATGGTGTCGAGCTTCTTCAGCGTTGTTACAGCTGCTCACATCCAGGCAAGTGGCAAGTATTCCAACACAGTCCTAACGTGGGTCTTGTAGATGGTGGAGATGCTTTGAGGGGTCAGGAGGTGAGCTACTCATCGCAGAGTAACAAGCCTCTACCCTGCCCTTGTACCTATGGCATTGATATGGCTGCTACAGTTTAGCTTCTGGTCAATGGTGACCTCTAAGGTATTGATAGTGGGGGACTCAGTGACCAAGTTGCTATTGAATGCCAGGGAGGCGTAATCGGGCTTTTTCTTGCTGTAAGTAATCATTGTCTGACACTTATGTGGTATGAATGTCACCTGCCCCTTGTCAGCCCAAGCTTGGATGTTGTAGATTGGTTTCATTATCAAAAGGAGTTGTGAATGGAGCTGAACACTGTAGAATCATCAGCAAACAGCCCCAGTCCTGACCTTATGACAGAAGATGGTTGGGTCGTGAACCCTGCCCTGGTGATCTCCTGCGACTATGCCCTGGGGCTGCAATGACTGGTTTTGGACAACCATGAACATCTTCCTTTGTGTCTGAAGGTTCAAGCCAGGACTTGAGTGCATAATCTAGGCTGACATTTCAGGGTAGTATTGAAAGAATGCTACATTTGGATATGATGTTAAATCGGCCTATGAAGGAGAGTGTAAAATATCTCATAGCACTATTCAAAGGAGAGCAGGGCAATTCTCCTTATGTGCTGGCCAAAGTTCCACCCTCAACTACCATCGCCAAAAATTGATTACCTGGTTATTTATTTCCCTTGCTGAGGGGAACCTTGCTGCGCACAAATTGGCTGCTTTGTTTACCTACAAAACAACAAAGTGACTACATTTCAAAAGTAATTCAGTGGCATGTTCTGAGGACATGAAAGGCACTACATAAATGCAAGTTATTTCTCTACTTACCTGTTTCACATTCAATAGATTTGTCTGTTGGTTTATAGCCTGAGCCACAGACTGATAGAATGTAGATTCTTCTGTTTAATGAAGACAAGGAGATGATGTGGCATCACCTCATAGTTCATTATTAATAATGAAAATATAATTATAGCCAGTGAGTATGGCCCAATATTTACGGGGAGGGTGAGAACGGCCGGGAAACGAATTGAGGCAGGGACACGGAGTCCTGCCGAATTTAACAGCAGGGTGTCATTATAATTTTTCCTTCCGTTTCTGGCCCAGCAGCCGGGCAGGAAAACAAGAGGCATGAGGCCACAGCAAAGGACCCTTGGAGATGGGGGGGGGGGGGGCGGGCGGGGAAGAGAGGCCGCGATCGACAGAGGGAAGGCCGAAGGCTTCCATAATGGATCGGGGGAGCACTCCTGCTCCCATAGCCCACAAGGTGTACTGTAAAAAGCACTTAACCTCTTGAGCCAGCAGCTCCTTCCTCCCTTTCACTGCCGGGTTTCCTGAGCCTTGGGAAACCCGCGTGCCAACTGTTAAATTTAAATCAGGCCCCCAATTGCAGTGTAGGAGCATCCTATAAATACGCCTCTCCACTGTGGGACACTCACACACCACAAAACCTGCCGCTGTAAAAATGGTGGCAGGCACGTATCCAGCGGGTTGGAGACATGTTCCCCATTTTTAAATTTTTAACTTCCTACCCCCGGACCCCCTCCTACCTGTAGTGGTGGGGGGAGTGTTAGTATCGAGGTCTATGTGCCAGTTAAGAATTATTCATCAATTCTATCGTAGCTCAAGGGATTTTGTGCCTTTGATGACTGGATCTTCTACATTACAGGGTTGCCTTCCATACCAGCACTGGACACTATAAGAAGATTATGGGATAGCACAACGAACACTTTACTTTCACCTCAGAAACCTGAGATTCGAACTAGGATGAAAGTCGCCTTTTGCTGATAATCGTACAGATCCTACATGAAATATGTTTTGATTGTGTCAACCCAGTGCCAAATGGGCACAAGTCCACAGACCAAAACTGCCCGCAATCCAACTCACTGCCATTCTCACTTACATGTACTCTGTAATAAGAACATAAGAAATAGGAGCAGGAGTAGGCCAATCGGCCCCTCGAGCCTGCTCCGCCATTCAATAAGATCATGGCTGATCTGATCCTAACTTCAAATCTAAATTCATGTCCAATTTCCTGCCCGCTCCCCGTAACCCCTAATTCCCTTTACTTCTAGGAAACTGTCTATTTCTGTTTTAAATTTATTTAATGATGTAGCTTCCACAGCTTTCTGGGGCAGCAAATTCCACAGACCTACTACCCTCTGAGTGAAGAAGTTTCTCCTCATCTCAGTTTTGAAAGAGCAGCCCCTTATTCTAAGATTATGTCCCCTAGTTCTAGTTTCACCCATCCTTGGGAACATCCTTACCGCATCCACCCGATCAAGCCCCTTCACAATCTTATATGTTTTAATAAGATCGCCTCTCATTCTTCTGAACTCCAATGAGTAGAGTCCCAATCTACTCAACCTCTCCTCATATGTCCACCCCCTCATCCCCGGGATTAACCGAGTGAACCTTCTTTGTACTGCCTCGAGAGCAAGTATGTCTTTTCTTAAGTATGGACACCAAGACTGTATGCAGTATTCCAGGTGCGGTCTCACCAATACCTTATATAACTGCAGCAATACCTCCCTGTTTTTATATTCTATCCCCCTAGCAATAAAAGCCAACATTCCGTTGGCCTTCTTGATCACCTGCTGCACCTGCATACTAACTTTTTGATTTTCTTTCACTAGGACCCCCAGATCCCTTTGTACTGCAGTACTTTCCAGTTTCTTGCCATTAAGATAATAACTTGCTCTCTGATTTTTCCTGCCAATTCTCATGATGCTATTCTACCAAGCTGACATAGAACGGTTCTGGTTCTTCGCCCCTCCCGTCAGCAGAACAGAGCCCCTTTAAAACGACTTTGTCGAAAGACAACGCAGCAGTTTGGGACTAGTGCCAGAGTCTACTCAGCTAAATTGACACAGGCTATGAAAGACGATTAGAAAAAAGTCCTAACACAAATAGATCTTTACTAATATTCATTCGGTGGAATGGTGAAGCATGTGCAACAAAAGAATTGTGACTGGGACAAGTTTTCACTCACCTCGATACCACCAGTGGAAGAATTAACATTTTCAGCATCCTCATCAACAGCTCGCCAGGGAACTGGAAATACTTGATTTCCTAAGAAGTCACAAATACATAAATCCAGGTGGATGGAGCCCATTAAAAATTCTGCTAATAAGTTTACAATAAAATATACTGAAGAAGCGATCTTTTTACATAAATATAATTCGAAATGAAATGTCACCAGACTTTGGCAGAATTTAGAAATACAATCATATGTTTATTTGGGAAATACGAATAAATACAATTACTGACATTAGAAAATAGGAGGGAGAGGAAAGAGAAACGGAGTTTCCAGAACACGCACAAGTCCTCAAATAATCACCATGAATTTGCTCATCTTTTATATTAATGTCATAAAGATACATATATATAAAGTGCTTTTGTAGAAGTGGCACCTTTGGGTAAAAAAAAGTAATCGATGTGAATTTAACACTGGTGGAATTGTGAATTTATTGATTTTTGTTTTGGCCATCCATTAGGAATTCCCAGTTACATCGATGATTAAACAGAGTAAATATTTTTTGTTGTCAGTGAATTAGTGTCAAATATTTTTAGTATTGCCTACCTGTTCGGAGAGGTGCTTCGTCCTAAGAAAAAATCCCAGCGAGCACCCGATAATAACAGACAACACCGAGAGAATGAGCATACCGTTCCTTTTAAAGACAGCCTTCATCCTAACCGAGAATGCAGCAAATGCCACCGCCATCGTGCCCTGGTCTGTTGCGCTGGAAAGGACCGCTACTCCATCCAGATGCAGTTCTGTGACTGCTCGCAGACAGGGGCTCAGCTCACATGTCACATCACTGGGCTTTGCACACACACATACCCCTGACCTCCAAGCCCAGACTTCGTCAAATAGAAAGCATGCACCAGCTGCCATTATTATCCCAAACTTATGGCTCTGATCCTATTATCAGAGAGTTCATTAATTATCAAAGACGATTACTGACCAACTTAAAGCGTGAGTTCTGCCAGCACTCAGAGATTGAACTACTCGGTTCCCGGACTTCAAACATTCGAAATGGTTCTGCAGAAAATGTAAACTTAATAGAAAAACAAAGCAATGTTTATTCAAATGTTACTCGTGCGATAGCTTCCCTTCTGTTCCAGCCCGTAAAAAGGTTGGGTTTTTTTTTAACCAAAAATAATGTTAATTTTAGGCTTGAACCTGCAATTAAACAAGAAAAAGTTCCAGCATCCAAATGGCTCAGTCGATAAATTCACTACCAGTATGTTAATGAGCTACATAGACCAAGTTCAATCTGTTGACCAGATAGTTGTTCTCAGTAGAGTGGAGAAAGAGAGAAGCCGACCTGAGAGACAAATGGTAGATTGGTGGAAAAAGCAAAAGAAAAAGGCCAATAGAATTCTGGGTTTTATATAGAGAGGATTGAATTTAAAAACATAGATGTGTTGATGAATCTGTGGAAGACATTCATTAGGCCACAATTCTGGACAGAGAAGGCAAAGAGAATGGCTGATGGGAATGTTAAAATTTTTGAATGGGTTTCAAAAGTAAAGATTATTTCCACTGGTCAATGAATCAGTAACAATGGCACATACATTTAGGATTACTACTCAAAGCCTTGTGGGGGAGGTTATGATAATTCTTTTCATGCAAATGGTTATTAGAATATGGAATGTATTGCCTCTGTGGTTATTACTGTATTTAAAAGGGAATTGCTTCAACAGCAAAAATATTAGAGGATACTGGACAGAGCTAGGAAAAAGGACTAGAGTAGGTAACTCCAATAGGCAGCTAGGACTGGTGCAGGTAAGATGGACAAGTGGCCTCCTTCTATGGTGAAATTTGTGTTGTTCCATGATCTAAGTTGGGGTGACAGTAGGGGTACTACAACTAGCCCTCAGATGGAATACTATAGAGTACTAGAACACATCAGAATCTTACCTCCCTTTTATACTAATTCTCGGGATGTGGGCGTTGCTGGCAAGGTCAATATTTATTGGCTATCCCTAGTTGCCCTGAGAAAGCAGTGGTGGGTCTTTTTGAGCCGCTAGTGGTTTTCATCCAGATCATTAATAAAGGTGGTGAAAAGCAGTGGTCCCAATACTGACCCTGTGAGACTCCACTATTGACCAGTCCCCACATAGAACCACTGCCATTAATAACTACATTTGTCAATGAGAATGCAACTAATTCCTTATCCAACCCAAAATCTGCCTGCTAATCCCACAGGACTCAACTTTAGTAGCTTTTTAATGCAGCACCTTGTCAAAGTCTTTTTGAAAATCAAGATACACAATGTTGACTAGGCAACCTACATCGACCAACCTAGAAACTTCCTTAACAAATTCAACCAGGCTGGTGAGACACAACCTTTTTTTCCTGAAGCCGTGTTGAGTTTCCCTAATAATCCTTCTCTCTTAAGGTGGTCATACAATGATCACTTCTATCAACTTGCCTGTAACCAAAGTCAAACTAACAGGCCTATAATTTCCCAGTTCTGACTTATTGCCCTTTTTAAATATCGGCACCACATGGGCCTCTCTCCAATCCTGGATCCCAGGCCAAGCGAGCTGTTAAAATATGAGCAAGGTGCTTGCAGAGGACAGCCCCCTTCTCTTTGAGCACCCTCGGGTGGATGCTGTCAGGGCCAGCAGCACCATTCATTTTGAGATCCTTTATTCTAGTCAAGATTATAACTGCATCTCTTTGACACTTTCACTTTTAGCATCAACCCTACAATGTATTACTGGTAACTCAGCATCATTTTCTATAGTTAAGACTGATACAAAGTAGTCATTTAAAATGTCTGCCATATTCTGGGAGTAATCCCAGATCTGTCCTGAGCAATCCTTCAATGGTTACAGGGAACTGGATGGGAAGAGGAAACCATGTGTGAGGGAAATGGAAGGGGAGCGAAAGAAAGGGGGATGGAAGTGATAGCGAGGAGAGAGATTTGCCATATATTTCACTTTGGCTTATCGTGTTATTGGCCTGTTTTTATTTCAAAATATACTTTATTCCATAAAATTTAAAGGTGCACAGTTTACACACAGTTCAAATAAAGGACACAAAATGCAGCAAGGCAGTTCAAAGCAATACAGTGCAAATCGTATGCACTGGGATCTCATTATTACAATTTTGAAAACACCGTACATATTTTCTAATACATTCTGTGCAACACAAGGTGGGATGGCCTTCATTTGGATCCTGCTGACCCAGTCTGAGCTCAGCGCTGCACTTTTCCGCTACAGTCACAGGAAGTGATAACATTGTGGGCTGTTCATCAGGCGGATACACGGGGCTTTCCCGGAACCTGTAGTTTGCCTTTAAGGGAAGTCCTGGAGCGTGAGACAGCCAGCGCGCTGCTACCATTATATTTTTATATATTTTTTTTTTGCAAACGGGTTTGCAATTTTTGGGTGAAATGTCTGCTCTTCGCGTTTCTTCGACATTCAACAAACTCAGCGGTCTGGGGAGGGCGGCTCCGCCTTGGAGAAAGTGCGGGTCCGGGTCCGGCGGGTTCACTCTGCTCCGGTCGTACAGCTCAAGCCCAGACCCTGACTATCTGCACAAGAGTATCGTGCCCACCGACCACTTCCAAAAGAGTCTCCCGCGGTCAGTGTCAAACTCCACATCCTCCCCTCCACCGGTCGCATCTAACTTCAGTTGTCTCGGACGGTATTTAGGTGAAAGATCATCTTGCAAAACTGGGCTTGCAACATTGCCTGTTTCAACCCGCTCGTTTATTTAACGCCGACGAATTAAATGTACCAAAACAAGAAGTGATTCACCGGTCGGGTCGAAATGTTTCTTGCACCAGTCAGCTGTAGTTTGTATGAATCGTGGGTTGGATTGAATAGAAGTTTTCTGGCACGTTCAAAGTACCAGAGGCCAGTCATTGTGAACCGTTTTAATGCAGATCAGCATTTAAATATTTACAAACACATGACCCCTATTTGCGAAACTTGGATTTCCAGCGAGTCACTTTGCAGGTGGTGAAATGCCGCTTGTGGCACCGGCCCAAAGTTGCCAACTCTGTAAATAGGAGCAGATTTACAGCGTTATTCTTACCCGTCGGGCTGGGCAAAGATCGCCCTCCCCGCTTTATAAACCTGTTACAATATGTAACTTTAAACAATATGACGGAGGGGATTTGTAGCTTCCTCGCTTCCCAAATTCTGCCCGATGTGCGGCGTGGTTTCTCCGGGTCAGTCCGAAGTTGCGGCTCTTATTAATGGGGTGAGTGGGGGGCAAGCGGCTCTCGCCCATCACTGACATCGGGGTGGGTTAGAGAGCAAAAACGATGGATCTCCCTAAAGACGAAAAAAGTGACATTTCAGTATTGGTTTTAAAAAAAGGTTTAAGTATTTTCTTGATAGACAGAGGGGTACTTTGAACAGAAAATATCCTAGACTTTTCTGTTCCGTTTAAATCTGTTACAGTTATACCCGGTGTACTTGTGCATTTAAAAGGGAGATTTCAAATGGGCACACGTCCACAAACTTGCTGTGAACCCCATTGGAGAAGATCATATATCACTTTACAGAGACTTGCATTCCGTGTTGTGGTTATACACGTGACATTACCAGAAAACTAGAGCTTTTAAAAAAAATAAGTATAATAATGGGGACAGGGTAGTTTATTTTGATATAACACGTGACATAGCCTTGGTCAATCAATGTTCTGAATGTACTATCAAAACCAGTTTTTTTCAAGTGTATAATAATGGAAACTCAGTGGTGCAATGAGTTGATTATTTGTCTTTCATTTCTGAGGTTTGGGGTCATACCTACCTCAGACAAATATGACAGAAATCTCTAAGGGTCCTACTTGAGATGAGTTTGAAGTCTCAATCTACTTCCTAGTGAACTAGGAACCAAAGTGCAAAACTGGCCCAAATTTGGCACTAATTGCATTAAGATGGCAATATCACTGACATTCAGAGAGACCACAGGATGACTAGTGTGGGAAATGGAAACATGTCACATTGGTGTAATTGGGGGTGCTGTTGTGAGGTTGTGTTCCAGGAATATTGTTGGAAAGAGTACAGGGAGTTAATCTGCATCAGCCATGACCTGGGGGTACTTGATGCTTACACTAGCTGTCCAAAATAGAAAGTACTGCAATTCCCAGTGCTACAATCCTTCCTCTTAGTCATTGAAAAATGTATAATGATGTGATAAGATCCCCAGATACACTGGGGCTTCCACAATAATTAACAAGTGATTAACTGTGGGATATGATTATATTGCAAGATGGTTTCTCTCATTGTCTGTTTATACCATGTTAAGTAAATAGTTAAAAATAAGTTAGATGTAAATTTTAAATGGAAATTATATTGATACAAATGATCTCGCTATAAACCTTTTCTTATGACCATCAATTCTCAACTGTGAAAAATAACATTTCATGCAACTGAAGACAGTTATTGAGGTATAAGCACACAATACTGAGTATACAATTCAACAAGGTTCATTACAACCCCAAAGAGATAATGTTCCAAGCTGTGTGATACTAAGTAAGGAGAATTTTCATTGATAATAACATCAGTCTGCAATTAGTGTGATGAATGCTGTTAAAGTGTGATATAGGAACATAGGAACAGGAGTAGGCCATTCACGAGGGGCTGAATGGCCTACAGGAGTAGGCCATTCAGCCCCTCGTGCCTGCTCCGCCATTTGATAAGATCATGGCTGATCTGTGATCTAACTCCATATACCTGCCTTTGGCCCATATCCCTTAATACCTTTGGTTGCCAAAAAGCTGTCTATCTCAGATTTAAATTTAGCAATTGAGCTAGTATCAATTGCCGTTTGCAGAAGAGAGTTCCAAACTTCTACAACCCTTTGTGTGTAGAAATGTTTTCTAATCTCGCTCCTGAAAGGTCTGGCTCTAATTTTTAGACTCTGCCCCCTACTCCTAAAATCCCCAACCAGCGGAAATAGTTTCTCTCTATCCACCCTATCTGTTCCCCTTAATATCTTATAAACTTCGATCAGATCACCCCTTAACTTTCGAAACTCTAGAGAATACAACCCCAATTTGTGTAATCTCTCCTCGTAACTTAACCCTTGAAGTCCGGGTATCATTCTAGTAAACCTACGCTGCACTCCCTCCAAGGCCAATATGTCCTTCCGAAGGTGAGGTGCCCAGAACTGCTCTCAGTACTCCAGGTGCGGTCTAACCAGGGTTTTGTATAGCTGCAGCATAACTTCTGTCCCCTTGTACTCTAGTCCTCTAGATATAAAGGCCAACATTCCATTAGCCTTGTTGATTATTTTCTGCACCTGTTCATGACACTTCAATGATCTATGTACCTGAACCCCTAAGTCCCTTTGGACATCCACTGTTTTTAATTTTTTACCATTTAGAAAGTACCATGTTCTATCCTTTTTTGATCCAAAGTGGATGACCTCATATTTGTGTACATTGAATTCCATTTGCCACAGTTTTGCCCATTCACGTAATCTATCAATATCGCTTTGTAATTTTATGTTTTCATCTACACTTCTTATAATGCCACCAATCTTTGTGTCATTGGCAAACTTAGATATGAGACTTTCTATGCCTTCATCTAAGTCGTTAATAAATATTGTGAATAATTGAGGCCCCAAGACAGATCCCTGCGGGACTCCACTAGTCACATCCTGCCAATGTGAGTACCTTCCCATTATCCCTACTCTCTGTCGCCTTTCGCTCAGCCAACTTCCTAACCAAGTCCGTACTTTTCCCTCGATTCCATGGGCGTCTATCTTAGCTAACAGTCTCTTATGTGGGACCTTATCAAATGCCTTCTGGAAGTCCATATAAATAACATCCATTGACATTCCCCTGTCCACTACTTTAGTCACCTCTTCAAAAAATTCAATCAGGTTTGTCAAGCACGACCTACCTTTCACAAATCCATGCTGGCTCTCTCTGATTAACTGAAAATTCTCGAGGTGTTCAGTCATCCTATCCTTAATTATAGACTCCAGCATTTTCCCCACAACAGATGTTAGGCTAACTGGTCTATAATTCCCCGGTTTCCTTCTCTCTGCTTTCTTAAAAAGCGGAGTGACGTGTGCAATTTTCCAATCTAGAGGGACAGTTCCTGAATCTAGAGAACTTTGAAAGATTATAGTTAGGGCATCTGCAATGTGCTCACCTCCTTCCTTTAAAACCCTGGGATGGAAACCATCTGGTCCTGGGGATTTATCACTCTTTAGTGCTATCATTTTCTTCATTACTGTTGCTTTACTTATGTTAATTTTATCGAGTCCCTGTCCCCGATTCAATATTAGTTTTCTTGGGATTTCCGGCATGCTATCCTCTTTTTCTACTGTAAATACTGACTCAAAGTAATTGTTCAACATGTCCGCCATTTCCCCATTGTCAATGACAATATCCCCACTTTCAGTTTTTAAGGGGCCAACACTGCTCCTGACCACCCTCTTTTTCCTAATATAATTGTAAAGTTCTTCGTATTGGTTTTGATATCCCTTACGAGTTTCTTTTCATACTCTCTTTTTATAGCCCTTACTATCTGTTTTGTGACCCTTTGTTGATCTTTGTATCTTTCCCATTCGCCAGGATCTGTGCCATTTTTTGCCTTTTTGTATGCCCTTTCCTTATGTCTTATACTGTCCCTTATCTCTTTAGTTGTCCATGGCTGTTTTTTTTGGCAAGTAGAGTTCTTGCCCCTCAGGGGTATAAACCGATTCTGTATCACGTTAAATGTTTCTTTAATCATTTCCCACTGATCATCAGTTGTTTTACCCATTAACAGATTTGCCCAGTTTACTGTGGACAGTCTCTGTCTCATCCCATTGAAGTCGGCCTTGCCCAAGTCTAGAATCTAAACAGCTGATTCACTTTTTTCCCTTTCAAACACTACATTGAACTCGATCATGTTATGATCACTATTGGATAGATGTTCACGCACAGTTAAGCCGTTAACTAAATCTGGTTCATTACTCATTACTAAATCTAGTATGGCTTGCCCCCTTGTTGCCTCTAGGACATACTGCTGCAGAAAACTATCCCAGACACACTCAAGAAATTCACTACCTTTCTGACAGTTGCTAGTCTGCTTTTCCCAATCTATGTGAAGGTTAAAGTCCCCCATTAAGACCACTATGCCTTTCTTACACTCTTGTCTAATCTCTGCATTTATACAATCTAGCGCTTCAGAGCAGCTGCCAGGGCTCCTATATACAACTCCCACGATAGTCTTAGATCCTTTCCTATTTCTCAATTCAACCCATAAGGTCTCTGTTGGCTGCTTGTAATGTTTTATACAGCTGTGTGGGTGAAAATTGTAAATTATAACATTTTATTTTAAACTTAAAGGTTACCCATTCCAAAGCTGCAGGATACAATCCAGCGTTACCTGACTGCACAGAAGCCGCTTTTAGATAATGACCAGTATAGGTAAGTAAACAGAGAACTGAGTCTCAGGTAGCCAATATTTTAGTATTGTTATTTAATGCTCCCAATATTTAACAACATGGGATAGCCACCCAGTCCTCTGATTATTTGCTGTATAATTTTGTTGTATGTTTTTCTCTTTTTATGTGTGCATCACTTAGCCACATTGACCAATCATCACTTGTTGCAATAGCTGACTAAATAGGCAAGTATTTGAATTAAAGACACAAGGGGCCCGATTTTAGCACCCGCTATCGAGTGCGTTCTCGGCGGGGGGGCCTCGAAAATTGTAAAATCCAGGATCCCGCCCACTTCCGGGTTCCCCGCTGACGCGCCGGCGTGCGCGCGCAGCCCCCGCTGGTGGGAATCCCGCAGGCAATTAAAGCCAGCGGGATGCCACTTGAGAGTATTTATGTAGCCATTTCAGGTCATTAACTGACCTGATTAAGGGACTGTGTGAGATTTTGGATCAACATGGGACTGTTTCCCACACTGGGGGAAACACTCCCAGATCGAATGGACGTGTTGCAGCTGTCAGCCTGTGGCAGCTGCAAAGGTCCATTTGACAGGTTGGTGGGGGGGGAGACCCTCACCCATTGCAGGAGGCCACTCTGTCACTTGGGACAAAGTTTGGCCTCCACCACCCTCCTCCTGACGGTCACAGTCACCAACCTGCACACTTACCCCGGGGTCCAGAGACATATACCTACCTTGCAGACCCCCTCAGATGTACATCTTGCAGATGGGGGCCGCCGTAGCTGCAGTCATGACCTCCTCGGAGGTCGAACAGCATCACCAGCCTCGCCATCCACCTCTGACACATGGAGCTCCACAACACAGTGCTGTGACACATCCAGCTGTACAGCAGGAGGGAGGGCTACTGCAGAGAGAGATGCGTCGCAGAGGGCACTACCCTCGCCACAGGTTCCACAGACCGAGGCTCAGCCTCCTGGACCTCTCTGAGCAGCAGTGCACACGGAGGCTCAGAGTCACTCGACATGTAGCCGTGGACATCTGCAGCCTCTTTCATGCCGAGCTGCTCCTGGCTGGCCCGTGCACCATCTTCCTACCTGTCACTGTCAAAGTCACCACTGCCCTCCCGAACTTCTCCTCCACAGCCTTCCAGGGTGCAACCAGGGACATCGCCGATGTCTCTGTCGTCTGCGCAGAAGAGCCCTGCAAATACACCTACACCCACTCTGCAGTGACACAATGGGTGGCATCAGTGGTGGGTCCTCATAGTGATACCCAGGAGCGGGCATTATTGCACAAACCGGACAGGATTCGCGAAGACATGGCAGTAGTGGTGCCAATATAATGTGTGATGTGAGTTGTTCTGAAATTCAATAGAAGTAAGAACCATGACAAACCCTCAAACACCCTTGTGCATCCCCTTCATGCTCACGACACGTTTGCCTTACGCTGCCTACTGCACATATGTGATGCATGCCCTGTGGCTGCAGCACAGATGGTGGCAGGTTGAGTGAGGCTGGCCGTGAGAGAGAGATGCACGAGAGGGTGAGTATGGGATAGAGCCATGAGATTGTATGAGGATTGGGTTGCGTGGTAGTGGCGGGGTGAGTACTGGCGAGGTGAGTAGGTGCAGGTAAGATGAGGATGGGGTTTGAGTGGGTATGAGGGGTGATGTGACAGAGTAGTGTTGGCAGTGCCGAAGGAGATGTGGGGTGGGGGCAGTGATGTGGCAGACGGAGTGTAGGGGAAAGACTACGTGTACTCACTGTGGCTGACCTACTGAGGTCATTGGACCGCCTCCTGCACTGTGTGCAGGTGGGCGATATGTTGGTGGCGCAGGTGACCCCCTCTGCCACCTTGAGCCAGGCCTTCCTGGTGGCAGAGGCAGGCCGCTACCTCCCGCCCGCCGGGTGGAAGATCTCTGTCCTCCCCCTCCTCCTCACCCCATGTATTGATACCTGGGGTGAGGCATCATTAAACTGGGAGCAGCCTTCCCCCTGGGCTGCTCCATGCAGTCATCTTTGCTATTTGTTGCAGCATCTGTCAGTGGAGGACTGCCCCTTTAAATAGAGCGCCTCCAGCTGACAGATCTTACTGCGCATGCGCAGCCCGCCTGCCCGACGCGCAGACCAGCAGCGGGGAACCCGGAGGAGCAGGTAAGTGGCTCCAATTAGTGCGTTGCCTGCTACGATCACGCGGGAAACCCACTAATTTCTCTGGGCGCGTTACCCACGTGCCCGCTTGCCCACCCGCCAAGAACCCGCACCCCTGGTAAAATCGGGCCCAAGGTGTTACAATCTATCCTGTTCTACCCAGCATCACAATAGTTTGTAGACACAAGGCACAGACTACCCAGAAATGCTACATCTTTATGTAGTTTGTTAAAATTTTATTAAAAAATTAACATTGTACTGTTATGAAACTCTGCCATTATCTTTCATTGTTATACTATTCTACAGTTTGTTATACTAGTGCACAGTATAGAACAAGATAGCATAAGATAGACCAAAGTTTACCATCAATGCTGCAAGACACCAGTTATCAATCAGCGTTGTGGCGTGACAGAAATTAGATTACTTTTCCAGATTCTTGTGTTACATTAAAGAATTGCTGATCAGAGACCAGGCTATTTCCTACAGGAAGAGAGAGACTCTGATCACTCGACTGCATTTCCCAACAGCTGGTTTAAAGTCTCACTTCCAGTACCTTCTCTGTCACGTTTGGTGTGCCACCTGAGAATATCGAGAGAAAAGCATATGTTTAGTTTTGGGGAGGGGAGAGAGAAGGAATTGGGGGATGTATGTTTGTTTCATTACTAGTAATAGGAATAGATACAACAAAAGATTAACTTATTTAAGAAAAAACTAAAATGACTGGTATCCCTTGCACCATTTTTGATAGTCGTGTTTGTTTTTTTTTAAAAAGAGAAGTTATGTGATCACTCATTGTAGCACCTGTTATGTGGAGGATACACTGCAGAATTTGTATTAAACAGTGCCCCGTGGCACCTCAGGAACATTTTGCTACTGAGTTTTGTTTTTTAAAGTGTTCAGGTACTAGGACGCTCACCTCTTGAGTTGGAAGGATATGGATTCAAGCCTCACTACTTGAGCATATAATATAGGCTGGCACTCCAATGCAGTACACAGGAAGTGCTGCATTGTCAGAAGTGCAGTGTTGTGAATGTTAAAACTGAGGCCCAATCTGCCTGATGCTAAGGTTCAGTTGAATCCTACCAAATCTGTCGCCCATCTTGTACTCCAGATTCGTCCATCAGTAAACTTGACCAGTTTAGGATTAGGAGGATAGACTAGATAGGGAACAGTATAAGAAAGAAATCCAATTTCAGCTAGGTTAATGAAAGGGAGAAATTACTGTTGGTGCAGAATACCTGACTGTCAAAATCTGTGGTGTTTGGTAAAAATGTTAACTGAACCATTTCCTGTAGCTTACAGTAGTTTGGTATATTTCTTATTGGCTCATGCAGTGTTAGGTACTCTGTGCCCTTTATTTTAAAAAGTAACTTGTTTTATTAGTTATTGATTCAGTTCAAGATCTATAAAGTGCTGTTATTTTCTACTATGAAATATTTGTGAGAGGAAAACTGACAAAACAAATTGGACTAAAAGAACTTGAAGGGACCAATGGTATGTCAGGTTTGACATTAGTTTTGTCATTATGGAAATATTGGTAGTATTTAATCCAGCACTGCTGTATTTTAATATATACATGTATATGTATGTAACATTTTAATGAAGGATTTACCCTATTTTGTTTTTAAAGTTTGAAGCTGGTAACTGAAAGTAATATGCAATGCAAATAAAACATTCTTCACAAAAAAAAAGATAGGATGGACACTAAGGAGCTTTTTCCCTTCGTTGAGGGTTCTATAACAAGGGGACATAGATTCAAGATAAAAGGCGGGAGGTTTAGAGGGGATTTGAGAGAGAACTTTTTCACCCAGAGGGTGGTTGGAGTCTGGAACTCACTGCCTGAAAGGGTTGTGGAGGCAGGAACCCTCACAACATTCAAGAAGCATTTGGATGAGCACTTGAAATGCCATAGCATACAAGGCTACGGACCAAATGCTGGAATATGGGATTAGAGTAGACAGGGCTTGATGGCTGGCGCGGACACGATGGGCCGAAGGGCCTCTATCCATGCTGTATGACTCTATGAAAGTAAAAGATCCCATGGCGCTGTTTGAACAAGAGAAAGGAGTTCTTCCTGGCCAACATTCCTCTTTCAACCGACACCCCAAAAACAGTCATCGGGTCATTCATCTCACTTGGTATGCTGCAAATTGACTGCTGCATTTGCCTACATAAGTGACTTTAAAAGTAATCCATTATTTGTGAAAAGCAAAATACTGCGGATGCTGGAAATCTTGTTTATGAAGTTGCTTGGCATGTCCCGAAGACGTGGTAAGAGCTAATATAAATTGCCTTCCTCTCTCCTTATCTATCTATGAACCTTGACAATGAATGTCATCAGGCTGTTCAACTTCCTAACTGAGCACAGACTGGGAATCATCCTAGTGTGTAGGGCTCAGGTACTCATTGGATAAACTCAGTAAGCCAATGGGGAACTGGGAATTATATAGGCCATTCTTGCTGGTCAGCCATGATCTCATTGAATGGCAGAACAGGCTCGAGGGGCTGAATGGCCTACTCCTGTTCCTATGTTTACTGGTGGTTTTGTTTCTCCATAGACCACTAAGTTCTATGTGTTCCTTATTTATATCAGATCCTGGTTGACTTTTGTAGCTTAATTTTTAAAAAAGATTAATGTGTAATTTGAAAATTAATAATTGTGGTGTTCTATGGGGACTTGCTATATACTGAATTAGCTGCTCTCAGCAAAATGGCAGCGGGACACCACAAGTAGCTTTTGTGTCCCCAGGCTAGAGAGATAGGAAAATAAATCATGTTTCCCAAGCCTGCTGGTTATTCAGCAAACGCCCTGGTAGAAATGAAACGTGTACAGACATTAGATGAGGACCCAATCAGGCTTGACAGTGATGCCACTATGGGTGAATAGCCTGCTGATGCTCACTGTCTAGACATGTGCATGAAAAATAGTGGCAAGGCACCAGAGAGCTGCTGGCACCTTGGAAGTACTCCTGTATGAATTGGCACCTTGGAAGGAGAGAAAATTAGGAAAGGAAAATATTTTGGCAGCTACTTCTGCTAAATACAATGTCCTCCCCCCCTTCCTCCTCTTCTCCCCTCCCTCAGCTGACCGAAAGTAAAATGGCTACTGCCAGTTTCTGAAGTTCATGTTCATGTTGGCTGAACATCGCTTAGTCTTTACAGTCTTTACTTAGTCATGTGTAAAGCTGGTGAACATGCAGTTGATGTTCCCAATACTTAAAAAGACTAAAGGAAAAAGAAAAATACGGGTGTAAATGTAATGTAAAGGAACACAGCCATGTCTCTTTTTTTTTAAAATGACTCACGTTCCCAACTGTTCGGTTTTGGATAGGACAGTACGGAGTTTGAGCAGATTGTTCAGAAACTTCTAAGAGGTAAACCAGACAGCTTGATTCCTCAAAGTCCATGAAGTGGAGCCATTTTAAGTATTAAGGTTTTTGATGTAATTTCTTCAGCCAAGCAAATCTCAGAACCCAAGCTATGATCTTGCCTCTCTCTGATTTTAGACTTGGCAAAGGTGACTGTTAACAACTCCAGCCAAGTTAAATAATTCATCTCCTTTAAAACTGCATTGACTTCTTGGTCAGGTTGGTAATGTATACATCTGCTCACCTTTTATGGTCTGTTTTTCTATTGTAGGAGAACTGAACAGTTGGCTCAAGATTTTGAAAAGGGAATTGGTAAACAGCTGCATGAAGAGCTTGTGGCCCAAGACAAAAGAAACAAGCACACCAGTTACATTTCAGGTGAGGTATACAAATCATTTGATCTGACCTGCCAGACCAAGAGTATAGACAGAAAACTCGGCCATCTGCACATAGAAAGGGTCTGGCTGGTTTCATAGTTCAGGAAAGACAACTCCTGACGGTGTTTTTGCTCCTTCTGTATTATGGCCGGAAAGATTGCATGTACAGAACTAAATATCCATTTGGTATAATATTTGTCTCGTTCTTTTTGCCAATTTATTGCAAATCCATTGGTTGAAAGGAGTCGCTACAAACTAAGTATAAAATATTTGTCAGATTTTGCCATTTTGAAAAACGGTGCAGCTAACGAGATTTTTTATTTTAAACTGTACACGTAATATGCCTTGTTTTGTGCTAAATTGCATGAATTATTACAGCTACTCTATACCTGTCCCGTTGGCCTATTGGATAACTGTAATGAGAAAGGTGGTACTGAGTCACTCACATCAAAGTCCCAAAGGTAAGGAATCTTACAACACCAGGTTATAGTCCAACAGTTTTATTTTAAAATCACAAGCTTTCGGAAATTTCGGAGATAATCTCCGAAAGCTTGTAATTTTAAAATAAAATTGTTGGACTATAACCTGGTGTTGTAAGATTCCTTACATTTGTCCACCCCAGTCCATCACCGGCATCTCCACATCATCAAAGTCCCAAGTTTGATCTCTGAACTGTGCTATGTTAGTTGACCTCTGGGTAGAAGTGCCACAATTGGCCTCCACATCCCTGGCCCAGGGTGGAGAAAAATCTGCCAAGGTTCACCACTTCTGATCATTCAATGATCCCTGGTGGAGAGAGCTTGTGAGGGCATTGAGCGAGGACTGGATCAAGTTCAACTGTGATGTCTGCCAATCGATTCTCCTGCCAACACATGCTAGGCTCATGCATGGAGAATGGCTGTTTGGGTAAGTTATTGGAGGACTGATGATGCCTCTGGAACTGTACCGATGCCTGAGTCGCTATCTTCAGGAAAGAAGAGAAAATTAGGAGGAAAATACCAGAAAACAAACTGCATAAGCAAATTTTGAAAAAAAGAGGCAATTATGGAGCATGTTACACTAATGTAAAGATAAAATGTATACTTTTGAATGCTTAATATATTTAGTGCTTTTGAATCTTTTTTTCCCCTTATTTCCTTAGGACCCTGGTTTGATATGTACCTCGCTGCGCGTGAATCAGTCGTCTTGAATTTTAACCCTTTTATATCTTTTAATCCTGATCCAACTCCTGCGTATAACGATCAGCTTATTAGGGCGACCAACATGACTGTGTCAGCACTGCGTTTCATGAAGACCTTTCGAGCTGGCTACTTGGAGCCTGAAGTTTTCCACCTCAATCCTGCTCGAAGTGATACATCTCTTTTTAAGAACATCATTCGATTTGTTCCTGCCTCCCTTTCATGGTATGGAGCCTACATGGTTAATGCCTACCCTCTTGATATGTCTCAGTACTACAGACTCTTCAACTCCACTCGTATTCCCAAACCTGTTCGAGATGAGCTTCTTACAGATGACAGTGGCAAGCACTTGCTGGTGATGAGAAATGGACATTTCTATACGTTTGATGTTATTGATCGAGATGGAAGAATCACAAAGGCTTCTGAAATCCAGGCTCACTTCAAATATATTTTGTCTGATCCCAGGCCCCCTCCTGAATTTTCTCTTGGGTATTTGACAAGTGAAAATCGAGATACCTGGACCTTGCTGAGACAGAAGCTGCTGGAGGCTGGGAATACACAGGTGCTGAATAAAATTGATGCAGCTGTCTTCTGCATTTGTCTAGATGACATCACCGTGAAGGACCACCTTCAGCTCTCCCACAACATGCTTCATGGAAATGGCCTCAACCGCTGGTATGACAAATCCTTCAGCATTATATTAACCAAAGACGGCAGTGCAGCTGTGAACTTTGAGCACTCGTGGGGTGATGGTGTGGCTGTTCTGCGTTTACTGAAAGAAGTTTTCAAAGACACGATCCAGAGGCCTGCAATTTCACCTGCGATGTTGCCTGCAGCAGTCGACTCCTCTCAGACTGTGCAGAAGCTGGAGTTTAAACTCGACGATGTTCTGAAATCGGGCATTTCGAGTGCGAAGGAGAAATTCAATGCCGTAGTGAGCACCTTGACTATTGATGCACAAGAGTTCAGAAAAGGTGGGAAGGAGTTCTTAAAAAAGCAAAACCTCAGTCCTGATGCAGTGGCACAACTCTCTTTTCAGATGGGGTTTCTAAGACAGTATGGCAAAACGGTAGCTACCTATGAGTCGTGCAGCACCGCAGCATTTAAACACGGTCGTACAGAAACCATCCGCCCTGCCACCATTTACACAAAGAAGTGTTGTGAGGCATTTGTGAAGGAGCCGTCGAAACACAGCATCTCTGACTTGCAGATGATGATAGGCGAGTGCTCCAAGTATCACGGACAGCTGACCAAAGAGGCTGCTATGGGTAAGTGCAGACGTCCTGAGGGTCCTGTCACTCGCTGTGATTGCCTTGGAGTTTATCATTTTCTTTCCAGTATTCTTCCCTCTTAAGATGTTGACTCGTGCAGGGTATTTTTTTCCTATGGTCACTGGCAGCCTTCAGCTATCTTGGCCAAGTGACCATTCTTCAAGAGTAAGCATCACACCCAAACCAAATCCTCTTCAACTGATGTCCACCCATGCACACTTTCCATAGAATTTTACTGCAGCAAAGGAGGACATTTGGCCCATCATACCTGTACTGGTTCTCTGCCAGAGCTAATTATTTTCCCCAGTCCTTTTAAAGTTTTTATTCTATTTTCCAACATGGTTCACAGGGTAGTGATTAAGAGCAGAAAAGCTGGGTGATTTTTATCCACTAGCTCAGAGTGTTTCAGGTTTCTGAAGTTATGTTCTTCATTAAAGTAGTAAAGTCATTGGTAGTACTTCCGGACCAAAGTACATCTCCCACCCCCTCCATGACCCGGGTGTGGAAAAAAAAATGATAGCATATTAATTTGGACTCTGTCAAAAAATTTCCCATGCAGCAGCTTCAGAGACTTGACATTCAGGCATTTGCTTTGAACAGGTGATACTGTTCCTTGACAAGCAGATATTACTGTCCCTCCCCTTGATTTTCCTTCTTTTTAAATGTCTCTAATAAGAATATAAGAAATAGGTGTAGGCCATATGCCCCCTCAAGCCTGCTCTGCCATTCAATAAGATCATGGCTGATCTTCTACCTCAACTCCACTTTCCAGCCCTATCTCCATATCCCTTGATTTCCATAGTATCCAAAAATCTATTGATCTCAGTCTTGAATATACTCAACAACTGAGCATCCGCAGCCCTCTGGGCTAGAGAATTCCAAAAATTCACAACCCTCTGAACGAAGAAATTTTTCCTCATCTCGATCCTAAATGGCTGACCCCTTATCTTGTGCCTTTTCCCCCTAGTTCTAGACTCTCCAGCCAGGGGAAACAGCCTCTCAGCATCTACCCTGTCAAGCCCTCTTAGAATTTTATATATTTCAATGAGATCACCTTTCATTCTTCTAAACTCCAGAGAATATAGGCCCATTCTACACAATCTCTACTCATAGGACAACCCTCTTCATCTCAGGAATTAATCTAATGAATCTTCGTTGCACCGCCTCTAAGGCAAGTATATCCTTCCTTAGGTAAGGAGACCAAAAATGTACACAGTACTTTAGGTGTGGTCTCACCAGAGCCCTAAATAATTGCAGTAAGACCTCCTTACGCTTATACTCCAACCCCCTTGCAATAAAGGCTAACATACCCATTTGCCTTCCTAATTGCTTGCTGTACCTGTATATTAACTGTCTGATTCGTGTGCAAGGACACCCAAATCCCTCTGACTACCAACATTACTTAGTCTCTCACCTCTTAAAAAATATTCTGCTTTTCTAATCTTCCTACCATAGTGGATAATTTTATATTTCCCCACATTATACTCCATCTGCCACCTTCTTGCCCACTCACTTAACCTGTCTACATCTCATTGCATCCTCTTTGCGTCCTCCTTACAGCTTACTTTCCCACCTAGTTTTGTATCGTCAGCAAACTTGGATATATTATACTCGGTTCCCTCATCTAAGTCATTGGTATATATTGTGAACAACCGAGGCCCAAGCACTGATCCTTGCGGTAACCCACTAGTTACAACCTGCCAACCCTTTATTCCTAATCTGTCAAGACTGACCTTGCCACATGTAAATTAACCCATTTGCAAGAAACCACATGTAGCGACTATTAATGCAATGGAGGGCACAGAAATCTGTGCCCGATGTGCCCCAATGTGGCTGTTCAGTGGTATGGGTGGCCTGCATGCAAACCTCATTAAGGCTTTTGAAGATATACAGCAAATCAGCATTCATCGTACAAGCCGACATCTTGTTCTAAGGGTCTGCTATTCTCTGGGAAAAGAAAAATGCATGACCCCTGGTTAAGGTGTTTTATGGTGGGAATCATTCTTGTGGCCCTCCTCTGAACCTTTTCTAAAGCCTCAACATCACCCACCATGTGAGGGGACCGAAACCAGTATTCTAAATGAGGCCTTACTGAGGTCTTGTACAAGGAGAAAATGGTATGTTTCATTTTATACTGGAGTGTCATGTGAATGCAACCCAGTACCCTATTTGCTTTAGCTACAGCTTCACGGCATTGGTCGGGAAATTATGAACTATGATACCAAGATCATTTTCTTTCACCATGAGCTTCAGTTCTGTTCCATGTAAGATGTAAGTGCTTTCGCGTTGGTTCTGCCCACATGCATAACACTGCACTTCTCGAAGTCAAATGCTGTTTTCTAAACGCAGGCCCATTCCCCCAACACATCGAGATCTGCGTGCAGCTGTTTAGTCTTCTGCACAGATCTGTTTCTGTGCTGTAATATTCTACAGTTCTGTGACTTAAACTTTAAAAAAAACCCAGCACCTCAATGGTAACATTGAACTACCCCAACTAACTTATGTTTGTCTTTATCCAAACTATTCCTGGCAGTTTTAGATTAGAAATGCGTTTACATAGTGTAAAGATTTTTGCTTCATTGTGTGAAAATAGTGATTTGCCCAGACTGTAGATAGAATGAAAGGGTGACTATTTTCAAATGTATTTGTCAGAGACATCAATCACTACATTTTGTTCTTAACTATACTTTTTTTTTTCCTTAACAGCTCAGGGATTTGACCGCCATTTGTTTGCTTTGTGTTACCTAGCAAAATCTAAAGGAATGTCTTTACCAGAACTATTCCAGGACCCGTCGTATATTCAAATCAACCATAACATTCTTTCTACTAGCACACTAAGCAGTCCTGCAGTGCATTTAGGAGGCTTTGCACCTGTTGTTCCTGATGGCTTTGGTGTGGGTTACAGTGTCCACGATCACTGGATAGGCTACAATATCTCCAGCTATCCTGCTCGAGACCTTAAGGAATTCCTAAAGTGTGTGCACAAAAGCCTGGATGATATTTTTGATGTGTTGGAAGGTCGACCAATCAGCAGCTGAGTTACAGGAGCTGAAGGGATGGAAATGGATCAGTAGGAACGTGATGATAGTACTCTACACTTATTGAACCTGATGTGGTGCATCTGAAAACGCTATACCATTAGTGTTGTCACTAAGTTGATCAGTATGTTATACGAAAAATCATACTTGAATCAATGTGCAGAGGATTGCATGGTGCAGTAGTTTGAACACTGGCAATTCACTTCTCTAATTTGGGTCAAATCCCACCCAGATTGATAGGGTGAAAGTCTCTTCTGATTGCTGGGTATACTATGAAATGAATATGGGCCCAAACTAATTAAGTGCTCAATGACATTGAGAATGTCAAGTTAATCAAGAGGCAACAGGATGACTGGAAATATAAGACTCATACAATTCTAGGTGCTGTTCTGCGGTTTGAGCTGAGGGACATTGTTGGGGACTTTTAATGTGTATCCAACTGTGCTACATCTGACCTGGAATTCCTCGATAATACAGGGTACCTGAAATGGAGTGTTCTAATCCCTAGCACTAACATCCCGCACCTTGATGAGCACAAAATTCAGTTATTTTAATTTTGTATGATGTGCTTCTTGTCCAATACTCTTATTTAATCACCTCATTGTTCCTGTGACAGATCTGTAACCACCATTATTTTACCCTGTTATACAGCTGAAAATACTCTGTCCAGCCACAACCAGTGAATATTTGTACACCCACAATTACACTTCATTCAAATTCTAGTTACAACCCTTAATTATCTAAAGGAGAATGCCAATGTACATTAGTACTAATTCATATTCAATTTAAATTTTAACTTGGTTTTTAGTTAATTGATTTGAGATGATTAAGTTTTATTTTGTTCTATTCACTGCATCTACTCAGTGTAACTCAATTCTTTTCATATGAACCATAGTACTGTAATCTTACAGTATGTGTTAGGGAAGTTTGGTTACCCTTACATAATAAATAAATAATATGATTTAAGCTTTTTCAGTATACATTCTATAGGTTTTAATATTGCAAATATTAGGATGTAACACTTCCCATGAAGGATCCTTTTGGGTTTTTTTATATAAAGAGTTTATGATGCTAGAGGTTTGACCAAAGGATTCTACTTTTGGGTACTATAAAACATTTACTAACCATTCAGAGTGAAGTGATGCATTTAATTATGCAAACTCAATGCAATTTCTGGGTACTGTGCAGCTGATTCAAATATAAAATGAATAGTGCAGAAAGATGACCTGACTACAATGCTTTCGCCAAATGATGATCATGTTTCAAAGTCTAACCGGATTAATTATTAAAATGGAATTGGACTAACATTGTTGGTATTCATATTGTGCAAATGTAAGGGACCTAGTTTAATAGGATAATCACTGTTTTGAAATTAAACCAAAAATAAACTAACTCACTTAACATTTGCATTGGGATTTCCTTGATTCTCTCAATCTGAACAATTATCTTCTGCACTTTGTCTTCCAATTGTTTATCACAGACAGTCACCAGGAATTTCCTCAGGGCTGCTCCCACTCTGGTGCTGTTACGAGCATAAATGGGGTTTCCTCTGAAGTTAGTGTTGGAGTGGGAGATGCTTGAGGAAATTCACCCCCATTGTTTCAAATTTTTAATAACTGCTTCAATGATGTAAAATGTGTTGTGATGTAAGACATAATGTGAAACATGTGACATTAACATAGTGAGCATAACTTAAAATACATGCCATAAAACTTGATGTAAAACATGTCGTAGACTATTTGCAGTGCTCTATATAGCAAAATTGTCAGTGTACATTACACAAACATTTATGATTTCACTATAAATAGTAAACAAGAAATCTTTCTTCTTTCCCCCGCCACCCCCATCATTTTTAACTTTGTGAGTGAGCGAGCTACAAGTGGGAAAATTAGAGGCTATCTTCCTCTTTAAGGTAAAACCTGTGTGATCTTATTTACAGACAACACGTGTGGCACAACCCCAAGATCAAGAGATATAAAATGATCTGTTGAGCACAAGGCATACGGCCATGTTACAAATTATGTGAATGTTCAACCATTTTTTTCCTCAATGATAGCCAGCAGAGACTCAGGCAAGTCTGAAGGAGATGATGGTCAATCTCTGCAATGAACAAGGACAACACCTATAATTAACTCCATATACCACTGGCTATTGTCCTCTGCTTGGAGGCCAGAACTGCACATATGTGTCCACTAGTTTGGCTTGTGTAGTGACAAAAATAAACAAACTAATGGACATAAAAAGTACATTGACTAACTTATATAACACTACATCATTGCCACAAGTATTTATTAGTTTTTAAATTTAGACTCCTGGAAAAAAATGACTTGTAACTTAGTATCCAGACTTGATGGCAGTGGCCTCAGAATGTTGAAGAGCTAGGAGCCATGCTGCCTGGAACTACCTTTTAAATTCAAAACTCGGATACAGTGAACAAGAATGACGACAGAAACCTCATGCAGCATTTTAATGCTAATTCAGCTGACTAGTGTTAATTTTAATTGGACATAATGGAATTAAACTTTTTCAACCTTGGTACAAGGTGCAGAACTGATTCAATGGCAAACGAATGCCAGATGACATAATGGTGCTGTTGCTTCTCTGACTCAGGAATTTGTTGGTCATTTAAGTGGAAGAGAGGATCCTCAGCTGGCAAAGGTCAGTCAGAGTAAAGTTCAAATTTTAACAAACTGATGAGTGACTTCATAGATTCCCACTGATTCCTGGATTTTCTCATCATAATCATTCCAGTCCTAAACAAAACAAAATGTAACAATGAATTATTCTAATACTTGTTTAGCAAGTGTTATTTACACTTTTGCTACATTATATGTAATGCAGTGAGTTGGAACCCTAACAGGCTGTGTTATAGAATAATAGAATGAAAATTCAGCTTGTGATCCTTGCAACCTCAGCATGGTGCCAAAGGAAGGCCCTGAGTGGAGGCCAGGTGCTTCTCTGTAGTGCAGTGTTACCTAACATTTGGTTTCAGCATGGTCTGAGATATCTAGAAGCAAAGGCACACATTTTAAATGAAGAGGTTTTTCAATACTCGGAGAATGAATTCCCTAGAATTGCAAGATCCAAAAGTCTGCAACTTGCAATAATACTAATGAAAGAGGAAAAGTCAGGTTTTAGGATCCAATCTAACCACTTTTTGTCTTTGTTCCCTATACGGCTACTCTCTGCTTAACCAGTGATCAATCCATCTGTGTGAGTGCTTGAACTGAGTTAGTATTTACTCATTGCATGGAAATTTATTCCATAAACCAATTGCAAATGTGAAGTCCTTTGATTAAATTTAGCACTTTAGCTCACATTCTCTCGCTCTCTATCCTCATTTTTCACAAGACACCTATTTACATCCCCAGTTGTTTTGGTTTACATGAATGAAGATATATACCAGTCCCAACTCGTAAGGAATAGAACATGTAAGGAGCTCACCTTTTCCAGCAGGTTAACCTCGCCAAATTGTGTTCCAGACTCAGCTCCTTCCGCGGCAAATCCAGCCTAAAGGCAGAGAATGAATTTCAGTTAATAGCTGATCAACACTTCATTATAATTAGTGAACTTTCAATGACCTTATTTTATTGGGACAAAGAATACACATCAATATGTTTAAGTCAGTGATTCTCAGACTTTCTCAAGCTAGCCCCAAATTTCTACTATTGTCAAATGATGCTCATGCCCCTCTAGCTAAAGAATATTGATACCATTAAGTCTGCAAAATAGTATTTTTCTCTCCACTTCTGCTTTTATCTATTCCCCTTCCCATGTTTCTCTTATTCACTTCTGTCTCTAGCTTTCCTACATCATTTGTTTCTCTAGATCTCCCTCCTCCATCACTTTTCTTTCTCTCCTCCGCCTCCCCATCCATTTCTTTTTCCACCTCTTCTTCCACTTGTTTTTTCTCTTTCCATCTCACATTCTTTTTCTAATCGCTCACTGATACTTTACTTTTTTTCCTCTTGTTTCACTTTCCCCTTTTCTCCTCCATTTTCCAAGTCTTGTTCTTTAGCTCTCCTACTTGTCTTTGCAGGGAGAGGGAGAAATAGGTATTGGCAGTTGATGCAGCCTAAAAAGCGGGGAGGAAGGAACTCCTAATGGCACTCGGAGTGCAGGCCCTAGCCCTTAATGGTGCAGAGACAGCAGGCGGCTGAAGGCATGGCTGCCAACGGTGAGATAAAGGGAAATAGGGGAAGCACAACAGGGCAGAGGAACGGAGAGTTGGGAGTTGATTATAGGGTAGAAGGAAGTTATGGAGATAGGTAGGGGTGAGACCATTAAGGGATTTAAACACAAGGATGAGAATTTTAACTTGGGGGTGAATGGGGGACGGGAAGCCTACGTAGGTTAAGGAGGACTGGGGGTGAGTGGTACTTGGTGTGGGATAAGATATGGGCAGCAAAATTTTGGATTGGATGAAGTTTACTGTGGGTGGAGGATGGAATGCTGGCTAGGAGAGTAATGGAATGGATGAATCTGGAGCTGGCAAGGGCATAAGGCATGGATGAGGGTTTCAGCAGCAGATGAGCTGAGGGAGAAATAGGCAGTCCTTGTGATGGAGAACATACGAATTCGGAAACTCAGCTCAGGGTCGAATAGGACGCCAAGGTTGAAAATAGTTTGGTTCAGCCCGAAACCAATCGGGGAGGGAAATGGAATCAGTGGCAAGGTACGGAGTTTGTGTTGGGGGCTGAAGATGATGGCTTCAGTCTCCCCAATGTTCAATTGGAGGTAATTGTGGCTCATCCAGGACTAAATGTCGGACAAGCATAGTGGAGGGGTTGTATCAGGTGGTGGAGAGGAAGAGCTTGATGTCACCAGCGTACACATCAAACCTGACCCCGCATCTGCAGATGATGTTGCCAAGAGGCAGCATGTGGATTGGGAAGAGCAGGGGGCCAAGGATAGATCCATGAAGGACTCCAGAGGTAACGGTGCGGGAGCAGAAGAGAAGTCATTGCAGGAGATTCTCAGTCTACGATTGGAAAGGTAAAAGTAGAAGCAAGCGAAGGCAATCTCACTGAGCTGGACAATGGAGGAGAGGCATTAGGAAGAGGATGGTGTGGTTGACCACGTCAAAGGCCACAGAAAGGTCAAGGAGGACTGATAGTGCACCATGGTCACAGTCACACAGCATGTCATTTGTAACTTTGGTTAGGGCCATGTCAGGGCTGAAGCCTGATTGGAGAGATTCAAACAAGGAGCTGTGGGAAAGATGGACACGGATTTGGAAAGCAACAACACATTCAAAGACTTTGGAGAGGGAAGGAAGATCGCAAATGGGGTGGTAGTTTGCAAGGACAAATGGGTAGAGGGTGGGTTTTTTGAGGCGGTTGATGATGCCAGTTTTTAAACGCAGGGGGACAGTACCTGAGGAGTGGGAACCATTCCTAATGTTAGCTAGCATGGGGGCCAAGGAGGGAAGTTGGGTGGTCGATGGTTTAGTGGGAATGGGGTTCAGGGAGCAGGAGTTTGTCCCATGGCTGAGATGAGCTCAGAGATGGCAAGAGGGAACTTGGGACAGAAACTACAGAGAGAAGTGGGTTCAGGGCTAGGGCAGGAAGGGGCGGAGTTTGGCTAAGGGAAAAGGGAAAGGAAGAAAGCAGCTGAGGTACCTGAATAGATGGTCTCAACTTTAGTGACAAAGAAATCCAAGAGCTCGCACTTGTTGGAGGTGGAGGTGTTGCAAGCAGGGGAGAGGGGTTTAAGGAGATAGTTGGAAAAATGTCATGGGTTATCTTTGCTCTCCAGAATGATCCTAGAGTGGTGGATGGTTTTGGAAGAGGTGAGTGAGACCCAGCTAGGTCTAGTAATGGATGGCGAAACCAGTTGTGTGACAGATATGTTCAAGTCTGTACCTCTTAGACTTGAAGGAGCAAAGATGGGTCCATTCCAGGAGGAAAGACCAGGATAAGAGAAAGTAAAAGTTTTGCTGGGGACAAGGCATCAAAGGTGAGGGAGTGGTTGAGCATGTTGATGGCTGCAGAAGTATTCTGGGGAATGGAAGACCAAAGGTTAGGCGTCGGGGAGTTTGAAACTGCAGCTGTAAGTGATCTGAGGGGACATTTTTTTCCAGGATGCAGAAGGGTTGGAAGGGCGTAGGGGAATGTGGGTGGTAAGTAATACAAGTGATTGGAGATGGTCTTGTCAGTGATTGAGCCCAAGGAAGTAAAGCGGACACGGCCATGAATGTGGGTAGGAGAGTTTATATGGAGGGAGAGGTTTAGGGAGAACTGGAGGGCAGTGAAATCAGAGGAGAGAGGACAGGTAGAGCTGAGGTTGGAACCTGGGAACGTCCCAATCTGTATGGCTTAGCACTTGACAGAGCTATACAATAATCTAGATTCCTAAGGAAGTCTCTCATTTACCTGTGGTTGAAAGTCCACTGGTTCCAATCCTCGACACTCGAAGTGTACTATAGTCTTAAATTTTTCACTGTCCTCAGCCTTAGTATAAAACAATTAACAGCGTGATTAGCACCACATTCACAGAATCATTCTGTAAGCAAATACATGCAAGCAGAAGCAACATAATTCAAGAATTGTTTCAGGAAGAACACATCCAAACAAAACAGACCAATCATCCACACAAAAAACAAGTTTACCGTACCACAGAGCAGGTCATTTTGTATGGTTCCTAAGCCCACTTACATTGTAAGGCTTGATGGTGTCCTTAAGAATATCTAAAAACCAATACAAAAGAACATATTAAAGTTTAAACCCTTGATAATATTCAAATGCAAAAATGAAATTTTAATCACTGCAGTTGAAATAATGGACAAATTGAAAAGCACTTAAAGGGTTAAATTCCATGCTGTAACAACTACAATGGGATTTAAATATCACTCTGCACTGAACTGCCAGGTAATTCTATAGTGTTCAAATGTTTGAACTAAGTAGTGGCCAATAAGCATAATTAGTACAGTTTTTGCATTTTGTTCAGGATAATTAATGCCCTCCCTATACAAAAGGATGATTATGTGAGGTTGCAACAATAGATTTTAATGGATAATTACTGAATTATATATCTGGCAGTCAGATATCAGCAATTGGGAGTGCCAGTTGATCCCACGTAACATGATACAGTGGGAAGGCCTGAACAGGACTCTGCTCTTAGTTAGTGCTCTTCACTGTCAGAGATGCCCACTAGAAATCACAAGTAGATATAATTTAGTCACTGCTATACAAAACACAGATCCGCTCACAAATTAGCACAAGTAACAAGCTGATTAAAGGAGAAGGTAAGTGTCAATGACAATAATTTCAACATGTAAATAGTTCTGTCCACAGACCCAACTGGAAGTACCATGGACACAAGATTTAATAATCTCTCAGCTAGTAGGACATAATCCTAGTCCTATTACTGCTTTCTTGTCCCACTGAGCTCTACCATTTCAGATGTTTCCTCCCTTTTGGGAATCAGTTTGCTGACATCAGTTGCAGGGGTGCCAATGAACTGCCGCATAGTGAATTCCACAGATTGATTTATTTCTAGCCCTGGGATATCAACATCTTGCATTTATATAGTGCCTTTAACATAAACGTCCCAAGGTGATTCATAGGAGCATTATCAAGACAAAATCTGACACCCAGCCACATATGGAGGTATTAGGGCAGATGACCAAAAGCTTGGTCAAAGTGGCAGGTTTTAAGGAGGAGAAAGTGTTAGAGAAGCGGAGAGGTTTAGGGAGGGAATTCCAGAGCTTAGGGGCCTAGGCCGCTGAAGGCACGGCCGTCAATGGTGCAGCGATGAACATCAGAGATGTACAAGAGGCCAGAATTGGAGAAACGCAGTGATCTTGGAGGACTGTAGGCCTGGAGGAGGTTACAGAGTTGGGAGGGGCGAGTTCATAGAGGGATTTGAACACAAGGATGAGAATTTTAAATTCAGGGCATTGCTGGTCCCGGAGCCCATGTAGGTCAGTGAGCACAGGGGTGATGGGTGAACGGGACTTGGTGCAAGTTAGGTTATGGGCAGCAGAGTTTTGGATGAGCTTAAGTTTACGGAGGGTGGAAGATGGGAGGCTGGCCAGGAGAGCATTGAAATAGTAGAGTCTGGAGGTAACAAAGGCATGGATGAGGGTTTCAGCAGCAGATGGGCTGAGGCAAAGGTGGAGACAGGAAATATTATGGAGGTGGAAGTAGGCGATCTTGGTGATGTAGAGAATATGGGATCGGAAGCTCAGCTCAGGGTCAAATAGGACGCTGAGGATGTGCACAGTCTGGTTCAGCCTCAGACAATGGCTGATTGGAAAGCACCCAAGTACTACTAAACACTCAGCTAGTACTGAATGTGTACAGCATAGAAATCTCAAGAGCAACTAGCATCTAGGACTGAAAAGGATGCCCTGAGGAACAGCTCAAGGATGCTTCCACAGCTGATGTCAGTGACACTCAAACGGGCAGTTCCCGCAAGAAGAAAAAGAGCATTAAACCTGAGAATACTTCACAAATATCCTTTGCAAAGTTACTTGTTCTCTAGTAGCAGGGATTGCACAAGACAGCCTTGAAACTGGTACGTTCTTTATAGAAATGAAAAACATACAAAAATTAGTACTTTCCCCCCAAATCATTTCTACCATTGATAAGACACTTCATTTATTTTTGTTAATTCTGAAAAATTTCTAGACCTTGTGATGTGGATTTCCAAGGTACCCCAGAGGCTAAGCACGAGCATCATTGCCCACCACTCAGGCCAGGGGCAGGCTATGCTCTCAGCCCACTGTGCTGGCGAACATGCGTTGCTTATAAAAACCTTTCCTCAGACATGCAGACAAATCCAAACATTTCAATGTCATGATTGCAACTTTAAAACAACTGAACCTCTACAATCTTGCACACTGGCAGTTATTCCAGTGTTGCTGCCAGTGCTCTAACTTTGCTTTTTAAAATAAACAAAATTAATTCAGAGCACCAGCATCCTCACCACATTTAGAACTGCTTCTAGTGGTAGCAGTTCCCCAGCATAAATGTACCATTAAAAAACTTAAGCTTTTGTTCTCCAATTTTGGTGAGGATTTCAATTTGGGTAGAATGCAAACCAAAATCAAAAGGGAATCAAGGAATATGGAGATAGGGCAGGAAAGTGGAGTTGAGGTAGAAGGTCAGCCACGATTTTACCGAATTGCTCATGGGGCAGTGTGGTCTACTCCTGCTCCTATTTCTTATGTTCTTAAAAGCTCAAGCAGAAAAGCGTTCAGACTTTGACACACGTTTGCAAAGTATAATAAAAGCTCTTTTTCATACAGTTGTCACCATTGCTAAAAATAGTCTCTTACCAATAAGGCTGATATAAAGTGTGTGAAAAAATTTGAAAAGAGCAGCATAATTAAAATAATACTGACCACTGAAAAAGAATTAGCATCCTCTATCAATTACCTACCAATGGAGTTCTCTCTTGAGCACAGCTTGCACTTCTGTATCATACTGGCACTTCCTCTCCCACTTTTAAGTGGGACACTGTTCTGTACAAAACAACAACAACTTGCATTTATGTGGCACCTTTTAACATAGTAAGCATCCTAAGGCACTTCATGGGGGTGGGGGGCGATGAAGAGAGGGAAGAGAAGAAACAGACCAATTAAGGGAACAGACGGCAAACTACGAAGTGAGATATGAGGGGTGGGTGAAAGCTTGGTTGAAAAGGTGGGCTTTGAGGGAGGAGACACAGAGTTTGGGAGGGAGTTCCAGGGAGCAAGGTAAAGGCAGCTGACGGCTCTGTCACCAATGATAGGAAGAAAGGAAGGAGGATGTAGAAAAGGCCAGAATTGGAGGACCAAAGAGTGTGGGAATGGATACAAAGCTGGAGGAAGTTGCAGAGACAGGTTGGGGTGAGGTCATGGAAGGATTTGAAGGTCAGGACAAGGTTTTAAATTCAATGTGTTGGGAGACTGAGAGACAATGTGAGGATGGGGTTATTGAATTAGTGTGGAACACGATGCAGACAGCTGCTTTTTGGAGTTTATGGAGAAAGGAGGCTAGTGAGGAAGACATTAGTAAAAACAAGTCTAGTGGTGGCAGAAACATGGGTGAAGGTTTTAGCAGCAGATGGGCTGAGGTAGTGGTAGAGGAAGGGCAGTGTTGCAGAGATGGAAATGAGCAGTTATGGTAATGGATAGGAAGTTCTGATTTGAAGCTCAGTTCAGGGTCAAACAAGACACCAATGTTTTGGATGAATTGGTTCAAGGAAGTGGAGTTTGTGGTGGGAGCCATAAATGATGGCTTTAATCTTCTCAATGTTCAGCTGCAGGAAATTGTGACTGATCCATGACTTATTTGGGGTAATTTTGACTTTGTGTGACAGTGTAAAGCAGGTGATAGCGAATCGGCAGCCCGTTTTACATCTCTCCCGATTTTTATTTTCGTTGACTTCAATAGAAATAAAAATCGGGAAAGATGTACAATGGGCTGCTGATTCGCTATCAACTGTTTTACACTGTCACACAAAGTCAAAATTACCCACAATGTCAGTGAGATAGCCTGACAGCTTCTTAACGGGGTCGAGAGAAATAGTGGACCTGTACAGTTGGGTATCATCAGCAAACATATGGAAGTTGGCCCCTTGCCTGGAAAAGATACCTTGGAGGGGCTGCATTTATGAGGAAGAGGAAAGAGCCCTAGGACAGATGCCTGGAAAACTCCAGAGGAAACGATGTGGAGGCAAAGAGAGAAACAAACCATTGCTGGAGAAGCACTGGCTGAGTTTGGACAGGTGGAACCAAGCAAGGCTGTCCCACAGAGCTGTAAGCAGAGGAGAGGCAATGGAAGAGGATAGTGTGGTGCACCATGTCAAGCTCTGTGGAGAGGTCAAGGAGTGATGGTGTACCACAATCGTGGTCATAGAGGGTGTCATTTGGAACACTAGCCAATGTTGGTGCTCTGAGCAAGGCCGAAGCCACACTAGAGGAATTTAAATGGTGAAATTTGGGACGGAGCATGGAGCTGGGTGGTGGTGACATGGTTGAGGATCTTAAAGATAAGGAGGTTTGAGATGGGGTAATAGTCAGAGAGGATAGATGGGAGGAAGGTCATGATGGTAGTTTTGAAATAGAGATGAAAGGTACCTGATGAAATGGAGCCATTAACAATGTCACTTAACATAGGGGCCAGAGGCAGTAAGGAGGGACTCAAAAGAACAGGAAGTGAGATTCTCCCAGACGAAATGAGCATGGCGAGGGCAAGGCAAAGGGAGAGAAACTGCAAAGTGATGGCAATCAGTGTGGGTGGAAGTGGAAAGAGTTAAGAGGAAGGGAAGTCAGTGGTGGAGGTAGTTACATGAATGATCTCAATCTTGGAGACAAAGAAATACTTAAACTCTTCATGCTTGGTATTGGAGGCGAGGCTGAAAGTGATGAGGAAAGTGGATTTGGGGAGATGATTGGCTATGGTGGTTATGGGGAAGAGGAATCTTCTGTTACCCATTAGATGGAGCAGGCTGGGGGGAGGGAGGGACACACATCAGGATATCACTTTTTTAAAACAGCAATTATGGTCCAATGACCAAATACAAGGAACTTGTAGAGCTATTTCATTTCATTGATTAACGAAGAATGAGTAAAAGACATTCCCAAATACAACTCACCATTAATGTGATATATTGCCATTTATCAGAAACTTCTCCACAATTCTGACATTTCAACTATTGCAAAAGCATACAGAAATTAGTTAAACACTAAAGAATAGTACAATATAAATCACTGAGTTATGCTACATTTAGGCAATTTGTACTATCCATTATGTTAAGATTTAAGTTTTATATGGAAAGCTACATGTCCATACATAGCACCATCACAAGAACTGCAGTGGTTCAAGAAGAAAGCCCACAATGACCCCATCAGGGCAACTAGGGATGGGAAATAAATGGGCCCTTGCCAGCATTGTCCACATTCCAAGGATAAAAAGTGTTTATAAGATATAAATATTAAAAACTGACCTCCAGAGGAGTGATTTTCAATATTATTTTAAGTGATGATTGGGGTTTGGGCCATACTTTTCATACTGTACTTCAGCACAGGTTCACTAAATCAGAACTTGGTCTGTTGCATGTGGAACTGGTGATTAGGGCCCAATGAAATCTGGTAAGGTATGGATACAGCCCTAATAAACCCCATACTTTTAAACAAACATATAAATCCCAGCCCGCTAATACCTTGCCCAACTGGCCAATCTTAACATACTGATGAACCATGAAGGGCATCACAGCTGAGACCAATTCTGTCCACAATGTACACACAATGGGAGTCATTGGGTAGCGACTAGAAGAAACAACCCTGGCTGACCACTCCCTCCCCCCACCCCTGACGATACCGGATTCTTTACTCTTAGTCTGGTTCAGCAAAAACCGAAAGCGAATACACTTGAAAGTTTTAACACCATTTATTAGCTGCAGCTGACCCTATCTATAGAATTGATTTCAACTCTTGACAGAGTCTGGTCAATCTCATAGAACAGGCAATTTACACAGTCAAAGTTCACACAATTATACATTTTCAGAGTGGGGAGGGACATGAGTAGCAAGGGGTTAAAACCAATCATAGGCTGAGTCTGGGCAAGCCATACTAACTGACATAATGACCGACCACTCACAGGTGATACCTGTTCATACGTAGGTCACAGGAAAGGGAGTCTCACTTATCTCAGGCCTGGGATGTTTTTCGACCTTGTCCGAAATAAGGATCCATTCATTAGGTAGCTGCAAAACAACACTCCCTACACCTGCTTACCCCAGAATTCAGCTTATCATATCGCTTTGCTTGATTCATAATAAAGCATACATTTTCATACAGGAAATTAATAACATAAACGAATGATCAAGGATAAACTCATTTGAAAAGCTCATTGTTCTAATTCTAGCTAGCAAAATGGGCCACTTATATTAACCCTTGGTTTACCATACTGCCATTTTGTTATGGAGGCATCTTATTGAGCTACTGAAAGCTTACTACATATGCATTTCATTAGAGGGGCACCTCGTAGGTATTCTCACCCCTCCCCAATCCCCTGACCAACTGCACAGCCCCACCACTGCTCTGGCTAAGATCAGTTAATTTGGCACAGGCCAGAGATTGGAGCTAGGACCTTCTGGTCTGCCTAGCTCAGTACTACACCACAGTGCAATTACTCACTGAGTTATCAGGGGAAGTTTCATAGAAATGTTTTTTCCTAGATTTTCAATGACATCATTAATTTCTAAACTTTAGCCTGGGCAAGACATTAAGACATGTAGGGTCAGCACATTATTCTGTCCAATTAAACTAATGGATGGAAAATCAGGCAGGCGATACTTCTTGTCCAATTTTCCTCTATTAGGTGTCCTCAGCTGATTTTTTTTACACAAGTCCAATTAGAGAAAAATCTGAACATGCTGGAAATACTCAAGTCAGGCAGCGTTTTCTGTTTTTATTTCAGATTTCCAGCATCCGCAGTATTTTGTTTTTGATTTAGAGAAAAATCTGTGCCCTGGAGTCTTACATATCCATTCATCTTGTACACACTTAAGACCAATGCACAACTCTTTGATATGATCAGATTTATTCTACCCCTCTAAGAGCACTAACCCAGAGTATCCTTTTAGTATTGTTATAAGTCTAGTTTTGGACCATATAATCCTATTTCTTGAGGGATGTCCAGACATATTTTAAATGTAACGATCACAAAAAATTGTCCTTTTTTAAAAAAAAAGTGACCTTTTCTATTTACATTTGTGCCTCATGGTGCGGGGGCTTCAATTACTAACGTTGTTATTAAAAGTTTGAATTGAATATTCATCATCAGCAAAGCAAATCTCAAACCTTATCCCCTATTCTGCCCACTGTCCAGTTTTGAGCTGCTTCTTTGCCATCCTGCAGTGAGTTTAACAGAGTCAAACAAAGCTCTCAAAACTAATTGTTTTTATAACATAAGTTTTGCTGTGTTAGTCACTGCAGGGTTTGAATAGAGCAGTAGGTTAGGTCGGGTCGGGCGGTCAGTAACTGGGTTCCCCTGCTGCACTGACAGAGAGAGATTTCATAGAGCAGTAGGTTAGGTTAGGTCGGGTGGGAGGTCAGACAGTAACTGGTTCCCCTGCTGCACTCAGACACATTCCATTGAGCAATGGGTCGGGTTAGTTTGGGTTTGGGTTTGGGCGGGGGGGGGTCAGACACATTCCATTTAGCAGTGGGTCGGGTAAGTTTGGGTTTGGTGGTGGGGGGGGGTCAGACACATTCCATTGAGCAGTGGGTCGGGTTAGTTTGGGTTTGGGGGGGGGGGGGGGGGTCAGACACATTCCATTGAGCAGTGGGTCGGGTTAGTTTGGGTTTGGGGGGGGGGGGGTCAGACACATTCCATTGAGCAGTGGGTCGGGTAAGTTTGGGTTTGGTGGTGGGGGGGGTCAGACACATTCCATTGAGCAGTGGGTCGGGTTAGTTTGGGTTTGGTGGGGGGGTCGGGTTAGTTTGGGTTTGGTGGTGGGGGGGGTCAGACACATTCCATTGAGCAGTGGGTCGGGTTAGTTTGGGTTTGGGGGGGGGGGGTCAGACACATTCCATTGAGCAGTGGGTCGGGTTAGTTTGGGTTTGGGGGGGGGGGGGGGGGTCAGACACATTCCATTGAGCAGTGGGTCGGGTTAGTTTGGGTTTGGGGGGGGGGGGGTCAGACACATTCCATTGAGCAGTGGGTCGGGTTAGTTTGGGTTTGGGGGGGGGGTCAGACATATTCCATTGAGCAGTGGGTCGGGTTAGTTTGGGTTTGGGGGGGGGGTCAGACATATTCCATTGAGCAGTGGGTCGGGTTAGTTTGGGTTTGGGGGGGGGGGGTCAGACACATTCCATTGAGCAGTTGGTCGGGTTAGTTTGGGTTTGGTGGGGGGGTTGGGTTAGTTTGGGTTTGGTGGGGGGGTCGGGTTAGTTTGGGTTTGGTGGTCCGGGGGGGGGGGGGGGGGGGGGGGTCGGGTTAGTTTGGGTTTGGGGGGGGGGGGGGGGGGTCGGTCGGGTTAATTTGGGTTTGGTGGTCCGGGGGGGGTTGGTCTGGGTTTGGTGGTGGGGGGGGGGGGGGGGTTAGTCTGGTTTTGGTGGTGGGGGGGGGGGTTAGTTTGGGTTTGGTGGTGGGGGGGGGGGTTAGTTTGGGTTTGGTGGTCCGGGGGGGGGGGGGTCGGGTTAGTCTGGGTTTGGTGGTGGGGGGGGTTAGTCTGGGTTTGGTGGGGGGGGGGGGTTAGTTTGGGTTTGGTGGTGGGGGGGGGGTTAGTTTGGGTTTGGTGGTCCGGGGGGGGGGGTTGGGTTAGTCTGGGTTTGGTGGGGGGTCGGGTTAGTCTGGGTTTGGTGGGGGGGGGTTAGTTTGGGTTTGGTGGGGGGGGGGCGGGTTAGTCTGGGTTTGGTGGGGGGTCGGGTTAGTTTGGGTTTCGTGGTGGGGGGGGGGGTTAGTCTGGGTTTGGTGGGGGGGGGGGGTCGGGTTAGTTTGGGTTTCGTGGGGGGGGGGGTCGGGTTAGTCTGGGTTTGGTGGGGGGGGGGTTAGTTTGGGTTTGGTGGGGGGGGGTCGGGTTAGTTTGGGTTTGGTGGGGGGGGTGGGGGGGTCGGGTTCGTCTGGGTTTGGTGAGGGGGGGGGTTAGTTTGGGTTTGGTGGTCCGGGGGGGGGGGTTTGTTTGGGTTTGGTGGGGGGGGGGGGTTTGTTTGGGTTTGGTGGGGGGGGGGGGGTCGGGTTAGTCTGGGTTTGGTGGGGGGGGGGGGTTAGTTTGGGTTTGGTGGGGGGGGGGGGTTGGGTTAGTCTGGGTTTGGTGGGGGGGGGGTCGGGTTTGTTTGGGTTTGGTGGTCCGGGGGGGGGGGGGGTCGGGTTAGTTTGGGTTTGGTGGGGGGGGGGGGGTTAGTTTGGGTTTGGTGGGGGGGGGGGTCGGGTTAGTTTGGGTTTGGTGGGGGGGGGGGTCGGGTTAGTTTGGGTTTGGTGGTCCGGGAGGGGGGTTAGTTTGGGTTTGGTGGTCCGGGGGGGGGTTAGTTTGGGTTTGGTGGTCCGGGGGGGGGGGGTCGGGTTAGTTTGGGTTTGGTGGGGGGGGGGGGGGTTAGTTTGGGTTTGGTGGTCTGGGGGGGGGTTAGTTTGGGTTTGGTGGGGGGGGGGGTTAGTCTGGGTTTGATGGTCCGGGGGGGGGGTTAGTTTGGGTTTGGTGGTCCGGGGGGGGTTAGTTTGGGTTTGGTGGGGGAGGGGGGTCAGTTTGGGTTTGGTGGTCCGGGGGGGGTTAGTTTGGGTTTGGTGGGGGGGGGGGGTTAGTTTGGGTTTGGTGGGGGGGGGGGGGTTAGTTTGGGTTTGGTGGGGGGGGGGGGTTAGTTTGGGTTTGGTGGGGGGGGGGTTAGTTTGGGTTTGGTGGTCCGGGGGGGGTTAGTTTGGGTTTGGTGGTCCGGGGGGGTTAGTCTGGGTTTGATGGTCCGGGGGGGGGGGTTAGTTTGGGTTTGGTGGTCCGGGGGGGGTTAGTTTGGGTTTGGTGGGGGGGGGGGGTTAGTTTGGGTTTGGTGGGGGGGGGGGGTTAGTTTGGGTTTGGTGGGGGGGGGGTTAGTTTGGGTTTGGTGGGGGGGGGATAGTTTGGGTTTGGTGGTGGGGGGGGGGTTAGTTTGGGTTTGGTGGGGGGGGTTTAGTTTGGGTTTGGTGGGGGGGGGGGTTTAGTTTGGGTTTGGTGGGGGGGGGGGGGGTTAGTTTGGGTTTGGTGGTCTGGGGGGGGGTTAGTTTGGGTTTGGTGGGGGGGGGGATAGTTTGGGTTTGGTGGTGGGGGGGGGGTTAGTTTGGGTTTGGTGGGGGGGGTTTAGTTTGGGTTTGGTGGGGGGGGGGGTTTAGTTTGGGTTTGGTGGGGGGGGGGGGTTAGTTTGGGTTTGGTGGTCTGGGGGGGGGTTAGTTTGGGTTTGGTGGGGGGGGGGGGTTTAGTTTGGGTTTGGTGGGGGGGGGTTAGTTTGGGTTTGGTGGGGGGGGGTTACTTTGGGTTTGGTGGGGGGGGGTTAGTTTGGGTTTGGTGGGGGGGGGGGTTAGTTTGGGTTTGGTGGTCTGGGGGGGTTTAGTTTGGGTTTGGTGGGGGGGGGGGTTAGTCTGGGTTTGGTGGGGGGGGGGTTAGTCTGGGTTTGGTGGTGGGGGGGGTTAGTTTGGGTTTGGTGGGGGGGGGGGTTGGGTTAGTTTGGGTTTGGTGGTCTGGGGGGGGTTAGTTTGGGTTTGGTGGTGGGGGGGGTTAGTTTGGGTTTGGTGGTGGGGGGGGTTAGTTTGGGTTTGGTGGTGGGGGGGGTTAGTTTGGGTTTGGTGGTGGGGGGGGTTAGTTTGGGTTTGGTGGTGGGGGGGGTTAGTTTGGGTTTGGTGGTGGGGGGGGTTAGTTTGGGTTTGGTGGTGGGGGGGGTTAGTTTGGGTTTGGTGGGGGGGGGGGTTAGTCTGGGTTTGGTGGTCCGGGGGGGGGGGTTAGTTTGGGTTTGGTGGGGGGGGGGTTAGTCTGGGTTTGGTGGTCCGGGGGGGGGGGGTTAGTTTGGGTTTGGTGGGGGGGGGGGGGGTTAGTCTGGGTTTGGTGGTCCGGGGGGGGGGGTTAGTTTAGGTTTGGTGGGGGGGGGGGGGTTAGTCTGGGTTTGGTGGTCCGGGGGGGGGGTTAGTTTGGGTTTGGTGGGGGGGGGTTAGTCTGGGTTTGGTGGTCCGGGGGGGGGGGGTTAGTTTGGGTTTGGTGGGGGGGGGGGGTTAGTCTGGGTTTGGTGGTCCGGGGGGGGGGGTTAGTTTGGGTTTGGTGGGGGGGGGGTTAGTCTGGGTTTGGTGGTCCGGGGGGGGTTAGTTTGGGTTTGGTGGTCCGGGGGGGGGGGGGTTAGTCTGGGTTTGGTGGTCCGGGGGGGGGTTAGTTTGGGTTTGGTGGTCCGGGGGGGGTTAGTCTGGGTTTGGTGGTCCGGGGGGGGGGGGGGGGTTAGTCTGGGTTTGGTGGTCCGGGGGGGGGTTAGTCTGGGTTTGGTGGTCCGGGGGGGGTTAGTCTGGGTTTGGTGGTCCGGGGGGGGGTTAGTTTGGGTTTGGTGGTCCGGGGGGGGTTAGTCTGGGTTTGGTGGTCCGGGGGGGGGGTTAGTTTGGGTTTGGTGGTCCGGGGGGGGGGGTTAGTCTGGGTTTGGTGGTGGGGGGGGTTAGTTTGGGTTTGGTGGTCCGGGTGGGGTTAGTTTGGGTTTGGTGGTCCGGGGGGGGTTAGTCTGGGTTTGGTGGTCCGGGGGGGGGGTTAGTTTGGGTTTGGTGGTCCGGGGGGGGGGGGGGGTTAGTCTGGGTTTGGTGGTGGGGGGGGTTAGTTTGGGTTTGGTGGTCCGGGGGGGGTTAGTTTGGGTTTGGTGGGGGGGGGGGGGTTAGTTTGGGTTTGGTGGGGGGGGGGTTAGTTTGGGTTTGGGGGGGGGGGGGGTTAGTCTGGGTTTGGTGGTCCGGGGGGGGTGGGGTTAGTCTGGGTTTGGTGGTCCGGGGGGGGTTAGTTTGGGTTTGGTGGTCCGGGGGGGGGGGGTCAGACACATTCCATTGAGCAGCACCACCTTCAGGAACCAGCGGAAATCATCGCCGTCCGGCCGCACCTTGCTGATATTTTCCAAAGTCGCTTTAAACTGGAGCCCAAACCTCTGCAAACAAGAGAGTGTAACCTGGAGATTAAAAACCCTGCGGACACGCAATAAAAAGTGAAATAAATAAATCTCCCAAACCGTCACACTCACCATCTTGAACTCGCCGCAAAATCAATTTACGGCCTGTCGGAATAAAAGTAATCACGACAACTCCAGCAGCTGCAGCGCCCTCTCCAGGTGGCCAAAAAATTGAGGCAAAAGGAGCCGAAGCAATTTGTTAAAGCAACATCTGGATTTATTTCAGATTTCCAGCATCCGCAGTATTTTGATCTGGATTTGTGTTTTGAGTCGGGTGGAAAGTACTATTCATCGAGATGAATTTAATAGTTATGGATTAAAGGAGTATTGTCAACAATTTAGGAAGAGAGAGTCAAATTTTACACCACAACTTTTTGTTTTGCATGCCTACCGTAGCGATTATGTTACTGGACTGATAATCTAGAGCATATGAGTTCAATTTCACCATGGCTGTTTGAGAATTTGAAGTCAGCTTTTTTTTAAATCTGGAAATAAAAATATGACATCAGTAAAAGTGACCATGAAGCTGTTGGATTGTTGTAAAAACCCAACTGGGTCATTAATGTCCTTTAGGGAAGGAAACCTGCTGTCCTTAGCTAGTCTGGCCTATATGTGACTCCACATTATGTAAAAACTGTCCTTTATTATGCAAGTGTATTAAACCCTCTTTTCTCTCCCGTTTCCCCAAGGTCATGCACCTCCTTCAGCTGTTTCATATTGCAATGTCTGCGAGCATTACTCACAGCTGACTACTAGGCAATGTTAAGTAGTGAACCATAATTCACCCTCCCCATAGCTGCAAAGCAGGTTAAGAATTCAGCACCATATAGGAAAATTAAATCTCCATCCCACCAATGCTGAGGTCAAACAAATCACCCTATCATTAATCACTCTTTCTAATATCCAGAATTGTATCCAATTCACAAGCATATAGTTACTAACTAAAGATCATCTTGTGTTCAATAATGGAGCCTACCTTCTTTGGTATGCCTTCCATATTTTTGTCAGTTAAACACTGATCAATTTCTCATAGAACTATTAAGCATTCAAAACTAACGCATTACCTGTAGAATTGCTCAGGGATAAAATTAGTTTTCTGGAACAGCTTGTGAAATACTATAATTAGCAGATGTACAAATGAAGATATTTTCTTTTTTAATATAGTTACATAAATGAATGAATGGTGGTGTTGCTCAAAGAAAAAAAAACTTTCCCTCTATTTAACATTTTTTTGTCTATACTACAAAGAATGTCCAGCACAGGAGCAGGCCTTTTGACTCAACAGGTTTATGCTCCACACGAGCCTCCTCCTACCCTTCATCTAACCCCTTCAACATATCCTTCTAATCCTTTCTCCCTCATGTGTTTATCTAGCTTCCCCTTAAATGCATCTATGCTAGTCACCTCAACTACTCCTTGTGGTAGCAGGTTCCACATTCTAACCACTCTGTGGGTAAAGTTTCTCCTGAATTCCCTATTGGATTTATTAGTGACCATCTTACATTTATGGCCCCTAGTTCTGGTCTGCCTGCAAGTGGAAACATCTTCTCTACATACAACCTTTCAAAATTCTAAAGACCTTTATCAGGTCATCCCTCAGTCTTCTCTTTTCTAGAGAAAAGAGCCCCAGCCTGTTCAATCTTTCCTGATAGGTATAACCCCTCAGTTCTGGTATCGTCCTAGTAAATCTTTTTTGCACCTTCTCCAGTGTCTTTTTAGAATATGGAGACCAGAACTGTTCACAATACTCCAGTGTGGTCTAACCAAGGTTCTATACAAGTTTAACATAACTTCTGCTTTTCAATTCTATCCCTCTGGAAATGAACCCGTACTTGGTTTGCTTTTTTTTAAATAAAATGGCCTTATTAACTTGCGTCACCTTTTATAGTGATTTGTGTATCTCTACCCCCAGATCCCTCTGCTCCTCTACTCAGTTTAGATTCTTATTTTCAAGGAGTATGTGGCCTCATTCTTCCTACCAAAATGTACCACTTCACACATCCACATTGAAATTCATTTGCCAATTACATGCCCATTCTGCAAGTTTATTAATGTCTTCCTGTATTTTGTAGCAGTCCTCCTCAGTATTAACCATACCCTCTAATTCTGTGTCGTCCGCAAATTTTGAAATTGTATTTCGGATTTCAGAGTCCAAATCATTTATGTAAATGGTGAACAAGTGGTCCCAGCACCAATTCTTGTGGAACACCACTTCCCACCTTTTGCCAGTCTGAGTAACTACCTTTAACCCCTACTCTTTTTTTTGTAACCAGCTTGCTATCCATTCTCCTACTTGTCCCAACTCCACATGCTTTGACTGTAGTCATGAGTCTACTATGCGGTAACTTATCGAAGGTCTTTTGAAACTCCAAATATATTACATTTATAGTGCAGCCTACCCAACATTATAATTTGTACCAATGGTCACTGTTGGAAAAAAAAAAAATGGATAAATGTGCAGTGCTTTGAGCACCATATTAAAAAAAAATCATGTGCTCCCTATCAACATCTATTTATATAATAGAGTCCAAGATGATTCTCTGATTCCACTCAAAAGAAGTCAAAACAAATGAGCACAATTTATTCATATACAAAATGAGCTCCTATGGCATTTGGTACAGAACAAAGCCCTTCAACTACAGACAGAACTGGCAAAATGTGCAGTGGCTTGAGCTACATATGTAAACGGTACACAATCCCCACCTTTCAAACAGGTTTTTAAATTAAAATCATTTCTTAATGGCACCTGCATCTTTATAAATTTAGTGAATGTGGCTGAGATTTGCCTCACTCCTCCTCCCCCAATTAGGAGGGAAAAATATAAACCAGCTGTAGATGTACCCAAGTGGATACCTTCACACAATGTCAATGATTCATCAGAGGCACGAGATGAAAAACGTAAAAACAAAAAGAAAAAACCCTTTCCACCTGTGGTTTCAATAATTCTATCACCACAAATCTTGATGTTTCTCCAAGAAACATCAGATTCAATTGTGGCCCTGTGCATTGAAAAGAAAAGGGAAAATGAACTAATTCAAAAATCGTTATGAATTTTAAATTATTCCCACTATCATCTAGGCAAAGGAATCTTGGTAAAGAATCCATTCACTGGCTGTCACATTACCGCTGTCGCACTGCAAGTGGCAGAATCTCTGCCATTATAGTAACGCAGCTTCAGTTATTAAAGCCGCAGCTGGAGGACAGAGAACCTGAGAAGTGCTAGTTACTCACAATAAACCCTGGAAACTAGGGTTCTATTATTCTATAAATAACAAACCTTCAATTTATTGCCTACTGTTAAAATGGCATTCGCATGCAACATTAACGAAGCCTTAATTTGGCTTCTCACTGGTCTCGAACCATGCAACCCACTAGACATTTACAGCATATGGTTAGCAGGGACCATTAAATGCCAGAAAGCAGACATTAGCTTTCTCGATCTAGCAAAACATTTAAAGCTCAGCGCGATAAATGCTGGTTTGCGGTCTATGTCTCATTACACTATTAGTTCACACTTACATCTTTTGTTCAAATGTATAACCATAATGTCATTTGGTGATGAGATTAGGAAATGGCACCTTTTGCATATCTTTGTTAAATGTTTTAATAGAGAAATTCCAGCAGCAAACAAACCACACAAATTCATCCAATGAGGTTTATTTTTTAATATAAAAAGAAAATCCAAATATTTTATAAACAAGATGGAATTGTTAAATATCCACATAAAAAATTACCAAATTCACGATCCACATTAGACAAAGTTAGTTGCCATAACATACTCTGACTCCAAGCCAACTTTTGCCCTCCCATCTCTTTCACAACCCCCCGCCCCCTCCCCAATCCATCATCCTTGTTTGAACACCAAACACTTAGATAGGCTTGATCTTGAAGTGCAGCCCAATGAGACTGAAAACTAGACATTTCAAGTCCTGGACCAGGTAGTAGAATACTCGCAGACCCTCTGGATCCCTAGATGTAAACATGTTTTTTTTTCCATTTAGAAAAGGCACAGCAATTAGAATTACATTAGGTTAAAACAAATTAGTCAGATTTCTATCAAACAAATGCTCATCACAAAACTAGGACATATATATTTTAAATATTCACATTTTAGACTTTTTCTCCTAATAGAATGTCTCCTTCCCTCCCAAAAACACTGACTCATTCTGGAATGCATTTCCAGAGGCAGTGGCCTTTTTTCCAGTATATCATTAAAGTGGCCATTCTTCATGTATGGATCAGAACTTAAAATCAACAAGCCATTCGGCAGTGGGTGAATTACAGCCAAACCCAAACCTGTCTCCAGACATGGAGTTTCCAGGGTGCCAATGAATAGTGATAGAGAAGGATTCTTAGCTGATTTTTCTCATCCCTAGCACAGGGATGCTGACACCAATCACAATGGACCAACTGTCACACTGGCTGATCACTTTACTTTTATAAGAATATGGTTGAACCCAAGGTATAGGACCAATCATTACAGCTATATATTGTTCTCTACAGCTGATTTTTTTGTAGTTTTTCCACTCTTACCAAAGTTACACTTACTTGGATTGGTTTACATCAATGAGAGACCCAATCTTAGATGTTGTAAATGAAATATGTTCATCTCCTATTACAATCTCCAGTTCCTGTTATAAAGAAAAAAAAGGGGATGATTATTTGCATATATTTAGAGGTTCAGCAATCAGGCACAAAATGCAGATTGCTTCAAATATTTTGTACTGACATCTTCCAGTGATTGATTGCAGATTTTGAGACAAAATCTGCACTAATTCAATCACAATTAATCCTTCAACAGCTTTCAGCACCCTACTTGATAACTGTTGATGCATATAGGTGTCAGCCTTGGCTCAGTGGTAGCGCTCTCGAGTCAGATTATCATGAAACCAAGTCTTTCCCCCCCCCCCCCCCACCCCCCAACCCCAGAAACCTGAGCATATAATCTGGGCTGACACTTCAGTGCACTGCTGAGGGAGTGCTGCAATGTTGGATGTGCCTTCTTTCAGATGAGACATTAAACTGAGGACCTGTATGGCCTCTCAGGTGGATGTACAAGATCCCATGGCACTATTCAAAAAGTAGAGAAATTCTACCAGTAACCTGGCCAACATTTATGCCTCAACTAGCAACTCTAAAATAAAATTATCTGCTCGTGACAGGGCTCCTGTGTCTGATCACTATGCAATTGGAAAGTGTGCGTTTATGGACGTATGGTGGGTCATGGTTGTCATGCCCCCACCCCACCTGAGTAAATAGCATAGGAACATAGGAATTGCTAGACGAAGACAGACCAAGGTCCATCCAGCTCGTCTTCTACCATATTGGTAGGCGCATGATACAATGATAATGGAGTTGTTCACAAATCATAGCAATCAATTAGTCTACAACAAACCCAGACATGATGCAAGGAAAATCCCAGTGGTGGAGCGCATTGGGAACTATAGATCCAAAGTCACCTGCTCCTCCCAAGCAGGCTACACTTGCCATGTCATGTCTCAAATTATTCATACTGTATTCCAAAATGTTATTTTCTGAAAGAAATCAACTAATTTCTATTCGAATTAATCAATACTAACTGCTTCCACTGTCTCCCTAGGGAGTCTGTTCCATAGATGGACTACTGGCTCACTGAAGTATTGCTTCCGCAGATTAGTTTTAAATTTACCCCCCCTTCAAGTGTCCTCTGGTTCTGGACAAGGTGAAACAGCTTGTCATGATCTACATTATCTAGTCCCATTAGAATCCTAAAAACAGCAATCACATCACGTCTCAACCTTCCCATCCAATGAGAACATGCCCAATTTTCACAATCGCTCCTCATAATCCAATCCCTCCATCATTTTGGTTGCTCTCTTCTGTATCCTTTCAATAGCTGCAATATCCTTTTTGTACTGTCGCGATCAGTATTCTAAGTGCAGTCACACCAATGATTCATAAACTGTCAGGATTACCTCACTATTTTGGCTCAATACTGACCTTTTAATACATCACAATATCTGATTTGCTTTACTCACTGCCACTGAACATTGTTGTGATAACTTCAATTTATTGTCAACTAGGACCCCCAGATCTCTCATTTTCCATGCACATTATTTTCTTTCCAGCTATCAACAATGACTTGAATTTACATCACACCTTTAATGTAAAAAAAAGTCCCACACCACTTAACACAGAAGAAAATGGAGACAGAGCTGCAAAGGGAGAGTTTTGAAGGGGTGGCTGAAAGCTTGGTCGAAGAGATAAGTTTTAAGAGAGAAGGCTTTAAAAAAAGGTGGAGAGGCAGAGGTTTAGGAAAATAATTCCAGCTGAAGACTGCTGCCAATAGTGGGGCAAGTGGGGGTACACAAAAAAACCATGTCAAAGGAAAGGAGAGTTTGGAGGGGGATGTATTAGATAAGTCTGGAGAAATAAGGTGGAACACAGCCATAAAGGGATTTTAGTACAAGGATTTTCAATTTAATGCACTGGAGGTCAGAAAGCTAATGTAGGTCAGCAAAGACAGAAGTGAAGAGTGGGCTGGACTTTAAGGGAGGGAAGCAACAGGACAGGTGCAGTGGAAGTTTGGACAAGCTGGAGTTTATGGAGGTCTGTAAGGAACAGAGTCAAGTCTAGAGGTGACAAAGGCATGCACAAGGGTTTCAACGACAATGGGGCTCAGGCAGATGTGGGCAGTATTGCAGAGATGACAGTGGTCTTTATGAAGGAGTAGATGGTTTGAAACTCAGCTTAGGGTTTAACAGAACCCTAGTTTCCCCTCCCAATCTCAGGGAGACTGAGTCCAATTGTAGTGCCCCAGTGACTGATGCCAGTAACGAGCAAAGACTGGGACCTTGCTGTGTGTATATCTTAGCTCCAACCTAAAGTGCTTTTGCCACCATGGAGCCATTTATCATGATGTATTTTAACATGCTTTTGAATGGTATATGGATTCCTCCTTTAGTGAGAACATTTTGTGCAAGCCTGCAGATTGTTCTGGCTGACGTCCAACATAACCAAAATATTAAAACTAAATATTAAAAAATGATTGCAGTTATAAAAGGGGTACTAACCAGAAGTCTTCTCTTAGGTATAGATGATGGTTGCCATATGACAGCAGAGAAATTCATGTATTGGAGGCAGTGCAAAAAATGAATGCAAACAATCTGGTTCAGCCCAACCCAGTGACTGGTGGTGGAGGCCAAGAGATCATGACTTCAGTCCTCCCGGTGTTGACTTGGAAGTTATAACTCATCGGTGCGGGAGAGAGGCCGAACTGGGTGTCATTGGCACATGTATAGAAGCTGACCCCGTGTCTATGGATGATGTCTTTGAGGGGCAGCATGAAGATGTGGAAGAGGAGGGAGCGAACAACAGATCCTTTGAGAACAGTCACTGTTTAACATCTAATACAGTGCTGTCAATAAAGAAAGACTTGCATTTATATAGTGCCTGTCATGACCTCAGGACGTCCCAAGCGCTTTATAGCCACTGTTGTAATGGAGGAAACGTGGTAGCTAATTTGCACACAGCAAGGTCCCACACAGTAATGTGATAATGACAAGATTTTTTTTTAAAATAAGTGATGCTGGTACACCAAGGAGAATTCTTCTTCGAAAATAGTGCCATGGGGTTTTTTTACATCCACCTGAGGTTAGACGGAGCCTCGGTTTAACGTCTCATCCACTGTCTCAGGTGGACAGTGCAGCATTCCCTCAGTACTGCACTGGAGTGTCAGTTAGATTTTGTGCTCAAGTCTCTGGAGTGGGACTTGAACCCACAACCTTCTGACTCCAAGGCAAGGGTGCTACCACTGAGCCATGGCTAACACATGTTATGTTTGCCAGTGGTAAAATTGGGAAACCCAGTGCGATGAAATACATTTGATTAGTAAATAAAAAATGAGTAATGGACACCTTCATTAGGCATATGATCTCAATACTTATTTTCACATGTACTTTAACCATTTTGTACATTTGTTGGTAAAATGAAGTTGTGCAAGTCAACATTCTTTGCAATCACTCTGATGAAGTTAAAGTACTGCTCGGACAAAAATTTAGAAGCTTACTAAGATGTGCCGTATCTAATCAATTCATCCCAGAATTCCAAACTTTGATGAAAAAGACTGCAAAGTTTCACACTGACTGGTGGTGGATATTAAGTAAATATACAAGTGAAATACATTTACTTGTGTTGTGAGTGTATGCAAGGTGTTTTCTACTAAGATGAGTGCATGTGGCTAAAACGGTGTCGCTGTAGTCACACCTGTGGCTAGTCAGCAATTTCTACCAGACAACACTGATCATGAAAAATGGCCACGTGGGTCCACGTACAAACGTATTCCAATCTGGGTTAGCGTCTTCAGGGGAGGAAAATATATTTTAAAAATCTCAACAGTACAATCTGCAGACTCTCTGTTTCACCTGTGACTTCTTCAGCTTTTGTTAATCGGAACCTATCCTCATGTTTTCTGGTGAGTTGAAAAACAGTTGCCAAGCGATGGATTGTTCTTTTCAAACCATATTCTCTGATACGTATGGTTCTTTCGAATTTATGAAATAAGGGAAAATACTGACCTGTCGCCCTACTCGGTCAGGCGGGGGCCACAAAGCATCATCTTCCTTTGTGATTTCACTATCTTCTATGATTCTCTTTAGCTCTTCCATCACACTCTTATGGACATACGCCTGTAACAGTTATACAAGTACCAACTGCTACATCACAAGAAAATATAAAACTGTATAAATTACAAAATGAGTTTGTCAAATTTAAATTAAATCCAATCTCAGAATAGAAGCCATTTTATCTAAATAACATCCACTTTAGAATTCAACTTTCGAGTTCATTGACTTTTCTCCAATTCACAGCAAAGTTTCAAGCATGCTTACCTCCTTCCTGATCATAACGTCATTTTTGTAATTGCTGTTGTTTGCGTATCTGAGTTTACCTGTCAATCAAAATAAGAAATGTTTGAAACTGCATGTAATTCTTATTACCATTGGCTAAAGGCATTAAAAATATAATCCCAGGTACCAATTCACTTGTTACCTTCTTATATCATCCCCCTTTCTCCGATCCCCATCACATTCACCCCCTGTATCTAAGGCAGCAGTACATTCCTAGGCTAACATCAATGCTGAAAAATTAGGCTTGAGAAAAAAAAAAAGATTCTGCTGTTAGAGAATGCTGTGCCAGTGATGGGGTTTAGTTTAAAAAAGGTAAAACCTGAAGCATATAATTCCTTCAGCAAAAGATTGAAAATTATTGATGCAGATGGCCCTGGAAGATATGAATTGTTGAAATTCCAATTTTTTTTCTCCCCCATCTCCTCCTTCCCACCAAATTTCTCCCTCCTTGCCAGAAGATGTTCATTCCTTCCTGGCGTAATGTTCCATGGGTGCTGGTCAGCCAACTTTCACTAGTAAGCCTGGACAGTGAGTGTCAGCAAACTATTTCATCATGGGGGCATCACAGCCAAGCCTGATCCTGTCCATACCCAGCGTGCACCCAAATGCACTTTTCTGCAGGGGTAGCCGGATAGTGATTAAGAGTGGGAATATTGACTCTTTTACCCTCCCTAACCTAGGGGCACTGAAGACATCTGCAACATGCTTTCTGCTGTCTGGTCGAGCATCTAAGCAAAGAACAGGGATTAAAATAGTCATTCAGCCATTCAGGCAGTGTAATATTTTATATCTAAAAAATATATAATGGGGAAAGAATGGATCCTGCTGGTTGAACACATTGAGGGTAACTATGCTATAGCTTTAGCTTAAAAGCCTTGGGCAGACAATACGCAGCCTGGGAACTCCTGGTATGCATGGCTCGGCTACTCACTGTCTTAACTGTCTGTGGGGGAGCAACAAAGTAGATCTTACAGTAAAATTATAAAAATGCCATAAGATTCTACTGCAACAATCTCTAGCTTCCAGTGCTAACTCAGCCAATCCTTTTCTGATAAAGAAGCTGCATGACAGGAGTGCTCGACTATTTGAAGGCCTGATTCCAAACCAGTTATCTAGATGATTTTAGGTATAGCAAGGTAATAAATCCCCTTTTTGTTTAGGCAGAGTGTATGGATCAATGAACAAAATTTTGGTAACCTTAATTATGGTTTATAGCTGATTTACATACGAGAGATAGATAGAACGCAGGGGAGCAAGAAATTAACACCCCGCAAAATAAACTCAATCAAATCCTAGTTCTGACTCTGGTCAAAAACACATTTTTACATTAAACAGCCTCCTATGAGATTACCAACACCTTCCTGAAGGTGCTGATAACAAGTTCATGTAATTTTCTTTTCTATTGAGTCTATTTATGTTTTGATTTAACAGCAAATTTCACAAATGCATTTACTGTTTTTTTAAATAAACATCCACTTTCAGGTTTCACAGCAAGTTTTAAATAAACATCCACAGCAAGGTTTCATCAAACATTTCAATTCTAAGCAACATCTTCCTCGAGGGTCATCTCACTGGGGCTCCATCACCCTTCACTGCAGAGACATGGAACATATTAGTGCCCATGACAGTGAGCTCCTCATTTGAGTACAGGCCACTTCGTCAGAGGAAGGAAGAAACTGACTGTAGAACAGATAATTCTTTAAAATTATGGAAAGGGAGGAAGTCTGAATTTCACAGGTGGTTGTGCCATGAAATGAGGCCCAGAAACAAAGCAGTGGGTCTGCTGAGGGTCACAAATAACCCAAGCTCTGTTGTGTGTTATACCACTGTTTTACACTATTAGTCTTAGGATTGGTTCCAAATGTCAACTATTGCCTAGCACTTCTGACCATTCACCCAAGTCTACAGGCATACATCAAGCCCAAGAAAATAACACTCAACTTTGCCACAGGCCATCACTAGGCACTTCTTGTTCCACTATCAGTAACTTAACTGTTAGATGGATAAGTTATCTAAAACAAAACTTTTGTTTGGATAAGGCAGGAAACTGCAGCTTCTCCCCCCATGTAGAAAGTTTCAAGTTTTCTGCCCAGAAGTGATAATTCACCACTGTGAAAAGTTGCATATTATTACAAATGCTTTCCAGAACTGCAACCAGAATATTTTCACATAACAATTAGAGGGGGGAGGGGTGGAGAAAAGGGAAGAGTGGGTTCATTTCCTCCAGGTTGGCTTTGCTGGTCAGTTGGAATGGGTTGTTGTAAATATTTCCTCCGGGATAAGTTTGGTATGCAGTGTAGGAGGACATTTCCTCTGGATTGGATTTAACTATTCATGAAGGTTGTTGTTAAATACTTCTGACTGAAGGTTTCCCCCCCCCAATGTCAATGATATATATTAATTATAATGCAAGCAAAACAGAGCTTGCAAACTATGGACAGAATAGAGGAGTACATCTGGAGAGAGTCACAGGCCAGAGGGAGATGTAATCCACTTGTGGGGAAACCAAAACAAGGGGCTATAAATAAAAGATAGTCACTAATAAATCCAACGGGGAATTCAGGAGATACTTCTTTACCCAGAATGGATAGAATGAGGCACTCACTACCACAAGTAGTCGTCGAGGCGACTAGCATAGATGCATTTATGGTGAGATGAATTAGGAAAGGACGGGGCTCGTGTGGAGGATAAACACCAACATATACTAGTTGGGCTGAATGGCCTGTTTCTGTGCTGCAGACTCGATGCAATTCTATTTAAAACTACCAGCAGGAGAAAAACCACTGTACCATGTTTCACATCCTCAGGACATTACAACCAATGAATTAATGTTGTGTTTAGTAGGCAAACGCAGCAGGGTGTTGGGAGATTTAGATGCTGCTTTAGATCCCGGGAATCTTGAGTTTCACAAACTTCCTGATACTGAATAGACCGGTAAACTGAGTAATGAAAGTGATGCATATTGATAAGGCGGCGGTGTGCAGGAGTAACACGGAGTTGTAAGGCCCGCCCTTTGCAGGCAGGTTATTATTCGCAGCCCTGTACAGGAGGGCTCCAGCTGCCGATTGCTCAGATTCAGGCGCCGCCACCGATTTAAAAGCCTCGTGCGGCCTCGGGGGGAGGTTCAAGCCGGGGCCTGTCCCTCATTCAGGGCCCAGTAACCCGCCATGCTCAGGGGGGGCTCACTGACACCCCGAGCTCCGGACATTCGAGTTATTTCTTACCGTCCGGCCTGAACTCAAACTCCAGGAACTCGTGGCCAAACTTGCCCTTGTGACCCACATAGTAGCGGAGATAAAAATCACTCGACATGGTCCCACCGCTCAGCCCGCTTCGCCGCATCTGCCACTCCTCGACGTCAGACGCACGCTGCGTCACACCTCGCGCAACTGCGTCTCACGTCACGCACTGCGTGGTTTGGAAAGATTGTTCTAGTCGTTCCCCAGAGTAGGCGGGTCAGTGCTGGTCTTGGAAGCAAGTGGACGTCAGTATTGGGCAAGTTAGGCAGCGAGCATTAAAATCAGCAGCAATGATACAGATTGCAAACCTACTCAAACAATTATGGAGATACATTCCATTGAAGTCAATGGAAAGGAAAACCTGTAACGGATGGCCGTCCCGCCCCGCGGTGAGTGTTAAAATCTGCTGACCACCACCACCACCCCCAGGAACTTGTTCAAGAGTTTACATCGAAACTGCAGCACAGGAACAGGGCATTCGACCCACCTGGTCTGTGCCCGTATCTCCACATAAGCCCCATCCCTTCCTACTTCATCTAACACTAATCAGGAGACCCCTCTACTCCTTTCTCCCTCATGTGCTTATTTAGCTTCCCTTTAAATGCATCAACACTATTTGCCTCAACTGCTCCTTGTGGTAGCGAGTTTCACATTCTTACCACTCTTTGGATAAAGAAGTTTCTCCTGAATTCCCCATTGGATTTATTAGTGACTATCTTATATTGATGACTTCTAGTTTTGGACTCCCCCACAAGTGGAAACATTTTCTGTACTTCTACCCTATCATTATCTTAAAAGGCCTTTAACAGGTCACTTCTCAGTCTTTTTTTTCCCCTCTAGAAAAGAGAAGAGTCCCAGCCTATTCAGCCATTCCTGATAAGTATATCCTCACAGTTCTGGTACTATCCTTGTGAATCTTTAATGCACCTTCTCCAATGGCTGTATATCCTTTATAATATGGAGACCAGAACTGTTCACAGCAACCAAGGTTCTACACAGGTTTAGCATAACTTCTTAGCTTTTCAATTCTGTGCTTCTAGAAATGAACCCCAGTGCTTGATTTGCCTTTTTTATGGCCGCATTAACCTGTGTCACTACTTTTAATGATTTGTATATCAGTACCCCTAGATCCCTTGGCTCTTCTACCCCATTTAGACATTACTCAAGCAGTGCATGGACCTTTTATGCTTCCTACAAATATGCACCACCTCACATTTAATTGAAGTTCATTTGCCAATTGCATGCACATTCTGCAAGTTTATTAACATCCTCTTGCATTTTGATGTATTCTTCCTTTGTATTAACTGCACCCCCCAATTTGATGTCATCTGCAAATTTTGGAAATTGTACTTCCAATTCCCAAATCCAAATTGTTTATGTAAATTGTGAACGACAGTGGTCCCAGCACCGATCCCTGTGGAACACCACTTCCCACTTTTTGCCAGTCTGAGTAGCTACTCTTAACCTTTACTCTCTGTCTTCTGTTTTTTAGCCAACTTGCTATCCATTCTGCTACCTGTCCCCTGACTCCAGTCACGAGTCTACAATGTGGTATCTTATCGAAGGCCTTTTGAAAATCCAAATATATTACATCTACTACATTGCCCTTGCCTACTCTGTTACTTCTTCAAAGAATTCAATAAGGTTGGCGAAGCATGACTTTCCCTTCTGAAATCTGGCTGATTATTCTTTATTATATTTTTATTTTCTACATGTTTTTCTATTACATCTGAGTAAAGATTCAATCATCTTTCCCACCACCGATGTGAAGCTATCTGGTCTATAGTTGCATCTCCCTTTTTAAATGTAGGAACAACATTAGCTATCTGTCAATCCTCTGGCACTATTCCCTTTTCTATAGATAGATAAATTAAAAAAAAGTGCCTCTGCTACCTCCTCCCTAACTTCTTTGTGGATGCATATGTTTGTAGAATACTTTACTATTTCTTGATAATTTAATTTCATAGTTCCTCTGTGCTTTCCTAATTGTTTCTTTTTAAAAACTTCTTTCCTAACCTCTTTGTATTCCCTTTTGTCATCCTTTCCTTTATTGTCTACGTTCTTAGAGTATGTTTTTTTTCTTAAGTGTCAGTTTTACCCTTATCTCTTTATTCATCCATGGTCTTTCATTACTGGCTAGTTTGTTGTTGCTTTTTTGTGGGATATATTGCTCCTGGACTATTGATCACTGTTTTAAACATTTCCCACTGCTGCTCTCTCTGTCAATTTTTTTCCCCAGTTCACCTTCCATTTGCATCCCCTCAAAATTAGCTTTTTTCCCCCAATCTATTACTTTGGTCTTTGTCTGACTCAATCATTATTTTAAACCTTATGATGTTATGATCACTATTGCCTAGATGTTCCACTACACTTACTTCTCTTATCTACTCTGGTTCATTTCCCATTACTAGATCCAGCAGTGATTTCTCTCCTGTTGAGCTTCTGGGTAAGAAAGAATTCCTGTACACACTAAAAACTCCATTCCCATTTCCCAACCTCCTCTTGCCAGTTTATTTGGGGATAGTTGAAGTCTCATGATTATGATTCAGTTTTTTTTTTAATATATAAACTCATTGCATAGATTTTTCTGCATATTTCATCCTCCATTCCCTTCCATAAGAGCAGGCCATTCAGTCCCTCGAGCCTGCTCTGCCATTTAATGAGATCATGGCTGATCTGATTTTTACCTCAACTTCACTCTCCCGCCCTTTGACTCCCTTGCTGATCAAAAGTTTGTCTAACTCAGCCTTGAATGTATTCAATACGCAGCTGCCACAGCTTTTTGGGTAAAAAATTCCAACTATTCACGACCCTCTGGGAGAAGAAATTCCTCCTCATTTCTGTCTTAAATGGGCGACCCCTTATTCTGAGACTATGCCACCTAGTTTTAGATTCCCCCCCCCCCCCCCCCGCCATGAGGGGGAACAGCCTCTCAGCATCTACCCTATCGAGTCCCCTCAGAATCTTGTATGTTTCAGTAAGATCTCTTCTCATTCTTCTAAACTCCGATGAGTATAGACCCAACCTTTTCTCATAAGACAACCCTTCCATACCCGGAATCAACCTAGTGAGCCTTCTCTGAACTGCCTCCAATTCAAGTATGTCCTTCCTTAAATAAGGGCGCCAGAACTGTATGCAGTACTCCAGGTGTGGTCTCACTAGCACCCTGTACAGTTGTAGCATGATGTCCCTGCTTTTATATTCCATCCCCCTAGAAATAAAGGCCAATATTCCATTTGCCTTCTGGATTACCTGCTGCACCTGTATGTTGACTTTTTTTGTGTTTAGTGTACGAGGACACCCAGATTGCACTGTACTGCAGTGTTTTGTAGTATTTCTCCATTCAAATAATATTTTGCTTTTTTATTTTTCCCTCCCAAAGTGGATGACTTCACATTTTCCCACATTATATTCCATCTGCCAAATTTTTGCCCATTCGCTTAACCTGTCACTATCCCTTTGCAGACACTGTGTCCTCATTGCAACTTGCTTTTTCACCTATCTTTGTATCAGCAGCAAATTTGGTAACAAGACACTCTGTTCCTTCATCCAAGTCATTGATATATATTGTAAATAGTTGAGGCCCCAGCACTGATCCCTGTGGCATCCCACAAGTTACAGATTGCCATTTTGAAAATGACCCTTTTATCCCAACTCTTTGTTTTCTGTTAGTTAGCCAATCCTCTATCCATGCCGGTATATTACCCCCAACACCATGAGCTCTTATCTTGTGCAGTAATCTTTTATGTGGCACCTTATCGAATGCCTTTTGGAAATCCAAATATACTGCATCTATTGGTTCCCCTTTATCCACCCTGCCCGTTACTTCCTCAAAGAAGTCTAGTAAATTTGTCAGACATGATTTCCCCTTCATAAAACCATGTTGACTCTCCTCGATTGTATGGAGTCTCCAAATATCCTGCTACTACTTCCTTAATAATGGATTCTAGCATTTTCCCAATGACAGATGTTAGGCTAACTGGTCTATAGTTATCTGCTTTCTGTCTCACTCCCTTCTTGAATAGGGGTGTTACGTTTGCGGTTTTCCAATCCGCTGGGACCTTTCCAGAATCTATTGAATTCTGGAAGATTACAACCAATGCATCCACTATCTCTGTAGCCATTTCCTTTAAGACCCTCTGATGCAAGCCATCAGGTCCAGGAACTGGTCAGCCTTTAGACCCATTAGTTTACCTAGTACTTTTTCTCCAGTGATAGTTTTTAGTTCCTCCCTCCCCTTTGCCCCTTGATTTTCTACTATTATTGGTATATTATTAGTGTCTTCTACTGTGAAGCCAGATACAAAATATCTGTTCATTTCCTTGTTTTCCATTATTATTTCCCCAGTCTCATCCTCTAAGGGATGAATATTTACTTTAGCTACCCTCTTCCTTTTTATGTACTTGTAGAAGCTTTCACTGTCAGTTTTTATATTTCTTGCTAGTTTACTCTCAATTTATTTTCTCCCTCTTTATTATTCTTTGTCATCTTTTGCTGGTTTTTAAAGTTTTCCCTATCTTCAGGCTTACCAGTAATCTTTGCCACGTTATATGCTTTTTCTTTTAACCTGATACCATCCTTGACTTCCTTAGTTAGCCATGGTTGGTTTACCCTTGTTGTGGAGTCTTTCCTCCTCACAGGGATATTATGTCTCACAACAAAAATATATCTTTTTAAATGTTTGCCACTGCTTATCCACCATCATACCATCTAATCTGTTTACCCAGTCCACTTTAGCTAATTCCACCCTCATTCCTTTATAATTGCCCTTATTTAATACAGTGGTTTCAGACCCAAGATCCTCGCTCTCAAACTGGATGTGAAATTCTATCATGTTATGATCACTGCTTCCCAAGGGATCCTTTACTTGGAGATCATTAATTAATCCTGTTTCATTACCCATTACCAGATCCAAAATGGCCTGTTCCCTGGTTGGTTCCCTGACATACTGGTCTAAGAAACAGTCCCTAATACACTCTATGAACTTCTCCTCAGGGCTATTATTGCCAATTTGATTTGTCCAATCTAGTTAAAATCACCCATGATTGTTGTATTACCTTTTTTTTTACAAGCCCTCCTTATTTCCTGATTAATATTTTGCCCTACAGTGTAGCTACTGTTAGGGGGCCTATATACTACTCCCACCAGTGATTTCTCTCCCTTGCTATTTCTTACCTCCACCCAAATTGAATTGACATCTTGAGCTTCTGAGCCAAGATCATTTCTCACTATTATACCAATTTCATCCTTTATTAACAGAGCTACCCCACCACCTTTACCTTTTTTCCTATCCTTCCAAAATGTTATATAACCCTGAATATTTAGCTCCCAATCTTAGTCACCTTGCAACCACATCTCTGTAATGGCCACTAGATCACACCCATTTGTTTCTATTTGTGCCGTCAATTCATCTGTCTTACTACGAATGCTGCGCGCATTCAGATAAAGAACCTTTAATTTTGTCTTTTTACCATTCTTTCCTACCCTAGCCCCATTTGCTAGTGCACTTTTATGTTTGTACACTCCGTCCCTTCCTGACGCACTCTGTTTATCATTACCCCCATCACTTTCCTGTACTACTTCCTTGTCTTTTCTCTTTACCAGTCTAAACTTCGCCCCACCTGAGCCCTCCCCCCCTCTATTTAGTTTAAAGCCTTCTCTACCACCCTAGTTATTCGGTTTGCCAGAACACTGGTCCCAGCATGGTTCAGGTGAAGCCCATTCCAACGGAACAGCTCCTTCTTGCCCCAGTACTGTGCCAGTGCCCCATGAATCAAAACCCACTTCTCCCACACCAATCTGAGTCATGCATTCATCTCTCTGATCTGATTTACCTTGTGCCAATTTGCTCATGGCTCAGGTAATAATCTGGAGATTATCACCTTTGTGGTTCTGCTTTTTAATTTAGTCCCTAGCTGCTCAAACTCCCTCAGCAGAACCTCTATCTTAGTCCTACCAATGTCACTGGTACCTACATGGACCACAACAACTGGATCCTCCCCCTCCCACTCCAAGTCTGTCTCCAGCCCTGAGGAGATGTCCTTAACCCTGGCACCAGGTAGGCCTCTCACTCTTGGCTGCAGAGAACAGTGTCTATCCCTCTAACTATACTGTCGCCTACTACAACCACATTCCTTTTTACTCCCCCCACTTGAATGGCCCCCTGAACTACGGTGCCGTGGCTAGTTTGCTCATCCTCCCTGCACTCATCCACGAAGGCTGCAAGAATCTCGTATCTATTGGACAAGTGCAGAGGCTGAGGCTCCGGCAATGCTACCTCCTGGATCCCCATACCTGCCTCACTTGCAGTCACATCCTCCTGTCCCTAACCATGTGCCAATTCTACAGTATTTAGTCTAAGGTGTGTGACTGCCTCCTGGATCAAAGTGTCTAGGTAACTTTCTCCCTTCCTGATGCCTCGCAATGTCTGCAGCTCAGACTCCAGCTCTTCAACTCAGAGCTGAAGTTCCTCGAGCTGCAGACACTTACCGCAGATGTAGTAGCCCTGGACAAAACAGTCCAGTAGCTCCCACATATTACAGCTGCAACACATTGCCTGCCCTGTCATAACTATTTTATTTAATTGATTACTACAATGCCAATCAAATTATTTTTAGGTTGAACCAAGTACTGGCCTTGTTTAATTTATAAGATTAAGTTCAGTTTTTTTTAAAAAGTTAGTTTTATGCTATAAGTTACTTAGCCCACAGTCCTAAGAAAGAAGAAAATAGAAGAGAGACTCACCACCAACCTGTGACATCACACTGTTGTTGCTGTGACCCACTCTCTGTACATTCCTCTCCACTGTCTAAACAAATGCACCTCACTCACCAAATTCCCAATTATAGACTCTGTTAATAGCTACTACTCCATACATTAGTAAAACCCTTCTGAATTTATGCTAGCTAGAATGCCAATCACCTGAGTCAGCCCCAGCTGACAGTAGATTACCAGTTCTAACCAGTCACCTAATTAACTAGGTGACCAGCTGCCACTTTAGGCTGCTTGTTTACCACTAACTGAAAACTGCAAGTTAAGATTAAATTTAAGTTAAATGCTTGATGCCAAACTTAGTCAAATTTTAGATAACGATCAACCCTTAAAAATCCCCTCACTCACCAAATTCCCAATTATAGACTCTGTTGAAACCAGGTTGTCTGTAACGTGACGTAACGTAATAGCTAATAATACTTATTAACATGATCGATCCCTTCTTATCCTTTGTCTCAATCCCATTAGGATTTTGTTTCTATCTTAATGTTTCTATATGGCATTATGTTGTCTCTCATTAGTACAGCTACCACCCCCACACCTCCACCCCGTTATTCCTTCCCTATTCTTTCTAAATATGTTATATCCTGCAATATTTAACTGCCAGTCCTGTTCTTTATATAGCCATGTTTCAGTTATCCCTACCACATCTGGCTCCTCGCTATGAATTTTTACCTCCAGTTCCTCCATTTTGTTTCAAATGTTGTGCACATTGCTGTACAGGCAATTTAATTTGTTTTTAGTAATTGTTCCCCTCACTTTATTTTTAATAGTCATTTTGTACTTATGTTTTATAACTGTATTTGTTCCCTAACCATTTATATTACCCTTATTCTTTACCTTGGTCTGACCTTCATTCTCATCTCCTATTTCTTTTTCTTTAGACTTATGTTATCTTCACCAGATAACCCCTCCATACCCCGTCTTACTATTTTAAAGTCCTATCCACGGCCCCATTTATTCTTTCACTAGGATACTGGGCCCATTCCGGTTGAGGTGAAGACCGTCCCATCGGTACAGCTCCTTCCTGTCCCAGTACTGGTGCCAGTGTCCCATGAAATGGAACCCCTCCATTTCTTTCAGCCACACATTCACCTTCCTGATCTGTCTATCCCTATGCCAATTAACATGTGGCTCGGGTAGTAATCCCAAGATTACCAGCCATGAGGTCCTGTTTTTTAATTTAGTTCCTAACTTCTGATATTCTCTTAGTAGGACCTCCTCCCTTTTCTTCCCTATGTCATTGGTCTCAACATGGAACATGACAACTGGATCTTCCCCTGCCTTCCCAAGTTCCTCTTCAGTTGCTCCGAGATATCCTTTACCCTTGCGCCAGGTAGGCAATGCACCCTCCTGGCCTCTCAGTTGCGACTACAGAGGATGCTATCTATTTCCCTAATTATTGAATCCTCTACAACTACAACTTTTCTATTCTGCTCATCGTCACCCCCCTTGGACTGCCTCCTGTTCCACGATGCCATGATTAGCATTCTGGCTGTCCACCCCGCAGACTACATCCTTATCCTCACAGGTAGAAAGCAAATTGTACCTGTTGGACAGGACCAGTGTCTGCGGGACCTCCTTCTCGACCTCCCCTTGGTCCTCCTTACCCTGCTGACTTATGTGTCGGAGAGTCTCTAACTCGCACTCCAGCTCAAAGACTCTGAGCTGGAGTGTCTCAAGCCAGGGACATTTACTGCAGATATGGCAATCGGGACAGTCTCGCTGTCCACAAACTCCCATATACCACAGTCCCGACACATAGCCTGCACGGCCATGTTTAGCTTTCTAAAAATGTATTTATTTATTACATATATCAAGATAAAAAGGAAAAAACGCAAATGCTGGAAATCTGAAATGAAAACAAATAAAGGCAACTTATGACCTTTTGGGTATGTACCCTTCATCAGAACTGAAGCTTCATTCATTCATTTATTTATAGGTACACACCCAAAATGACATAACTTCTCTTTTCTCTTTATAGCTGCTGATCGGCCTGCTGTGTATTTCCAGCATCTTCTGCTTTTATTTCAAAATATATTACATTTTAAGGACACATAAGTGATTATAATTCTTCATGAGTCAAATAGGGCAGATCACTTTACCGTCTTGATCTTTCTCTAATATTTATGTGATATCTCCTAAATATCTCTCTCCCTTTTAGAAGTGTTACGAATCTGTCAAAAACAAATGTAACTTAAGTCCATAAAGTGCAACATACCAGACGTATTTTCTAAATAGGGTTAGACAATTTTCATTCACAAATCCTGACAGGAAAAGCATGCTTAGATCTGTTATGCCTGGAACAGGTGGAAGCTCATTTATACATTAATTTGGGACCGTAGATTTCTTGATGTTCAGATATCCATTTATGATCATGTCCAAGGGAGGTGGTCATCTAGAACAGCTAAGAGTGGGTAAGTATATGGAAGCTAATGGTAGGAACACTATGTTTAGGTAAGTGTGTTTCAGCCCTTTGTTCACTTCTTAAAAATACATTTTTTGTTTTTTTATCTGCTGACAATTAGGACACTCCAACAGGTAAGTGCTTTTCAAGCACTGCCTGTGGACTGCTAGGAGCAGGAGTGCTTACCCGGCCCTCCAAGCAAACCTGCCACGATCTCTTCCCCCACGACCACCCCTCCTCGATCTGATCTCTCCTCCCCACGATCTTTTCCCCCTCCCCGCCCATGATCTCTCCCTCCCTCCCTCCTCTACGGTCCCTGACTGCTGCCTTCTACAGCAGGTTTTCCCGCCCGGCAGAAGACAGCTTCTCAATCTGGACGGCTGCCGGTTGGGAAACTGTGCAAAAAAAATTCTAATGGAGTTCTGCTGTTAAATTCGGAAGGGCCTCTGCCTTCCCGGTATTTCCAGGTTTCCCGGCCACCCCCGCTCCCTCCCCACCTTCCCGTTAATATCGGGGCCTCAATTCTCATGAGCCTTTTTCCTTTTTTGTTTGCCCCCAGCATCATTATTGGCATCAATGGGTTTCCTAATGGGAATCCCCCATCTGAGAAGTTTGGAAGAAGAGGAGGAGCAACAAAGGAGATCCTACACAGGTCAGTCTGCAACTGAAGTGCTCTGTGTCCAAGTGTTGGTACCCACATCTGCACACAGAGGTAAACAGACCTCATTTTAGTGAATGATTATTTATTGCAAAGGTTCCAATTCTCAAAGGATTTGTTGGTTCAGCAGACCCACTGGCACTTAACATATGTAAATGCATGACTAATCTCACAAGCACACCAATCACATTATTTCATACTTTCAGTGGCACTGCACAAAAGAAGGCATTCCAGAGTGATCAGCAACCAGTATTTTTTGATTGGCTGCATCCGCCATCAATACCTACAGGTCCTGGCACACTTACCTACAATGACCACAGAGAACTGTCTGCATAGGGTTATCACCCCGGGTACGGTAGCATAGTGGTTAGGTTATTGGACTAATAATCCAGAGGCCGAGACTAAAATCTGGAGTCATGAGTTCAAATCCTGCCACGGCAGCTGGCGAATTTAAATTCAATTAATTAAAATTCAATTAATTAAATAAAAATCTGGAATTTTACGACATGAATGGTGGTGGACAATTAAACAACTAATGGGAGGAGGAGGCTCTGCAAACATCCCCATCCTCAATGATGGCGGAGTCCAGCACGTGAGTGCAAAAGACAAGGCTGAAGCGTTTGCAACCATCTTCAGACAGAAGTGCCGAGTGGATGATCCATCTCCGCCTCCTCCCGATATCCCCACCATCACAGAAGCCAGTCTTCAGCCAATTCGATTCACTCCACGTGATATCAAGAAACGGCTGAGTGCACTGGATACAGCAAAGGCCATGGGCCCCGACAACATCCCAGCTGTAGTGCTGAAGACTTGTGCTCCAGAACTAGCTGCGCCTCTAGCCAAGCTATTCCAGTACAACTACAACACTGGCATCTACCCGACAATGTGGAAAATTGCCCAGGTATGTCCTGTCCACAAAAAGCAGGACAAATCCAATCCGGCCAATTATCGCCCCATCAGTCTACTCAATCATCAGCAAAGTGATGGACGGTGTCGTCGACAGTGCTATCAAGCGGCACTTACTCACCAATAACCTGCTCACCGATGCTCAGTTTGGGTTCCGCCAGGACCACTTAGCTCCAGACCTCATTACAGCCTTGGTCCAAATATGGACAAAAGAGCTGAATTCCAGAGGTGAGGTGAGAGTGACTGCCCTTGACATCAAGGCAGCATTTGACCGAGTGTGGCACCAAGGAGCCCTAGTAAAATTGAAGTCAATGGGAATCAGGGGGAAAACTCTCCAGTGGCTGGAGTCATACCTAGCACAAAAGAAGATGGTAGTGGTTGGTGGAAGCCAATCATCTCAGCCCCAGGACATTGCTGCAGGAGTTCCTCAGGGCAGTGTCCTAGGCCCAACCATCTTCAGCTGCTTCATCAATGACCTTCCCTCCATCATAAGGTCAGAAATGGGGTTGTTCGCTGATGATTGCACAGTATTCAGTTCCATTCGCAACCCCTCAAATAATGAAGCAGTCCGAGCCTGCATGCAGCAAGACCTGGACAACATCCAGGCTTGGGCTCATAAGTGGCAAGTAACATTCGCGCCAGATAAGTGCCAGGCAATGACCATCTCCAACAAGAGAGAGTCTAACCACCTCCCCTTGACATTCAACGGCATTTCCATCGCCGAATCCCCCACCATCAACATCCTGGGGGTCACCATTGACCAGAAACTTAACTGGACCAGCCACATAAATACTGTGGCTACGAGAGCAGGTCAGAGGCTGGGTATTCTGCGGCGAGTGACTCACCTCCTGACTCCCCAAAGCCTTTCCACCATCTACGAGGCACAAGTCAGGAGTGTGATGGAATACTCTCCACTTGCTTGGATGATTGCAGCTCCATCAACACTCAGGAAGCTCGACACCATCCAAGATAAAGCAGCCCGCTTGATTGGCACCCCATCCACCACCCTAAACATTCACTCCCTTCACCACCGGCGCACAGTGGCTGCAGTGTGTACCATCCACAGGATGCACTGCAGCAACTCACCAAGGCTTCTTCGACAGCACCTCCCAAACCCGCGACCTCTACCACCTAGAAGGACAAGAACAGCAGGCACATGGGAACAACACCACCTGCACGTTCCCCTCCAAGTCACACACTATCCCGACTTGGAAATATATCGCCGTTCCTTCATTGTCGCTGGGTCAAAATCCTGGAACTCCCTACCTAACAGCACTGAGGGAGAACCTTCACCACACGGACTGCAGCAGTTCAAGAAAGCGGCTCACCGCCACCTTCTCAAGGGCAATTAGGGATGGGCAATAAATGCTGGCCTCGCCAGCGACGCCCACATCCCATGAACGAATAAATAAATAAAAAATCAGAGGGCCAGATACAGAGCTGTACCACCTGTTGCAAGGACACCTGGAATTACATTGCAGCATAGATCCAGCAAATCCACTGAGAATAATGGTCGGCTGCAGCCAGAAACTTGGCTCCACCCCCTTGTAGGCATGCTGCAATGCTGACCTATGGGGCTGGTGCCTTGGAGTGCCTGAGAGGGCAACTCTCCTCGCTGCTACCTGATGCAGTGCCACCTTCACTTCAACCATCATATGGGGCCCGATGTTACCAGGGCTGCGGGTTTTCGGCGGGCGGGCTATCGCGCCCGGTGAAATGAGTCAGCCACCCACGCGATCGTAGCATAATTGGATCCACTTACCTGCTCCTCCGGGTTCCCCACTGCTGATCTGCGCGTCGGGCCGGCTGTGCATGCGCAGTGAGATCTGTCGGCTGGAGGAGCTCTATTTAAACGGGCAGTCCTCCACTGACAGATGCTGCAACAAACAGAAAAAATCACAGCATGGAGCAGCCCAGGGGGAAGGCTGCTCCCAGTTTAATGATACCTCACTCCAGGTATCAATACATGGGGTGAGGAGGAGGGGGAGGACAGAGATCTTCCCCCCCGGCGGGCCGGAGGAAGCGGCCTGCCTCTGCCACCAGGAAGGCCTGGCTTGAGGTGGCAGAGGAGGTCACCTGCACCACCAACATATCGCCCACCTGCATACAGTGCAGGAGTCGCTCCAATGACCTCAGTAGGTCAGCCAAAGTAAGTTACACTTACTCTTTCCCCTACACTCCGTCTGCCACATCACCGCCCCCACCCCACATCTCCTTCTGCACTGCCAACACTACTCTGTCACATCACCCCTCATACCCACTCAAACCTCATCCTCATCGTACCTGCACCTACTCACCTCGCCAGTACTCATCCCGCCACTACCACTCAACCCAATCCTCATACAATCTCATGGCTCTATCTCATACTCACCCTCTCGTGCATCTCTTTCACAGCCAGCCTCACTCAACCTGCCACTACTTGTGCTGCAGCCACAGGGCATGCATCACATTTGTGCAGTAGGCAGCGTAAGGCAAAGGTGTCGTGAGCATGAAGGGGATGCACTAGTGTGTTTGAGGGTTTGTCATGGTTGTTACTTACATTGAATTTCTGACCAACTCACATTACATATTATATTGGCACTACTACTGCCATGTCTTCGCGAATCTTGTCTGGTCTGTGCAATAATGCCCTTTCCTGAGGATCACTATGAAGACCCACAACTGATGCCACCCATTGTGTCACTGCAGAGTGGGTGTAGGTGTATTTGCAGGGCTCTTTTGTGCAGATGGCTGAGAGACGTCGGTGATGTCCCCGGTTGCACCCTGGAAGGATGCGGAGGAGAAGTTGTTGAGGGCAGTGGTGACTTTGACAGCAACAGGTAAGAAGATGGTGCTCGGGCCAGCCAGGAGCAGCTTTGCATGAAGGAGGCTGCAGATGTCCACGACTACATTTCGAGTGACTTTGAGCCTCCGTGTGCACTGCTGCTCAGAGAGGTCCAGGAAGCTGAGCCTCGGTCTGTGGATCCTGTGGCGAGGGTAGTGCCCTCTGCGACGCATCTCTCTGCGGTAGCCTTCCCTCCTGCTGTACAGGTGGATGTGTCATAGCACTCTGTTGTGGAGCTCCACGTGTCAGAGGTGGACGACGTGGATGGTGAGGCTGGTGATGTTGTTCGCCCTCTGAGGAGGTCATGACTGCAGCTACAGCGGCCCCCATCCGGAAGATGTACATCTGAGGGGGTCTCTGGACCCCGGGGTAAGTGTGCAAGTTGGTGACTTTGATTGTCAGGAGGAGGGTGGTGGAGGCCAAACTTTGTCCCAAGTGACAGAGTGGCCTCCTGCAATGAGTGAGGGTCTCCCACGCCCACCTGTCAAATGGACCTTTGCAGCTGCCACAGGCTGACAGCTGCAACAGGTCCATTTGAACTGGGAGTGTTTCCCCCAGTGTGGGAAACAGTCCCAGTTTGCTCTAAAATCCCACCCCTCCTCACATAATCCCTTAATCAGGTCAGTTAATGACCTGAACAAGCCAAATAAATAGCTTGAAGTGGCATCCCGCTGGCTTTAATTGCCTGCGGGATTCCCACCAGCGGGGGATGCGCGCGCACGCTGGTGCGTCAGCGGGGAACCCGGAAGTGTGAGGGTTCGAGGCGGGCTCCGGTCCCGCTCCGGGATTTCCCGATTTTCGGGGCCCCCCCGCCAGGAACGCACCCGATAACGGGTGCTAAAATGCTGCCCAAGGTGAGATTGGGTTCTGGGCTGCTCCACTACTTGCCTGCAGACTCATGCCTACACTTTAGATCTCGATTTCCCTTCGTTTCACATCTGTGTGTCATTTCTTGGTCCTCCCCCCACTCCCGTTCAGCCGTAGTAAAGGCTGCTAATGGGTTGAGATGTCCCTTAAGCCTTTTCAAAGGCTTATCAGAATTATTGTCATTCTATTGTAAACTGCACTCAAAAAAAAACTTAGCTACCATCTCAAATTTTAAGAAGTGAATATCTGGAATTTCAGAAGTGATTTAAGTTTGATCTGCCTAAATATAGGAAGTTGATTTACTTTCTTGATTTTCTTAATTAAAACAACACAGAGGCTATTTGATAGTCAGTGATTTTTCATTTGTTTGTACCTTTATGTTTGATGCTGCATAACTATTTACAGTTGATATACTTAATGCCATATGCATATCTATAAATAAAAAAACATACCTCTCAAGCCATTTATTTTGCTTTTTCTCCCCAATTTGCTCTCCTTTTTTTCTTGAAAGTGGTGACTCATACTGAGATACGGTTTCATGATAATTGATAGTCCCACGATACTCCACTCGAATGGCCATTGTTTATCCGTTCAGACAGTGAGTGTCAGGTGGTTATTCACCCATACAGAACATCTCAGCTGAGTCCATTCCTGACTTGCCCGTTGCTGTCCTCATCTGACGACTGCACGTGCACAGTTTCCTGCACAGGTCACTGGACAGCAAATAAAACCTAAGTGATTTCTCCCCACTTCCCAGCTCAGAAATGCCGTGGCCATTTGTAGCACTTGCACCCTTGCTCTGGCTTAGATCAGATAACTCAGCCCATGGTGGGGAAGGAAGTTGCAACCTTGCTGATCTATATGATTCAGTACCACACCATGAGCTCATACATGGTCAGCATTTCACACTGATAGTTAGTGTTTTGGGGCTCCAACATGTCAGCATTTACTTACAAAAATCAGTGCCAACCAGGCCCCTCTCCTCTCAATCCCATTCCTCCCAAATCTGGTAACTAATGCACTGGAACAGGACCCTCTCTCCTCTCAGCGCTGGTAGGAGTGGGCAGTGAAAGTGGAGGGGGAAATGGATGTTAATGAAAGAAGTGGAAATGGATGGCAGTGTAAGGGGAATGGATGGCAGTAAAATGGGAATGGATGGCATTGAAGGAGAGGGAAATGGATGGCAATAGTGGAAATGGATGGCAATAGTGGAAATGGATGATAATGAAGGGGAGAGGGAAGACAACAGGAACTGGATGCTTTGCGGGAAGAGGGAGAAACTGGTATCGACGCATTGGATGGGGAGGAAGAAAAGTGCAGACATTAGCTAAAAAGGATTGGGAAGGGAAAGTGTCAGCTTGAACTGCGGAGAGGAAGTGCAGGGTGGGGAAGAGTGCCAACTTGAACTCAGAAGAAGTAGAGGAAAAGTACCAGCTTTACTAGGTTTGAGGAAGAGGATTGCCAGTGTGAACTTGGAGCATTGCAGAGGAGAGTGTCTCAGTGAAAGGGTGGGGAGCCGGATAGGGTACAGTTGGCCTGGGGCAATGAGTGGTTGGATGTGGGAGGTAACTTTTAGGCAAGTGATGGTATGGTTGGTCTGTTGAAAATCTAAATATCAAATTGTTTTTCTTTTTTTACAATTAAATATGTTAGTTCTTAAGTATAAAAGTGCTTAAATGAATAATTTCTCATGTAAAAGTTCAAAATTCACCAAAAAAAGATGCCCTTGGGCCTCTTTCCCTAGAAACGCCACCAATATGTGCCGTCAACATTTGTATTTCCCTTCTGGCTTTCATGTATTTATTTTTTCCCTCCAACACAAGTAAAAGAATGTTGTGTATACCTATAACTTAAGTTACAAAGTCTGTACAACTACTTGTTTTCACATGTCAGGACTGTTCTAGAGTTGTCAACTTTTTGGGACTGTATCTGCTCTTGTTAAGCTGTTGGTCAGCTTTAGCTAGTTTCTTTAGGCTGGCATGTATGGTAGGTGCAGTTTGAGTGATGAGAGGAGCACATGTTCCATGTTTATAATGACAGTGAGCAGAAAAGTAAGTGCCATAAAACTAATAGAACTGGTTATGTGGCACTTGTATTACAATGTTGTCTCTGAGAAAGATGGATTTCCTAGGGGCCTCTGAATGCACCACTACCGGTAGATGTCTCTTGCAGTGCATGGTGCAGGTTGCATTTTTTCTTTTAGCTATGGGTAAGCTAAGCTGCACAATTTTTATTTTGCTGGCCTGCAGACCTTTCCTTGGCATTAGGGAAAGTCCATGGTTAGAAATTTACAATCACAAACTCAACTTCTGTACAACTGCACATCTACAATCTTGTGTTTGCAAAGTCATTGCCACTTGTGGTCTTAATCTACCCCACATCATGACCACGGAGAATTCAGAGCATTGGCAGTATCATCACATCGTGGAACTCTTTGTACTGGCATTAACTCTTCCCCCGGTGAATACAGAGACTAAATGCTTTCCTTATTCACCATTTATTTGTTTATTACCAATAAAATTCTACTGTTAAATTTCAAGAATAATTTTCAAACAAAATACAAAGAGCAACTTTCCAAATCCATTCGATATACTCATTTCAGTAAAAACTCTGTCCCTTTGCAATGTTGATTTGAGAAAAGTACATTTCTTTACAAATCTTTATCCAGGATTTTCCTGTCACCAGGTAGGAGTATCAACAAGATCAAGAGAGAAACCTACTATGCATTCACAAGCTTTGTCAGATTTAACTTAATAGCGCACCATTTCAAATTATCAGAATGATTAATTTAATTAATAATTAACTCATTTAGAACATATTTATTGAAAAACAATTAGACTCAATAGAACTAATTTATTTTCTCCTTCAACTTTTGCTGTCATTTTCTTCCCTTACCCCTCCAATCTTGAAGGTGTTGACTTGTAATGGAGTGTAGATTAACAAACACTTGGTAAACTTTCCTCAATTACTTTTCTTCATTTACAAGTTTGAACAGTGAGGGTTGGTGAACTATTCAACCAAGGAGCCATCAGCATTGAGCTGACCCTGTCCTCATGCAGCATCCATAATGACGTACTTGTAGATGAGGTTGCTGGGTAGCTAACAGGAAAGGGAACTGTAGCAAACTCCTCTTGCTTGCCTGGGGTGGGGGGGTGAGGTCAATTATAATGTTCCTGTCCCCTCACTGCTGAGATCAGCAAACTCAGCTCAGTACCTCACCACACGATTCACTGAGGCATCAATGTAAAGGAAAATCGAGCCGAGTGTAAAATGGGCTGCCGATTTGCGATCGCCTGTTTTGCACCCTGTTCCGCCCAAGACAGATTTGTTCTCTGGTGTTCCTTTCTTCTCTTCTTTATTAAATCTTCTTGTTCCTCATTGCTCACAGTAAGTTGGATAATACATCATCATGTGGCATTTAAAGCTATTTTTTGTATGAATTCTTTGGAGGTAATTTCAACTTTTGGTGACAGTGCAAAACGGGTGATATCGGATTGGCTGACAGTTATAAACCGCTCCCACTTTTTCTTTCCATTGACTTCAATGGAAAGGAAAATCGTGAGAGGTGCACAAGGCCTGATATTGCATTGGACACGAAGCCCTTAAGGAGTTTATGATTGGATGAGCTGAGGTTGGGGCAGAAGGCAGGGGGCTGATTGGTAGGCTGGGTGCAATGATTTTGGGGATGACACAGGTGCAGCGGCAGGAAAATGATAACAGAAGATATTAAGATGTTGGCGGTGGGAGGGCAGGATTGGGGTCCTGTGAACAACAGGCCCAATGTGGGGAGCAAGGGTGGCCAGGAGCAGGCTTGGAAGATGGAGTTGGGAGGATCAAGGTCAGGAGTTGGGAGGATCAAGGTCATGTGTTAGAATTAGCCAAACAGAGGTAAAGAGCAACCACTTGCTTATGTTAAAACACATTTGAGGATAATTATAGTACATTTGACTATGATTAAGTGACTGAAAAGAGTGATAGATAGGTTTTGCAGGGAGTGTGTCGCAGGATGTGCATGTTATCTATAAGACTATTAGTAAATGTGTTAATTATCACTTTATAACAGATGCTGACTGTTATTTCCTTGTAATAAACAGTTGATTATCACTATCAATTTGCATTAGTTAGGTCATAATCAGAAATCCCTAAATGCAGATGCCAATTAAAGGGGCAGAGAAATAGGATTACAGTTGATAGCTCCAGTTGAAGATTTAGTACCAGCATGGGGCTGTTGGTGAAGTAGTTTATCATTAAGGAACTAATTTTAATACAGCTTTTTTACTGGTGTTATGAATACTGATACAGTGTTGCCTCAAAAAAGCAATCTCTCATTTTCTCAAAGTTGGGAAAAAGGAAAATCTCAGCACTGGCAACATCCAACAGTCAGGCAGACCAGGAACAAAGGGCAATGAGCAGTGGGTTTGCCAAGTAATGAAGATCACAGGTGAGGGGGGGAACAGGTTGTCTATTATCAAAGATGTGTATTTGCATACATTGCATAGATTTGTCAATGTGTTTGAATCTGCCAGTCAGTAAAAGAAAAATGGAAGTAAAATAGAAATAAATTACTCCCTCCAATTCCACGGTATATATTAAAAAAACATAATGGAAATGACTTTAATATCAAGTTTCAGATAACTATTATAAACTACCCAAGCTTTGTTGTAATGATTTATGACATCATCTAAACTCCTTGATGAGATTCCTTGCCAGATATCCAATATTTTCTATTTGCAATAATACATGAAGTGACACCACAGCACCGGTGAAAAACACAGTCAACACATGCATACCACAGTATTTTAATACTCCTTAAAGTCACAGGGCTAGATTTTGACTTTGCGAGATAGTGTAAAATGGGAGATAGCGAATCGGCAGCCCATTCGCTATTACCCGTTTTACACTATCCCACAAAGTCAAAATCTACCCCACAGTGTTTTACAGTTCAATTATTACCCACTTCCAGATTGATTTGTCTGGCCTTGAGGGTGCAACTTTCAAATGAATTATTATCTTTGTCGACTGGCAGAAGGAAACTACTGGAGGGTTGTGTTAATTTTTCCTGATTTACTTTACTTCTCCCTCCAGCTGATGTTAATTCAGTTTTTTAATCTTTAGGTGCATTCCATTTTTGGATCTGAGGACTAACTGGGGTATTTTAATTGGTAGTTTTGTTTCATCAACTTCCAGTTCAAATCGATTAAGAATCAGTGCGACAGCCACCTTCATTTCATTCATGGCAAAGTGCTGACCAATGCAGTTCCTGCAAAAGAAGTGAAATACATTGGATTTACAAGTGGGAGGTTTTAAATACTTCTTTGGAAATCAATGCAATCAGCAAGTTACCAGTTCAAATAATTTAATCATTAAAGGGGAAATGTATTCTACTGAATTGATACAATGGAATTCTGCTCTTGATCACTTTGATGATTCATTTACCATTGTCTCAGACATCTCAAAAGTTTTTAACAGGGCCTGCTACTACGCACTTCTAAACAATGTACCATCATATGATCTCCCAGCAAAACTACGTTTATGGCTATCTAGTTCCTCTATCTATGTTGTGAATGAAGGCTTGTCTTAGAATCATAGAATGGTTACAGCACAGAAGGAGGCCATTCAGCCCATTGAGCTTATGCCAGCTCTTTGTAAGAGCAATCTAGTTAGTCCCATTACCCTGCTCTTTTCCCGTAGGCCTGCAAATTTTTTCCCTTCAAGTATTGATCCAATTCCTTTTTGAAAGCCACAATTGAATCTGCTTCCACCATTCTTTTACACAGCGCATTCCAGATCATAACTACTCGCTGCGTAAAGTGTTTTTCCTCATGTCACCTTTGGTTCTTTTGCCAATCACCTTAAATCTGTGTCTTCTGGTTCTCGACACTTCTGCCAATGGGAACAGTTTCTCTTTATTTACTTTATCGAACCCTTCATGATTTTGAACACTTCTATCAAATCTCCTCTTAACCTTCTCTGCTCTAAGGAGAACAACCCCAGCTTCTTCATTCTATCCACGTGACTGAAGTCTCTCATCGCTGGAATCATTCCAGTAAATCTTTTCTGCACCCTCTCCAAAGCCTTCATATCCTTCCTAAAGTGCGGTGCCCAGAATTGGACACAATACTCTAGTTGTGGCCGAACCAGTGTTTTATAAAGGTTCAACATAATTTCCTTGCTTTTGTACTCAATGCCTCTATTTATAAAGCCCAGGATCCCATATGCTTTTTTAACCGCTTTCTCAACCTGTCCTGCCACCTTCAAAGATTTGTGCGCAAATATTCCCAGGTCTCTCTCTTCCTGCACCCCCTTTAGAATTGCAGCATTTAGTTTATATTGCCTCTCCTCATCTTGTTAAAATGTATTACTTTGCACTTCCAAGAATACAAGAAATAGGAGCAGGAGTAGGCCATAAGGCACTACGAGCCTGCTCTACCATTCAATAAGATCATGGCCGATCTTCGACCTCAACTCCACTTTCCTGCCCGATCCCCATATCCCTTGATTCTCTTAGAGTCCAAAAATTTATCATAGGAACATAGGAATATAGGAACAGGAGAAGGCCATTCAGCACCTCGAGCCTGCTCCGCCATTTGATAAGATCATGGCTGATCTGTGATCTAACTCCACATACCTGCCTTTGGCCCAGATCCCTTCATACCTTTGGTTGCCAAAAAGCTATCTATCTCAGATTTAAATTTAGCAATTGAGCTAGCATCAATTGCAGTTTGCGGAAGAGAGTTCCAAACTTCTACCACCCTTTGTGTGTAGAAATGTTTTCTAATCTCACTCCTGAAAGGTCTGGCTCTAATTTTTAGACTGTGCCCCCTACTCCTAAAATCCCCAACCAGCGGAAATAGTTCCTCTCTATCCACCCTACCTGTTCCCCTTAATATCTTTTAAACTTCGATCAGATCACCCCTTAATCTTCTAAACTCTAAAGAATACAACCCCAATTTGTGTAATCTCTCCTCGTAACTTAACCCTTGAAGTCTGGGTATCATTCTAGTAAACCTACGCTGCACTCCCTCCAAGGCCAATATGTCCTTCCGAAGGTGCGGTGCCCAGGACTGCTCACAGTACTTCAGGTGCGGTCTAACCAGGGTTTTGTATAGCTGCAGCATAACCTCTGCCCCCTTGTGCTCTAGTCCTCTAGACATAAAGGCCAGCATTCTACTAGCCTTATTGATTATTTTCTGCACCTGTTCATGACACTTCAATGTTCGATGTACCTGAACCCCCAAGTCCCTTTGGACATCCACTGTTTTTAACTTTTTACCATTTAGAAAGTACCCTGTTCTATCCTTTCTTGACCCAAAGTGGATGACCTCACATTTACCTACATTGAATTCCATTTGCCACAGTTTTGCCCATTCACCTAATCTATCAATATCGCTTTGTAATTTTATGTTTTCATCTACACTGCTTACAATGCCACCAATCTTTGTAAACAATTTTACAACACCAAGTTATAGTCCAGGAAGGAGGTAGCCTCCGAAAGCTTGTGAATTTAAAATAAAATTGCTGGACTATAACTTGGTGTTGTAAAATTGTTTACAATTGTCAACCCCAGTCCATCACCGGCATCTCCACATCATGACCAATCTTTGTGTCATCGGCAAACTTAGATATGAGACTTTCTATGCCTTCATCTAAGTCGTTAATTAATACTGTGAATAATTGAGGCCCCAAGACAGATCCCTGCGGGACTCCACTAGTCACACCCTGCCAATGTGAGTACTTACCCATTATCCCTACTCTCTGTCGCCTTTCGCTGAGCCAACTTACTAACCAAGTCCGTACTTTTCCTTCGATTCCATGGGCTTCTATCTTAGCTAACAGTCTCTTATGTGGGACCTTATCAAATGCCTTCTGGAAGTCCATATAAATAACATTCATTGACATTCCCCTGTCCACTACTTTAGTCACCTCTTCAAAAAATTCAATCAGGTTTGTCAGGCACAACCTACCTTTCACAAATCCATGCTGGCTCTCTCTGACTAACTCAAATTTTCAAGGTGTTCAGTCACCCTATCTTTAATTATAGACTCCAGCATTTTCCCCACAACAGATGTTCAGGTAACTGGTCTATAATTCCCTGGTTTCCCTCTCTCTCCTTTCTTAAAAAGCGGAGTGACGTGCGCAATTTTCCAATCTGGAGGGACAGTTCATGAATCTAGAGAACTTTGAAAGATTATAGTTAGGGCATCCGCAATGTGCTCACCTACTTCCTTTAAAACCCTGGGATGGAAACCATCTGGTCCTGGGGATTTGTCATTCTTTAGTGCTATTATTTTCTTTATTACTGTTGTTTTACTTATGTTAATTTTATCGAGTCCCTGTCCCCGATTCAATATTAGTTTTCTTGGGATTTCCGGCATGCTATCCTCTTTTTCTACTGTAAATACTGACACAAAGTAATTATTCAACATGACCGCCATTTCCCCATTGTCTATGATAATATCCCCACTTTTAGTTTTTAAGGGGCCAACACTGCTCCTGACCACCCTCTTTTTCCTAATATAACTGTAAAAGTTCTTCGTATTGGTTTTGATATCCCTTGCAAGTTTCTTTTCATACTCTCTTTTTTTAGCTCTTACTATCTGTTTTGTGACCCTTTGTTGATTTTTGTATCTTTCCCATTCACCAGGATCTGTGCCATATTTTGCCTTTTTGTATGCCCTTTCCTTATGTCTTATACTGTCCCTTACCTCTTTAGTTGTCCATGGCTGTTTTTTTTGGCAAGTAGAGTCCCTCGGGTATCAACCGATTCTGTATCACGTTAAATGTTTCTTTAAACATTTCCCACTGACCATCAGTCGTTTTACCCATTAACAGATTTGCCCAGTTTACTGTGAACAGTCTCTGTCTCATCCCATTGAAGTTGGCCTTTCCCAAGTCTAGAATCTTAGCAGCTGATTCACTTTTCTTAGCAGCTGATTCTCTTTATCGATCTCAGTCTTGAATATACTCAACGATTGAGCATCCAAAGACCCCGGGGTAGAGAATTCCAAAGATTCACCGCACTCTGAGTGAAGAAATTCCTCCTTATCTCAGTCGTAAATCGCCAATCCCTTATCCTGAGAAGTTCTCTGCGTTAAATTTCATCTGCGATGTGTCCACCCATTCCACCAGCCTGTCTATATCCTCTTGAAGTCTAGTACTATCCTCCTCACTGTTTACTACACTTCCAAACTTTGTTTCATATGCAGATTTTGAAACTGTGCCCTGTACACCCAAGTCCAAGTCATTAATATATATCAAAAAAAGCAGTGGTCCGAGAACCGACCCCTAGGGAACACCACTGTATAACTTCCTCCAGTCCGAAAACAACACTTCACCACTACTCTCTGATTCATGTCACTTAGCCAATTTTGTTTCCATGTTGACACTGCCCCTTTTATTCCATGGGCTTCAATTTTGCTGACAAACCTATTATGTGGCACTTTATCAAACGCTTTTTGAAGTCCATGTACACAACTCAACTGCTGGCTTTCCTTTATTAATCCACACTTGTCCAAGTGACTATTAATTTTGTCCCGGATTTTCGTTTCTAAAAGCTTCCCCACCACCAAAATTAAACTGACTGGTCTGTAGTTGCCGAGTTTATCCTTGCACCGTTTTTTGAACAAGGGTGTAACATTTGCAATTCTCCAGTCCTCTGACGCCACCTCCATGTCTAAGGAGGATTGGAAGATTACGGCCAGTAACATTCGCGCCAGACAAGTGCCAGGCAATGACCATCTCCAACAAGAGAGAGTCTAACTATCTCCCCTTGACATTCAGTGGCATTACCATCGGCCAATCCCCCACCATCAACATCCTGGGCGTCACCACTGACCAGAAGCTTAACTGGACCAGCCACATAAATACTGTGGTTACAAGAGCAGGTCAGAGGCTGGGTATTCTGTGGCGAGTGACTCACCTCCTCACTCCCCAAAACCTTTCCACCATCTACAAGGCACAAGTCAGGAGTGTGATGGAATATTCTCCACTTGCCTGGATGAGTGCAGCTCCATCAACACTCAAGAAGCTCGACACCATCCAGGACAAAGCAGCCCGCTCGATTGGCACCCTATCCACCACCTTAAATATTCACTCCCTTCACCACTGGTGCACCGTGGCTACAGTGTATACCATCCACAGGATGCACTGCAGCAACTCACCAAGGCTTCTTTGACAGCACCTCCCAAACTCGCGACCTCTACCATCTAGAAGGACAAGGGCAGCAGGCACATGGGAACAACACCACCTTCACATTCCCCTCCAAGTCACACACCATCCCGACTTGGAAATATATCACCGTTCCTTCATCGTCGCTGGGTCAAAATCCTGGAACTCCCTATCTAACAGCACTGTGGGAGAACCTTCACCACACGGACTGCAGCGGTTCAAGAAGGTGGCTCACCACCACCTTCTCAATGGCAATTAGGGATGGGTAATAAATGCTGGCCTTGCCAGTGATACCCACATCCCATGAACAAATAAAAAAAATACCTCTGCAATTTCCACCCTTACTTCCCTCAGCAACCTAGGATGCATCCCATCTGGACCGGGTGACTTATTTACTTTAAGTAAAGCCAGCCTTTCTAGTACCTCGTCTTTATCAATTTTTAGCCCGTCCAGTTTCTCAACTACCTTCTCTTTTATGGTAACTTTGGCAGCATCTTCTTCCTTGGTAAAGACAGATGCAAAGTACTCATTTAGTACCTCAGCCATGCCCTCTGCCTCCATTTGTAGATCTTTTTGGTCCCTAATCGGCCCGACTCCTCCTCTTACTACCCATTTACTATTTATATGCCTATAGAAGACTTTTGGATTCCCTTTTATGTTAGCCCCCAGTCTATTCTCATACTCTCTCTTTTCCACTCTTATTTCCTTTTTCACTTTACTTCTGTACTTTCTATATTCAGTCTGGTTCTCACTTGTATTGTCAACCTGACATCTGTCATACGCCCCCTTTTTCTGCTTTATCTTACTCTCTATCTCTTTCATCATCCAGAGAGCTCTGCCTTTGGTTGCCCTACCTTTCCCCCTCGTGGGAATGTACCTAGACTGTACCCGAACCATCTGCTCTTTAAAGGCCGCCCATTGTTCGATTACAGTTTTGCCTGCTGATCTTTGATTCCAATTTACTCAGGCCAGCTCTGTTCTCAACCCACTGAAATTGGCACTCCTCCACTTAACATAGGAACACAGGAACAGGAGTAGGCCATTCAGCCCCTCGTACCTGCTCCACCATTTGATAAGATCATGGCTGATCTGTGATCTAACTCCATATACCCGCCTTTGGCCCATATCCCTTAATACCTTTGATTGCCAAAAAGCTATCCATCTCAGATTTAAATTTAGCAATTGAGCTGGTATCAATTGCCCTTTGCTGAAGTGAGTTCCAAACTTCTACCACCCTTTGTGTGCAGAAATGTTTTCTAGTCTCGCACCTGAAAGGTCTGGCTCTAATTTTTAGACTGTGCCCCCTACTCCTAGAATCCCGAACCAGCGGAAATAGTTTCTCTCTATCCACCCTATCTGTTCCCCTTAATATCTTATAAACTTCGATCAGATCACCCCTTAACCTTCGAAACTCCAGAGAATACAACCCCAATTTGTGTAATCTCTCCTCGTAACTTAACCCTTGAAGTCCGGGTATCATACGCTGCACTCCCTCCAAGGCCAATATGTCCTTCCGAAGGTGCGGTGCCCAGGACTGCTCACAGTACTTCAGGTGCGGTCTAACCAGGGTTTTGTATAGCTGCAGCATAACTTCTGCCCCCTTGTACTCTAGTCCTCTAGATATAAAGGCCAGCATTCCATTAGCCTTATTGATTATTTTCTGCACCTGTTCATGACACTTCAATGATCCATGTACCTGAACCCCTAAGTCCCTTTGGACATCCACTGTTTTTAATTTTTTACCATTTAGAAAGTACCCTGTTCTATCCTTTTTTGATCCAAAGTGGATGACCTCACAATTGTCTACATTGAATTCCATTTGCCACAGTTTTGCCCATTCACCTAATCTATCAATATCGCTTTGTAATTTTATGTTTTCATCTACACTGCTTACAATGCCACCAATCTTTGTGTCATCGGCAAACTTAGATATGAGACTTTCTATGCCTTCATCTAAGTCGTTAATTAATACTGTGAATAATTGAGGCCCCAAGACAGATCCCTGCGGGACTCCACTAGTCGCACCCTGCCAATGTGAGTACTTACCCATTATCCCTACTCTCTGTCGCCTTTCGCTGAGCCAACTTCCTAACCAAGTCCATACTTTACCCTCGATTCCATGGGCTTCTATCTTAGCTAACAGTCTCTTATGTGGGACCTTATCAAATGCTTTCTGGAAGTCCATATAAATAACATTCATTGACATTCCCCTGTCCACTACTTCAGTCACCTCTTCAAAAAATTCAACCAGGTTTGTCAGGCACGACCTACCTTTCACAAATCCATGCTGGCTCTCTGATCAACTGAAAATTCTCGAGGTGTTCAGTCACCCTATCCTTATATAGAATCCAGCATTTTCCCCACAACAGATGTTGGGCTAACTGGTCTATAATACCCTGGTTTCCCTCTCTCTCCTTTCTTAAAAAGTGGAGTGACATGTGCAATTTTCCAATCTAGAGGGACAGTTCGTGAATCTAGAGAACTTCGAAAGATTATAGTTAGGGCATCTGCAATGTGCTCACCTACTTCCTTTAAATCCCTGAGGTGGAAACCATCTGGTCCTGGGGATTTGTCACTCTTTAGTGCTATTATTTTCTTTATTACTGTTGCTTTACTTATATTAATTTTATTGAGTCCCTGTCCCCGATCCAGTATTAGTTTTCTTGGGATTTCCGGCGTGCTATCCTCTTTTTCTACTTTAAATACTGACGCAAAGTAATCGTTCAACATGTCCACCATTTCCCCATTGTCAATGACGATATCGCCACTTTCAGTTTTTAAGGGGCCAACACTGCTCCCGACCACCCTCTTTTTCCTAATGTAGCTATAATAGTTCTTCGTATTGGTTTTGATATCCCTTGCAAGTTTCTTTTCATACTCTCTTTTTGTAGCTCTTACTATCTGTTTTGTGACCCTTTGTTGCTCTTTGTATCTTTCCCATTTGCCAGGATCTGTGCCATTTTTTGCCTTTTTGTATGCCCTTTCCTTATGTCTTATACTGTCCCTTACCTCTTTAGTTGTCCAAGGCTGTTTTTTTTGGCAAGTAGAGTTCTTGCCCCTCAGGGGTATAAACCGATTCTGTGTCACGTTAAATGTTTCTTTGAACATTTCCCACTGATCCTCAGTTGTTTTACCCATTAACAGATTTGCCCAGTTTACTGTGGACAGACTCTGTCTCATCCCATTGAAGTCGGCCTTGCCCAAGTCTAGAATCTTAGCAGCTGACTCACTTTTTTCCCTTTCAAACACTGCATTGAACTCGATCATGTTATGATCGCTATTGGATAGATGTTCGTGTACATTTAAGCCGTTAACTAAATCTGGTTCATTACTCATTACTAAACCTAATATGGCTTGCCCCCTTTTTGCCTCAAGGACATACTGCTGTAGAAAACTATCCCGGACACACTCAAGAAATTCACTACCTTTCTGACAGTTGCTAGTCTGCTTTTCCCAATCTATGTGAAGGTTAAAGTCCCCCATTAAGACCACTATGCCTTTCTCACATGCTTGTCTAATCTCTGCATTTATACAATCTAGCACTTCAGAGCTGCTGCCAGGGACACAATTCCCACTATCGCCTTGGATCCTTTCCTATTTCTCAGTTCAACCCATAAGGTCTCTGTTGACTGCTTACCTCTCGTTATATCCTCCTTTATCATTGAAGTGATTTCATCTCTAATCATTAAGGCTACTCCTCTCCCTCTTCCATTTTCCCTGTCTCCCCTGTAGACCTAATTAAGTATTTCTACTCTAGATTGTTCCTTGTCCTTTTCCATAACTAATCTAAACATTACGATATTAAGATCACTGTTCCCTAAATGTTCCCCCACTGACATTTGCTCAACTTGACCCACTTCATTCCCCAGAACTAGATTCAGCAATGCCTCCTTCCTTGTTGGGCCGGAAACATACTGATCAAGCAAATTCTCCTGAAAATACTTCAGAATTTCCTCCCCCTCTTTTCCCTTTACATTACTACTATCCCAGTCTATATTAGGATAGTTGAAGTCCCCTATTATCACTACTCTATAGTTCTTGTACCTCTCTGTAATTTCCCTGCAAAATTTGGCCTCTAGAATACACCCAGTAGTGTAATGGCACCTCTATTGTTTCTTAACTCTAACCAAATAGATTCTGTCCTTGACCCCTCTCAGTCTTTTGACTGTGAAAGGAGTTTCTGGAGAGCTTTGTCTGGAGTGGAATCTCTGCCCATCTCAAACATGATCTCCTGCATCAGAGGGGACAGGGCTGGAGATAGGGACTCCCTCATCTCCAGCCTGCCACCCACACTGAGATTGGTGTCTCTGCCTACCTGTTCAACAACATTTTTGACCACCCCCGCCAGTATAACAGCAACCTCCATGAATTTAAGTCTGTGGGGTGCAGGTTAGAATACACCTGGCATTTGACTGGCTATCTGGCACCAGATCCAACATACCACTTCACGCAAACTGCCTCTCCAACTTTGCAGCTAAATCCAGGTCATCCTGGAGGGAAAGGCTAAACCCCAACTTTTCTTTTCCACCACAATCTGGTCCAACGTCCCTCTGATAATGGATGTAAAGAGGTCAGGGACTTCTACACTTCCAAAATTGAGGCTATTCTCACTGCCTTCTATTCTCTTCCACAGCCCCGTCACTCCTCCTAATTTCCATCCAGTCCTCTTCCCCTATACTCTGCTACTTCTCTCCATCAGCCGCTTGAGACTCATTTCATCCATGAAGCCCATCATATCCCTCAATTAGCTTTCAATCCAGTTCCTAGTAATCCAACTTCCCACTTTTGGACCCATACTATCCCTATTATCAGACATTGTTCCCACACCTTTCAAGCCACTGTCATCACCCGCTTGCTTAAAAAAAAAATCAACCTCAAGCCTTCGCAAACACCATCTTATCTGTAACTTACTCTTTCTCTCCAAGTTCCTTGGACAGGTTGTTATCAATCATTTCTGCATTCACGTCTCTCAGCACTCTCTATCTGAATCCATCTAATCTGGTTTCTGACCAGGCCACAGCACTGAGACTGTCCTGATCGAAGTCACCAATTACTTACGGTGTTGACTGCAATCATGGCTCTCTGTTCTTCCTTGATTTCTCTGCTGAATTTGATACTGTTGACCAATCCGTTGCCCTTTACTACTTCTCCTCCATGGTACTACTCTCTTGTGGTTCTACTTCAACCTAGATTCACTAGATCTCAATTGATTTCTTCTTCCATGCCTGCATGGTGGCAGATAGCCAGTCAAATGGTGTGCCAAAGGGCTTCATGCTCAATCCCTTTCTATTCAGCATCTACATGCGACCCATCAATGACATCAATCTCAAGTATGGAATCGACTTCCACATGAATGCTGACGACATCCATCTTTAGCTTTGTGCCACCACTATTAATTCCAGGGCTGTTGCTATACCATCTGGCTGTCTGTTTTCTTTCAGCTCAGTATTGCCATCTTGTTCAGCTCTCATCAGCACCTTTGTGCCTCAGGCTCCAACTTTATCAACCTTCCTGGCTGCCCACTCCGGCAGAATACAATAGTGTATAACATCAGCATTCATTTTGACCCCAAACTGGATCAAGTTCTTTACTGGGACCTTCAGAACATTGCTTACCGACACCCCTACCTCACCTCCATCCATGCCTTCATCACAAAGAATCAATTTCCCTAATGATGTCCTTGTTGGCTTCACCACTTCCGCCCTACACAAGCTTCAGCTAATCCAGAACTCTCCACCATGTCTTCTCCTGTACTAAACTGCACATTTCCATCACTTCCTTTTGTTTTACCAAGTTCTATTGGCTTCTTGAGTCCCAAATGAATTTCAAGATCTTAGTCTTTGGGGCAGAAAATCTGTGGCCTCACCATTCCAGCATAAGTGTTGGAATGTGCCTAATCGTGACCTCTGGTGTTAACCCTGCCAAAGTTTGTGGGTTCGGGGAAATCATCCAATTTAAATATCTTGGGCAAATGTCTGCACCACTAGGGGCATATCCTAGGCTCCTGCCTGCCTCTGGAGGCAACAAAATGCAGTGGAGTGTACCAGGTGTTGGTGCCAGGGCTTTCACAGAAAGATGTCAGAAGTGTCTTGTTAGCTCCCTTTGTAAGGGGGCCAAAAGCTTTAAACAAATTATCTGCCATCATCAGTGGCTCAGGCCACAATCCAAGCCTGGATCACCAGGTGGGCCCAAGTTCTGTCATTTGGCACTTGGTCTCATTTGCCCTACTGGCTTTCTGGTATCAGCCAGGCCAGAGAAATAGAAACTCCTATGGCGTATCCGGGTCCTGACCTAATCCGGGTCCTGACCTTTTGGTCCGACTGGAGATACAGTGGGATTGTGCCAGAAGGGCTGTGGATTGTTTCCAAAACTCTCCATGGCATCACCAATCTCAATTTATGGAGCTTCTCTAACCAGCCGTCTGTTCCTCTGACTCTATATTACTTGTTCTACATCTTTACCACCATCAGAAGTTGATCTTTCAGCCATTATGGCCCTGCCCTCTGGAACTCTCTTCCTAAGTTTCTCCATCTTGTTCCCTTTAATCTTGCTTTCATAACCTCTGAAAAATCCAATTCTCCGGTTGAAATTTCTTCTTCATCCCAAAGTACACTGAGACATTCATTTACATGAGAAGCGCCCCCCACCCCCATAGAAATATAAGTTGCTGATCTTAGTGCTGTAGATCCCAATATCCTATGTTATTTAACATCAACATAAGGATATTAAAACTGCTCTAGTGAATTGGAGTGCACCCATTTAGTGCACCTGCTGTAAACTAGGTTCATATAAAAATAATTAGCTTCAAGAACAACATCAAATTAATAATCAACTGCTCTGTTTACCTACCTTGGTCCAGCAGAGAAAGGTAAGAAGGCATGATGGTGTCTTTTTTCTGTATTTTCTGGGGTAAACCTCAAAGGGTTAAATACCTGATATGAAAAGGCAACAGTATACATTACCAAGCTGGATTAGTCAGAAATATGTTGTTTAGATAGGATCACAAATTCATGCAAACACCATCCATTGCTGGGTTACAGTAAACCTGCTCCACAAAGAGTTCACTTTGCCTATACTGTTACAAAACCAGCATTACATTTTTACATTGCCACTTAAAAACCCACAATATACAGAATTCAAAAGGATACTCAACGGGAACTTTCCTGCAAATGAAGCAACCCAAATAGTTGATGCACAACACAAACATCAGATGTGTATGTCTCATTCACAAGTGAGGTAAATTTTACATGATTTTGTTTATATCACATGTGGGATATAACTATATTAATGTTTTTATTTCAATAATAGATTCAAACTATTAAATTCCTCTGTAACACAGTGAAATACATCTCAATATCACTCCTGTTAAAATCACATAGTACAATAGCATTCTTGTTCAAATCATGTGATTCAACAGTGGGAGACATTTGTCTATCACCATCACACTGGCCCATCTGTTATTAAAGAGTAACTATAAACAATAATAAGTGGTTATAACTTTATATTATAAATAATAATTAGACTTTAGATATGCTCCAAGGCAGCAACATGCTTAGAGATTGAGATGACATTGATAAACTACTCAAGCTTTGCTCCTGTTGGATTATGTTATCCATTGATGTATTTCTGCCTTGAAACTTGCTTTTGCTGATTGTATGTTATCCTATACATGTTTTATTTTGGTCTCAGCAATTCTAAGGTCTCACAGAAACTCCCTCCCATGGTAGATTTACTTTCATCCCTATTTCATATTCCAACTAGTGACATCTTGGTTGTTGAAGGCTGTGCTCACTGTCTTATTAGTAGCAATGAGGAGCACCACATTTTACAGACAGCAAAAACATTTCCAATAGGAATGCTTCAATGCCTCATTGGAAATGTATAAAGAGAGCCTGAATTTCTATGGGATTCTCCCATTCTTCCACCATAATTTTTAGCTGCTTCCGCCATTTCTCTGGGCGTTCCACTGATCTCCTGCCGGAGACCTCCAGTCCGCCCCCCCCCCCCACTGCTAGAGATTCCAGGCAAGAGCATCCAACATTCTACAGAATTGCAAAAGGCTCTTGGAAGCACATCGGGTAGAAACCACAGGGTAGATTCTATGAGTCCTTGCCCGCCACTGGCGTCGATCGGAAAATCACAGGTGGGTTGCTACTGATTTTCCGATACGTGCTGGTGGTAAGAGATGACTCAGCAAATCTACCACACATCCACTTTAACATGCAATCCTTTACTTCCTCTCTTGTACAGATATTTCCATTCAGCCATAGTGCTGGATATTAAAATGATTATAAAGTAAATTACATTCTCAAGTATTGTATTTTTTGTCATACATCTAAGCTATAAATGAGATGCTCAAATAATATTATAAAAAGATACAAACACAAACGAATGAATATTTTAAAAATTACATCTTTACTGAAGTGTTAAATTACATTATCAGCACTTTATAGCAGCTGAATATGATGCAAGTCAAATTAATGGAAATAGTGGAGAAAGCATTTAGGGATTTGTTTATGGAGTCAGTGGCACAATGGGTTTGCTTTAATTTAATGATTTTGTCACTTCATAGCTCAGTAATGGAAGAGGAAATTACCTCGGGATTATCCCAGAACAGAGGATTCCTGTGGAGGCAGTAGAGGCTTAATGCAACCAGACAATCTGTCAAAATATAATTGAACAACTTCAGCAGCAACTTCACAAGTACATGCATGTCAACTGATTCCTTCTGTTTTCAAGTCTTCTTGCACTGAGCCCTATTTCCCTGACCAGAGGGCAGCCAGGTAGTCTGCCCACAAGTTCCTGTCAATGATACCTATGAGGTGACACCTGGAAGCTGTGCAAAAGCCTTCTGATATTCTACCTTTATGGAAAAGCACCTGATTTCTATTTGATGCTTTCCCAATGTCTCTCAGACATTGTACTGTGCTTATGCCAAGTCAGCATTTGACTCAGTAAATCGTGAGGTTCTATGGAAAAGTTTGGAATGCATTGACACACACTTTACTTTAATTTCATCAAACAGCTTCTTACAAATATGATCCCTAGAGTTAGGATCAATGGTCATGATTCATTCCTATCATCTGTACCTCTAGAATTCAAAAAGTATGTATTTTTGCACTTTCTCTCTTCTGTTTTCTGTTGCTCTTGGAGCCCATCAAGCCTCTTATTAGAATTGATGAACAAATTCTAACCTCGCAACACTGATGATGTGGTTTGCTTTAATAGACCTTTCACCACTTCTCCCACACTTCACGACTCTAATAAGCAGATCACTCGTTATCCTGCAGGAGTGCTCAGCAACTGGAGAATGGCAGGACGAAGGACAGATAAAGCAGCTTCTTCTCAGGGTGATGATACATTCATTCAAACCCAGCCGACCCAATGAAAATACTGAAGAAGTGCCAAGTAGCAGGTAGATGCAGGAAGTCACTATGTTCACAAACTTTGAACCAGCTGTTGTAGGGCCATCCTATCACCCAGTACCAAGAGGTACAAAGCCACCTCCATTAAGTCCCCATACAATTTCCTGCCACCACACTTGCTCTGCTCATCCAGGCAGCACTTAGACACAGCACAAGATTAGGAGTGAATAGATATGCTAATAAATAGTGTCACCAAGGGGAAGCAAAAAGATTTGGGTATGACAGCATGTTGTAGGGCAAATGGAATATTGAGGATATAAACCAATCCATGGAAAGTGATGAGGTTACTCAACAAAGTGCTTGTGAGGTGGGAAAGCACTTTCTCTAAAAAGCAACCCCCTACTGCACGAGTGTGTCATTTGCAATTCTCACACCAGCCATCCTTCGAACCTCTCTGTGAGATTGCAAGCCAAATGCCATTTAGAGCAGGATCCTTGGTAATTTTGCGCTGTAAATTTGCAAATGTTGGGAACTACATTGATACTGCGAAAACTCATTTCATACAGCATCGCTAAAGCTGTCAGAAACACTCCTAAAGCTTAGTATAGAGGCAAGTCCAGGTCTTACAGTTGAAATGAGACTATGCCCAATTCATCCTGTTCCTACATTCTTGTACACTTATATTCTCTGTTATTAGCTGTGCTTTTTAATAATAATTAAACCAATTAGGTTATTTTTCCATGAATTTCAAATGGTTTGTGGCTTAATATATGTTGTTATCTGGTTCACTGCAGCTCTGTGTTATTTGTGTTTTCCTGTGGCTTGCAGTCTACATTAGAGAGCTGTGTAGCAAGGAAAGATAGTGTGACACAGGAACAACTGAGAGAGAGAGTGAGGGCATAACAAGAGTAAGAGAAACTCAAATAAACTAGAATCAAGCCACAAGAGAATGGGAGGGTTATATGAATATTAGTCAGGGGTGAGGAAATAGTTAGAAAGAAAGATAGGAGGAGAGGGCTAAACTGTGTAGAGGAAGCAAACATGAAGAGGGAGAATAGAAAGCTAGACTCATTCCTAAAACAAAAAAAGGAGGGAAAGCCAAGAGACAGAATGGGAGTGAAATTCAGCCAGTCAGCAGCTGAAATTTAATGCACAAAGACCAAGTTGGAGAAGTGTGCAATGTTTTCAGGGCAGTTGCAACAGAGGCACACAGTAATAGTTAACATTTGGTCAACTATCGGACCCAAATCTTTTTACTTAATAATATGCTATAAATGGAAAATAAATCACTGTTATACGATCTATCTGCGCATTATGAATTTAAATTTCACTTTGTGTTTCGAAAGGGATCATTGACTTCCTTCACTTGATTTTCATTAAGTAAACAAATGATACAATGGCTATAATAGTGCCAGAAAACATCAATGCCTCACCAGAGTGCATGATATCACCATGCACCAAATATAGCACTCATATTACCTCCGACCAGAAAGACTGTTGTTTATGAATAGATTGTATATAATAGGAATTGATACACCAATAGTAACTCAGGGCTTGGTAAGAATTTGTTCATATCATAAAATTATATATGAAACCTTTAGGTACTTGCTTCCCATCGGGGAATATGAGTGGCTTGGTCAGTTTCCTGGCCACTACTGGTAAAGAGGGATAAAGCCGCAGAGTCTCCTTTAGACACATTGTGGTGTAAGGTATCTTACTCAGGAATTCCCTGCAAAAATAAAATAAAAACAGAATTCTTAACAGGAGTTAAACAAAATTAATTGACATTTCATTTGAATTAGTTTATTTTCACTGACAGAGACCCCTAAGGCTGTGTGACTGATCTTATAGATAAGTACAAACTCAGTGGGAATAATTTTGACTTTGTGCGATAGTATAAAATGGGCAATAGTGAATGGGCAGTTTTACATCTCTCCCAATTGAAGTCAATGGAAATAAAAATTAGGAGTGATGTAAAATGGGCTGCCGATTCGCTATCGTCCGTTTTACATTCTCGCGCAAAGTTAAAATTACGGCCACTGCATCATGCTTCTATCACATACTTACTAGACCGTGCTTACAGAACACACTTGGTCGCATTCTAATCTTCATCTACATGTTGCTTATGAATTGTTGCCAGCATACATTGTGTTAATCCTTTTTAAAACAAAATACAGCACATAAAATGCTGTTTCCTATCATTCTGATGACTTTTTGATGAGTTTTAATGACACCTTAGCACTGGCCCTGCTGTAGAGTAGTTCTGTTGCCTCCATTTTCAGGTTTTGACTAATTTAAGCAGATTTTTATTCTTCTTCAGCAGCTTTGTTCCCTTCCAAACAAGTGCAATGTAGTTGTATCAAATTCAATCCAAATATATGGTTTTATTTGTACTGTAAAAGTGCCATAAGCATAATTTTAAATTAATTCTGACCCCCTTAACAGGACAAAGAAAGAACCTGGATTTGAAATAAGGTTATGTTTTCAACTCCAGCACCAAAACACAATATTGGGGTCATTTTAACTTTTATCGCCAGGCGAAAAATGGGTGGTAACAAAGTGACAGCATGTTTTATACCTCGCCTGACCTTCTTTTCCATTGACTTCATTGACTCCCTACACCAGGAGTTCTCAATCCAGTGGCTGAGTTTGGACCTGGCATATCTTTGGAGGCTGATTTGCCAAGTGATTTGAGGTATACTAGCCTCCAGATAGGTAAATGTGGGCCGCAGGTAATGTCCAGGTCAGGGAAGCAGTCTGGACCTCAAAGAAAAGTAATTTTTTTGGAAAAATATTATTGACTGATTGGCCACCTTACACAGTGGGTGGAGGGGAACATGGTCAGGGTTGGGGGGTGGGGGGGGAGCTGGGCGACCACCCCCATGGCGGGTGGGTGAGTACCGGAATTTCTGGCTGCATAGGGCACGTGGTTGCTGAAAATGCATTCTTGGGAACCCTGCCATCCAGGATGCCTCCTTTCCACAGGGAAGGTGATGAGTGTGTTGCCACTTGCAAACAATGCCTCTGTCACTTGTTTGATCCAGCAGAGCGCAGCTGACTGACTGATTTGGCAAATGTCTTTGGTGGTGCCTTAAAAAGATTTGCTAACACAAATGTGAAGAATTAATCCTGTGGTACAAGTTTTCTGTATGTCAGCCCCCAGGAGATGGCATAACTATGTATGGCAGCTTCTTCTGTGATTCAGAAATGCCAAAGACAGGTCTCCTCTGTCATACCCAAGAGGTTTCGGAGGCTACCTCCTTCCTCAGGTGAACGATGTGGAGTGACACATCGTTCACCTGAGGAAGGAGGTAGCCTCCGAAAGCTTGTGAATTTAAAATAAAATTGCTGGACTATAACTTGGTGTTGTAAAATTGTTTACAATTGTCAACCCCAGTCCATCACCGGCATCTCCACATCATACCCAAGAGGGACTGTTGAGCCAATAATTATGGGTTCTGAGGGAAGGGTGTGTGAGTATATAATGTGTGGGGTATAGTTGCACATTCCTTTCTTGTCTGCTCAAGAACTGCTCTTCCTCCTCCAAATCTAGATGCACCATTGGAACCCCATCATGCCCACTTTGGTCATAAGAACATAAGAAATAGGAGCAGGAGTAGGCCATATGGCCCCCTCGAGCCTGCTCCGCCATTCAATCAGATCATGTCTGATCTTCGACCTCAACTCCACTTTCCCACCATTTGCAAGTGAAATAGCAGCTGGAAGCAAGACAATTGTAAGGGAGGTAAAAGTTTTGCAATGCAAAAAAAATCAGACCTAAACTGCAATAAATGCACCAATAATAAGCAAAAGCAATTCTAAATTTGGAACCAACAATAAAAACCTATTTTTATTGTTACCTAGTGACAATAAGCCTACTTTGAGAGATCAGAATCCACACCTGTTTCATATGGGGAAACAGCATTATTGGTGAGGAGACAATGAAAAAACTGTTAAATACAGCGTGGGACTCATTTAAATAATATTGAGGCTTGCAATGGTCAACAGCGCAATCTTCACAAAACTAGCATTCTTTTCACCGCAAAATGTGGCATGCCATGAATCTGCAGCCTGATTTCCTGACCCAGTTGTTCTTGGTGAGGCTTTGATCGGCCAGAAGAGTCTCGTAAAATTGAGGTTTCTGTTCTCTGATTCTACTTGCCTGGCTCATTTTAAAGTAATATTCTAGGCTTAATATTTTATATACACCTTAACCACCTTTCTAGACGGTGGAGCTTCGATCTTTGAGAATCATTTCTCTGCTCTTCTCTGTTTCCTCCTCGTTGTCTGAATATGTTTTTCCCATGTTGTGCCGGCCGGAATTAACCACAGTACTGAACTCTGTACATGGTCTGAGCAATTCTGCATGCTAATTTATGTAAAACACAATGATCTCAAACATTTTTCCTGTTCAGGGATATCTGGTTTTACATCATATAGCAACAGGTAAAAGTGAGATTTATCCCAAAACTCACCATTCAAATTTATTGTGCCCCTGCAGAAGTTCCTGGACCTCGTCTCTACACTTTTGCTGGTGTTCTGGGTGTTGGGCCAGACAATACAAGAACCAGGAGAGCCCACTCGCTATAGTTTCATGGCCTTCATACATGAACGTGTCCACCTCTGCTCGAAGGTCTTCATCCGATAATCCAATTCCATTTTCATCCTAAAGCAAAGTGACTGTTACACTGAGTCAGAACCTAATGTCAGCCACAGACTTATTTTCATTGGAAAAAAGATGGAGAGGAGACAAATTATTCTTAGTCCACAGAGAATCCATTAGAAAATTAAATGGGAGTTAATTTTTTCCGCCCTTTCTAATTCACGCTCAGGTATGTTACAGCTAACTGTTAAGTCAAAACACGCCTGCAAGAATGAGCCTCATTATAATGCTTGCACTTAACGGCCTTGAAAATCCACAGGGACATTTATGCAGTGCTGCTCCCTGGAGGCAGGACTTCCACTCGTCAATTCTCTCCAGCGCTAACCCTACAGTATACTGCAGGGGTCAGCTCACTTAATTATCCATTTGTAGTTCAATAGTATAACTCCTTAATACGGGAGAATTGTGCTGGGGGGAGGGGTGTTTGGAAATTAGGAATTTAGGCTTTAAAAAGCCAATAATTGCTGAAGATTGCAGCAGCAGGCTGGGGAAGCAGCAGGTAAGTAGGAAAGTGTTTGGCTCGGTGAGCAGAATGTCAGGTGGCTGAACTGGATGACAAATATGTTATTTGTAGTATTTTTAAAGTATATCTTCAAGTGGAAGACCTGACAGAGGCACCCAAAGAAGGGAATAGGGCATTGGAAAGAGGCAGAAAAGAAGAACATATAAAGTCAATGAGACCAACCTTCAGACACTCCTGGATGAAATACAGCTAAGTAGAAAAATAACTCAAAGATATCTCGGATGCTATGTGGAAGGAGGTAGCACTCATCCCCTAGGACCGCAGACCAGTACTAGAAAAAGTTCAATGATCTGACCAGGGCCGGCAAAGTAACACACCAGCCACTCTCCCTTTTCTTCCTTGGGCATCATGGGCACTAACACACTGCTCATTCTCTAAAATGGAGAGCTGCACAACTAATCCATCGAACTGCATCACAGATATTTTAGAGATTGACATGATGATCATTTTGGTACAATGCTGAGTGGGAAAAAGCCAATCTTCATAACCATGACTACTTATAGGTACCAACCCTTGAACACAGAAGAATATCCAGGAAGTCACAATGTTTTTTTTCTTTGATTCTTTCCAGTTCCTTCTCATCTTTCAGTGCCTCCTTCCTCTGACGTATCACTTTGTCTAGCAAAAGAATAGTTTAATTTAGATAAATGTACAATATCATGGACTGTGTCCCAGTAGAAGGCTCCATAGAACAGCCCATACTAGATTATACCTTCCTAATGGCAACATAAAGGGAAACCAGTATGAGGAATCATTGGTCCAAAATCATGTCCTGTCACTCTAGGCAATATGATTTGGACTGATAACAAGCTTGACCAGTGTAACACCTACCAGTCCTAATGGAAACAGTCTGCTCCTATCTACCCTGTGCCATCCTTTCATAATTTTGATTACCTTTCACATCGCCCCATAATCTGCGTTGTTCTAACAAAAAAGCCCATTTTTTCAAATCTTCGAAGGTCCTCCAATGTGACATTATCATAGAATCATAGCATGGTTACAGCACAGCAGGATGCCATTCGGTCCATCGAGCCCATGCCGGCTCTTTGTAAGAGCAATCCAGTTAGTCCCATTCCCCTGCTCTTTCCTCGTAACCCTACAAATTTTTTCCCTTCAAGTATTTATCCAATTCTAAAGAATAAATAACGTGGCTCGAAATCCGTTGACCCCCACCTAAGAGCTAGGTGTCATCAGTGTACTTGTAGAAGTTGACCTAGATGATGTTATCAAGGGGCAGCATGTAGATGAGGGAGAGCTAGGGCTAAGGAAAGATCCTCGGGGGACTCTGGAGGTGATCGTGGTGTGTTGGGAAGAGAAGCCCTTTGCAGTAGGTGCTTGTGCTACATTCAGATAGGTCGAAGTAGATCTATATGTGAGGGCAGTTTCATGGAGTTGGAGAACAGAGGAGAGGCACGGTTGTCTGTTGAATGCCGCAGATAGGTTGTGGAGGACGAGGAGGGATCATACAGTCACAAAGGATCGGATATAAACGATCTGAAAAAATGTTTCTGAAAAAATTATTAGAAGTAAAAGCTGACAAGTCCCCAGGTCCTGACAGACTTCATCCTAGGGTCTTAAAAGAAGTGGCTGCAGAGATAGTAGATGCATTGGTATTAATTTTCCAAAATTCCCTAGATTGTGAAAGGGTCCTATCAGATTGGAAAATAGTGAATGTAACTCCTCTATTCAAGAAAGGAGGAAGACAGAAAGCAGGAAACTACAGGCCAGTTAGCTTAACATCTATCATAGGGAAAATGATAGAATCTATTATTAAGGAGGTTATAGAAGAGCACTTAGAAAATCTCAATGCAATCAGGCAGAGTCAACACGGCTTTGTGAAAGGGAAATCGTGTTTGACTAATTTATTAGAGTTCTTTGAGGAAGTAACAAGCACATGGATAAAAGGGATCCTGTAGATGTTGTGTACTTGGATTTCCAGAAGGCTTTTGACAAGATGCCACATCAAAGGCTACTGCACAAAATAAGAGCTCATGGTGTAGGGGGTAACATATTAGCATGGATAAAGGATTGGTTAGATCACAGGAAACAGAGACTAGGCATAAATGGGTCATTTTTAGGTTGGCAAGATGTAACGAGTGGAATGCCACGGGGATCAGAGCTCGGGCCTCAACTATTTACAATCTATATCAATGACTTGGATGAAGGGACCGAATGTATGGTTGCTAAATTTGCTGATGACACAAAGGCAGATAGGAAAGTAAGTTGTGAAGAGGATATAAGGAGTCTGAAAAGGGATATAGGTAGGTTAAGTGAGTGGGCAAAAATTTGGCAGATGGAGTATAATGTGGGAAAATGTGAACTTGTCCACTTTGGCAGGAGGAATAGAAAAGTGGTATATTATTTAAATGGAGAGAGATTGCAGAGGTACAGAGGGATCTGGGTGTCCTCGTATATGAATCACAAAAAGTTAGTATGCAGGTACAGCATGTGATTAGGAAGACAAATGGATTGTTGTCATTTATTGCAATGGAATATAAAAGTAGAGATGTTTTGCTACAGTTGTACAGGGCATTGGTGAGACCACATCTGGAATACTGTGTGCAGTTTTGGTCTCCTTATTTAAGAAAGGACATAATTGTTTTACAGGTGGTTCAGAGAAGGTTTATTCGACTGATTCCTGGGATGAGGGGGTTATCTTATGAAGAAAGGTTGGACAAGTTGGGCCTGTATACATTGGAGTTTAGAAGAATGAGAGGTGATCTTATTGAAACATATTAGATCCTGAGGGGACTTGAAGGGGTAGATGCTGAGAGGATGTTTCCCCTTGTGGGTGAGACTAGAACTAGGGGTCACAGTTTAAAAATAAGGGGTCTCCCATTTAAGACAGAGATGAGGAGAAATGTTTTCTCTCAGAGGGTTGTGAGTCTGTGGAACTCCCTTCGCCAGAGAGCGGTGGAGGCAGGGTCATGAATATTTTTAAGGCTGAGTTAGATAGATTCCTGATTAACAACGGAGTCAAAGGTTATGGTAGATAGATGGGAAAGTAGGGTTGAGCTCACAATCAGATCAGCTATGATCTTATCAAATGGCAGAGCAGACTCTATCTGTTGATGGCTTGTCTTCATTCAGGAGCACTGCTTCATAAACTCTTACTTCATTCTCATTGCGTTGACATGAGGATTCCTTACACACAAGGGTTGATTATCCTCCCTGTTGCCCACCTCCCTCCCCCCCCCTCCCCCCCAAGGTGGAAGGTACCCAAAATATCTGTATTTCCAGGTTCAGGTCATAAACTTAAGCTTCTCTGTTCTAAGGAGAACAATCCCTGCTTCTCCAATCTCTCCGTGTAACTGAAGTCCCTCACCCCTGGCACCATTCTACAAAATCTCTTCTGCACTCTCTCTAAGACCTTGCCATTCTTAAAGTGTGGTGCCCAGAACTGAACACAATATTCCAGCTCAGGCCTAACCAGTGTTTTATAAAAGTTTAGCATAACTTCCTTGCTTTAGTACTCAAAGCCTCTATTAATAAAGCCCAGGATCCCATATGCTTTTTAACAGCCTTCTCAACTTGTCCTGCCACCTTCAAAGATTTGTGTATGTGCACCCCCAGGTCTCTCTGTTCCTGCATCCCTTTTAAAATTGTACTATTTAGTTTATATTGCCTCTCCTCATTCTTCCTACCAAAATGCATCACTTCACACTTCTCTGCATTAAATTTCATCTGCCATGCGTCTGCCCATTTCACCAGTCTGTCTATGTCCTTCCGAAGTCTGTTACTATCCTCCACATTATTTACTACATTTCTGAGTTACGTGTCATCTGCAATTTTTGAAATTATACCCTCTATACCCAAGTCCAGGTCATTAATATATAATCAAAAAGAACAGTGGTCCTAATGCTGACCCCTGGGGAATACCACTGTATACATCCCTCCAGTCAGAAAAAGAACCGTTCATCACTATTCTCTGCTTTCTGTCCCTCAGCCAATTTAGTATCCATGCTGCCTCTGCCCCTTTGATCCCATGTGCTTTAATTTTGCTAACAAGTTGATTATGTGGTACTTTATCAAAAGCCTTTTGAAAGTCCATATACACAACATCAACTGCACTACCCTCATCAACTGCCTCTGATACTTCATCAAAGAACTTAATCAAGTTAGTCAAACACGATTTTCCTTTAACAAATCCATGCTGACTTTCATTTATTAGCCAATACTTTTCCAAGTGTGAATTTATTTTGTCCAGGATTATTGTCTCTAAAAGTTTTCCCACCACTGACGTTAGGTTGACAGGCCTGTAATTGCCGGGTTTATCCGTCTCCCTTTTTTTGAACAGGGGTGTAGCATTTGCAATCCTCCAGTCCTCCGGCATCATCCCCATATCAAAGGAGGATTGGAAGATCGTGGCCAGAGTCTCTGCAATTTCCACCCTTCCTTCCCTCAGTAACCTCGGATGCATCCCATCTGGACCAGGTGACTTTTCTACTTTGAGTACTGCCAATCTTTTACGTACCTCCACTTTATCTATTTTTATCCTATCCAATATCACTACTATCTCCTCCATTACTGCTACAATGGCATCATCCTCTTTGCTAGTGATGTTGGATGCGAAATAATCATTTAGTACCTCAGCCATACCCTCTGCCTCCACAAGAATCTTTCTTTTTTTGGTTCCTAATTGGTCCCATCCTTCCTTTGACTACCCTGTTACTATTTATATGTTTATAAGAGACTTTTGGATTCCCTTTTATGTTATCCGCTAATCTATTCTCGTACTCTCTCTTTGCCCATCTTATTCGCTTTTTTAGACCTCCTCTGTACTTTCTGTATTCAGCCTGGTTCTCTACTGTGTTATGAACCTTACATTTGTCATAAGCCTCCTTTCTCTGTTTCATTTTAATCTCTATATCTTTAGTCATCCAGGGAGCTCTAGCTTTGGATCCCCACCCCTGTAGGGATGTATCTACTTTGTACCCGAACCAACTCCTCCTTGAAGGCCTCCCATTGTTCAATTTCTGTTTTGCCTTCCAATTTTTGATTCCAATCCACCTGGGCAAGATCCCTTTTTAACTCACTGAAATTTGCCCTCCTCCAGTTAAGCATTTTCACATTTGATTGTTCCTTGTTCTTTTCCATAACTATTCTAACCTAATGATATTATGATCACTGTTCCCCAAATGCTCCCCCACTGAAACATAGTCCACCTGCCCCACTTCATTCCCTAGAACTAGATCCAGCATTGTTTCCTCCCTGGTTGGGATGGAAGCACACTGCTCCAGAAAGTTCTCTTGAAATAATTTCAGGAATTCCTCCCCCCTTTGCTCTTTGTCCCAGTCCTTATTGGGATAATTGAAGTCCCCTATTATTATTACTCTATAGTTCTTGCATCTTTCTGTAATTTGCCTGCAAATGTTCTCCTCCATCTCCTTCCCACTATTTAATGGCCTATAATATACACCCAGTAGCATAATAGCTCCTCTATTGTTCCTTAATTCTAACCAAATAGATTCTGTCTTTGACCCCTCAACTACATCATCCCTTTCCAGTGCTTTAATAGTTTCTTTGATCAATACAGCCACTTCCCATCTTTTCTTTCCTTCCCTATCTTTCCTGATTACCTCGTATCCAGGAATATTAAGTACCCAATCCTCCCCTCCTTTAATTGCCCCACTCTTTGTCAATCACTCCCCCCTCCCCTCCCACCCAGGACCTACCTGACAACCGCTGCCAGTGATGCAGCGGTCCAAAATTGAAATACCCTGAACTGGCGAGCTGCTGGGAATGCCCAGCAGGTGTCTGCAGCTTGCTGGTCTCATGTAAATGAGGCCCAAGACCCAATACCGGGTGTGCCTCGGACCTACACATTTTGGTGCAATTTTTAGGCCAATATTCAGAATGTATATTTCAATGGCAAGCTAGGAAAATGATTTGCATGTTGATCTTCTTGAATAATATAGCTCAGTGGCATGGCTGGGCCTGGGCCTACCCAGGCATGCTGGTAACTCCTCCTTACCTGTGTGCTGGTGTGCTAGGTCACAGGCTTTCCGGAATCGGTATCCATGAGAGCTGAAGTAATAGATGAGGTCATAATGATACTGGAAGGTTCTAAATCGGTGAGTAGCAAGGTATCCGAGTTCATAAACGGCCTGGATGTAGGAGTTATTACTGGAAAATGGAAACAGAATTCAGATAAAAGAATCCTTGAATTTCCATTTGGTTAATAGTTATTATGACATCATGATGTTGAATTACTGGCATTTACATTAATGTATCATATTTGGAACCGTTTCCATTCACTTGCTGTCATAAAGATAGAGTTGAAATTCACTAAGTGTGCGCTGTGGCACAATTGGTAGCACTCTTATATTTGGGACATCCTGAGGTCGTGAAAAGCGTTAGTCTTTCTTTCTTAACTGGTCATTCATCTCATTACTGCTCTTGGGATTTTGCTGCGTGTAAATTGGTTACTATCTTTGCTTATACAACAACAGTGAGCACATTTCAAATGTAATTCATTGGATGTGAAGCACTTTGGGACATCCCTGAGGATGTGGTAAAGTGCTGTAGAGGTGATTCTTCAATTAGACAATGCCCAATAAGGAGTAGCACTTGCAGGGCGCTCAGGTTGGGAAATCCAATGGATGGAAAATCACAGGCTGACCTGCACTCCCCGCTGATCACAGAATTACCCCTTATAAAGATGTTAGTTCTTTCTTTCTTGGAGGCAGAATGGTTAATGTTATAAGTTTGCCACCATAAGACCGAGCCAGCCAGAGACAGAAAGGGAAATTTTAACTTTCCCCACTGTGCAGAAAAGGAGTGGGTGAGCAGTTAAAATGGAGTGGCTTCATTTCCCACTCCATTCCCAGCAATTTCCAATTTTAATGTCACTGGTTTTGGTGGCAGTTAAGGCTGGACTCAGGAGTCTCATGCGTAGATGCTAATCAGGGTCTTGTGGTGGAATTTCAACTGGGGCCTGAGCAGGGAAGCTGCGGTGGCTTTCCCGCTAGGCAAAGGCAGGTCTGCCATTGGTCTGCAAACAGAAGAGGCGCTTCAGGTAAGTGTAAAATTTCCCTTTGTGGGGCCAGGAGGAGCAGGAGTGACTGCCCAATCTTCCCCTGCTGGCAGTCGTTCTGTGCTCGCTTCATGCCTTTTCTGGATAGGAAGTGGACCGACAGCATTTAAATGAAGGCCGGGGTTAAAATACCACGCGTCTGAAACTTAATCTAGCGACTACGTTTTGCAATTGTCCCGCACCCCCGCCTGCCTGAAACCCACTCTGGGTTAAAATCAACCCCAGAGAGATTCACTGAGTTCTAGGTTAAAATCTAATTAAAATCAAGGTTACCAATGGAAGAGTAGCAGGGCTCCACTTTAGATATATCTTCTTTTACCCATGAAGAGGTTTCTTTATCTCATGCCTCCTTCAACCACCTGCTCTGTTCACTCCCCAGCTAGCCTCTACTCACAAGCACCACATTCCTTTCCCCAGTGCAGATAGACCTTGACCTTTGTTTGCTTCTTTCTCACTGCCTCACTTCAAAACTGCCCTCTTGCTCGCTCCTGAGTCTCTGCTGTTTGTGTATATATAAAAAATTGAGTTGTCCGCGCTGTATGCCTATTTCAATCTCATTGATTCATCATAACCACATTAATGTACTACTGTCACATAATTACCAGGGACCTATCCTTGAGTTGCTGTTCTCAACTGCAGCCTTACTCACTGTAAGGACCTCTCAGCTCTAGGCCCTGGGTTTTGATGCTTCCCGCCTGAGTTATCTAAAGTCCAGTTTCCTGTTTGCTAATGTCAGGTTCCAGGTCCACTCAAGTGCATTAATGCCAACTAGAAAACTTGTACAAGCTGATTAACTGATTAAAAAAAGCTGACACAGGCCCCAAAAGCTGACAAGACAAGAACGTCCCTAGCATGTGAAAACAAGTAGCTACACAGACTTTGAAACTTAACCTGCAGGTATATACGATGGTCCCAAAATTTCAAGTCCCGCGACACGCTGCCATAAGTGAGGTGGTCAAGACCTCCACCTACCGAATTGACCATTTCTACCTTCTCTCTCCCCTTCATTTCCACTTTCCCTCTCTGTTTCATTACTATCTATTTCTCCCTTTTGCTGCCATCCATTTCATCCTTTCACTATCATCTATTTCCCCTCTTTTACTGCCAGCTGTTTCTTTCTTTCATTGACATCCATTCCCACCTACACTGTACAAAAATATGTGAGAGTCATACAGAGAGAGAGAGAGAGGGTGAGAAAGTGGAAAGCAAATAGTCTAATGACTATGAGTGAAGTTATCATATGAAGGAGTAATACATCACTATCAAATTATCTTTTTGCTGTTTTAACAAAGGTATTAAAATAAACAGCTTAATGTCCTTGTTAAAAAAGTGGAGACAAATCATATATGAGCACGTTGAGTGTTCAAACAACATTGCTCACACTAATTTCTAGACTAGAGCAACGAAGACAAATAATTTGACAGTGGAAGATTAACATAGAGACAGCTACAGGAAGAGAGAGACTCAAATTTTATTTTTATTTTTATCTGTGAGCAACTATTAATAATAAAAAGAATGCATAAAAAGTTACTTTCTAACACTTTCAATTCCTAACCTTTCAATCTGACAGTTGCTGTGATAACTGAAGGCACACTTCAGAATACTATCCAACGTCATAAGGCTGAGATGATGGTAGAGCTCCACAGTCTGTTCTTTTGTGCTGATCAGCTCCAGTTTGTCCTGTGGAAATAGATATAATTCATTTACAGCTCATCTAGGGCTGCAATAACACCATAACTGTAGTGCCAGTGCAGAATGGTTTCACTTCACACTGCTTTAGTCATAATATAAATCTGGAGTCAGGGCTCGCTTGACACTGGAACCAATCGGAGTGAGACTAATAGAATCATAGAAAGTTTACAGCACGGAAGGAGGCCATTCAACCCATCGAGTCCGCGCCGGCTCTATGTAAGAGCAATCCAGCTAGTCCCACTCCCCCGCTCTATCCCCATAGCCCGGAAAATTATTTACTTTCAAGTACTTACCCAGTTCCCTTTTGAAGGCCATGATTGAATTTGCCTCCACCACCCCCTCAGGCAGCGCATTCCAGATCCTAACCACTCGTTGTGTAAAAAAGTTTTTCCTCATGTCACCTTTGGTTATTTTGCCAATCACCTTAACTCTATGCCCTCTGGTTCTTGACTCTTCCACCAATGGGAACAGTTTCTCTCTATCTACTCTGTCGAGACCCTTCATGATTTTGAATACCTCTATCAAATCTCCTCGCAACCTTCTCTGTTCCAAGGAGAACAACCCCAGCTTCTCCAGTCTATCCATGTAACTAAAGTCCCTCATCCCTGGAATCATTTTAGTAAATCTTATAATCTTTTCTGCACCCTCTCTAAGGCCTTCACATCTTTCCTAAAGTGCGATGCCCAGAACTGGACACAATACTCCAGTTGTGGCCGAACTAGTGTTTTATAAAGGTTCATCATGACTTCCATACTTTTGTACTCTATGCCTTGATCCCGTATGCTTTTTTAACCGCTTTCTCAACCTCCCCTACCACCTTCAACGATTTGTGCACATATACCCCCCAGATCTCTCTGTTCCTGTATCCCTTTTAGAATTGTGCCCTCTAGTTTATATTGCCTCTCCTCGTTCTTCCTACTGAAATGTATCACGTTGCATTTTTCTGCGGATTTGCGCCAATGAATCAGGAGACTCACCTACTTATGCTCTGCATCGCTGGATTGATCGTAATTTGCAGGGTCAGCTTATTTAAACATCTAATGGTGGTTCTCTAGCACAAACCCCATGTAAAACGAAGGTTTTGTGCTGGGTGCTTGGAAATTAGGAGTGCAGCCTTTAAACACCAAGTCAGACTGAAGAATGCAGTAGATGGCTGGGAGAGTAATAAGTAAGTAGGAAAGTGTTTGGATCATTAAGGTCACAGTAAGGTAGCTGCACTGGATGGCTCATGTGTGATTTTGTCCCACTTTTCATTGGAGATTTGGCACAAACAGCCAAAGAAGGGAGAAGGACATTGCAAAATAGAACAAAATAAGAGCGGGCAATTTTAGTGAGTCCAATTTCCAAACCCTCCCTGAAGAGATTCAGCAAAGCAGAGAGAGACAGTTAGGTCTCCATGGGAGGAAGTTGCAAAAAAAAGCATCACTTGCTATGTGGCACTGGCACTAAATTTCATCTCTCTATCCATAGAAATTCAGAGCAGTGCTGCAAGAATTTCAATAATCTGACCAGGGCAGGCAAGGTAATAAACTGACTACTCTCCCTTTTTTTTCTTGAGTGCCATAAATACGAGCACACCCTCCACCCTCTAAAATTAAGAACTGCACAACTAATCCTTCACACTGTACTCTTCTCAGGGGAGTCATTGGGCGTCATTTTAGCACCCGCTATCGGGTGCGTTCCTGGCGGGGGGGCTCCGAAAATTGGAGAATCCCGGAGCTGGACCGGAGCCCGCCCCGAACCCGCGCACTTCCGGGTTCCCCGCTGACGTGCCGACGTGCGCGCGCAGCCCCCGCTGGTGGGAATCCCGCAGGCAATTCAAGCCAGCGAGGTTCCACTTGAAGGTATTTATTTAGGTATTTCAGGTCATTAACTGACCTGATTAAGGGATTATGTGAGGAGGGGTGGGATTTTAGAACAAACTAGGACTGTTTCCCACACTGGGGGAAACACTCCCAGGTCAAATGGACATGTTGCAGCTGTCAGCCTGTGGCAGCTGCAAAGGTCCATTTGACAGGGTTGGGGTGGGGGGAGACCCTCACCCATTACAGGAGGCCACTCTGTCACTTGGGACAAAGTTTGGCCTCCACCACCCTCCTCCTGACAGTCAAAGTCACCAACCTGCACACTTACCCCGGGGTCCGGAGACATGTACCTACCTTGCGGACCCCCTCAGATGTACATCTTCCGGATGGGGGCCGCCGTAGCTGCAGTCATGACCTCCTCGGAGGGCGAACAGCATCACCAGCCTCGCCATCCACGCCGTCCACCTCTGACACATGGAGCTCCACAACAGAGTGCTGTGACACATCCACCTGTACAGCAGGAGAGAGGGCTACCGCAGAGGGAGATGCGTCGCAGAGGGCACTACCCTCGCCACAGGTTCCACAGACCGAGGCTCAGCCTCCTGGACCTCTCTGAGCAGCAGTGCACACGGAGGCTCAGAGTCACTCGACATATAGCCGTGGACATCTGCAGCCTCTTTCATGTCGAGCTGCTCCTGGCTGGCCCGAGCACCATCTTCTTACCTGTCGCTGTCAAAGTCACCACTGCCCTCAACAACTTCTCCTCCGCATCCTTCCAGGGTGCAACCGGGGACATCGCCGATGTCTCTGTCGTCTGTGCAGAAGAGCCCTGCAAATACACCTACATCCACTCTGCAGTGACACAATGGGTGGCATCAGTTGTGGGTCCTCATAGTGATCCTCAGGAGCGGGCATTATTGCACAAACCAGACAGGATTCGTGAAGACATGGCAGTAGTGGTGCCAATATAATATGTAATGTGAGTTGTTCAGAAATTCAATATAAGTAACACCTATGACAAACCCTCAAAAACCCTTGTGCATCCTCTTCATGCTCACGACACGTTTGCCTTACGCTGCCTATTGCACATATGTGATGCATGCCCTGTGGCTGCAGCACAGGTAGTGGCAGGTTGAGTGAGGCTGGCCGTGAAAGAGATGCACGAGAGGGTGAGTATGAGATAGAGCCATGAGATTGTATGAGGATTGGGTTGAGTGGTAGTGGCGGGATGAGTACTGGCGAGGTGAGTAAGTGCAGGTAAGATGAGGATGAGGTTTGAGTGGGTATGAGGGGTGCTGTGACAGAGTAGTGTTGGCAGTGCTGAAGGAGATGTGGGGTGGGGGCAGTGCTGTGGCAGACGGAATGTAGGGGAAAGACTACGTGTACTCACTTTGGCTGACCTACTGAGGTCATTAGAGCGCCTCCTGCACTGTATGCAGGTGGGCGATATGTTGGTTGCGCTGGTGACCTCCTCCGCCACCTCGAGCCAGGCCTTCCTGGTGGCAGAGGCAGGCCGCTTCCTCCTGCCCGCTGGGGGGAAGATCTCTGTCCTCCCCCTCCTCCTCACCCCATCTAATGATACCTGGAGTGAGGCATCATTAAACTGGGAGCAGCCTTCCCCATGGGCTGCTCCATGCTGTAATTTTTGCTATTTGTTGCAGCATCTGTCAGTGGAGGACTGCCCCTTTAAATAGAGCTCCTCCAGCTGACAGATCTTACTGCGCATGCGCAGCCCGCCTGACACGCAGATCAGCAGTGGGGAACCCGGAAGACCAGGTAAGTGGATCCAATTAGTGGATTGTCTGCTACGATCGCGCGGGAAGCTGACTAATTTCACCGGGCGCGTTACCCACGTGCCCGATAGCCCCCCCCGCCGAGAACCCGCAGCCCTGGTAACATCGGGCCCATTAAGTCTGGGATCTCACAGCATGTGTCACTATCTCCCCAACAGCAATTGTTTGCATGCAGAACCTTAAAAATCCTTCCTCCATTTTAAGAAGGTGGTACTACCAGAACTTTGACATCAGTTTCCCAATGCCACCTGAGAGAAAGCCCTCAATTGCTTGCCTTAGACTAATTCACTCAATCTTGTGGCAGGAGAAACTTGGCCACTGAAATTGAACAACAAAAACAATAACAACTTGCATTTATATAGCATCTTTAACGTAGTAAAACGTCCCAAGGTGCTTCACAGGAGTGTTATCAAACAAAATTTGACACCGAGCCACATAAGGAGGTATTCGGACAGATGACCAAAAGCTTGGTCAAAGAGGTAGGTTTTAAGGAGCGTTTTAAAGGAGGAGAGAGAGGTAGAGAGGCAGAGAGGTTTAGGGAGAGAATTCCAGAGCTTAGGGCCTAGGAAGCTGAAGGCATGGCTGCCATAAGTGGAGCAGTTAAAATCGGGGATGCGCAAGAGGCAAGAATGGGAGGAGCGCAGAGATCTTGGAGGGTTGTAGGCCTGGAGGAGGTTACAGAGATAGGGAGGGGCGAGGCCATGGAGGGATTTGTAAACAACGATGAGGATTTTAAAATCGAGGCGTTCCCAGACTGGGAGCCAATGTAGGTCAGCGAGCACAGGGGTGATGGAGAACGGGACTTGGTGCAAGTTAAGATACGGGCAGCAGAGTTTTGGATGAGCTTAAGTTTATGGAAGGTGGAAGATGGGAGGCCAGCCAGAAGAGCATTGGAGTAGTCCAGTCTGAAGGTAACAAAGGAATGGATGAGGGTTTCAGCAGATGAGCTGAGGCAGGGGCAGAGACAGGTGATGTTACGGAGGTGGAAGTAGGCAGTCTTGGTGATGGAGTGGATATGTGGTCGGAAGCTCATCTCAGGGTCAAATAGGATGCTAAGGTTGCGCACGGTCTGGTTCAGCCTCATACAGTGGCCAGGGAGAGGGATGGAGTCGGTGGCTAGGGAACAGGGTTTGCAGTGGGGACCAAAGACAACGGCTTCAGTCTTCCCAGTATTTAGTTGGAGGAAATTTTTGCTCATCCAGTACTCGCACAAGCAGTGTGACAAAATAAGAGACAGTGGAGAATCCACAAGGAAATTCACCTCATGAGCATTTCTGTGCTGAGAACCTAGGCTATCAAGAAAATGGCCTAAACTCATCTCACGCAAGGATTTTACAATCAAATAAAAAGAGGAGATGTTCATCCCATCAGTCTGGGCTGGTTTCAAATGCATTCCCCAGGAGTGAAAAGTTGACGTGCTTACTCACTGCAATAAGCCTCCAGAACATCCTTGTCAGAAAATCACAGATCAAACACCTTGTGATTTAAGCATTATCATCAGAAGCCTCATAAAAACATACCAGCATGATTTTGGTGCACTCTGCAATCAGCTGCACGTATGACTTCAATACATCATAGTGGAATCCAGGTGTCAAGAGTCGGCGATGACGATACCACTTCTGTCCACTGCTTATTAGTAAACCATCACCTGCAATTCATAGAGGATCATTTCTGAACACAGGGGTTGTGTGTCCTATATTGCCAGTGAAATCATTAGCCTCTGGCTCTTATCTTGTAAATAGTTGGATGGTTCATTTTTTTAAAAAGCAAAAATGGAGCCCTCCTAATGATTTAGTTGGTAAATGTATTGCACAATGTGGAACTAAGCCATAGAGATCAGGAAGATCCCAGGTTTGATTTCCTAATTTAGTTGATCTTAGCCAGGGTGACAGTAGGATTATTCAATGGGTCTCGGAGTTCTTGGGGTGGGAAGGGTAGAAATCAATCAGGATTTCCGCTCCTGATTGCTATCCAGAGACTCTTTCTGGAAAGTGCACCTGTGTGGGTGTCTGGTGAGTACAGCATCATGCTTGGCTGTGACGGCGCCTTAGTCAAACATTCACTGTTTTGGCTCATACATGAAGAATGGCTATTTATGGAGGAGTGGTGGAGAGTGGCTGGCACTCATGGAACAATACTCCAGCATGAATTAGCTCCTTCACGGAAGGAAGTGAGAAATGGAAAAGAAACATAAAGGTAAATCAGTTCTAAATGTTGAAATTGTGTGTCTCTGTGCTTGCCTGCATGCATGTGAAAGGGATTGTGAAGGCAGATGTTTCAATATCTAGCAATTGAAAAATTACATATTAGTTACAGCTTCACTTCAGTGCTGTCTCAAATAAACGATATACAGTGTTACATAAGGGACGAGTTTAACCCTGCCCGCCCAGCAGAAACTGGTATCTTCTATTTTAACCTGTTCTTCTGAACAGGCAGCAATGAGACCCACCTGAAACCAGCAGGGTCCTTCTTTAAATATGCAGATAGGGGCTTGACTGCTAGTTTAACTTCTGGCTTAAAAGGAGAAGTGGTTGTGGCTTTTCCGTCAGGTGAAGCTGATGGGAAGAGGGGCCGGGGCGGAAGAGGCCCAATGAGATATGGTTTTTTAAAAAAAAATTTTTACTTTCCTTGTCGGGTCGGGAGCAGCAGAAGTGCTCCTCCAGGCCCCACAAGGAAAGTTTAGGCAACTTCTGCTTCGGACTCCCCACCTTCCTGATCGTAAGACCCGCCTGAAACCCACTTCCCATGACTTACCTGAGCGCTGGGGACCGTTCCTTCGGTTCCAGCCAGCGGCTTCATGCCAAATGACATTCTGCTTCCACCCTTTGACCAGCAGCTGCTTCCCGCTGGTTTTGGGTGGACAACTGACCGGGACGTGCGGATGAGGCCTAAGTATTAAAATCTCCCGGGCCTCACGTTGCTGAGGTCAAGGGTGTTTGGTTCTCGCCTCGGACCCCACCCGCCTGATTCCCACTCAAGGTATAAATTGGGGCTGTAGTATACAAAACCAATTAAATAATACAGTGCAATTGGTGCTGAAACAGATCAAAACTACAAAAATATGGAAAGGAAGAGAAATAATTTCAAAATATACGAGCTATGTTATCTATTCAGAAAAGCGCTGAACACTGCTACTATCACCACTACTAAAAGTGCAAATTCATGTTAACCCAATACTCCACATACTGTAATGGTGCTATGAATAGGGCTCACAATACATACCGATCCAAGGAAGCATAAACCGGTAGGCCACATCATCTTTTGGTTCTGTAATATATACAAACACAACTCAGAAAAAGTACTGCAATCACAGTCCAAGTTAAATAACTTGCTCATATCTGCATTATTCATTCTTCTCTGCATTTTAAAAAGCTGGATCATTTGCCTCTGTCTTTTCTCTAATGAAAACAATTTCAGTTATATGTGTTTCTTCATAAATGAGAACTCAGAGTCTGGGAATAATCCTTATTGCTCTTCTCTAAGCTCTTTCCAATGCATTAATGTCACGTTGACGGTAGGATGCTCAAAACTACGCATATTTGAGGGCTAATCCCCCAATGGGGAACTCTTATTGTGGAGCTGAATTGCAGGGTGTGCTGATCGTGAAATTGCAGACTTGCAGATCCTGATTTTTCATCCAATTAACTGAACAGATGGAAAATCAACGGTTGTGGGCCCACAATTTCCTGATCAGCATTCCCTGTAAGAACCGCACCGAGCTGGGAGCATCTGATTGGGGAATCAGCCTATAGTTTCAACAATCATCTAAACAAAAGTAAAAATCATCTGATTTGATTTACAATCAAATAGTCTTAAGAAATGTCCCAGTACTTGATTAGCCTTGTTGATACCTGCTTCACATTGATCAGATATTTTCACTGAATGGCCAATGATCGCCCAAAATTATTTACCATGTTTGCTAGTGGGCATCTCATCATCCCGTACAGGTTTCATGTATCCTGTTTCAAAGCGTATAACCTTATATTTCTCCACAGTGAAATCCATTTACCATCCACTAACTTATCCACTTAAGGATCCTTTTGAATTTTATTAGTCTATCTTTTGCTCAACACTTGGTAAGTGACATCAGCAATTTTTTTAATATTACAAGAAATATGCTACCGGTATCTTTTGTGAATAATGGGAAACTGTTAAGGTATCTGATCCCTTGAAGATGAACAACCCCAGCTATCTAATCCTTCTTTCCCTGGAGGCAACAGGATTTTACTTGGAATGAGTGATTTGCCGTATTTTGTCTTTAAGTGAAGGTAGATTAGGGGGACAGAACCAGGCAACAAAAGTCAGGCACAAGAGTGATACAGATAGAGGAGTAGATTGAGTAGAAAGATAAGACTGGGTAGGAAATGAGAAAGGAAAGGATGGTTCAAAGGAATGGAACAGGTAGTTAATACTTGGCAGGAAAAGGATAGGGAGTTGTCAAGTAAGAGGAATATATCCTTCAAAGAGCTGGCACAGGCACGGTGCACGAAATGGCCTCCTTCTGTGCTGTATGATTCTATCTATCTATCTATCTATCTATATATATATACACACACACATATATAGCGAGAGGAATATTGAAAGATGTGCAGCTAGATAAATAGATAACTATCAAGTGGAGAGGAGCTTGGATACACTTTGAAGGTTTGGAAATGATAGAAGGGAGTGAAAATAAACTTGGAGGCTACAACATAATTGAAGAGTGGCAGACAGCAATTAGAGGCTGTCCTTGGGTGGTACAATCACTAAAACTTAAGCCAAAGCTATTACTTCATTGTTAAACTGCCCCAGGAAACTCAGTTTTCTTTTCTTTTGCTAACCGTATCTTTCCCCTTCAACTGTTCAAGACATGAATAGACTTCCGTCTGGGAGGCTCTTCCAACAATTCTTGCTCTTTTGAGCAGGACACAAGAAAAAGCTTACTGTCTGATTGGTAATCCTTCTCTCACTCCTAGCCTGCATCCTTTCTCTTTCCATTGCAAGCCTTGTTATGTCTATCAATACTATTATAGTCATTGTTCCCCTGAATTTTACATTGGCTGTGTGTGTATATGTATGTATGTATGTATGTATGATCATGGGATGAATCAGTATATCCTGTTTCCCTATTATATATTAATAAAATCATAGTGCCAAAAAATGACTTTACAATGTTACTACAGATATAAGAAATTTCCTTAAAGCTTCCATGGAGTAAGAAGTTTAAAAATCTCACATGTTAAAGGAGCAATGTTGCCATTAAGATATTGTTCGGCAATTTTATTTCATGTGGATAAAACATTATTGAACCACCAATTGCTTCTCTTGCAAAAAATGACACATAACTATTGTGGATACATTTCCTGCTGGAGAAGGTGACAATCTCCTTCAACAATTCAGATTAAGATCTGCAGCTGAAGTCATGATTGCCAATTATATTCCGAGAAAAGTCTGAATTTCTTACCTGATATTGCAAGTATAGCCTTAGCATAGTCAGGGTGATATACACCTAAGAATGCTGTAAATGGACCGAACCACACTTGGTGACCATATGGATATTTCTTTGCCCATAACACAGCCTTGTCTAAATCTGTCCCATCTTGAGAAAACTGTAATGGAAGTCAACAAGATGAAATAAAACATTGACAAACTTGAAAGAATTTACCCATGGAACCCATGCCAACCTTGACATATTCAAGATAAGTAATCACCAAGTAAGAAACAAAAGGCTCAAAGCAGAGCTCAAGAATACTCTCTTAACCACTGAAAGTGAACAGAAGCTGCTGCCTTAAATCATACAAAGGGTGGGATGGGGATTTATTTTGCCAGTTTTCTCTCCTCCTCTCCTGAAGGTATTGATTCACACTGGGGGTTAACTTTATCAATTCCGGCAGTTCTCCAGTCTTTTACCAAAATGGCCATTCATCACAAGTAACCCTAGACTATAGAAGTGTTAACAGGCTATTCAAGCATGGTAGGCATTACATTCGAGCATGATCCTTTTTTCACTTGAAGTTCAAACACTTTCCAGCAGGGGTCACTAGATAAAGAGTAAGAATCCTGGATAATTTATTCCTCCCTAGCCCAGGGGCAGTGAGGCCAAAGTAGCGCCCATACTAATGTCGTGGCTGTGATTAGCTATTTTAGGACAGACTGGGATTGATCCTGGGATTTTCCTTGTCTGTATATCTTGGTTCTACAGCTGTCAGTGTGTTTACCAACAGAAGCGTCAGGAAGTTGCTGTAATCTTTTCATTATTATTAACAATAATAATATTTGATTGGACTTATTCTGATCAATATGCTGAATGAGCAAAATCTAACATCCTTGAACTAATTGAATCTTTAATAAAAAAAACTGTTAAGCGGTTGAACGTAACAAGAGCCATTATCAAAGATCAAATTTAATGCACACCCAGGCACACCTTTAGAGTTTTTTTATGCTTAGCAAAGTCTGCACATAATTTCACTAGCTAATTAAAGGTCAGTGTGAGTCAAGACTTCTCTCGAGTGCTGGCATCACAATCCAGCATTAACAGTTTGCAAGTTTGGACGGGTAGACAGAGGCAGTGTAGGAAAAAATAAAATGAGGGCATAAAAATATTCAAGGACCGCTCAGGGGAGAAGGTGAGAGAGAGCATTGAGAGAACATGACATATGAAAGAGAGTACATAGAGAGTAAGGTGTGCAAGAGAGGCAGAAATCTCAGGGAGAGGGGAACAAACTCTCAAGGAACAAGGAGAGAGAGTTCAAAGGAGAGAGAGGGAGCACAGAGAACAAACAAGCCTGAGTTCATAGAACAAAGTACAACAGAAAGAAAGCAAATTATGTAATATGATAAATTGGAAATGCACTTCCATAACACTTTCTCACATTGAAACTTCACAAACTGCTCCACACAATTAACTATTATTGAAATGACTGTTATACAGGCCAACCCAGTAGCTATTCTGCAACAGCAATCTCTGGTAAACAGCTACGAGATGAATGACCGGCTGATCTACTTTTTTTTGGTGGCATTGGTTGAGGAGAGAATAATGGCCAACAGCAGGAGAACTCAATGCTTTTCTTCAAATAGTGCCATGGATCTTTATCCTCAAAGACCTGAACAGAAAATGTGCAGGGGGTCTCTCCAAAATTTCCAAATATGCGTTCCCAGCGATCGAGGGTCTCCATTGGGTGTGAGATTTCACAAAATTGAGTCAAATGATTCATCTCAAGGATGACACTTCTGACAATACAGTGCTCGTTCAGTACTGCACCGAAGCACCAACCTAAATTGCAACCTCAAACACTGTTATAGGGCTGAAACTCAAAATCTTATTAACTAAGGGTGAGAGTGCTACTAACTGAACTGAGTTGCCACAGCAACACGTGATGATAGAACAGAGAGAAAAATTATCTCTCTTTTTCTGTTATGTATGCTTAAATTGTATGTTTTGAAGCAATAGTAAAAATCAATAAATTAACAAAATCGCATGTGCTGGCTATGCTGAGAGTGCTGGCTATGCTGAGAGTGCTGGCTATGCTGAGAAAGAGAGTACTCAAAGAACAAGCAACATCATTTGATTTTTTGATGAATTTCATACATACCTCAAGTGCATGCCCATATAGCCAGTGTGCTGGGGGTCCGGGGAAAGGTTTCATCGCCTCTATCAACATCCATCTCTTGCGAAAAAGTTTCAATAATTTGATCAGAATGGATGCTAAACAAATAGCAGCTATTAAATAAATCAGCTGATTTAGATCTACAGTATACGAGAACATTTTCCGCAATTGCGTGAATACTATCTTTGTAATAACAGTATGCCAGGAAGAGATGTCAAAACACTTGCAGGTCTGGAGTCCCAACTGAGGAGAATTCACACGGAATCTGCCTTTTAATAGCTATGCCTCGAACATAAAACAAAATCTGATAACCAACCCACTGCACATGCTCCAATTCTTAAACCTGGTGGTTTCGCAAATCAGTGTTTTAGTTGTAATCTAGATATCATTTTGTCATTGGTTTTACATTATAATTGCAAGTATTGTGTAATTATTGTGTAAATATTGTGAAATCTGCAACAGCTAGTGGCGATTACTGTTGTGGAGCACAGATGCCCTCCCATACATCACTGTGGCAATAAATGGTTATCCTGCAGTAGTACCAACTTATGATCGAGGGGAAATCAATTGTAAAAGACAATGAAGCCTTCCACAGAAACTTTGCAATATCTCACTGCAATTTTCCATAGCAAATTTACACAAACTATCCAAATGTGTAAAAAGGAGGCTGCACCATGACTTTGTTTATTGAATATTGTTCAGAATATAATCTAAAGGAGTTGCCCTGATTACATTAAAAGAAAAATAGATATAAATGCTATTACTCCTGGCACTCCCAGGTCAGGCACAGGGCAGGCTGCATGCAGAGTAGAGCTCCCTTTGTCAGACTTAACAATTTACTTTAATCTTAAATTCAGAAGGGCACGTCTACTATGTGATTTTTTTTTTTTCTGTTCCCCAAGCTTTCGAAAAAACTGCAACTTCACTATGACATGACATTAGACAAAGTAACTGTTAAACTGATTCAGTTAAAATTTACAAGTTAACCTTAGATGTGATGCTCAGGAGCAAAGTCTGGTTATAGATGCTATTGATTTTATTCACTCTTAGCTAAATTTTATTTTTTTGAATTTCTTCTAAGCTTGACTTTTTTGAGAATGTTACAGACAAACTACATACTGTAACTCTTCATGAGATAGTGTTAGATTTTCATGAAACTTTTGACAAAGTCATCCATGAAAGATTCCTTTAACAAGTGTGTAACTGTAAAGAATAATCAATACATCTTGCAGTCAACATCAAATCAGTTCCAGAGAGGTCCTCATGTAAATTGAAGAATGTCAGCTTTAGGTTAGTTTGCAGTCCCCCCTTTTTCTCCCCTGAAGTTGCTGGGGTAAAGGGCAGGCTTCCTGTACCTCAGCCACGTGACCATGGGGATCATTTTTACCTTTGCCACCTGGACGGTGACCTGGTGATGCGGATCATCCCTTGTAGAAGCCGCCCACTTTTTGTTGCATTGATTTCAATGTACCGACAGAGGATGTCACAAAAGATTTACAGAAAAGCTATAAAATTGGGCAGACAAATGGAAAATGGAATTGAACACTGGTTAATGCAAAATATTGCACATTGGTCAAAAATTGTGCATTTAACTATACAATAAATTAGATTAATTTGAGTAAAAGACTTAGAAGGGGATCCTGGAATGACAGTATACTCTCTACTTTTAATGTCTGGTCAACATAGTAGAGCAATGCAAAAAAAAAACATTAAAGCGGTGGGATAAATAGTGAGAACAGTAGAGTACAAATCTCCGGATATTATGCTGGGGCTTTACAAAGCACTGGTCAGACCACACTTCAAATACTGTGTTCAGTGTTAATCACCAGAGCACAAAAATATATGCAAGAATTTGAGAAAGTGCCAAGGACAGCAATGGAGGAGTTTCTAGGATGTATCTAGAATTATTTCCTTAATCAGTATGTTGCAAAACTAACAAGGTGAGGTGCAGTGCTAGATCTGGTTCTGGATAATGAAACAGGATAATTAAGTGACCTGAAGTTGGGATGCAGTTGGAATATAGTGAACATAAGCTATTTAAGGTGGCATTGCAAATATATAAAGAAAAACAGCAGTCAAAGATAAAAGTGTCAGACTAGAAATTAATTCATTTCAGTGGAATGAAAGGCCCAAATTAATTGGTTGGAAAAAATGAAAGATTAAACAGTTGACCAGTAGTGGGACATATTTAGAAACAAGACAGGTAAAGCACAGGTTAAATACATTGGTCTCAATTTTAACAGGAGGGCGGGAATGGTGCATGCAAACCCCAAAGTGGGCACCCAGAAGCGAGACTGACATTGAGTTTAAAGCTTGAATGTACCTCATAAAGGGAGGTTACATTCACTGAAATGAAACACCAGTATAAGTTGCAACAGAGAAGCTGCAAAAGTTTCAGCTGGCAAGAGAGGAAGGAGGTCCCCAGGTTGTCTGATGCCTCCCTAGAGATGCTGTTGTCAGCCGTGAAGGTCATTTGGGATGTCCTATTCCCCAGAAGTGAGAAGAAGAAACCCAACAATCTCACCAAGAAAACATGGCTAGAGGTGATGCAAGAAGTGAACAGTAGGAGCATCACCCAGAGGACCTGGATCCAGTAACAGAAAAAATTCAATGACCTCCCTAGATCAGGAAAGGTGAGTACAGCTCCTCCTTTACTCATCTCTTGCCGTGCACCTGATACAGTCCCTCTCCTCCCTCCTCCACCATTCGTATCAATCACCACCCTTACCTCACCCCAATCACAAGGGCACACTGTACCACCTCTCAACCTCAGTCCTAACACTTTCATCTCCTGCTTCCTCCCTTCATTGCTGCCACTCATGCCGTCCCCATCTCATCTGCTCTCAATTGTTCAACTTGTACCTCCTCTCATCACTCCTTCACAATTCACACTCAAGCAACTTACTGCACACTATGACGTCCCCACTCTCATACCATCTTCCTTTTCTCCCCTCTCACCTTATGCACTACATCCAAAAGCACCACACATCTTCACTAGCCACTCATAACTCTCCTTCCCCCTTTTGCAGGAGAAAAGAGCGCACAATAATATGAGAGTGACAGGAGCAGTGGAGCCAGTTTGAGATCCTTACCCTGACAGAGAAAAAAGGACTGGAGGTTAGTGGGGCCTGCACACTGCCAGCATTGGAGATGGCAAGGTTAGCAGCTCCGTTGAGTGTGTGACTGTTTCTTACTTGTACCCCTTCATCTACCACAAGCAACTGCCCCTTCGAAGCCTAAACCAGTATGGTAAAGACTTTCACGTGCTCCTATCCAGCTTTTCATTGCCACCCTAACTTCTCCCTTTCTTCTTCCCTCTAGGCCCTTCTCATCACCATGAACAACCGCTTTCTCTTGCAGAGAAGACACCTCATTACCTCTCAACCAACACCCAACGTGGTGCCTAAAAGCCGCCTGGGCCAGACTGCCCTGGCAGAAGCTGAGGATTGCAGTCTGTAGCCAAGACCTCAAGAGACTGAACACTTAAGAGGTCGGCGGCCACGCGCATCTCAAGAGTCCCAGCTGAATCCACAGCAGCCCACGACCAGCTCTGCTCAATTCACTGGGATTGCATTTTGTAAAAGTAGTTGAGTCATCAGACCTTTTGTTAAAAAGAGCATTGTGAGTTGACACTTTGGTCATTGATGGTAAAGTTTGTTTTGGTATACACGTTAAAACCTTTACTTTTGGCACTTTGGCCTGCACAGTGTTTGCAGAACAGCTTATTAGTCAGCCTTGTTAGTATGTCCATGATGTGAAAGTTGTCTGAGTGATTTTAAGGTTACATAATGCAGGATTAAGGAATTAGTAGCTGAGGGTGGCAGGACAAAATAGCAACAGAGACCTGGCTCAAAGAAGGGGAGGATTTTTTTTAATTCATTCATGGGATGTGGGCATAGCTGGCAAGGCCAGCATATATTGCCCATCCTAATTGCCCTTGGTGGTGGTTAACCTCCTTCTTGAACCGCTGCAGTCCGTGTGGTGAAGGTATTCCCACAGTGCTGTTAGGTAGGGAGTTTCGGTATTTTGACCCAGCGACGATGAAGGAACAGTAATATATTTCCTAGTCAGGATGGTGTGTCACTTGGAGGGGAACGTGCAGGTGGTGGTGTTCCCATGCGCCTGCTGCCCTTGTCCTTCTAGGTGGTAGAGGTCGCGGGTTTGGGAGGCATTGTCGAAGAAGCCTTGGTGAGTTGCTGCAGTGCATCCTGTGGATGGTACACACTGCAGCCACGGTGCGCGGTGGTGGAGGAAGTGAATATTTAAGGTGGTGGATGGGGCGCCAGTCAAGTGGGCTGCTTTGTTCTGGATGGTGTTGAGCTTCTTGAGTGTTGTTGGAGCTGCACTCATCCAGGCAAGTGGGGCGTATTCCATCACACTCCTGACTTGTGCCTTGTAGATGGTGGAAAGGCTTTGGGGAGTCAGGAGGTGAGTCACTCGTCGCAGAATACCCATCCTCTGACCTGCTCTTGTAGTCACAGTATTTGTGTGGCTGGTCCAGTTAAACTTCTGGTCAATGGTGACTTCCAGGATGTTGATGGTAGGGGATTCGGCGATGTAAATGCTGTTGAATGTCAAGGGGAGGTGGTTAGACTCTCTCTTGTTGGAGATGGTCATTGCCTGGCACTTGCCTGGCGCAAATGTTACTTGCCACTTATCAGCCCAAGCCTGGATGTTGTCCAGGCCTTGCTGCATGCAGACACGGACTGCTTCATTATCTGAGGGGTTGAGAATGGAACTGAACACTGTGCAATAATCAGCGAACATCCCCGCTTCTGACCTTATGATGGAGGGAAGGTCATTGATGAAGCAGCTGAAGATGGTTGGGCCTACGACACTGCCCTGAGAAACTCCTGCAGCAATGTCCTGGGGCTGATGTGATTGGCCTCCAACAAGCACTACCATCTTTTGTGCTAGGTATGACTCCAGCCACTGGAGAGTTTTCCCCCTGATTCCCATTGACTTCAATTTTACCAGGGCTCCTTGATGTCACACTCAGTCAAATGCTGCCTTGATGTCAAGGGCAGTCATTCTCACCTCACCTCTGGAATTCTGTTCTTTTGTCCATGTTTGGACCAAGACTGTAATGAGGTCTGGAACCGAGAGGTCCTGGCGGAACGCCAGGTGAGCAGGTTATTGGTGAGTATGTGCCGCTTGATAGCACTGTCGATGACACCTTCCATCACTTTGCTGATAATTGAGAGTAGACTGATGGGGCGGTAATTGGCCAGATAGGATTTGTCCTGCTTTTTGTGGACAGGACGTACCTAGGCAATTTTCCACATTGTCGGGTAGATGCCAGTGTTGTAGCTGTACTGGAACAGTTTGGCTAGAGGCGCAGCTAGTTCTGGAGCACAAGTCTTCAGCACTACAGCCGGGATGTTGTTGGGTCCCACAAAAAAGGTCTTTTACGAGCAGAGCCCATCACCTGCTGCCTTCTCTGAGGCACTCCCGCTGCTCTTGCTTCTTGTTGAATCCTCTGCTGCTGCTGCTCTTCTTTCTCTTCCTCACCCTCCTCCATCCAGTACAGTGCAGCGCTGCACCCGCGCATGGTTTTTCTGGCTGCAGTTGGATAAGAATGCAGGAAAAAGTGCATAAATCCAACAAAATACACAATAACAACAAGCTCACAGCCCAAAATGACCAGTTACTGCACCTGCAACTAATCTGAGTTGGTGCAACTTGTGGCCCCTTTATATCAGGCAGCCAGTTGAGTGAAGGCCAATCCTGCCAGGGTTCCCCAGGCGAGATTGCCGATGAGTGGGAATTCCATATTGTGCATGTTAAAATTACATCGAGGCCCTAATTGCATCGCAGCACCCGGAAGCCGTGTCCCTGAAGAAACTCGCGGCCATTAAAATGCCACCAGATGGGAACAGACCGCCTTGGGGCCATTAAGCACACTCGGCAGATTTTAACCCCTTGCTCGCCCCAGCGGCTGGTGGGGGGAGGGAGGGGGGTGGCGGGGAGGTTAAAGTCAGGACCATTTGACTAGGAGTTGGCCTGCTCTCTCTCATCCTGGAGATCCCCAAATATGGCCTGCTATCTTTGCACTCTCAAGTTCAAAGGGCACAGACTTGAGCCTATCTGCCCAGCCCAGCAGTTAAAAACAGCAGGAAACGAGAGCAGTTTAAAAGGAGCCCCGCGGCAGCCCAGCCTAGCAGTTAAAAAGTCAGTGCGGAGGGAGGAGCGGCAGAACCCGAGGAAATTAAGCTAAGTGTTTAATTTATTTTACACATTCTATTTTTAACTATAAGTTATAAATAAATAGTCAAATAAATATTCAGAATAATTAATTACTAATTAATTTAAAATCAAGCCAAAATCCATCTATAAATATAATCTACACCTTAAGTGTTTGCATTAGTTCTAGAATTCAACTACTACTGACAAAAAAATAAATGGAAATGAAATAAAACTAGAAATGGTCGTGCAGGCTGTGTGTCGGGATTTTGATATGTGGGAGTTTGTGGACAGTGAGACTGTCCCCGATTGCCACATCTGCAGGAAATGTCTCTGCCTTGAGTCACTCTGGCTCAGAGTCATTAGGGGAAAAATTGGATCGGGCCTGTCCGCTATTATCCCGCGCCCAATGGCCTCTGCGCAGGCAGGACGAGACTTTCATCAGGCCTGAGGACTTACCTGCAATCCATGTTGGAAATCATCATTGAATGAGGATTCCATGCAATGCGCACTTTCCACCAGCAGGGTAGCCCCAATCTCTTAAAGGCAGGCTGTCTCTTAAAAATCTCTTAAAGGTAGCTGGGACCTGTTAACAGTCTGCTGTTTGCACAGAGTCTGAATGGAGATCAGATATCGCACATGCAAAACACAGATGCAGCTCCTGTCCCTATGTTTACAAACTGATGCGTTATGTTAAAACATTGAATAAAGGTTGCGCACTACTAAATCCTACATCCTCCAATCTGCAAGCCAGACCTCAACAATGTGCCAATCTGAGTTGGTACCAGGCCTGCGAGAGTGCGTGCACCAAGGTTCTCTGCTGGTGCACCAGAGGCCTTGGTGCAAGAGGTGGACAGAAGGAGGGACATCCAATATCCACGGGGGGGGGGGAACGGGGAGCAAGAGGCCCTCCAGACATACATCCAAAAGGCAGTGGGAGGCAGCGGGGGACAAAGTCAATGCCAGGCGCACAGCATCATGAACATGGATGGAATGCAGGAAGAAGTTCAATGCTTTGACATGAATGGATGGTCAAGGTGAGCGAGGTCAACTGTCAAGTCGCATCTCCTACCAACTGCACCACTAGCCGCATCCACTGCACCATGCATTACACCCTCCATCACCCGCATACCAACAAACTCTTTCCATCAGTACTCAACTCTGCCAATCAGATGCTTCCTCTCATCCTTATACATTACCATTGTTGCAAGCCGCACACCCACAACTCACAGGCCACGCACACTGGCAGCTATTCAACCATGACAGGCACATCACCCAGACATACGTCCCGCTTTCTTGCAGGAGAAGGTGGTGCATATCAGGAGGCAGCAAGTGGCAGTGGCATTTAGCCCCTTGAGCCTGTTCCACCATTCAATGAGATCACGGTGGACCTGTGACCTCACTCCATATACCCGCCTCAGCTCCATATCCCTTAATACCCTTGGTTCACAGAAATCTATCAATCTCAGATTTAGAATTCACAATTGAGCTGGCATCAACTGCCGTTTGCAGAACAGCATTCCAAACTTCTACCCTTTGCGTGTAGAAGCGTTTCCTAACTTCACTCCTGAACTTCCTGGCTCTAAACTTTAGGCTGTGTCCTCTAGTCCTAGTATTTAAGTATAGGAGACCTCCAAAAACAATTACAAATGTCTTGGCAGCCAGAAGCAATAATCCAGCCACTAACCTGTAAATCCTGCATGGTCCCTTTAAATAGTGTTGGTGGGGGTCCTCCGGGCACTCTAAGACATGTTCAGATGGTCGGGGTTAAGACTGTCCATTGAATTGAGCGTTAAGTCCCAAAATGGTGTCTATCACTTTAAATCAGCTTTGCAGACTGATTGTATCCATTTTCTACCTACTTTTCATGCTTCTAACATTCGTTAACTGCGTCTGCGCTAACTCCTATACCAAAATGGTGTCCAGCGCACATCATGCTGGAAACGTGCGTGCACAGGCAAGACACCATCTTGGCACTTCAGGAGGCCTCGTATTGCCGAAATAACGGGCGCTACATGGCCCAATTTAGTGCCCAATGAGCTGGAGTGCGAGTTAGAGACACTCTGACACATAAGGGAGGGGGAGGAATTTTTGGGTAGTTTTCTCCAGCGTACAGTCACACCTCAGAGGAAAGCACAGGTACAGGAAGGGGAGAGTGTGACTGTTAGTCAGCAGGCTAGGGGGAACCAAGGGAAGGTAGAGAAGGAGGTCCCGCAGACAATGGTCCTATCCAACAGGTACAATGTACTTTCTATCTGTGAGGATAAGAATGCAGGCTGCAGGATGAACAGCCAGAATGCTAATCGTGGCACCACCAAGCAGGAGGTAGTCTGAGGTGGGGAGGAGCAGAATAGAAAGGTTGTAGTTACAAGGAGAGATTACACAAATTGGGTTTGTATTCTCTAGAGTTTCGAATGTTAAGGGATGATCTGATCGAAGTTTATAAGATATTAAGGGGAACAGATAGGGTGGATAGAGAGAAACTATTTCCGCTGGTTGGGGATTCTAGGAGTAGGGGGCACAGTCTAAAAATTAGAGCCAGACTTTTCAGGAGCGAGATTAGAAAACATTTCTACACACAAAGGGTGGTAGAAGTTTGGAACTCTCTTCCGCAAACGGCAATTGATACTAGCTCAATTGCTAAATTTAAATCTGAGATAGATAGCTTTTTGGCAACCAAAGGTATGAAGGGATATGGCCAAAGGCAGGTATATGGAGTTAGATCACAGATCAGCCATGATCTTATCAAATGGCGGAGCAGGCACGAGGGGCTGAATGGCCTACTCCTGTTCCTATGTTCCTAGTCATAGGGGATTCGATAATTAGGGGGATAGAAGGCGTCCTCTACAGTGGTGACCGAGAATACTAAAGATTACGTTGCCTAACTGATGCAAGAGTAAAGGATATCTTGGAGCAACTGGAGAGGAACTTGGAAAGGAGGGGGGGGAAGATCCTGTTGTTGTGGTCCATGTTGGGACTAATGACATAGGGATGAAAAGGAAAGAGATCCTGCTAAGAGAGTATCAGAAGTTAGCAAACTAAATTAATAAACAAGACCTCACGGTGTTAATTTTGGGATTACTACTCGAGCCAGGTGCTAATTGGCATAGGGATAGACAGATTAGGAAGGTGAATGTGTGACTGAAAGACTGGTGTGGGAAGGAGGGGTTTCATTTCATGGGACACTGGCACCAGTACTAGGACAGGAAAGAGCTGAACCGTTAGGATGGACTCCACCTGAACCAGAATGGGACCAGTGTCCTAGTGGAAAGGATAAAGAGGGCTGTCGATAGGACTTTAAACTAGTAAGATGGGGGAAGGGATATGGTAAAAATAAAATGGGCAGAACTTTAGCCCCCAAGATCAGGTGGGTCGGGGACTGTGGGGGCAATCAAAATCGGAGAATTCCGGAGAGGGAACGACTCCTGGCTCCAACCCGCTGACTTCTGTGTTCAACCCTGACGCATCTGGGTGCGTGCTTCAGAAAGCCGGAAGTCCCGCCAGCAATTAAAGCCGGCGGGTTGATATTCAAACCAGTGATGAAGATAGTTAAACTTGTTGAACTGGTTAATTTTTTGTGTATTGAGGCAGAGAAAGGATTTTAACTCTGCCTCAACGTGTTTCCCATGGCCTCTGAAACACGCCATGGGAAACTTGTCGGGTTGCAGCCGGCAGTCATTTGAATATTTGTTTGACAAATGGGGATAAAATGTGAGTTACTGCAGCAGGGCACTCAGTTCTCTCAGACAAACCTTTGGCTGGGAGTTCTTGGTGTTCAGACTCAGATTTCTTTGTTCATACTCAGAATTCTTGTGTTCACACATATTTACCTACATTTTGGACCCCCTCAAACTGACACCATCAGGATGGGGGTGGGGGGGGAACACAATGATTGTATTCAGCAGCACAACTTTCAAAAAAAAAATATTCCACTGAGGAAAAAAGGATGTAAAAGAAATGACAGCCATCCGTGGCTAAGTAAAGAAATTAAGGATAGTATCCGACTAAAAACAAGGACATATATGGTAGCCAAACTTAGTGGGAGGATAGAAGATTGGGAAGTCTTCAAAAGACAGCAAAAAGTAACTAAAGGATTGATTAAGAAAGGGAAGATAGATTATGAAAATAAATTAGCAAAAAATATAAAAACAGATAGCAAGAGATCCTATAGTTATATAAAAAGAAAAAGGGTGGCTAAGGCAAACGTAGGTCCCTTAGAGGATGAGACCAGGAAATTAATGGTGGGAAACATGGAGATGGCAAAAATGCTGAACAAATATTTTGTTTCAGTCTTTACGGTAGAGGGCACTAAGAATATCCCAACACTGGACAAACAGGGGGCTCTGGGGGAGGAGGAGCTAAATACGATTAAAATCACTAAGGAATTGGTACTCAGTAAATTAATGGGACTCAAGGCGGATAAATCCCCTGGACCTGATGGCTTACATACTAGGGTCTTGAGGGAAGTGCCAGTAGGGATTGTGGATGCTTTGGTAATAATTTTCCAAAATTCTCTGGACTCGGCAAAGGTCCCGGCAGATTGGAAAACTGCTAATGTAACACCCTTATTTAAAAAGGGTAGTAGGCAGAAGGCTGGAAATTATAGACCAGTTAGCCTAACATCTGTGGTGGGTAAAATTTTGGAGTCTATTATCAAGGAGACAGTAGCGGAACATTTGGATAAACATAATTTAATAGGACAAAGTCAGCATGGCTTTACGAAGGGGAAGTCATGTCTGACAAATTTGCTTGAGTTCTTTGAGGACATAACGTACATGGTGGATAAAGGGGAACCAGTGGACGTAGTGTATTTAGACTTCCAAAAGGCACTCGACAAGGTGCCACATAAAAGATTATTGCTCAAGATAAAGAATCACTGGATTGGGGGTAATATTCTGGCATGGGTGGAGGATTGGTTATCTAACAGGAAGCAGAGAGTTGGGATAAATGGTTCATTCTCGGATTGGCAACCAGTAGCCAGTGGTGTTCCGCAGGGGTCGGTGCTGGGTCCCTAACTCTTTACAATCTATATTAACGATTTGGAGGAGGGGACCGAGTGTAACATATAAAAGTTTGCAGATGATACAAAGATGGGAGGGAAAGTAGAGAGTGAGGAGGACATAAAAAACCTACAAGGGGATATAGACAGGCTGGGTGAGTGGGCGGAGATTTGGCAGATGCAATATAATATTGGAAAATGTGAGGTTATGCACTTTGGCAGGAAAAATCAGAGAGCAAGTTATTATCTTAATGGCAAGAGACTGGAAAGTACTGCAGTACAAAGGGATCTGGGGGTCCTAGTGAAAGAAAATCAAAAAGTTAGTATGCAGGTGCAGCAGGTGATCAAGAAGGCCAACGGAATGTTGGCGTTTACTGCTAGGGGGATAGAATATAAAAACAGGGAGGTATTGCTGCAGTTATATAAGGTATTGGTGAGACTGCACCTGGAATACTGCATACAGTTTTGGTGTCCATACTTAAGAAAAGACATACTTGCTCTCGAGGCAGTACAAAGAAGGTTCACTCGGTTAATCCCGGGGATGAGGGGGCGGACATATGAGGAGAGGTTGAGTAGATTGGGACTCTACTCATTGGAGTTCAGAAGAATGAGAGGCGATCTTATTGAAACATATAAGATTGTGAAGGGGCTTGATCGGGTGGATGCAGTGAGGATGTTCCCAAGGATGGGTGAAACTAGAACTAGGGGGCATAATCTTAGAATAAGGGACTGCTCTTTCAAAACTGAGATGAGGGGAAACTTCTTCACTCAGAGGGTGGTAGGTCTGTGGAATTTGCTGCCCCAGGAAACTGTGGAAGCTACATCATTGAATAAATTTAAAACAGAAATAGACAGTTTCCTAGAAGTAAAGGGAGCGGGCAGGAAATTGGACATGAATTTAGATTTGAGATTAGGATCAGATCAGCCATGATCTTATTAAATGGCGGAGCAGGCTCGAAGGACCGATTGGCCTACTCCTGCTCCTATTTCTTATGTTCTTATCTGAGGAGGAGGCACATCACCATCCACGGAGGTACGGCTTGCAGTTCTGGGAGTTGCAGCTCCACAAGACAGAGGTGTGCCACAAGGACCTGCAGAAGAGCAAAGAGGGGAACAACAGAGGGCCTGACATCGCAGGAGGCACTACCCGCGTGAGAGGGTCTACAAATAGAGACTGAGCCAACTGGACCTCTCTGAGGAGCAGTGCCTACGAAGGCTCAGAGTGAGTTGACAGGTCATCGCAGACATCTGCACGCTCCTTCATGCAGAGCTGCTCCCGGCTGAGCCTGGTGGCAACGCATTGCCTGTGGCAGTTAAAGTCACCATTGCCCTCAATTTCTTCGTCACCGGATCCTTCCAGGGTACCACTGGTGACATCGCCGGGCTCTCTCAGTCATAAGCACATAAGTGGGTTGTTTTGCAAGGCATCCCACTATGTCAACTCCCCCTGCGATGACATCAGAGGGCAGTGGGTTTCCACTGTCTGGCTGGCTTCCCACGGGTACAGGGCACAAGTGATTGCACATACGTAGCAATCCGAGCACCTCCACATGAGTCAGGACTGTACATCAACCGTAGGGATATCACTCCATCAATGTGCAGCTGGTTTGCGACCACCGGAAGAGGTTTCTGCAGGTGTGTGCTAAATTCCCTGCCATGATTCTGTACCCCAGAGGGCTGTGGATGCTGAGTCATTGAATATATTCAAGGCTGAGATCGATAGATTTTTGGACTCTAGGGGAATCAAGGGATATAGGGAAAGTGGATCATATTGAATGGCGGAGCAGGCTTGGGGGGCCATATAGCCTACTTCTGCTCCTATTTCTTATGTTCTTTTTCTTTCATTCTTCCAGAATCCAACATCCCAGCCCTCTTCCACACACAAAACAGACTTAAGGGCTGGCTCCTTGGAGACAAGAGATTTCCCCTGCAGACTTGGCTCATGACACCTCTGAGAAACCCCATCAACGAGGCACAGCAGCAGTACAGTGACAGTCACACCACCACCAGGTCTGTCATAGAGCAAGCCATTGGACTGCTGAAGATGCGCTTCCAGTACCCGGATTGATGTGGGGGAGCCCTTCAGTACGCACCAGAGAGGGCGTGTAGAATAATAGTTATCTGTTGCGTCCTGCACAACATTGCTCAACAGAGAGGGTTACAGGTGGAGGAGCTCCCATGCGCTCATGAAGCATCCGCATCTACCATCAACACTGAAGAGGAGGAGGACGCCGATGACGACAACGACAAGATGGGCAACCCCTCGGCAGAGCAGCGACTCACCTGGCTGCTCGTGATGCTAGGGAGTCACTCATATTTGATGGATTCTCATAAAGAGATGTGCAAAGTGAAGATAGTCAAGTTCTCAGACGACCTGGAACGAGCACCACCAACACCAGTGTCACCCCCCCGCCCCGGACAAAACATTCCGACAACCACACATACACCCACTGTAAATGCGCCCAATGGGTGGCATCAAAGCTTGCCATTCATGGTGAAGCACATAGAATGGCACTTTCACCAAAGGGACTCAGGAATGGGCAAGACGTGGCAGTGGTGGTGAGAATTATATCATTTATTGTGGATTTTACAAAAACCAAATATAAATGAAAAACATGGCATCCTGTCAGACACCCTTGTGCTTACCCTTTGTGATTACACAACGTATTAGGACTTTCTCTTCCTACTACTTCTACATGGTGCATCCCCTATGGCTGCAGCAGAGGTAGTGGCAGGTTACTCAGGTTCATGCCCTGACCGATTAGATGCTTTGGGCCTACACCCTCTGGGTTTTGGAGCCCATAAGGGCCCCGCCAAAGACTGCTCCACCTGCGCCTATGCAGGGGCAGACTCGGCCACCTGGAGAGGAAGCAGCATTGTGGGTACTGGTTGAGAGAGGAGCAATGATTGTGATGTGGGAGCACTTTGAGTGGCGTCCCCACTTCCATGTCCCCTTTCGCCATCATCCCTCTCCAGGGCTACGCCACATCACTCCTACCACTCTGCTGGATAACAGTTTGGAGCAGATTTGTGATGCGTTCTAAGGCCATGGCTAAACTATCTGTCTGCCTGTTTAAGGTGGCAGATATGTTGGCATCCAGAGTCCGCACTGCCTGAATAGACTCATTTGTGAGCCATGCCTGAAGCTCAATGGAGGCTGCCATTCTTTCCATTGCAGACATTTCCGCACTTACCTGTGTCCCAATTCCACTAATGCTGGAGGTGGCAAAGGTGCTGCTGTTCCTCGATCATTCTCCTTTTCAAGGATGGCCCCTGGGATTCAGCATCTGGGTCCAGCTGTGCAGAACCTAGAGAGGAGTGTGCCCTCCAACTCTCCACCCTGCCCCTGCCACCAGTGTCTGCTCGTGCTCACTTGTGTGTGGTGACTCACGAGGTGACAACCCAACTACCTCTCTAATAGGACCCACTGAGGTGTGAGTATCTGCACTGGTGGATGGCTCACTAAGATGTGACGGTGCGCCCTCAGAGGCAGGGAGCTCCTCTGAGGAATCGCCCTCTTCCACAACTTCAGTCCTTGAAGGGTCTTGAAGAGAACATAAGCAATATTAAGAATCATCACAGATGTAATGTTGCGAAGAGCATACTGAGGTGTACAACATGTCTAACATCAATTCAAGTTGTGGGTGGTGAATGTTAAAGTTGCGTCACCAGACGTTTGCGGAGTGCCAGTCTCGGCATCTGTGATGGCGAGGCACTCCACCATCCGGCTAAGTTCTAAGGCTTCCTCCTCCGCCTCTGTGAGGACCACTATTTGTGGCAATTAGGGATGGGCAATAAATGCTGGCCTTGTCAGCGACGCCCACATCCCATGAACGAATAAAAAAAATCATAACATAATAAGGTTTCAAATAATGATTGAGAAGGACATAAGTAAGACAAAGACTGCAAGACTATTAGCAGATTTTCCTATTACTGTTGCTACAAAAGGGTTGTTAATCCTTCAGCAAAAGCTGCTCCTTGATACAAGCCCAAATGGTTATAAAATAGCAAGCTTTAAAAAATTGACTCACAACAGTATTACAGTTATAATACAACTGTCTTCAGAGTACATTAAATGACAAGCAATCAATACAACCTGGTTTCCCGGGTCAGGATGATCAGACCTGATCTCCACGGACTGCCTGTGGCAATGGACCATCCTCCGTCTTTTGTCATTTTTGAGTCCACACTACTGTGTGGCGAGTGTTTACATCCCCTAATGCGACTTCCATCTCTACCATCTTTCCCGTATCTCCTCCTCCTCCAAAGCCCCCTTGCTATATTGTGTCTTGAAGTTCAAATTGTTGGCCAAGTGCGCCCCATACCATGGTATGTGATGCCCCAATATCTAATAGCAATATTTTTGGGTGGCCTCCAACCCGTGCTTTGGTATGGGGTCTTCAGTAAGGATTCTGGTACAATACACACAAGGCTCCCTTGACTGGAAAAGCCTCATACCATCATTTCATCTGTCCCTGACTTGCACGGGGTGGCGCTGAGCTGTTTATGCTTCCACACCTGGGGGCGGAGGGGGCGGGTTGGGAATGCTGGGGAAGGGTAAGAGCGGAGTGATCTAAATGCTCCTTTAAGAATTCTATCTCCTTTCTCAGAGTGTCTATCTAAGATTTTAATTTTTATTCCAGCTTCTGTATTTTCTTTTGATAGTGGGTATGATCTCACACTCTTGTTACATTATACTGGTCGTCCTATTTTTGACTTAGGACTCCTCATAGGGCACTACTTAACTCATCTATCTTCTTTTATCACATTTTATCCTGACCTTCCTGTTGTTGTAGTTTGGCATTACATGCTACTAATTTTCTGGCTCTATTTGCACCTTCGGTTTGAAGGTAATCTACTGACGCAGCCAAAGTCACGTTGTAAGTGGTTGTATGAGCGAATTGGGTATGATCCCCCTCTAATGTTTGTTCCATTAACTTTTTGTTGAGGTCAGCCTCTATTTCTAATTGTTTCTTAAGTTTTATTAATTGCTGTCTTTGCCATAACACAACTATAGCTTTTCAATTTTCCTTTCTCACGTGCTTTTCTTTATTTGGTGTCTTAACCAACTCTCCTAGCTGTTCTCGGTTTTCTATTTTTTCTATCAAGGAGATTTATTAACTTTTAGATAGTCCAACAACACAACATTTTCCACTTCTTGTCATAGAGATATGAGATATCCATTATTTAATCTTTTCTTTTTTTACGGTCACTTTTACCTGACCACAGCCAATATAAAAGGGGTGCTGTCAGTTTGCTAACAGATATCACATTTCAGTATAACCAAGATGATTATCTCAAAATTTTCAAAATTGATGCCCTGTTTGAGATAACAAGATATAGATCTTCGATTTCAGTTACACACATTAACTCCAAACACATAAATTCACACCTACCAATACTCACCGCAACTCCAAACACATCAATTCACACCCACCAATACGCAACGCAAATCCAAACACATCAATTCACACTCACCAATATTCAATACAACTCCAATCAGATTAATTGTCATATGTGATAATCTCATGTCCAAAATTTGAGACTCTCGTATTTAAATTTATAAGAACCAGAATTTCACTGTGGTCACAATAAAAGTCTGGTTTCCAAAATTTGAGAGGTTAGTCAACCTCAATAGTTCCAATTTTAATTCAGCAAAATCAAAATTAAACATAAACCATTTCATTTCATTTGTTCTTCAGGCGCGCCTTTCTAAAAACTGTAAAAATACTGGAAATAACTGCTTTCACAGCTAAACAAGATCTTTGTAACATTACAGAAAAGAGGAAAACACATCACAAGCATTAAAAAGGGGCCATAGCTCGCAACAGTGAAAAGAAAGCACTTACAATGAGGACAGGTTTTTTAAAGAGACAGTACACTGAAAACAAAAGAACACATTTGGTAGCTTGTGATACTCTTCCTTTCTCCTTCTTCATTGCATCATAGACTACCCTTTTTTTTTACTTAAACCAAGTTCCAATTTCTGATGTTTATGACTTAACCCCATTCTATATGGACTCAAAGTCTCAAGCTCACAGTCTGTGTCCTCACCCAAGCCTGGTGTGGTGAAGGTCCCTCCATCTTTCTTTTTGTTCTTCTTTCTTCCTCATCTTTCAACCTACCCTTCCGAATTTCAACTTCCTCTCTCAACCTCCCTAACTTATGTGGTTGAAACAACAAGATTCCCGCTTTCCAATCCTCCTCTTAATTTGTTTCTCCTTTATCAGTTTCTACATTTTAGTCTCCGCCTCACACAAAGTCTGACAGATTTTAACTAATACTGTATAAGTTTCTATTTTAACTCCTTGTCCTCCCGCACAATTTCTTTCTTCCTCCCTCAAGGATATTCATGACCCTAATGACTTTTCCACATATGTGTGGATTGTCGAACATAAACTATCCGGTTCACTTGCCATGGTTTATTCTCTCACGGGCTTGAGGCGTTGGTTACTTACAACTACTTATTCCTCCTCCCCGTCTTCTTTCACTCGCTTGAGGGGTGGCTACCTTTAGCTCACTCGGTCAAAACCACTTAATCCTCCTTGTCATCTCGTCAGAATTACACAGTCAATCTCTTAACACTAGCTACCTCAAACCTTTAAAACTCAGGCCCACCCAGGGGTGCCAATATTTTAGCAGATTTCCTGTTATTGCCGCTACAACAGTGTTGTTAATCCTTCAACATTAACTGCCGCATGATGCAAGCCCAAGTGGTTATAAAATAGCAAGCTTTAATAGATTGACTCACAACAGTGTTATAATTATAATACAACTGTCTTCAGATTACATTAAATGACAAGTAATCAATACAACCATGTTTCCCGTGAATTCAGGATGATCAGACCTGACCTCTGTGGACTGCCCATGGCAATGGACTTCCGAACGTCCCCTCGAGAGCTGTAACTTTTGGGACGGAGCATGCCTTATCTTTATACTATTTGGCTGCATTGTTCTACACGTAAACATCTCTGTTCTTATCTCCTGATTGTAAACCATCTCACTGTGCTGACTCTGTCAAAACAACCTAGGATGGCCATACTATGTTTGTGTGGCTACCTTATTCCTTATCCAGCACAAACAGTTTGATCCACCTTGGCCTTGCTTGACACCTGCAATGTCTCTTGTTTACGTAATCTTTCACCGTCATCAGGTCTTAGTATGTTTATACTATTTGGTACGAACTGTCTCTTGACTTTTACTTCTTTTTCATCATTCTAATGCCTCAGCATTCTTTCAATGATCTCCTGGATTTCTGTAAGTTATCTTTCTCACAGAGATACTGAACTTCGCCCCTTCCCCCCATTAACATCCGCACTTGCTAAGATGATTGGTGCTATGCTAGCCGGTATTCTTGTCTATGCGTGTTTCAAATCATATTCTTATGAAGACCAAAGTAATAGATTGGAAAAAAAACTTACATAGAATTACATAGAACTTACAGCACAGAAAGAGGACATTTGGGCCAACAGGTCCATGCTGGTGTTTATGCTCCACACGATCCTCCTCCTTCCCTACTTCATCTCACCATATCAGCATATCCTTCTATTCCTTTCTCTCTCGTATCTTTATCTAGCTTCCCCTTTAATGCATCTATGCTAGTCACCTAACTATTCCTTGTGGTAGTGAGTTCCACATTCTAACCACTCTCTGAGAGTTTCTCCTGAATTCCCTATTGGATTTATTAGTGACTACCTTATATTTATGGCTCCCAGTTCAGCTCTCCCCCCAACGTCTACCCTAGCAAACCCTTTCATAATCTTAAAGACCTCTATCAGGTCACCCGTCAGTCTTCTCTTTTCTAGAGAAAAGAGCCCCAACCTGTTCAATCTTTCCTGATAGGTATAACCTCTCAGTTCTGGTATCATCCCAGTAAATCTTTTTTGTACCTTCTCCAGTGCCTCTATATCCTTTTTATAATGGAGACCAGAACTGTTCACAGTACTCCAAGTGTGGCCTAACCAAGGGATAACCTAGTTTAATATAACTTCTCTGCTTTTCAGTTCTATCCCTCTAGAAATGAACCCTTGTGCTTGGTTTGCTTTTTTTATGGCCTTATTAACCTGCGTTGCTACTTTTAGTGATTTGTATATCTCTACCCCCAGATCTCTCTGCTCCTCTTGACGATCCGGATTCTTTCCCCTCAGTCTGGTTCAGTAAAAACTGAAGTCGAATACATTTTAAAGTTCAACACAACTTTAATAGCAGGGTTCTTAGTCTGCAGCATTGATTTGGACTCCTGATAGAGTCCCTCTATGCTGGCAGAGCAAGAACAAAAACATACAGAAATCCACACGTTTTTATACAAATCAATAGGGTTGGAACATACTTAACGAGGGTCAACACCAATCATAAGCCGGGCATAGGTTGCCATGCGAGGTTACATTATTTCCGGCCAATCATAGATCGTCCATGTGCTGACCATGTTGCTGTTAGACATCAAAGGGTATACTTCCTCACCTTCCAACTTGGAATGTTCTTCCCTGTCCCTTCTGTTCCTTATCTCCCAACCTGGAATGTCTTTCAACTTTGGCTAAGCTCGTTACCTATATTGATCTGCCATAAACATGGAGACATTCAGACCAGTCCTTGAATCACATCAAAGACTCTACATTGCTAAGACCATGCAAACCTGCTGACTACACAAACATATGGCCCAGCAGGAGGCCAGGCCACCTGTACCAATCTCAGTTACTAACTAATTAACCCTTTCTAACCATTTTGCATTCTGCTTCTTTGCCACGTAGGCATTTTAATATTTTACTGAAAACTGACCACGTAGGGATTCTCACTCTACCCCATTTAGACTCTTATTATCCAAGCAGTATGTGGCCTCCTTATTCTTCCTACCAAAATATAATACCTCATACTTGTCTATATTTAAATTAATTTGCCAATTACATGCCCATTCTGCAAGTTTATTAATCTTTTCCTGTATTTTGTCGCAGTCCTCCTCAGTATTAACTATACCCCCCAATTTGGTGTCATCCGCAAATTTTAAAATTGTACTTCCGATTCCGGAGTCCAAATCATTTATATAAATGGTGAACAACAGTACCAATCCTCTTGGAACACCACTTCCCATCTTTTGCCAGTCTGAGTAACTAACTACCTTTAACCACTATTCTATGTCCTTTAACCCCTATCTTATATTTATGACCCTTAGTTTTGGACTTCCCACAAGTAGAAACATCTGCTCTATGTCCACCCTATCAAACCCCTTCATAATCCTAACAACCTCTATCAAGTCTCCCCTCAGCCTTCTCTTTACGAGAGAAAAGAGCCCCAGCCTGTTCAGCCTTTCCGGAAAGGTATAACCTCAGTTCTTGTATCGTCCTTGTAAATCTTTTTTGCATCTTCTCCTGTACCATTCCCTAGCTAACATAATTTATATTGTGCAGTTACACAATGCATGGTTTTTACTATAAATCAAACCATTGTGCAATTTTTTTTTTGCATGACAATGTTCAGAAATAAACTGGGAGAATCAGCCACACTGCTGTACTGGCAAGGCAGTCTCAAAGGCTAATTTTGAGAGGATGAGAATGGAACAAGGAAAAGTAAACTGGAAAAAAAAATTGACAAAGAGAGAGGACAGCAGTGGGAAATATTTAAAATGGTGAGTTCAGGAGAAATATATTCCTCTATAAAACAAGAACAAACTAGCAAATAATGAAACACCATGGATGAATAAAAAGATAAGGGTAAAATTGAAACTAAAGACAAAGGCTTACTCTAAGTATGGGGGTGTCTCGGCCCTCGGAGGGGGGGTCTCAGCCTTCAGGGGGGTTTCGGCCATCGGAGGAGTTTCGGCCGTTGGGGTGGGTCTCCGACAATGTGGAGGGTCAGCCGATCGTGGGGGTCCGATCGTGGCAGGTGAGCTTTGTTGGGCCTGGAGGAAACACTCCTGCTCCTCCTGGCCCACAAGCAGTGCAATAAAGGCACTTACTTCATGATCCGGCCCCTCTTGTCTCCTTTTTTCCTGGCAAGATTCACGAGTCCCGGGAAAGCCGTCCTGGAGGCATTAAATTTAAAGCTCAGTTGAATTCAATTAAAAAAAACGCTACTTAACGTCTCTTAAGGCCATTAAGTGCCCCGCTGAATGCCCACCCGCCGACACTAATTGGGAACGTGATCTCGGCCAGTGCATTCCTCGCAAGCATCCAAACATGCCAATGTTAAACCCGGAAGTGGGCGGGTTGGAGACGGGTTGTGGTCGCGACCCAAAAATCTACTATTTTCACCTCCCACCTGCCCCTCAACCCACCTGTTCTTGGGAGTTAAAATTCCCCCTTTACATCAGTATTTATCAGGGAGACTATCAAGGTGGGCATGATAGTAGAAGAAAAGATCATGTTAAAACATTTAAGATAGAAAAGGGGAACTAATTGATAAATTAATCATACTTAGAGAGGATAAAATCCCTAGTCCAGATGGATCGCATCCGTGAATATTAAAAAAATGCTAGGGAGGAGATAACAGAGGCACTATAACATATATAAAAAAATTAATTAGAAAAGGGAATAGTGCCAGAGGGCTTGTGGACAGCTAATGTTATTCCTATATTTAAAAAAGGGGATAGAACAAGTCCAGGGAATTATAGACCAGATAGCTTAACTTCGGTGGTAGGAAAGATAATGAAATCTTTACTCAAAGATGTAATAGAAAAACATCTAGAAACTGAAAATATAATAAAGAATAGTCAGCATGGATTTCAGAAGGGAAAGTTATGCTTGACCAACCTTATTGAATTCTTTGAAGTAGCAGAAAGGGTGGACAAGGGTAATGCTGTAGATGTAATATATTTGGATTTTCAGTAAGGAACCGCATTGCAGACTCATGACTAAGGTCAGAGCATGGGGAGTCAGGGGACAGGTAGCAGAATGGATAGCAAGCTGGCTACAAAACAGAAAATAGAGAGTAGGGGTTAAGGGTAGCTACTCAGACTTGCAAAAGGTGGGAAGTGATGTTCCACAGGGATTGGGGACAGCTGTTGTTCACAATTTACATTAACGATTTGGACTCAGGAATCGGAAGTACAATCTCAAAATTTGCAGACAACACCAAATTGGGGGTTATAGTTAATCAAAAGGAAGAATGCAACAAAATACAAGAAGACATTGATAAACTTGCAGAATGGGCATGTAATTGGAAAATGAAATTCAATATAGGTAAGTGTGAGGTGGTGCATTTTGGTAGAAGAATAAAGAGGCCACTTACTGCTTGGATAATAAGAGGCTAAATGGGGTAAAGGAGCAAAGGGATCTCAGGGTATAGATACATAAATCACTAAAAGTAGTGACGAGGTTAATAAAAAAGCATATTGGATCCTGGGCTTTATAAATAGAGGCAGAGTACAAAAGCAAGGAAGTTATGTTGAACTTTCATAAAACACTACTTCGGTCACAACAGGAGTATTGTGTCCAATTCTGGGCAACGCACTTTAGGAAGGATGTGAAGGCCTTGGAGAGTGTGCAGAAAAGATTTACTAGAATGGATCCAGGGATGAGGGACTTCTGTTATGTGGATAGACTGGAGAAGCTGGGGTTGTTCTCCTTAGAGCAGAGAAGGTTGAGAGGAGATTTGATAGAAGTATTCAAAATCATGACGGGTTTAGATAAAATAAATAAAGAGAAACTGTTCCCAACAGCGGAAGGGTCGAGAACCAGAGGACACAGATTTAAGGTGATTGGCAAAAGAACCAAAGGTGACATGAGGAAAAACTTTTTTACGCAGCGAGTAGTTATGATCTGGAATACAGTGCCTGAAAGGGTGGTGGATACAGATTCAATGGTGGCTTTCAAAAAGTAATTGGATAAATATTTGAAGGGAAAAAATTTGCAGGACTACGAGGATAAAGCAGGGGAATGGGACTAACTGGATTGATCTTACAAAGGGCTGGCACAGGCTCGGTGGGCCGAATGGCCTCCTTCTATGCTGGTAATGATTCTATGATTCTACAAGGCCATAAAAAAGGGCAAACCAAGCACTGGGGTTCATTTCTAGAGAGATAGAATTGAAAAGCAAAGAAGTTATGTTAAACTTGTATAGAACCTTGGTTAGACCACACTTGGAGTACTGTGCACAGTTCTGTTCTCGATATTATAAAAAGGATATAGAGGCATTGGAGAAGATGCAAAAAAGATTCACAAGGATGATACCAGAACTGACAGAGGATTTCAAGATTATGAAAGGGTTTATAGGGTAGATGTAGAGAAGAAGTTTCCATGTGTGGGAGAGATCAGAACTTTTTTTTTATTCGTTCATGGAATGTGGGCGTCACTGGCGAGGCCGGCATTTATTGCCCATCCCTAATTGCCCTTGAGAAGGTGATGGTGAGCCGCCTTCTTGAGCCGCTGCAGTCCGTGCGGTGAAGGTTCTCCCACAGTGCTGTTAGGTAGGGAGTTCCAGGATTTTGACCCAGTGACGATGAAGGAACGGTGATATATTTCCAAGTCGGGATGGTGTGTGACTTGGAGGGGAACGTCAAGGTGGTGTTGTTCCCATGTGCCTGCTGCTCTTGTCCTTCTAAGTGGTAGAGGTCATGGGTTTGGGAAGTGCTGTCGACGAAGCCTTGGTGAGTTGCTGCAGTGCATCCTGTGGATGGTACACACTGCAGCCACAGTGCGCCGGTGGTGAAGGGAGTGAATGTTTAGGGTGGTGGATGGGGTGCCAATCAAGCGGGCTGCTTTGTCCTGGATGGTGTCGAGCCTCTTGAGTGTTGTTGGAGCTGCACTCATCCAGGCAAGTGGAGAGTATTCCATCACACTCCTGACTTGTGCCTTGTAGATGGTGGAAAGGCTTTAGGGAGTCAGGAGGTGAGTCACTCGCCGCAGAATACCCAGCCTCTGACCTGCTCTTGAAGCCACAGTATTTATATGGCTGGTCCAGTTAAGTTTCTGGTCAGTGGTGACCCCCAGGATGTTGATGGTGGGGGATTTGGCGATGGTAATGCCGTTGAATGTCAAGGGGAGGTGGTTAGACTCTCTCTTGTTGGAGATGGTCATTGCCTGGCACTTGTCTGGCGCGAACTAGGGGCCATTAATGTAAGATCGTCACTAATAAATCCAACAGGGAATTCAGGAGAGACTTCTTACCCAGTGGTTAGAATGTGGAACGCGTTACCACAAGGGTTAGTTGAGGCAATTGGATAGATGCATTTAAGGGGAAGCTAAATAAGCGCACGAAGGAGAAAGGAAAAGTAGAGCATGCTGATGGGGTTAGATGAAGAGGGGTGGGAGGAGGCTCGTGTGGAGCATAAACGTCAGCATAGACCAGTTGGGCTGAATGACCTGTTTCTGCACTGTAGACTCGATGTAACTGGTTTAGCCATCCATCACCAGATCTGCTTGGACCACACCAAGTGCTGTCGGTCCTTAATCTTCTCTGCCAGAACCACCCACTGCTCCAGGATCATCCTGGAAAGCAAAGATAACCCCCGGTCTCTGGTCTACACTACTAACCATCTTCTTAAATCCCCCCTCACCTCAAATACTTCACTTAGACTGAGAGCATCTGTTCAGCTGGTTCTGCTCCTTCACCCCGTTCTCCTTGCCCACCAAGCCAGACCTACCTCCATGCTCCATCCTCCCCTAGTCCTGAACCTGCATCTTTCTCCAGTTTCTCTCCTATTCCCCCCATGCCCTCTGCGCTCATCTTGTCTATGAGATGCATCTTTCAGCCATCTAGGTTCCATGCTCTGTAATTCCCTCCCTCTATTTCTCTCTCTCTCTTCCTTTAAGGCCCTCCTTAAAACCCATCTCTCTGATTAAGCTTTTGGTGAGCTCTCTTAAGTCTCGGTTGTCTGATTGTGCCTCTGTAAAATGCCTTGAAATGTTTTTCTATGTTAAAGGGACTATATAAATGCAAGTTTTGTTGTTGTAGGAGAGTTCCACAGATAAATGTAGAGATTAAAGCAAAAATTAAATACAAAGAAGAGGCAGAAGACAAATATACAGGGAAAATACAGAAAAAAACTTTGAGATGTATACAATGTATATAAATGAAGCAAAAGGAAAATTAGGAAGGCTGAGAGTATGAAAGAAAATTAACAGTCAACACAAAGGGAAATAGCAAGAACTTTTATAAACACACACATAAAAGGGTGGGTCATAGAAGGGGTGGGGCCACTTAGTGATGAAGTAGGTCTTCCTCTATTTGAGAGTGCAGGAAGGTGGGAGGTGCTTAGCATGTTTTTGCAGGGGAAGGTGAAAGTGGAGTACCTGAGGAGATATGAAAGAGCTATAATTCGAGATAAGGACTACATGTTCCGCTATTGGCGAACTGGGGTGCATCTTCAGCATGGCATGACTTCCACCATTCACAAGGATACAACCCAATTCTGCCCAATTTTCTAGCCTTGGACATTTACAAGTGTTTGCCAACCTCACTGACCCCTGCTTGGGAGTCTGCCTGGAGGAGGGGGGTGGGGCTTTGGCTGCAGCAGAGGCATCAGAGGCCTGCCACAGCATAGCGTGGCTGGCAGAAGATTATTTTTTTTTAAAAATCACATTTTTGAAAATTGCTTCAAAACCTGTGCAATCGAGTGCCCCGCAATTGGTGCACAGACTTTGCAGGCATGAAATTTTAAATAGCTCCCTCTACCACCATAACAACACAAGACTCCAAGAACAGTTGTCCCCAGTGTTCAGCATTGCAGTGGCACAAATGATTGAAAATACATCAGTTGTAGTATTTCCATCACTTGAATATCACTATAATACGCTCCCCCATATATGGATGGACATACTGTACATTGGCCTATGAATTCGGCCGTGCAGCGCCCGCTTTTCAGGAGCTAACTGGCCGACTATGCCCCCAATATGGCTGACAGGAAGCGCGTGCACATTTCCAGTCAGATATGCACCGCTCGCCATATTGGGAAAGGAACAAAAATCGTCGTGCAGTGCCCATGCCTGAAACAGGCATTAGGCACTTTGCACATGCAAATAAGGCGCCTAAAGCCTGTTTGAAGTCCTCACTGCAAGATTGGTTTGCCCAGAGGCAGCCAGCGACAGGAAAACCAGACCTTGGGATCACCTGGTACCAACAAGGTAATTTTTGTGAAATTTACTTACCTGAACGTGGAGCTGGGAGGAATCAGAGTGCTCCTCCCAATCCCACATTTAAAGGATGCGGGCCGCTACTCCCCTGACTCAGCTTCTGATGCCCCCAGCCTCTGATTCCCACCCCTCCCGACCTCTTATCTCCTGACCCAGCCTCCATTCCCCCCCCCCCCCCAACAACCCGGCTTCTGCTTCTCCCCCTCTCCGTCCTCCGTTTTTCCCTCCCCAGCCTTCACTTACCTGAGGTTCGCTGCAATGTTAGCACTGGCCCGATCTTTGTTGATGGCGGCTTGATGTCAATAAGGCTTGAGGCCCAATATCAGGGGCGCCTTGAGCCTCACCATTCAGACGCAGGAACTGTACCCTGTGCCCCCCCCCCACGAATGGACACACTCGAATTTCTACCCCATTACTCATCACTTCCAGAGAAAATCAAAACAATGTAAAAGTGGACAGGGGTGCACAGAGCGTGTCCATGACCCATTTCCCCACCCACAACCTACCCCTGTTCCACTGAAAATTCAGCACAGGAAAGATAGAATGTCCTGGCCATTTATTCAAAAGGAAACTGCATCAAAAAAAGTTAATGGAACTAAAAGTGGAAAAGTCACCAGGCCCGGGTGGTATGCATCCCAGAATAATGAAGGAGATAGGGGAGACACTACCAGATAATTTTCCAAAAATCTTTGTAAATGGGAATTGTGCTAAAGGACTGGAGGATGGTAAATGTTTCAGCTCTGTTCAAAAAGGGGAAAGGGATAGGCCAGGAAATTATAAGGCAGTTAGTCTTAGTTGTGGGTAAACTTCTAAACTGAAATTAATGAATGCTTGGAGAGGTTTGGCCTAATCAGAACAGTCGGCATGGATTTGTAAAGAGCAGGACATACTTGATTAACTTGATTGAATTTTTTGAGGAATTAATAGTACATAGATCGAGGGAATACAGTGAATGTTGTGCATACAGATTTTCAGAAGGTATGTGATAAATTCCCACATAAGAGACCTGTTATGAAAATTAAGGCATAAAGTATGAAAGAGAATGTAGCTAAATGGAGAAATGGCTAGGGGACACAAAGCAGAAGCACCATAGAGGATGAAGGAGATGGGGAAGGAGGTTTACCGTCAGCTCTGGGTTTCCTAAAAAAGTTTGGCTGCTCATTGTTCCCATTCTATTCTCCAATTCACTTACAGTCGGCCAGAGATATATCAAGCCATGTTACTCCTTCTGCAGATATATGTGTAGGTTGCTTATCAGGACACCATTGTAACCTGTCTGTCTCTTTCTTTCCTCCAGCGGTGCCACAGGAACCAGAGCCCCCCTACTATTTTTTGTCTTCTTCTTGATGTGCCAGGGAGCCTTTCTCTGCTTGGGCCTTCATGTTGGTGCCTCTTTGTGGGGCAACGTTGTGCAGTATGCAGCATTCTGCAATAATACTTGGAATCCTTGCCGGTCCATATTGCAGTATGGCCCAGATCTATCTAGGCTTCCGAAGTACTGCTTCAACATGCTAATAGTGTGCTAGACGATTTTTCTGGTGGATGCATGCACCTTATTATACCTGTGTCTAATTCTTGCCCTGGCATACTGCACGTCATAATCCAGGAGCCACTCTGAGTCTTCCCTTTTGTTGATCAGATAATGGTGGACTGCCTTGAAATGAAAGCATCATAATAGGTACATTTGAAGTGAGCATTAACTTGCTTAATCTGTTGCTGATGGTCACAAGCAAGCTGCACATTCAGAGAGTGGAATCTTTTTCTATTCATGTGGTGGCAATGTGTAACGGAGCATGTAGATTCATTCGGGTACAATTTATAACGCCCTAGACCTTCAGGAATCCTGACGCTCTTTAAGATTGCAAAGCTCTCCGGTGTTGCTATCAGTCGTCTATGGGGAAGATAAAATTGTTTGCACAGGGGCATTAACCCTTATTTGACGGATGATTGACTTGTGTTGCTGATGTCTACAGTGGAATCCTAAATTGGAATGAATGAATAGAAAACTGTAGGTTGTGCACCTGTGATTTTGCAATATACCGACCACTGTGTGTGAAGTCCTACCAGCAGCACAATGTTTCGGAAACTTTTACTTCACTTGCCTGATTCTGTCAATAGCTGCACCTTATAATTCTCAGGCTAACTTACTCTGAGTGCATTACAAATGAAAAAGCAGGAAACTCAGATTTGCTGAGCCACTGGCCCGCTTTATGAGGTTTGTTAATGACCTCACTTGGAACTAGGTGGGACAACTTCCATATCCAATGAAGCTTGAACAATTGTGGTCAGAACCTCTACTATTTTTTCTTTGACTTCCTTCAGCATTCTAGGATGCATGACTTCAGGGTCCAGTGCTTTTTCCATTTCAGCTCCACCAACGTTTTCAGTATTACTTTCTTATTTATAGTTATCCTATCTGGTTACTTCTCCTCTTGTACCTTTTCATTACTATTCTCACACTCTTCTGTGAAAACTGTGGCAAGGTACTCATTTAGTCTTGTCTTCATCCTTCAGGAGATTTCTTTTTCCATCTTCAATCAGTCCTACTTATAGGAACATTAGGAACAGGACTGGCCAGTTCCACCATTCAATCAGATTATGGTTGATCTGCACCTCAACTCCATTTTCCACCTTTGCTCCTTATCCCTTGATACTCTTACCAAACAAAAATCTATGTATCACAGTCTTGAAAGCTCAAATTGTCCTAGAATCCACAGCCTTTTGGGGGAGAGAGTTCCAAATTTCTATTACCCTTTATGTGAAAAAGTGCTTCCTGATTTTGGCCCTGAATGGCCTAGCTCTAATTTTAAGATTATGTCCCCTTGTTCTTGATTCCCCCACCAGAGGAAATAATTTCTCTGCATCTACCCTATCAAATTCTTTTAACAATTTAAACACCTTGATCAGATCATCACTCAATCTCCTACACTCAAGAGAATACAAGCCAAGATAGACTTTTGGATTCTAAGGGAATCAAGGGATATGGGGTTTGGGCGGGAAAGTGGAGTTGAGGTCGAAGATCAGCCATGATCTTATTAAATGGTGGAGCAGGCTTGAAGGGTCATATGGCCTACTCCTACTCCTGTTTCTTATGTTCAAATGTAATCTGTCCTCATAATTTAACCCTCTAAGCCCCATATCATTCTGGTGAATCTGCATTGCACCCCCTCCAAGGCCAATATATCGTTCCTGAGGTGCAGTGCCCAAAATTCTTCAACTATTTTACTTATTATTTGTTTATAAAATCCTTTACTATTTATTTTCAGAACCACAGATACTGCTGTCACTGACTTCAAACATTGTCTATGCATCACAAAATGTTATTTTTTGAAATAAATCTATCTAATTTTCATTTGACTGAATCAATACTAACTGCTTCCACCGTTTCCCTAGGGAGTCTATTCCATAGATTGACCACTCGCTCACTGAAATATTGTTTCCGCAGATTAGTTTTGAATTTACCCCCTTCAAATGCAGGCTGTGTCTTCTGATTCTACTGTTCTAGACAAGGTGAAACGACTTGTTACAGTCTATATTATCTAGTCCCTTTTGAATCCTAAAAACAGCAATCATATCGCCTCTCAACCTCTTTTCCAGTGAGACATGCACAATTTACATAATTGCTCTTCATAATCCAATCCCTCCATCTCCTCAATCAATCTGGTTGCTCTCTTCTCTTTCCTTTCAATAGCTGGAACATATATCTAAACAATGTGAAGGAGAACAAATTAACAACTAGTGGCGTGAGACAACTGCTACTCTACAGTCAACAAACATTAAAAAAGGCCAACTTTATGGAAGTTGAACACAAATACCAGCTTTTTAAAAGAACATGTTTGTATATCCTCTTTTCAGCTCTTAAAGCCAATTCCTATCTATACATATATCATTTCTCCATAATCTATTGTGCTCTTATATAAAGTTTTGGTCGCTGAATCAGTTTGCTTATTATATGGCCTGTTTTAAGTTCTTCTTGTTTTGTTAGGTTACCTGATCTTATAATTTTTAACTCAGTAGGACAATGTACAAAGAGAAAACTATTAACAAATTAGCTACTTTATTAACAACAATCAAAAATAATAAGCACATTGCAGATTATGTCATTTGCAACAAAAACATCTCATTGCCCTTTGATGTACTTGCTCAATTGTCAAAGGATGAAGAGTTGTGACAAGTTAGTAGTTCTTTAAGGTACTACTTTAGTCATTTGTCTGCAAGCAGAAGCAGGACTCTTGCTTTGGGTCAAGGCTGTTAGTCTAGTTCCAGAACAACTAACTTTTCAGCAGATTTAAAACTACAAAGGACAGAAAGATGTTTCTTATACATCAATCTTCTTTATAACGATTAAAGTACTGTAGTTAAATCACACATAAATTTTAAGCATAATTAAAAATACAAAGATCACATTTTCAAGTCCATGCAACATTCTTTTTAGGAAAGGCTTTGATCTTTGATAATGTCATTAAATTTCTTTAGAGACATGTCCATGGCCAGGATTTTCTGGGCTGATACTGGTATATACTTCCTACCACTGTTTCCCCTGCTGACAGTAAGTATATTATTTCATGTTACAGATCTTCTGCAATAGTTTACAGGTGCATTAATGTCACAAAATATACTCAATGATGGCTAGAGATCTAACTCATTAGCATAGCACAGGATGGATGTAAAACACGAAACTCCATCACCCCCTATGAAAACATGATTATTATGAAAACAATCATCCAGGAACTTGCCATACAATGATTGTGGCTGTGTCAGAAGATTTTACTCTTTTGCAATTCATTTGTTTTTTTTAATATACTTTGTTACATTTGATTAGCAAAGACTGGAAAAATTGTAACAAGCATTCATCCCCCATCAGATTTATTTATCATCAGGCTGAAGCTTCTTGATTACCTTATTCTGCCAATATTGGCAATAAGTGATTACTACCAATACAAGCGCAAAGTGGAAAATTGGTTTACTGGATCCAAGAAAATCTGAAAAGTAATGCAATAATAATCCAGAGAAAAATGTAATCCAAGCCACTGAGCAATTTACAAATCATGGAATAAATTTGGGGGGGGGTGGGGGGGGGAGGCTGAAGATCCACATAATTGCTCGACCAGCATTAGGTGCTGGAGAGTGCCCACTGGGAATCTGTTTCTGACCCTGCCGAAGTATCTGGGGTCAGGGAGAGGTTCTTCCATTAAAATAATCCAGGCAGGTGTCTGTGTCACAATGGGAGCATCCTGGGTGCCCACTAGAAGGGGGAAAATGGAAAATGCAGCCATAGCCAGCTGCATGAATTAATGCCAGTGCCACAGTGGAACTATTTACTAAGTTTACTAAGGGGTTGGCCATTTAGGACTGAGATGAGGAAAAATTTCTTCACTCAGAAGGTTGTGAATCTTTGGAATTTTCTACTCCAGAGGGCTGTGGATGCTCAGTTGTTGAGTGTATTTAAAACTGAGATTGATAGATTTTTGGACACTAAGGGAATCAAGGGATATAGGGATAGGGCGGGAAAATGGAGTTGAGGTATAAGATCAACTGTGATCTTATTGAATGGCGGAGCAGGCTCGAGGGGCCGTATGGCCTACTCCTGCTTCTATTTCTTTTGTTCTTATTACAGATTGAGCTAATTGGGTGAAAGGCAGCCTTTAGACTTTCTTTACTCATGAAACGGTGGTCTCCTTTGCCAACTTTTACTCTGTCCCCCACTCCCCTCCCCCCCTAATCTGGGGACAAGTCCTTTTGTGCATTCAATCCATGTTAGAAATAGTGAACAGCTGCAGCAGGAGAAACAATTTGCTCTGAGTGATGTTGGTTATATGGTCTTCCCACCCTTGCTCTGTAATAATGGTTGTAGTTTGTTGTACCTTATTGAATTTCCAATAAAATTGAGTTATTCAAACAAAAACACTTCATTTTTTTAAACCCTGGTCAGACTCTGTGACCTGTGGTTGTTAATTAGCTCAAGGGGTAACTAATAAGTACTGTTATTTCCCAGTTATCTACTATTATTGCTTGTTTACTGTGAAGTAATTAAATAACAATAGTTGGTTGTACAATGTGGATATCATCATGTATCAATTGTAGGAATTGCCACAATAAATTGTCCCACTTACAGATTGATTTGTCTGACCTTGAAGTTATTACAATTTTTATGTTTTTCCAAATTTACTTATCCTTGCAGCTGACGTTAATCCAGTTTTTTAATCTTCAGGTGTACCAAAATATCCACCACCACCAACAATAGATGGAGACAGAATAAAGCTGTCCCCAAGGAACATCAGAGTTTACATGAGATATATAGGATACAAGGGAGAAATATAATGATTGTCGGAATCAGATGATGGTTATAAACTGCAATTAATCTTGCATTTTCTGACATGATTTGAATCCTTAACGAGATTCCAACATTAACACATTTATGAAATTATATCGCAGGACTGGTGAAACACCTTCAACACAGATATGCCACAATTTTTTAATACTCCTTACTGTCACATTAACTTTGCCACAATAAATTGTCCCACTTACAGATTGATTTGTCTGACCTTGAAGTTATTACAATTTTTATGTTTTTCCAAATTTACTTATCCTTGCAGCTGACGTTAATCCAGTTTTTTAATCTTCAGGTGTATTCCATTTTTGGATCTGAGGACTAACTGGGGTATTTTAATTGGTAGTTTTGTTTCATCAACTTCCAGTTCAAATCGATTAAGAATCAGCGCGACAGCCACCTTCATTTCATTCATGGCAAAGTGCTGACCAATGCAGTTCCTGCAGAAGAAGTGAATCAAGAGGGAAGTTTTGAATCTAACTCCATGAGATCATCAAAGTCAAAGAAATCATTTAAGCCAGAAATGTATTTTATTGGATTATTACATAATCCTAAATATAAAAGGTGGGAGGTAACTATATATTTAACAGTGCCTCTCAGCCTTCCATTGTTCCTGTGTTTTACACTTTCAAATTGCTAGTTAGATGCAGATTGAGAGATGACATGTGTGTAAATCGATCTATTCAATAATATGAAATTCCTCCCTAAATAGAGAGTGCTGTCAACAGCTCAATGTCCTTATTCATAATGACACCGGAGAGGAATTTGTTCCGAAACCTCTGCTCCTAGATGCCTCTCCACCGGCAGTTTCAAAGCATAAAACACAAAAACAGAGAGGATTGGGAGAAACCAGGCATGGAGTGCTACAATGTTTACAATAATGAAGCCACTCAGTAGAATACCATTCCCCTTTAATATTCTAACCTCAACCCATGAAATTGTGATCAACTTCCCCTAAAATACCTGGTTCATTTTCTTATATGTACAATTCCTCAAGTTACAACTGTCTAGTATGTCAAACACCTCATAGGAATTGAAACAAGTATGCCATGGTTGTCAGAAAATACAGCACATTACTAGGAGCTAAAGAAGGCAATCTGTTTCACAAAAAAATCCTAGCAACATGTGTCATGAAGGTAGTCAACAGAAGTTAATTTTAGCATCACGCAGTTCATGTACTGATGCCAGAGACTTTCACTCCTTTCACTCCACCCACCCCCATGTTCTGACTGTATAGTTGGCAGGATCCTGAGGTAAGAAGAAAAAATCAGTGACATAAATACACAACTGGGTTTCACAAGAAAGCTTCCTGAACTCCATTCTGCACAATGAAAAAACTAGTTTTGCAACTGTTATGGGGGGGGGACGGGACACTATTTTAAATAACAAATCTTACTGTGAGTAATATCATCTCCCAAAAACAACCTGGTCGTGTTACCATTTTATTTTCCCTTGAAAATTGATCTTCGTGCAGTAACTCCCAATATCAAGTGTCAGTCAACACTAACAGAAAGAATTTGGAACTGCTCCAGTGAACTGGAACACACCCATTTGATAAACTATAAACCAGGCCTTCATTGAAAACAAATTAGCTCAAGAACTACACTAAATTGACCATCAGCTGCTCTATTTTGCTAATATTAGAAATATTTTGCTACCTTGGTCCAGCAGAAAAAGGTATGAAGGCAAGTGGGTGTCTGTTTGCTGAATTTTCAGGGGAAAATCTTAAAGGGTCAAACACCTACAAAAGAATAAGGTATTAGCAAACTATATGGTTCAAAAATACATTCTTTATATGAGATCACCAGTGCATACAAACACTAGTCATTGCTAGATAATTGTTAATCAGATCTGTAAAGAGTTCACTATGTCAGCTATAGTCCAGTTGATTATTGATTTAAATACACTGCTCATAAACTAAGAATGTTCAATCAGAAACTCAACGTGGAATTTATCTCAAAAAGACAGAGATCGAGTAACTCAGAATTCTACTCATGAGTGAGGTAAATTCTACATTCTATAGCTTGACATTGATTATTCAGTTTATACTAAGTGAGAACATTCTTCAATATATACCTGTCAATTTCCCATGGCATTGTTCATGGGCAGTTAAGAATAAGTGCAGCCTTCAAGTTGAGAAGGGTTAGAAGGCTGGCCTATAATTGCACCAGGGTCAAGAGAGGGCTGATGCTGGAGGCCAGAAGAGGATGGCGGTGTAGGGTGGTGGGGAGGAGGAATGTAGGGTTAAAGGGGGGGAGGTGGTAACCAGGGAAGTAGAAAAGAGTGAGAGACTGGAGACTGGAGGGTGGAGGGAGAAGGTAAGGTTCCAGAGAGAGTTAGAGGTAAAGGGGGTGGGTTGGGGGTATAATTTCAAGGCCACCAGAGGGAGGAAGTGGTCTCACCTAACATTCCATGTTAGGCAAAAGGCCCATGGAAGCACATCTACTGAATCAAGTAAAAACTGCAAGTCCACTTTAATATGCAATACATTTTTTATTTGCTTTCTTCTTTGTACAGCTCTTTGCCTTCCAATATAGTGTTGGCTATTAAGGTGTTTAAGCAGCACCATCCATTATCCTATGGTTTTTAAAATAATGCATTTATGATATACATATTCCTAATACAGTTGGTTACACATTCTGGGCATACCATGTTTTATGTGTGATATATACCCTAAATATGTAATAGTATAATAAATGAATCCAATAAAATATAAATACATCCAAGAGGTATTTTTAAAGTTACATCTATATTTAAGTTTTAAACTCTACTTGCTATGAGTTAGCAATGATATTGTAGGTTACTTCAATGGAAAAGCATCCAGTGGTACTTGTATAGAGGTAGTGGCACAATGTACAAAAGCAAGGAGTGCATATTGTTAAGGTAATGGTGTGAACACTTCATATTCTAGTAATGGAAGAGGAAGTTACCTCTGGATTATCCCAAATCATCGAATTCCTGTGAATGCAGTAGATACTTACACCGACCAGACAACCTGTGAAAATACAACTGAACATTAACAACAGTTGCACAAGCATGTAGGGATGTACTGCTTCCTTCTGTTTTTAAGGTCTCCTATACTGTGCATCATTTTCCTGCCTTTCATGTATGCTCAAAATAACATCCTCCTGACTTCTGCTGCCTATGTTTGGTAAACAGGATCAGCAATGCAGGCAGAGACCAAAATGGAGTTGGGGGGTCGTAATTATGTCATTTGACCCCAATATGCACGCATTCATGAGGTTTCTGCCTGTTTCAGGTGGGAGATCTGACTGCCTAAATCAAGGTCTGTCCAAAAATCAGAACAGGCAGACAACAAGCGGTCGGTCCGATGAATTTGGTCCCGTTACTACGCCTACAGCCCCCACCCGCCCCCATTTTTAAAGTGCTAACAGGGTGGGAAACACAAGAAAATTACTCCCCTTCTGTCTTAATTTCAAGAATACTTAAAAAGTACAGGAAGATTTTTGTGTAAAAAATATTTTTAGGGTTGAATATCACAGTGGATTCGATGTTGGTCATTCACCTCGGCAACCTGGGCACAAGTTCAGCCCAAACTGATGTCTATGCGAGACCTACATAGAATCTGTTTGGCCAGTCATTCCAGTTCCAGTGGCATGAGCCCAATGCATAAAACTGCCTCTAATTCAGCATTAAACTGGCAATCTCACTTTGACAGGAATGGAAAAAATGTCACAATGGTAGAGTAGAGCATGCTGTTCTGAAGTGGAGCTAAGGTACATGCTGGGGCAGACTAGTAGAAGCTTTACTCTGCATTTAACCATGCTCAATGCGACTTGGCAATGCTGGACAATGGGGGGCTAATTGTTGGCCCAAATGTTGGAAATGGGGCAATATCGGAGTTAAAATTGCTGTGCACTTAACACTCCGTTACTGCTCCGCTGCCATATTTACTGGGGCCTTCTGTTACATGGTCCAGGCAGTAGCCTTATTGATGCATGCAAATTGAGGCCCTACGATGTACCAGCCTCAAAAAGGCTTGGGCCTACCGCTGCCAGGAGCGGACGGGCATTCCGCCCTCTGCCCACTTGTTCCAAACCTACTGTTAAAATCTACTTGCAGGTTTCTGAAATGGAAAGAACTACAATCCATCTCCTTGATAAACACAGAGCGATGGTTAATTCTGCAGTTGAGAACATAATAAAGCAAGGAATGAAATTCAGTCCACAACAGGCCAAGTTTTTATAAAACACTGGTTTGGCCACAACTGGAGTATCATGTCCAGTTCTGGGCACCGTACTTTAGGAAAGATATGAAGGCCTTAGAAAGGGTGCAGAAGAGATTTACTAGAATGATTCCAGGGATGAGGGACTTTAGTTTCTTGGATAGACTGGAGAAGCTGGGGTTGTTCTCCTTAGAACAGAGAAGGTTGAGAGGAGATTTGATAGAGGTATTCAAAATCATGAATGGTCTAGACAGAGTAGATAGAGAGAAACCGTTCCCATTGGTGGAAGGGTCAAGAACCAGAGGACATAGATTTAAGGTGATTGGCAAAAGAACCAAAGGCGACATGAGGAAAAACTTCTTTATACAGCGAGTGGTTAGGATCTGGAATGCACTGCCTGAGGGGGTGGTGGAGGCAGATTCAATCATGGCTTTCAAAAGGGAACTGGATAAGTACTTGAAAGGAAAAAATTTGCAGGGCTACGGGGATAGGGCGGGGGAATAGGACTAGCTGGATTGCTCTTGCATAGGGCCGGCACGGACTCGTTGGGCCGAATGGCCTCCTTCCGTGCTGCAACCTTTCTATGATTCTACAATTTCTACTATCATGTACTCTGTCCACCTTGGGGAATAGAATACATGATGGTACAAATTGATCAATTTCTTCAGGGAGCTGAATAATCACAGGTTAAACTGTCAAAATGATTAAACCCTGTAAAATTTCTCCATACGCACAAAGGTAGCTGAGGGCATCAAATAAACATCATGATCTACATTTTTCAAACTTGCTTTCCATAGACGATCATCGCAGCCCTTGATGGACAATCTATCCCAATGGTTATCCTTATAACAACTCTAGTTTTAAAAGAATGAATTGATATAGCATTGACTGTTTGGCAGGACTATATTCCATACTTGTCTGTGTGAGCAAAAGTTTCCAGTCTCGCTTGAAGTTTACTAATTTTGTATTTACAAAGGGTAGTGGAAATCTGGAATTCTATTCCCATAAAAGCTATTGAGGCTAGGTCAATTGAAAATTTCAAAACTGAGATTGATAAGATTTTTGTTAGATTAGGATATTTAAAAGTTATGGAACCAAGGTGGGTAGATGGAGGTAAGATACAAATTAGCCATGATCTAATTGAATGGCAACAGGCTCGAGGGGCTGAATGGCCTACTCCTGTTCCTATGTTTCTATTTGTGTCCTCTCGTTTATTACAATCACATTTAGCATCCAATTTACACAAAGAAGAGGATATCTAAAAAAAAACATGGATAACTTACAGCTGCAGTTATCTAGCCAGAAAAAAATGATCAGCTCTTTGTTTTCAAACCCAGCAGAAGCATAACCACAGAAAGAAAAGAGCTCTTCAGCACTCAACAATCTGTTCTTCAGTGAGCCTTACTCGACAATGCAGTGAAAATTATAATATTGTTAAGCATATAAACAGTTCTTGAATCCAGCATTTTGTTCCATCAAATGAAGTCACTATCCTAACTGATTTACACCCTGTAATGTGATGGTTAACAGAAGTTACAGAAGTAGAGGAGGGAAAAGCAAGAGACACACAAATGAGGCAGTGGCAGTAGTGCCAGGTGTGCAATATTTCAGAGAATTGGCAATGATAAGATATAAAACCCACCAGCACGGTTAAACTCAAAACTTTCACCTCCTGTTTTTAAAGGGGCATTGTCATTCTTAAGCTTAGCTCATAGGGCTTTGATTTTGAATGGATAAATGACTATTACTTTGCTGGCACATGACATCATTATATGTCATGCTCATCATGATGCTGCATCCATTGTACTCTCTTTGGAAAAAGGCAGTTGCTTAAAAGTAGATTCATAGATATTAGTACAGACTCAGAAGCTCAGTGTTTAATAAGAATTCTCTAATATCATAAATGTACTTAAAAATGAAACCTTCAGGTAATTTCCTCCCATCAAAGAATGTGAGTGGTTTGGTCAGCCTCCTGGATATTCCTGGGACAGGGGGGCAAAGTCGCAGAGACTCCTTTATGCACATTGTAGTGTAAGGCATCTTACTGAGTAATTCCCTGCAAAGGAACAAAAGGATGTGACTTAGTAAGACAAGGGTGAATTTATGTGCATAAAACAGAAGAGTAATGGGGTACAAATTCATTGGCACCCGATGTGGCTGAACATGAGCCCGAACCGGGAAGCCTGATGCCGGCCCATATTGGGCCTCAGGCCTCATTAATATTAATTGGGCGAGCTGCCGGTGCCTGTGGTAACTCGTCCATTTGAAGAAATAAAGTTCAAGCCGCTTATGATCAATATACTGTGGATTGGGGGAGTACTCCCACTCCTTCTAGTTCGACAGCAATGATTTATTGGGAGGGGTTTTTTGATGGCAGTTGCCCAGTTACCATTTAAGAATCTCAAGCGGAGCAAGTCCACTTCTTGTTCCACACTGATATCGAATTTCGGTGAGGGGGCCTAAAACAGGCATTGGCCTCTCATTTACACACTTTAGTAATACCTCGACCATGCCAGTAAATACTTCAGCTTATTAAAGTCTTAAATAAAACTGGCACATTCTGAAAGAAGCTACAGCCCTGATTTTAACCTGGAGTGGGAACAGGATGGTGGGTCATGAGGCTAGCGCCAGCCCCCCACCCACCTCGGCAGCGGAGGCGTGGCCAATTTTAACTCCTGAGCTTCATCTGCATGTCGCCAATCAGCCCGCCCAAAATGGGAAGCGGCAACTGTCCGATGGGCGGGAGCGGAATTTCGGATGACAGGGGGCTGCTCGCTGACACTCAGGTAAGTTAAGGGGAAGGGTTTTCGGGAGGATCTAGCAGGAGGGAAGGAGGGTAGGGGGGAACCCAGAGCAAGGAAGCCTGAAGAACTTTTGGTCTCCTCTGGTTCCAGATCTCCTTCCCCCTGTCTTCATCTGGCAGGAATGCTGCAATGATTTCCTCACACAGGCTACAGGTAAAATTGCAGTAGGCGCCTGACGACATCATCAGATCCTGATCCGTAAATTTAAAGGACCCCGCTGGCTTCAGCGGGTGTCCTGCTGCTTGCTCAGAAGAGCAGATTTAAATTGATGATGGCAGGATCTGTGTGATACATCAGCAGGTATGTGTCGCGGACAATTTTAACTGCCCAACCATCTGGTTCCTGTTGGGCGAGTAAAGGTAAAATTGCCCCTTACACGTAGTTTCTATTGAATTTCAATCTCATTGCTGCAATGTTAGCTTTTTGGTGCCAGTGATTTTCTGTAGTATTGTTCAGGTGAAGTTTGTAAGATACTCTTTTCACATAAGGCTGGCTAGTTCAGTTCTTGATATGTTTAATAACTGATTTCTTTGGGTAGAGACAGATAAGACTGAGATTGTAGCCCAGATTTTTCAACTGATTACACCTGGTGTAAAGTGGATGTAAGTGATTGGTAAATGTGGTGGAGCTCTGTGATGCTGTACTTCTGCCAATTTAATGCATCATGAGTATTTCTGGAGGGGGACACGGTGGCCACAGGCAACTCCCATGAAATAGGTGGGAGAGTCATTTCAATATGCTATCTCACTGATAGCATTTAGATATCTATGAAATTTCCTGACATTTGTGTATGCCTAACACTGAGTCATCTATACACCCACATAAAATGAGCTCAAAGGTTGCTAGAGATTGAGCTGTAAGCAGAAGGTCATTTAAAGAGCCCATTAAAAAGATTCTTTGCATAACTTTCAGTCCATTTGTTAGCCATTTTTCTTGGTTTTTTGTTTTTTTTTGCTGCTGTCACTTAGGTGTTCGGGAATCTTTGCGTCAACTGTGGCATAGCCATTTGTTCACAGCAGCTACAGTAATGCCAGAATGGGTTTCCCCATTGGAAGGAAGGATGTCAAGGCCTTAGAGAGGGTACAGAGAAGATTTACTAGAATGGTATCAGGGATGCGTGACTTCAGTTATGTGGAGAGACAAGAGAAGCTGGGTTTGTTCTCCTCAGAGCACAGAAGATTAAGGGGAGATTTGATCGGGTGTTCAAAATCATGAAGGATTTTGCTAGAATACATAAGGAGAAACTGTTTCCAGTGGCAGAGCGTTGGTAACCAGAGAACACAAATTTAAGGTAATTGGCAAACGAACCAGAGGCGACATGAGGAAATGTTTTTTTATGCAGCGAGTTGTAATGATCTGGAATGCACTGCCTGAAAGGGTGGCGGAAGCAGATTCAATAGTAACTTTCAAAAGGGAATTAGATAAATACTTGAAGAGGAAAATTTGCAGGGCTATGGGGAAACAGCAGGGGAGTGGGACTAATTGGATAGCTCTTTCAAAGAGCCGGCACAGGCATGATGGGCCGAATGGCCTCCTTCTGTGCTGTATCATTCTATGAACTGGGTCCGCCCATTTGTACACAGATTTCAATCGGGGTCTTACATCCAGCATTAGGACCCCAATTTGCATATGCAAGGCATCTAGTGCCTGTTTTAGGTACACCTAACAGCCGGCCACTTCCAATTCGGTGCACTACTGAGGGTGATTGAGCGCAGGAGATTGTGACACAAAATTGGTCTCCTCAACATTAATTTACGCCTTTAAAAGGGGTGAAACAATGTTGAATTTCTACCCCAAGTCTTTATCAGCCTCTTCTTTAGCTATTTCAACACTGAGTATGTGCATTGCCCATTTTTTATGTAGTACTTTACACTTGTCGTCTGCCATTGTTCTTCCTAGATTCTATATATTAAATACCACATCATCTTAATCTGTGGTATATCTGAGGTTTATTATCTTGTCCCTTTCTAAAACTTCACAGCATTTTCTTTTATTTCAACTCATAATAGAAAATGCACCAAAGACCTTTGAGTTGCAATATTTATTCAAAGCGAAGATCTGATACTGCAACACACAAACAGTTGAGTTCACCTCTTGGACCGATATCATATGCAAATGGACCACAAGGCCTATTCTTCATATTTAAGAATGCAATGATTATGCAATGACAACATCGTCATCTCGCGTATGTATCATGGGAAAGTAGTGCCAATAAAAACAAGTTGTAATAGCGAAAGCTGTTCAAGAATGTTTGTGCGACAGCGCAAACTGAGCTCCAGCTGCTATTATGATGTTTTTAGCAGCACAGGGCGTTCCATGTTAGCTACAACATTGCCCGAGTATCAGAGGAGCAATGGTCGTGCACCAACGGTTCACAAGGGAGGGTGTTGTGCCGCATGCTGCAAACTGACCGACAGCCAACCTCATGCACAGTCCAGTGGCTGGTTTCTGGCCAAGAAAAATTCTGCAGAATCATTCTGACTCTTCAAGTAAAGCACAATGACATTAAAGCCCATTTTCCTGATTAAGTGCAGCTGGCTCTGTACCATTTAACAACAGATAAAAGTAAGATTAGCTTAAAACTCACCATTCGATTTGTTTGTGCTCCTGCAGAAGTTCCTGGATCTCTTCTCTACACTTTTGCTGGTGTTCTGGATGTTGAGCCAGACAGTACAAGAGCCAGGAGATTCCACTTGCTGTAGTATCATGGCCTTCAAACATAAACGTGTCCACCTCTGCTCGAATTTCTTCATCCATTAATCCTTTTCCATCTTCATCCTGCAGCATAACATTAAATGACCTTTGAAAGAACCTTAGCCTTTATGTACAATTAGGATTTTTCAACAGACACAGGCATTTTTTTTAATCTGAGAAAGCCCTTAAACAGCAATTATGCTCAGGTCGTCTTCCTAACTACAATGCATACAATTGTTCATTCTGGATTGTACCCAATGAGGATGATTTTCCCCATAGTCATTTGTAGCCAGATTATAAACAGGAAGATTTCCTTCAGTGAGTAGAGAGAAATCTTTTTGACCATGTTTACAATTTCGCTAGAAATAATGAGCCAAGGAAATCTACACAAATCTGTTTACAATGTTACTATACGACGAGTGGAAATCATCTCCCTTAGTTTTTTAACAGTAGACAACATAGACTTTGAATGGCAATGCAATACAAAAAAATTCACACCTAACAACTTATTCAAATGCCATCTATTGCTATGTTACGTTGGGATCATGCTATATTGCAACCAATGACAAATAAATACTCAGCACAATGTTCAAGTCCAGTGCATGGCAATTAAGAGCTAATTTTCCAAAATTATGTTCATGCCGGAGAGCCTTGCTCACCAGAAATGCATATTGGAAATTAGAGCAAGGTTGTGCATGCTTTTCTGACTATTGAAATGAACGGTCAGAAAATTGTGTTCCTAAATTTCCGATATGTGCTCCTGAAGACTGAAGCTCCCCAACAGGAGTGCAAAGCTACAAAATTACCTCTGGAATTCATCTACTGTGTAGTGCGTTAATGTTGGCAGCTTAAGTTGGTATGGTGCTGCCCCTTAGTGCTTGCACTTCATTCCAGATGTGTGACACCTAACATCTCACTCCTTCTAAGAGATTCCCTTGCTGAAGCAGTAAGTGTTTTGGCTAGCTGCAGGGTTTCACTTACAAATTGCTGGGATCTGGTGACCCTAGAACTCCCTGGGCTGTGGACTGTGAGGGTCTTGCATGTGAGTCTGCCACATCCAGAACTATGGCGATTGAATGGTATTGCTACCTTTAAGTTACCTTCTCCAATCACTGGTACCAAAGGCATCTGGCGGGGGTGTGCCTTCTCTCCCTGAGTCTTTAGAGAAAGTTTCCCTTGGTCAGTATCACATAAATCTACAGCAAATTGGTGAGCTATCAGCAATCTTTGCCTTTCCAGTGTTTTTTTGCGTGCTTTTAATTACAGATTACAGCTGATTTAGAGGATCAATGCTGCTCTCTTCACATTGGCTACCCAACTGTGTGGAAAAGAACGCCCACACTTGTACTCACAGACTGAAAATAGTAATATTGTGGGTAAACCAGCCGGAGTAAATCTCCCAGAAACCTTTAGTAACCCACAGCTTAGCGTACCAACAATTTCTAGGCTGTAACGAACCAAACACTTTGGGCTCGATTTTCGGACATCCGAGCCAGTGGGTTCGTGGCGGGGAGCTCCGAAAATCGGGGCACTTCCGGATTCCCCAGTGATGCACTTAGATGCGCGCGCAGCCCCCGCATGCGGGACTCCCGCCTGCAATTAAAGCCAGCAGGATCCCACTTGAACCAAGTAAGTAGATAGTTCAGATCGTTTGCTTACCTGATTTGTAGGATATTTTAGGAGGGATGGGATTTTCAACTCAACTGAGACTGTTTCCCGTACTGGGGGAAACACTCCCAGTTGAAATGGACGTGTTGCAGCCACCAGCCTGTGGCAGCTGCAAAGGTGATGGGGGAGACCCTCACTCATTACAGGCGGCCACTCTGTCACTTTGGACAAAGTTTGGCCTCCACCACCCTCCTCCTAACAATAACATTCACAAACTTGCACACTTAACCCGGTGTGTAGACACATTTACCCACCTTGCGGACCCCTTCAAATGTACATCTTCTGGATGGGGGCCGCCATAGCTGCAGTCATGACCTCCTCGGAGGACGAACAGCATCACCGGCCACGCCGTCCACCTCTGACATGTGGAGCTCCACAACACTGTGCTGTGACACATGCACCTGCACAGCAGGAGGGAGGGCAACCGCAGAGAGAGATGCGTCGCAGAAGGCACTACCCTCGCCACAGGGTCCACAGACCAAGGCTCAGCTTCCTGGACCTCTCTGAGCAGCAGTGCACACGGAGGCTCAGAGTCACTCGACATGTAGTCGTGGACATCTGCAGCCTCCTTCATGCCGAGCTGCTCCCGGCTGGCCCGAGCACCATCTTCTTATCTGTCGCTGTCAAAGTCACCACTGCCCTCAACAACTTCTCCTCCGCATCCTTCCAGGGTGCAACCGGGGACATCGCCGACGTCTCTCAGTCGTCTGCACAAAAGAGCCCTGCAAATACACCTACATCCACTCTGCAGTGACACAATGGGTGGCATCAGGTGTGGGTCTTCATGGTGATCCTCAGGAAGGGGCATTATTGCACAAACCAGATAAGATTTGCAAAGACGTGGCAGTAGTGGTGACAATATAATATGTAATGTGAGTTGATCAGAAATCAAATATAAGTAAAAACCATGACAAACCCTCAAACACCCTTGTGCATCCCCTTCATGCTCACAACACGTTTGCCTTACGCTTCCTACTACACATATGTGATGCATGCCCTGTGGCTGCAGCACAGGTAGTGGCAGATTGAGTGAGGCTGATGGTGAAAGAGATGCATGAGAGGGTGAGTATGAGACGGAGCCATGAGATTGTAAGAGGATTGGGTTGAGTGGTAGTGGTGGGATGAGTACTGGTGAGGGGAGTAAGTGCAGGTAAGATGAGGATGAGCTTTGAGTGGGTGTGAGGAGTGATGTGATAGAGTAGTGTTGGCCGTGCAGAAGATGACATGGGGTGGGGGCGGTGATGTGGCAGACGGAGTGTAGGGGAATGAGTAAGTGTACTCACTTTGGCTGACCTACTTAGGTCATTGAAGCGCCTCCTGCATTGTATGCAGGTGAGTGATATGTTGGTGGTGCTGGTGACCTCCTCTGCCATCTCGAGCCAGGCCTTCGTGGTAGCAGAGGCAGGCCACTTCCTCCCGTCCGCTGGGGAGAAGATCTCTGTCCTCCTCCTCCTTACCCCATCCAGTGGGACCTGGAGTGAGGCATCATTAAACCTGGGAACAGCCTTCCCCCTGGGCTGCTCCATGCTGTAATTTTGGCTCCTTTCTGCAGCATCAGTCAGTGGAGGACTGCCCCTTTAAATAGGGCTCCTCCAGCTGACAGCCTATGATGCGGCTGCACAGTCCGCCCACTGCGCAGCTTTCCAGCGCGAAACCCGGAAGCCAAGGTAAGTGCCTTCAATTAGGCTGCAATCGCGTGCGGAGCACCCCGAATTCACTGGGCGCGTTACCCACGCACCCAGTCGACCTCCCGCTGCCAACCCGCCTCCCTCCTAAAATCGAGCCCATTGATTGAGTTCTTAAAATGATTAGCGGTATAGATAAATGTTGATAATGTGGACTATATAACTTGGATTTTAGACTTCTTTAGACACAGGTTTAAAATTAAGAGGTCTCCAGTGAGACTATAGGTGAGAAGAAACATTTATTCCTTCCCACTTGTGTGCCATCAATGTCTATAGCATTTCCAACGGACATTACCGCAACTTACCCATATGATCACTCGAAGCGCGTGTGTGACATCCCATTGTATTCATTAACGGAAAAGGATACTATTCAACAAATATCCAAATGGTCTCTGACTATCACCAAATTATTACACAAGTGAATGCATGATTTCCAGGAAATGTCCACAATGTCCATATCTTAAGGGTGTTATGGGATTCCCAATATTCCAGAGTGAAGACAAGTTGCATAGATGGGTTCCTCAGTTATTCCAGGGTAATAGAAGTTTGGTAGCTGCCTTCTTCAAAAAATGGGTTACCATACCAAGACACTGCTGCACAACTCCTTGTAACCCTGGTAAACAGCATACAATGATGCATATTTGAGAGACACAAGCCTGATCAAGCAGACATTTGATATGCTCAAGCAATGGTTTGTATGTATGGACCGCACTACAGTGCTCTATAAATTGTCTCAGAGAGAACTGGCAGAATGGCAGTGGTGTGCTACATGCTGCATAACATTGCCATTGAAAGATGCATATACTCGTTTGTGGAAGAAGAACATCAGTGTTGCACAGGAAGGAGAAGAGGTACAGGATGATAATTGAAAGCTATCAGAAGCTCAGCAACCTTTGGAGAAAAAAGCACGGTTTCACCAGGTTCTGATTGAATAGTCTTTTTTCGAGGCCTGCTTTTATATTGCATTGGATTTTTTTTTAACTGAACTTGTTTATGTGGGACTGTTTAATTTCAAAAGTTAATAATGAGGTACATTTTCCACAATGTGCATGGTTATGGCTAGAACATTACACTAAAGACTTTGCACCTGTCTGAGTAGCACATGGCCGGCTAAGGTGAATTTTTTCTGGGTTATTTATTGCGATCACCTGGTAGGTAATCCACTTGGTGCTCGCAGATTCAGGAGTAGGATATCTGGCATTGGTACAGCTAGTTAAAGGGCAGCATCAGTCCATCATAGAATCATAGAATGATACAGCACAGAAGGAGATCATTCAGCCCATTATGTCTGTGCTGGCTCTTTGAAAGAACTATCCAATTAGTCCAATTCCCCTGCTCTTTCCCCATTGACCTACAAATGTTTCCCCTTCAAGTATTTATAAAGCATTTCCAGATTAATTCTTCTTTTGTGCAATCCATTGAAATATGACTGATTCATATGTTACACTTTACTCAGGAGTGAATGATCATTGATGATTTTCTTAGCCTTATCACAGTCTGAATGATTTCCAGTATTAGACAGCATGTCAAATATTCACCCTCTGAAATGAATCTCCTCCCCCCAGCCCCCATCACTACTATTCCCATTAAGTAAGATTAGGTTCTGCCCGTGTACTGTTCTTTGAAAGATAAGGAAGCTATTATCAGTCAAAAAATTAAGCAGAGTTGTTGTTCTTTGTGTATTGATATAAGTATCTCCACATATTGATATAAGAGCAGCACCAAGAAAGAACACCCATGTTTACAGATCCAATAGTCAAGATGCTCATGCAACAAAAAGGAGAAAGGAGAGTTGCCCTGTTTAGCATTCTAGGGCTTCCTCCCATTGAGAGAGCAGTCTAAAATGCCTGGCAGGAGATTGCACAGCATGTAAGGGCAGTGGCACATATTAGGAAAAAGTTTTTGAATCAGAAGAATTAGCCAATGTAAGGCTGTCCACCAGTAACTTACACAAAGTATATGGGTGAAGTTGGCATGTCAAAAAAATGTTTCCTCATAGCTTGTTACACATTCATTGCTGTTGCATGCAAAGAAATCAGTCTTCCTTAAAAGCTACAAGGCACAAATTTGAGCTGCAACTTGTACTGAAATTCTTGGCAAACTAACACTGTGCTGCAGAAACCCCATTTTCAGGTCTTTATGTGCTCCAAGCACTACCAACGTTGCAATACTTCTTTATTTCAATACTACTCTGCTTGCAGGAGAATGTTTCACATAAGAACATAAGAGATAGGAGTAGGCCATTTGGCCCTATGAGTCTGCTCCGCCATTCAATGAGATCATGGCTGATCTGATTTTTACCTCAACTCCACTTTCCCGTCTGTTCCCCATATCCTTTGACTCCCTTGCTGATCAAAATTTTGTCTAACTCAGCCTTGAATATATTCATTGACTCCGCCTCCACCGCTCTTTGGGGCAAAGAATTCCAAAGGTTCACAACCTGAAATTTCTCCTCATCTCCGTCTTAAATGGGTGACCCCTTATTCTCAGACTATGCCCCCTAGTTCTAGATTCCCCTTTGAGGGGAAACATCCTCTCAGTATTTATCCTGTCAAGCACCCTCAGAATCTTATACATTTCAATAAAATCTCCTCTCATTCTTCTAAATTCCAGTGATTATAGGCCCAACCTGCTCAATTTTTCCTCATCAGACAACCCTTCCATACCCGGAATCAACCTAGTGAACCTTCTCTGAACCGCCTCCAATGCAAGTATATCCTTCCTTAAATAAGGGGAACAAAACTGTACGCAGTACTCTAGGTATCCTCAATGATGGCGGAGTCCAGCACGTGATTGCAAAAGACAAGGCTTAAGTGTTTGCAACCATCTTCAGCCAGAAATGCCAAGTGGATGATCCATCTCGGCCTCCTCCCGATGTCCCCACCATCATAGAAGCCAGTCTTCAGCCAACTCCATTCACTCCACATGATATCAAGAAACGGCTGAGTGCACTGGATACAGCAAAGACTTTGGGCCCCGACAGCATCCCAGCTGTAGTGCTGAAGACTTGTGCTCCAGAACTAGCCGTGCCTCTAGCCAAACTGTTCCAGTACAGCTACAACACTGGCATCTACCCGACAATGTGGAAAATTTCCCAGGTATGTCCTGTCCACAAAAAGCAGGACAAATCCAATCCGGCCAATTACCGCTCCATCAGTCTACTCTCAATCATCAGCAAAGTGATGGAAGGTGTCATCGACAGTGCTATCAAACAGCACTTACTCACCAATAACCTGCTCACCGATGCTCAGTTTGGGTTCCGCCAGGACCATTCGGCTCCAGACCTCATTACAGCCTTGGTCCAAACACAGACAAAAGAGCTAAATTCCAAAGGTGAGGTGAGAGTGACTGCCCTTGACATCAAGGCAGCATTTGAACGAGTTTGGCACCAAGGAGCCCTAGTAAAACTGAAGTCAATGGGAATCAGGGGGAAAACTCTCCATTGGCTGGAGTCATACCTAGCTCAAAGGAAGATGGTAGTGGTTGTTGGAGGCCAATCATCTCAGCCCCAGGACATTGCTGCAGGACTTCCTCAGGGCAGTGTCCAAGGCCCAACCATCTTCAGCTGCTTCATCAATGACCTTCCCTCCATCAGAAGGTCAGAAATGTGGATGTTTGCTGATGATTGCACAGTGTTCAGTTCCATTCGCAACCCCTCAGATAATGAAGCTGTCCGGGCCCGCATGCAGCAAGACCTGGACAGCATCCAGGCTTGGGCTGATAAGTGGCAAGTAACATTCGCACCAGACAAGTGCCAAGCAATGACCATCTCCAACAAGAGAGAGTCTGACCACCTCCCCTTGACATTCAACGGCATTACCATCGCCGAATCCCCCACCATCAACATCCTGGGGATCACCATTGACCAGAAACTTAACTGGACCAGCCATATAAATACTGTGGTTACAAGAGCAGGTCAGAGGCTGGGTATTCTGCGGTGAGTGACTCACCTCCTGACTCCCCAAAGCCTTTCCACCATCTACAAGGCACAAGTCAGGAGTGTGATGGAATACTCTCCACTTGCCTGGATGAGTGCAGCTCCAACAATATTCAAGAAGCTCGACACCATCCAGGACAAAGCAGCCCGCTTGATTGGCACCCCATCCACCACCCTAAACATTCACCCCCTTCACCACTGGCACACTGTGGCTGCAGTGTGTACCATCCACAGGATGCACTGCAGCAACTCGCCAAGGCTTCTTCGACAGCACCTCCCAAACCCGTGACCTCTACCACCTAAAAGGACAAGGGCAGCAGGCACATGGGAACAACACCACCTGCACATTCCCCTCCAAGTCACACACCAGCCCGACTTGGAAATATATCACCGTTCCTTCATCGTCGCTGGGTCAAAATCCTGGAACTCCCTTCCTAACAGCACTGTGGGAGAACCTTCACATTCGGACTGCAGCGGTTCAAGAAGGTGGCTCACCACCACCTTCTCAAGGGCAATTAGGGATGGGCAATAAATGCCGGCCTTGCCAGTGACGCCCACATCCCATGAACGAATAAAAAAAATGTGTTCTCACCTGATAGAAGGGAACAGATCTGAACTGGAGGTGGGGCATGCAACTATAAGCCCTTGAGTGCCTTCATAGCAGCCACCTTGGGATTGACAGCATAGAGAGCATGGAGCAAGATGAAGCCAGGGGCCTACCCCATTTAGGGTCTAATACTTTCTTCTCTCATTCATTCACTGGCACCCAGGTATACACTCCAGCACAACACCACGGCACATGCTTTATGCTCAGTACTTCACCTTGTGCTCCTTTCCAAGCTCACTAACTAATTTCCCTGGGGTGGATGTATCTATGCTGGTGTTTTTGACAGCGAGAGTGAGCAAAGCAGGGTGTTCTGAGTTGCTGACTTCTTCAGTGGCACTAGAAGCTTCAGCTGGTTTTTGGGAGACTCCTATAAACATAGAAGAGGAGCAAAACCCCTTAAAATATTACTTGTATGCCAATATACTGTGTGCCATGGTGTTTGCACATTATTTCAACTTTGCCCAGAATGTTTCTCTGCTGTTTTTCTACTGGTGTAAAATGAAGTAGAAGCAAATCCAAGGCTAGGCTGCCTTGGTAGTTGAGCTAGTGCAGAGGACAATGTTGGGAATGGTTTATTGGGCAATTGTATCATACATATGCCCACAGAAGTGTTTTAGATTTGGGTGGCTCGGGTGCCTCATCTGCAGCCTCATGCACTGGACTTTCTGGATGAAAAGGCATTTCAGCGGTGACATTCTCTGGTCTATAGTCAGTATTGTCTTTTAATTTTGGATGCTGATGACCCACATCTTTGATGGTTAGATCTTTTTTGAAGGCAAAGTGTGGAGCATACACCAGACAACTATGATCTTGGAGTCCTTGGTGGTGTTGTACTGCAAGACAATCTCTGATCTGTCCAGGCAACTAAAGCGTTGCATCAAGATACCAATAATCTGTTCTGTGATCACCCCAGTAGAAGCATGGCCCTCACTAAATCTTGAAGGATTTTGGACTTTTCAACATAAGACCAAAATATCAGTTTTATGGAAACTAAAAAAATGCGCTAGAAACCCTGGATTAATTACTTGCTAAAGGAGCTGAATTTGGTTAAAAGCATTAATCCAATAAAGGAACTGTTAAATTGGCAGCATGCTAGGGAGGTTGGCCAAATTCAAAAAGTATTATTCAGATTGCCTGGAAGACTACAGATAAGGAAGCCTTGAAAGACTGGGAAGCCGTCATAAATACCAGGTGTTGTTTTAGTAGCATCAGTCTGTATAACCATGGGAAATTGAGAGAGGAAAGTTATTGAAAACTTGTTTTTGTCAGCGAGAATGGTATAAGAGCAGCCATTCTAAAGTGAAGGAAGGAGAACACGAAGACAAACCAGAGACTAACGAGAAGAACACCACGCAGTATGTCAATGGAGAATTAACCTCTCAGTGTCTTGACACAGAAGAATTGGTCATTCTGAGTTTCGAATTGTAATTCTAATTAAGGTTGTATGAATCACTATCTGTAAAACTTGTTGTATTTTAATGTTAATAAAACCAATTGTTAAAAAAGTTTAAAGCCTTGGTTGATCTTACCTCTGATTACACTAAAGAGCAAAAACCCTACAATCTGAATTCATTTTCTGACCATGCGTCTTGCAAGGGTGTCACTGCCCAAGAGCTTGAGAGAGCAGCTTTAGTCTCTTAGGAGCCATCCTTCAAGTTTTCCTTCTTCTTTAATTAAACCAGGTACTGAGGAGCGCCTAAAATAAAATAATCATGATTGCTTCCTGGGAAGGAGGCACTGACCTGCATGATCTTGTCCTGTTGGTCACTGACCACCTGGAAAGTGAAAGCCCTTGTGTTTAATAAAAGCCACAGTCCTGTGTTCAGGAATTCAAATGTCTGCATAGGTGCAATGGATTTTGGGATCATAAGATTTGCATCCTGTCATTCTGCTGTTGTTTTTTTTTCATGAGGAAAGTAATGAAGCTGTTTGCTCAGGTTAAGAGAGCATCAGTGACTTGCTTAATGCCTCTCTGCACTGTGGATTGACTAATAATGCAGATGTCCCCTATGAATTACTCAGAGGTTTAGAAGTTAGTTAGCACGCAGCTTTAGGCACCACACTATAGGAAGGATATGAAAGTAATGGCAAATCTGCAGCATAGATTCACTCAGCAGATAAAAGAGATGAGGAATTACACTGATGAAGAGAGACCGGAGACGTTATGGCATTTTTCACTGGAGCTGGGAAGGTAAAGGGGTGATCTGATAGAGGCCTTCAAAATAATGAAAGATTACATTAGGGTAAAGAGTGATGGAATAAAAACAGAAAATGCTGGAGAAGCTCAGCAAGTCAGGCAGCATCTGTGAGAAAGAAACAGAGTTAATGTTTCAGGTCTTCGAAATGTAAGGTAATCCAAAAAGAACTAAAAGGGAGGTTAAGAAAAATTATTTATACAGATGGTGGCTAGAATGTGGAATTCTCTGTCAAAAACCATTATTGATGTCCATAAATACTTTTAAAGGGGAATTAGACAGTTGCTTGCAATATTAAAGAGTATCAGGAGTTAAGCAGGAGAGTAGGTTTCAACAGGACAGCTCATGCACCGGTGCAGACTTGAGTATCCGAATGGTCTATTTATATGCTGTAACATTCTATGATTCTAAATTGAGGACGATTGTGACCTTGATTGCTGCTATAAATATCGGCTTTGTTGTGAAGCTCTCTTCAGATCAACTTGCACTAGTTGGCACAACTCCACTACTGACTCGCTGGTAAACTTTAGACTGTAAAGGCATTTTTGTCTAACCATCCAAGTTTGCTACACTTGGATCTGTAAACGTACCTCAGTGGATAAGTGTGAGCAAAGGAGTAATGTTTCTGGTTCAGGCGCAACTTCTTGACACCCCTTTATTCATTTTCTTCTTCATCTCCAAAAATTGCAGGGTTAGAGATGAGAATCCCTACGTGGTCAGTTTTCAGTAAAATATTAAAATGCCTACGTGGCAAAGAAGCAGAATGCAAAATGGTTAGAAAGGGTTAATTAGTTAGTAACTGAGATTGATACAAGTGGCCTGGCCCTCCTGCTGGGCCATATGTTTGCTTAGTCAGCAGGCCTGCATTGTCTTATCAATGATAGGTCTTTGATGTGAGTCAAGGACTGGTCTGAATGTCTCCATGTTTATGGCAGATCAATATAGGTAACGAGCTTAGCCAAAGTTGAAAGACATTCCAGGTTGGGAGATAAGGAACAGAAGGAACGGGGAAGAACATTCCAAGTTGGAAAGTGAGGAAGTTATCCCCTTTGATGTCTAACAGCAGCATGATCAGCACATGGACGATTTATGATTGGCCGGAAATAATGTAACCTCGCATGGCAACCTATGCCCGGCTTATGATTGGTGTTGACCCTCGTTAAGTATGTTCCAACCCTATTGATTTGTATAAAAACGTGTGGATTTCTGTATGTTTTTGTTCTTGCTCTGCCAGCATAGAGGGACTCTATCAGGAGTCCAAATCAATGCTGCAGACTAAGAACCCTGCTATTAAAGATGTGTTGGACTTTAAAATGTATTCGACTTCAGTTATTACTGAACCAGACTGAGGGGAAAGAATCCGGATCGTCATTTGGTGGCAGCGGTGGGATCTTAACGGTCGTTCACCGAGAGTTCGCGGAGTAAGAGGCGGATTTTCTCAGACACGGAGGAAGGAAATGGCGCCCCGATGTAAGTAGTCTTAATTTACTACGTCGGTTTTCCTCCAATCCGTCAGTCTGACGACGAATCGTCCAATCGCTAACACTCGTGTGCGTCCTTACAAGATTCAGGTCAGTCTGGCGAATACACAGAAATAGCAGGTAGGTCAGTGGTTAATATCACTGAGGGGATAACTTGTAAGCGGTAGGTCAGTGGTTAATATCACTGAGGGTAGTCAGGGTTTAAGTTCCTGATGATTGGATATAAATGTTCGGAAATACCATGAGGAAGAAGAGACTGGCCAGCAGAAAGTTAATATCCAAGAACACTAAGCTCATTCCTATGAGATGCTGCTAGTATGCGGAGATACATGAAGAAGATACAGTGAAGAATGAGTCTCAGACAGGCTCAGTTACTTGACAACAGCACAACAGGAGAATGGTTAATGTGGTCCAGGCGAGTGAGAAATCCTTTTAAACAAGGCACTGACACATGGTCCATAGAGAAACCAACTAATTAATGAAACAGTCAGGAAACACTGGTATCAATCAAAAGGACTGAAATTAAAGTAAAGAGGGACACAGTAATTTGGATTTCCAAAATTCAGGGTTAGGTTCCCATCAGTTAACAATAAAATTGGGAGAAACAATATTTAGAAGATATCCGCACGATGGATACAAAATTACAAGATTATGAGGGGCCCAGATAAAGTAGACCGGAAGTACCTGTTTCCTCTAGCAGAGGGTTCAAGAACTAGAGGATGTAGATTTAAGCTGATTGGCTGGAACAAAATTAAAGGGATGTGTTACCAGACATGCTGTCACTGTGTGTCCACATAGTGTTGGACACAGCCTAGAAGCACAGTGTGGGTTTAATAATACCGGTACCAATCGGGATATTAACTGTACCATGGAGGCCCTAGAGGTGGATCTAAAACCCACTTAAGTGGTATATGCCGGAGAGGGCGAATATTGTGTTACAACTAATTTGAAAACGTTTAAATATGCCAATCTAACTTGTGATATTTTAAGTCCAGAATTCTACTCCATTTCTGAAGTCCTGGTTCGGATTGGACCCGAGGAACTGGTAGAGATACATCGGCATAACCTCACCACCTTACAAGTTTCTGAGAATGTCAGAAAGGACTTAAAAGCATATCAGGACACATTTGGGTATCTGACACCCCTGTTGCCTAAATACTTGGAAGCATTGCGAATGGAGATACGCCTCTCCCAGAAGGTTTATTATAACCTACAACAGGACAATAACAACATTAAGCATGACATTGACCAAATTAAAGTCACCACCTGGTGAAATGACCTCTGGAATTTGGGACTGAATATACAGATCCATCTTTGGATTAGATTAGTTTCATATGTATTAGTCGTAGTGCAGTTTGTTGTAATGTGCTTCTTGATTTTCATTGCATGTAATAAATGTAAGCAGAGGATGAAGGGTTTGGCAAAGATAGTAAAACAGAGCCTGGGTGAGAATGTCCCCATTGTCTCTGTGGTTTCAACTAAGAACACATCTTAATGGTACCGGGAGTAGCACCCGCTGGGGTAAGGTGCATGTAAAAGGGAAGACAATTATAGTTTGATAGGATTATCAGATGCTCTGCCTCTCTTCCACCCGGACTGGTAGCCAACACGAAGGGAACCTGGTTAAGATGAGGTACAGCATCTAACGGGATATTGTAGGGAGAATTTGGATTAAGGGATATAATGGGGAGGGCACCAATTCACAGGTGTAAAATGGTCTGAAAGGTACCATTCAGTCTAGTTAGGCTGGAAACAAAATATAAAGCACCATGAGATATGTGACTATGTTAGCCTTTTCAAACTAACATGAATAGGTTTAGCTGACCAAGGACATTCGCAGCTTACTTGAGAGATGTTTAGAAGGAGTCTGTTCCTGAGAACAGATAAGAGTACAAAGGCGTATTGATGAAACATGTCTGTGTTCTATTGGGACTTCTCTAGTTCAAGGGCTAGTCATATTCATTGTTATAATTCTTATAGTTTATTGCTTACTTAAATGTTGCTGCACTGCAGAACCAGTGAGCACCGTAATAATTGGTTATCATGAAATGATAAAAGGGGGGAATGAGAATCCCTACGTGGTCAGTTTTCAGTAAAATATTAAAATGCCTACGTGGCAAAGAAGCAGAATGCAAAATGGTTAGAAAGGGTTAATTAGTTAGTAACTGAGATTGATACAAGTGGCCTGGCCCTCCTGCTGGGCCATATGTTTGCTTAGTCAGCAGGCCTGCATTGTCTTATCAATGATAGGTCTTTGATGTGAGTCAAGGACTGGTCTGAATGTCTCCATGTTTATGGCAGATCAATATAGGTAACGAGCTTAGCCAAAGTTGAAAGACATTCCAGGTTGGGAGATAAGGAACAGAAGGAACAGGGAAGAACATTCCAAGTTGGAAAGTGAGGAAGTTATCCCCTTTGATGTCTAACAGCAGCATGATCAGCACATGGACGATTTATGATTGGCCGGAAATAATGTAACCTCGCATGGCAACCTATGCCCGGCTTATGATTGGTGTTGACCCTCGTTAAGTATGTTCCAACCCTATTGATTTGTATAAAAACGTGTGGATTTCTGTATGTTTTTGTTCTTGCTCTGCCAGCATAGAGGGACTCTATCAGGAGTCCAAATCAATGCTGCAGACTAAGAACCCTGCTATTAAAGATGTGTTGGACTTTAAAATGTATTCGACTTCAGTTATTACTGAACCAGACTGAGGGGAAAGAATCCGGATCGTCAGAAACATTCAATGCTATACCCATTTTCACAATTTTGGTTGCAAGAATGAAAATTCCAGCAGTCCAGCTTTAAGAAACTGCTTCCTGAAAGAGCAGTATGTGAATGGTCATTAATGCCCATTTTATATGAGCTGGATAAGCACAGTATGATTCATTCATAAAACATGTGACATTGCATCACATTATCATTAAATTGTCCAAAAACCAGCCATAAAATAGTATATCATGGAAATCCAGTGGGGAGCTGATAAAGTTAGAATTTCCAACATTCTTGGCCCCAGTATTCCCAAATCGTGCCAGCTGGGATGACTCTGTTGGATGTAAAATCCATCCCCACTAGGGTAAAATTAAAGGTTGATGTGCTGAGCATTTATTAAAAATAATAGTGAAGTGTAACAGGTGGTTAAACATGATGTACATACCTGTTGTAGGACATGAACAAATGTAGCATATTTCTACTCCTATAAGAACTAAGAACATAAGAAATAGGAGCAGGAATAGGCCCCTTGAGCCGGCTCCGCCATTCAATAAGATCATGGCTGATCTTCTACCTCAACTCCACTTACCCACCCTATCCCCATATCCCTTGAATCCCTTAGTGTCCAAATATCCATCGATCTCAGTCTTGAATACACTCAACAACTGAGCATCCACAGCCCTCTGGGGTAGAGAATTCCAAAGATTCACAACCCTCTGAGTGAAGAAATTTTTCCTCATCTTGGTCCTAAATGGCCGACCCCTTATCTTGAAACTATGACACCTAGTTCTAGACTCGCCAGCCAGGGGAAACAGCCTTTCAGCATCTACCCTGTCAAGCCCTCTAAGAATTTAATACATTTCAATGAGATCACTTCTCATTCTTCTAAATTCCAGAGAACATAGGCCCATTCTACTTAATCTCTCCTCATAGGATAACCCTCTCATCCCAGGTATCAATCTAGTGAACCTTCGTTGCACCCCCCTCAGGCAAGTATATCCTTCCTTAGGTATGATGTGGAGATGCCGGTGATGGACTGGGGTTGACAAATGTAAGGAATCTTACAACACCAGGTTATAGTCCAACAGTTTTGTTTGAAAATCACAAGCTTTCGGAGGCTTTCTCCTTCGTCAGGTGAAGTGTGGGATTCCTTGAAGGTTACCGCATTTATAGTCAGAGAACAATGCCTGGTGATTACAGATAATCTTTCCAACTCCTTAGGTAAGGAGACCAAAGCTGTACACAGTACTCCAGGTGTGGTCTCATCAGAGCCCTATATAATTGCAGCAAGACCTCTTTACTCTTGTACTCCAACCCCCTTGCAATAAAGGCTAACATACCATTTGCCTTCCTAATTGCTTGCTGTATCTGCATGTTAACTTTCTGCGATTCGTGTACAAGGACACCCAAATCTCTCTGAACGCCAACATTTCTTAGTCTCTCACCTTTTAAAAAATATTCTACTTTTCTATCCTTCCTACCAAAGTGGATAATTTCACATTTCCCCACATTATACTCCACCTGCCACCTTCTTGCCCACTCACCTAAACTGTCTATATCCCTTTGCAGCCTCTTTGTGTCCTCCTTACAGCTTACTTTCCCACCTAGCTTTGTATCATTAGCAAACTTGAATACATTGTACTCGGTCCCCTCATCTAAGTCATTGATATATGTTGTAAACAGCTGAGGCCCAAGCACTCAACCTTGTGGCACTCCACAAGTTTACAACCTGCCAATCTGAAAATGACCCGTTTATTCCTACTCTCTGTTTTCTGTCCGTTAACCAATCCTCAACCCATGCTTATATATTACCCTCAATCTCATAAGCCCTAATCTTGCATAACAACCTCTTGTGTGGCACCTTATCGAATGCCTTTTGAAAATCCAAATATACTACACCCACTGGTTCCCCCTTATCTACCCTGCTAGTTACATCCTCAAAAAACTCTAATAGATTTGTCAAACACGATTTCCCTTTCATAAAACCGTGTTGACTCTGCCTAATCATATTATGATTTTCTAAGTGCCTTGTTATTACGTCCTTAATAAGAGATTCTAACATTTTCCCTACTACTGATGTCACCTCTAATTCCTTGTTTTCTCTCTCACTCCTTTCTTGAATAGTGGGGTCACATTTGCCACTTTCCAATCCACGGGGACCGTTTTAGAATTTTGGCAACTCTGGAAGATCAAAACCAATGCATCCACTATCTCTGCAGCCACCTCTTTTAAAATCCGAGGATGTAGGCCATGAGGTCCAGGGGATTTGTCAGCTTTTTGTCCCATTAATTTCTCCAGTACTTTTTTCTTTACTAATCTTAACTACTTTAAGTTCTTCACTCTCATTAGACCCGTGGTTCCCCATTATTTCCGGTATGTTTTGTGTCTTCTACAGTGAAGACAAATACAAAATATTTGGGTAACATCGCTGCCATTTCCTTATTCCCCATTCTAATTTCTCCTGTCTCTGCCTCTAAGGGACCCACGTTTACTTTCACTAATCTCTTCCTTTTTACATACTTGTAGAAGCTCTTACAATCTGTTTTTATATTTCTTGCTAGTTTACTCTTATTTAATTTTCTCCCTCTTTATCAATTTCTTGGTGATCCTTTGCTGATTTCTAAAACTCTCCCAATCCTCAGGCTTACTACTCTTTTTGTCAACATTATAAACCTCTTCTTTTAATCTAATACTATCCTTAACTTCTCTAGTTAGCCACAGTTGGATCATTGTGATCCATTACTTCAAGGAGTAGGTATGGAGGTTTCCTCCTATGTTTGCTGTAACCCAATATGATTCAGCTGGCTGATTACCTCAGATGCTAGGAATAGACTGTCCAGGGCTAGCTATGTGTGGGGGCTTGTTTGCTTCTGGCAGCTTCTCCGATCTCCTATTAAGAGGCAGCTGCAGGCATTGGACTGGTGGTGAGTTGAGAGCCACAAACCTGTGCTTCCAGCCCTTACTGGAGGCCAAGGCCTCACTGCAACCACCACTCTGTTCACTGTACTACTATGAGGTCAGTGAATCTTTCATTCATGGTTATCTAGAGTCTGTCTCCAAGTGCACTGAAGCTAGTTTTAATCAGATCCTGCGTGCTGACATCAATGCCCTGATATCGTTGGTAGGAGCATTCCTGAGATATGCTTCATCGTTAGTACAGGGTGAAGTTGAAACTACTGCAGATTTCATTACAAAAGTTAATTAAAAACAGTAGGAAACCATCTACAAAATGGTTAATTAGGACAATTAACTATTACTACATATAGACACTTACCCTTGCACAAAGCAGAATATCCAAGAAGTCTAGGTATCTCTTGTCCTTGATTTTTTCCAATTCCTTTTCATTTTTCAGTGCCTCCTTCCTCTGACGTATCACTTCCTCTATCAGACAGAAAGCCTCATTGGGACTTAACGTACATACAAACTATATTATTATTCTATGCATGCTTGCTGATTTCACTAGTCCAGGAAAGCAATAACTCTTCGCAGAAATGTTTCTGATTTTTTGTTTTCTGTCCTTTTTAAATATTTCTTTTAATTAGTTCGGAAAATTATGCGTGCATCAAAGTGAGGAATGTTGATGCTGGGGAACAGGACAAGTGTATTTCATACACTACAGTGTCAACATCAAGTACTCTCAGGTCAAGGATTGCAAAGTTAGAAGCAGAGTAAATCACATAGAATTACAAAGAACTTACAACATGGAAACAGGGCATTCGACCCAACCAATCTATGTTAATTTTTACCCTCCGCACGAATAGCTGTCTTAATCTCATGTGCACGCCCTTTATCACCATGTCTTTCAATCACTTATCTGACCTATTCTTAAATATTGACATGGTGTCTGTTCAATCATTAATTCCAGTAGTGCATTCCACAGCCTCACAACACTCTGTAAAAAAGGTTTCTCTTGCTCTCTGTCCTAAATCTCTTACATTTAATCTTGTATCTATGTATCCTCATTCTAGACCCCTCAACTAATGGAAACAGTTGGTTTCTATCTATCCTGTCCCATTATTCATAATTTTAAACACCTCTACCAAATCACCAATAATCTCCTCTAACAAAAACAGCCCCAATTTTTTGAGTCTTTCTTCATATTTGTATTTCCTCATACCTGGCAGCACCCTACTGAATCTACGCTGTACCCAGTTTATTGCCTCAATATTATCCTTCCATTAATGTGGAGCCCAAAACTGCACACAGTATTCCTGTACACAGCACTGTGGACTTATTAAGGTTTCGCTAAGATTCCATATTTTCGACTTTTATATTCTAAACCACTTGCCACAAAACCTAGTATTCCGTTAGCTTTTTTTTAATAGCCTTATTCACTTGAGGTGCTGTTTATATTGTCTTGTGAATCTGAACCCCAAATCCCTTTGCTCTTCCACATCACCCAGCCTTCCCCCATTCAAAGTAGAATTATTACTTTTATTTTATTACCAAAATGTACCATCTCATATTTCCTAATGAGAATCCCTGTGTGGTCAGTGTCCAGTAAAATATTAAAATGCCTACGTGGCAAAATAGCAGAAGTAGCAATGTGGTTAGGAAAGGGTTAATAAGTTGATAGGCGAGGTTGGTAAAGGCCCCCCCCCCCACCGCTGGGCCATATGTTTGCGTAGTCAGCAGGCCTGCATTGTCTTATCAATGTAGAGTCTTTGATGTGTTTCAGGGTCTGGTCTGAGTGTCTCCATGTTGCAAGCTAATCAAGATTGGTAACACCTTAGCAAGACCAAAAGGCACATTCCTAGTGAGAAGAAAGGATGCATCCATCAGTGTCTGTCACTGCGGCATGATCAGGCCATGGGCTACCTGTGATTGGCTTGAAATCATGTAACCTAGCATGGCCAACCTGTGCCCGGCTTATGATTGGTGTTGACCCTCGTGTTAAAGATGTTCCAACCCATATTGATCTGTATAAAGGTATGAATTTCTGTATGTGTCTTTGTCTCCTTATTCTGTTAGAATCGTCCAGACTCCCTCAGGAGTCTGAATCGAAGCTACAGACTAAGACCTGCTATTAAAGTTGTGTTGAACTTTAAAGGTGTATTCGACTCAGTGTTTACTGAACCAGACTGAGGGGAAAAAAGAATCCAGTTCATCACTGACATTGAATTCTAGCTGCACTTTTTTTTTGCCCACTCCACCAACTTATCAATATCCTTTGGAAAGCTCTATGTAACCTACACTAATAATGTGACCCAACAGTAACCTCAGAAGAATACTCTGCTGCGATATTTCATTACCCATACCAGTCACTCTTATACCCTCACGGAATGAGCCTATCAATATATGGGTAGATTTGTGGCATGGGCCCAGCCATTGGATGCTGGGTTGAGCCAACACAAATTTAATGAAGCCTTACAGCCACTAGAGAGAGGAGACTTTCATAGCTTTGGGCTGGATTAAAATGAAAGAACAGTATACAATTCCAATACCATACAGGTGAAATAATAGTATGTTTACCAACTGTGACACCCAATCTCCACAGAATCATAGAAGATTAAAAACACAAAAGGAGGTCATTTGATCCAACCATTCTATGCCAGCTCTTTAATAGAGCAGTCCAAAACTAATCCCACTGCCTGAGTCTCTGCTCATATACCTTTAACTTCCTCCACTTCAAATATTTACCCACTTTTCCCTTAAAGGATGCAATGGTCTTTGCCTCAACTATTCCCTATGTCAAAGCATTCTACGTTCCAACACTCTTCTACATATATAAATTTCTCCTACCTTCTCTTCTCATTCTCTTAGTGCCAATTTTGATGCATCAAAAGGGGAGATTTAATAGGGGTGTTCAAAATTGTAGCGCATTTCAGAAGGAAGAAGGAGGAGAGGCAATATAAACTAAATCGTAGAATTTTAAAGGGGATGCAGGAACAGAGAGACCTGGGGTGCACATGCAGAAATCTTTGGAGGTGGCAGGACAAGTTCAAAAGGCTGTTAAAATAGCATACAGGTTCATGGGCTTTATAAGAGGCATAGAGTACAAAAGCAAGGAAGTTATGCTAAACCTTCATAAATCACTGGCTAGGCCTCAGCTGGTTCAATTCTGTGTTCAATTCTGGGCACCACACTTTAGGAAGGATGTGAAGGCCTTAGAGAGGGTGCAGAAGAGATTTACTAGAATGGCGCCAGGGATGAGGGACTTCAGTTATGTGGAGGGACTACAGAAAATGGGATTGTTCTCCTTAGAGCAGAGAAGGTTAAGGGGAGATTTAATAGAGGTGTTCAAAATTCTGAGAGATTTTGATAAAGTGAATAAGGAGAAACTGTTTCCACTGGCAGAAGGGTCAGTAACCAGAGGACACAGATTTAAGGTAATTGGCAAAAGAATCGGAGAGGAGATTAGGAGAACTGTTTTTACGCCGCAAGTTGTTAAGATCGAGAATGCGCTGCCTGAAAGAGTAATGGAAACAGTTTCAATGTAATTTTCAAAAGGGAATTGGATAAATACTTGAAAATGAAAAATTTGCAGGGCTATGGGGAAAGGGCAGGGGAATGGGACTAGTTGGATAGCTCTATCAAAGAGCCAGCACAGGCACCATGGGCTGAATGGCCTCCTTCTGTGCTGTATGATTCTATGATAATTTGCCCACAATAGACATTAGACTAATTGATCTATAATTACCCGATTTATTCTTCTCTCCTTTCTTGAACGAAGGTGATGCATTGGCGATTCTCCAGTCCCATGGAACAATTTGCGTTTTTAAGGAGTATTGAAAAATTGTAGCCAAAGCTTCTGCTATCTCCTCTCTGAGTTCTTTTTACAGCCCAAGGTGTATGTCATCAGGGCCCAATGACATCCACCTTGAATTCTGTTAATTTTTTGAGAAACAATTACTGTTCTGTAGTTATCGCTAACAATTGATTTATATCTTCTTCAAGTACACCTACATTTACAAGGTGTCAGCTATAGCTCAGTGCTGGCACTCTTGCCTCTGAGTCAGAAGGTTGTGGGTTTAAGTCCCACTCCAGAGACTTGAGCACATAATCTAGGCTGATACCTCAATGCAGTAGTGAGGGAGTGCTGCACTGTTGGAGATACTGTCTTTTGAATGAGATGTTAAAAAGAGGCCCCATCTGCCCTCTCAGGTGAACGTAAAAGATTCCATGACATTAAGCAAAAAGAGTAGGTGAATTCTGACCAATATTTATCCCTCAATGGTGTTTCCCTACATTACAACAGTATTCATTTTAAAAGTATTTCATTGGCTTTGGGACAACCTGAGGTCCTGAAAGCTATATAAATGCAGTAGCCCAAATGCCACAGGAAACATTAGCTAATTATTTTGTTTTCTCTTTGCTTTTATGTGTCCCTATATTCTTCCCTGGCCAAGAGGGTGCGTAGACTACCTCCTCACCTAGGTCCCTTCCCTTCCCTTGCCAATGTTTTAGGGAGAGTAGCCAAGGATAATTAGCCTTCTAATTTTAATGCACATTTTTTGGACCTCTGCTCAGCATCTTACAGATATCACAGCTGATAATGGGGGTCAAAAGTGGATGAAGATTTTTATTCCCACTACTGACATCCCTCAATTTGATGAGAACAAAAGCAGTCACTAAAAGCATCTAGGTTTAAAATCAAAAATATTCCTTAAGGCAAACTAGGTCATCTTCACAACTTTACATGTTGTGACCTTGTCTAATTAACATAGTTCAGTTGTGCCACAGTAATTTGGTAAGTGCATCACACTTACCAGTGTGGCGGTGTGCCAGGTTGCAGGCTTTCCGAAAACGGAATCCATGGGGACTCAGATAGTAGATAAGGTTGTTGTGATATGGAAAAGTTCTAAACCGCTGATTGGAGAGGATGCACAGTTCATACACAGCCTGGACGTACGAGCTGTCACTGGAAAATTAAAAGAGAATCTTTGAAATTCCATTTAGTTAATAGTCATTTTCATGTATCATGCAATTAAAATGCTGACATTTATAATATATTGTCGCATTTGAAATATCGATTTTGATAAGGAAATTCATTACTTCAGGACTTCTGCTGGCCCCTGATGTTGGCTGATCTTCCAGCCTAGAAGTAATTTACATTTTGGAAATGGTCTCTCCGCCTTTGCCGTGGGAGTCTCACCAGATTGATGACGGAGCTTTGCTACTGCCTCCTCTTCAGCCTGTACAAAGTAATAATCTGTGAGTGCTTGTACAGGCTCCATAATAATAAAAAGATTCTGGGACCCGCCGCTGACCTTAGAGTGCTGGATACCTCGGCGTGACAGATGTTCCTTTCCTTCAGCATTCAAACAACACAAACCATCATCATCATCATCATCATCAACTTGCATTTATAGATGGAAATATGCGGGAGGATATAGTTATCTCATTTGCCTGTCATTTCAATACATCTTCCCTTACTGAATGATGACTGACCTGAGCAGGTGCATCAGGGGGCGACGTGTGCCCTTGAGCTATTTTCTTCCCTGCCCACAGGGAATTTAGAGGTGGGATGAATTTATCAGTTTGTTATTTTGCAACTTTTTAAATAATAAAGTTGGATGATTCAACCATTATAGTCAGTAGAGGAACTCCAACTTCAACGTAGGAACATGAATAGGCCATTCAGCCCCTCGAGCCTGTTCCACCATTCAATGAGATCATGGCTGATCTGTATCCTAACCCCATCCACCCGCCTTGGCTCCATATCTCTTAATACCCTTGGCTAGCAAAAATCTATCGATTTCAAGTTTAAAATTATTAATTGAGCTAGCATCTACTGCTTTTTGTGGGTGAGAGTTCCACACTTTTACCACCCTTTGCGTGAAGAAGGGTTTCCTAACTTCTCCCCTGAATGGCCTGACTTTGATTTTAAGATTATGTCCCCCTGTCCTAGACTCCCCCAGCGGCAAAAGTTTCTCTCTACCCTATCAATTCCTTTCAAAATCATAAAAAACTCAATCAAATCACTCCTTGACCTTCTATATTCCAGGGAATACAAGCCTAGTTTATGTAATCTCTCCTCATAATTTAACCCTTGGAGCCCTGGTAACATTCTGGTGAATTTGCGCTACAGTCCTTCCAAGGCCAATATATCCTTTCTAAGGTGCAGTGCCCAGAACGGTACACAGTACTCCAGATGTGGTCAAACAGGACTTTGTACTGCTGCAGCAAAACTTCCTCCCCTTTATATTCTAGCCCTCTAGTTATAAAGGCTAACATTCCATTAGCCTTTTTGATTACTTTTTGTACCTGACCACTACGTTTTAGTGATCTGTGTACATGGACCCCTAAATCCCTTTGGACCACTGTTCCTAACTTTTCACCATTTAAAAAATACTTGGATCTATCCTTTTTTGGTCCAAAATGGATGACCTCACACTTACCTGTGTTGAAATCCATCTGCCACAGTTTTGCCCACTCACTTAATCTATCAATGTCTCTTTGTAATTTTATGTTCTTGACTACACTACTTACTATGCCACCAATCTTTGTGTCATTGGCAAACTTGGATATATGGCTCACTATTGTATTACCTAAGTCCTTAGTAAATATAGTGAATAGTTGAGGCCCCAGCACAGATCCTTGTGGGACACCACTAGTCACTTCCTTCCAATTTGAGTACATACCCATTATCCCTACTCTCTACTCTCTATTCTACCACCTAAACAATCTCCTAACCAGGTCAATAATTTACCTTCAATTCCATGAGCTTTAATTTTAGCTAACAGTCTCTTACATGGAACCTTACTGAATGCCATCTGGAAGTCCATATAAACTACATCCATAGACATTCCCCTGTCTACTACTTTAGTTACTTCGTCAAAAAATTCAATGAAGATCGTTAGACATGACCTACCCTTTACAAATCCATGTTGGCTCTCTCTAATCAGCTCAAATTTCTCTAAGTGATCAGTCACTCTTTCCTTAATTATAGATTCCAATAACTTCCCCACAACGATGTTAGACTAACAGGTCTATAATTTCCTGGTTTCTCTCTCTCACCTTTCTTAAATAATGGAGTTACATTTACAATTTTCCAATCTAAAGGGACAATTGCTGAATCGAGAGAACTTTGGAAGATTATGGCTAAAGCATCTGCAATTTCCTCACCTACTAGCTTTAAAACGCTGGGGTGGAAACCATCAGGTCCTGGGGATTTGTCAGTCTTTAGTGCCATTATTTTTTCTAATATTGTTTTCTTGCTTACTTTAACTTTAGTGAGTTCCAGTCCGTGATTCATTATTAGTTTCCCTGGAATGTCAGGTGTATCATCAGTCATAGAAGTTATTTTGTGAGTCTTTTATAACAAGATTTGGTTGTTTGTTAAAAGAGTACAGTTAAATAATTATTACTTTGCAAGAGGCTCAAAGCTCAACTGTTAAAATATTATCAAGTGAGCTGCCTTCTTTAATCTGGAATTGTTGGTAATCAGCCAAACCAAATTTTTACATTTAGAAATCCATTTTTAAATTTTTTTGTGTGACTGTTGTGCATATTACCACAAAACTCTCCTCCATGTCCTTTACAAATAGTACAAACAGCAAGTCTGTGGAACTCCACTATTCACTACCACTACGACATATTACGTCCATTTATCATGATATTCTTCTGTGTACCCTTAATCATTAATTTCTTTTGTACTATTGTCAAGCCAATTTTAAATCCAGCAACTTTTTAATGTTACTAATGTACTGTTATCCTTTTAAAGGCTCAGATGCAGGACCATCAAGAGCTGAAAATCCAAATAAATAGTTCTGGGTGAAATTGTATCTTTCATTCATTCATCAATTCAGTTATTTCCTACAACAATGTCAGAAGATTTGTCAGACATGACAATATTAGTCTAGATTTGCTGATCAAGCATACCTGAGAAGAACAGGCACCTCACCTATAGTGTGCATCACTGTGTTTGGAAACATATCGGCAAGCATTTCAAGGAAGCACACACTGTCTGTCCCATGTTACATTTTTGGGACTTTTCTACCCTTTTTACTCTCATATTTTAAATCACTGTCTTGGGCAAGTCCCAAGTCCATATACCTTCAAGAGTTTCTATCTTAGCCTTGAGATCGAGATAAGTTTTTTGGTAACATGCATAACAAATTGAAATAGAAAACCCTGTATGTTAATTGCTTTTAATAACTGGACTTATCCTGTTGTCTATGATAAGAAAATAGGGCATCGTACCGTCAAAATTTGTTATAAGTTTAAATCGATTAAGTAAATTTATTTTAACAAAAGACAAGTAACAAATAAGTGATAGTCATATAATAGTTATATATTTACAGTAGGAACTGTTATTTGACTGTTCAAGTAGACAAATAATATAGATTTCAACTTTATTGACTAAACTAACCCTTTGCAAATAACTTTCAAACACACACAGTGGCCTGGACTTTTCTTAGAAAAAGTGTACATTTTCCGGCGGTGCAGAGGCAGCCTGGCAAAGAAAATGGGGTGGAGAGGCCTTCTGTCAAAACCTCACTCCAAAATATGGCTACTGTGATTTGCCTCCCATGATTCTGCTGTGACCTTGGGCTGTCTACCAGAAGCCCACCCCACTGCTTGCATCAGAAGGAGGGAGCATGGCCAAGTGCTCCTCAAGATTTCCCTTCATTTCCATCGTTTATCACCTCTGCAAATTACCACCACTACAAAGGTGGTGCTGTTGAGTCTGTCTACTGACCCACAGGCAGGAAGAAATAGGGAAAGTGAAAAGTCACGTAGGATTGCGATTCTGCAACACTCTCTTGGCTGGGAGCCACTTCCATTACTGAGAGCAGCATTTGAATGTACTTCGTGAAACCTGCAGAGAATTTAAAGGGAGCTGTGCATAGTGAAGTAATGGATTTTCCTCTAAGCATTCCATTGTTCCTGTGCTTTGAGGAGAAGGATGATGAGGACATGGAAGAAAGACTTGAAGCCAGGAGAGTGCAGCATCATACACCCAATCCATAGATATCTATGCCACATGGTTTACAGACCACAGAGGTCCTGTCTGAATTTTTCCTATAGGCAGTGTTTGAGAAGTATGTGATTTCCCCATGACCGTGTGACAGAGATATGCCAGTAATTGGAACCTGACTTGCAGCTTCTTTCCATCAGGAGCATTACCTTTTCTATGGCTGTGAGGGTAACAAGTGTACTTAACATTTATACATTCAGATGCTTCCAGGCAGCCTTTGGTGACATTAGTCGCATCGGACAGTCAGCAGTTTTACTGCTGCATTCGAAACATCACAGATGATATGTTCAGGGAGGCTTTTAAGTTTATTCAGTTCCACATAGTTCCAGCAAAACAGAGAGAGCTATCAACTCCCTAAAATGCCTAGATTCTTACAAGTGCAGGGTACCACTGATGATACCCATGTAGCTATCAAAGCCCTGTCTGAAATCCCCATCTACCTCATCAATATGATGTCAGAATAGCTTCAGTGGTAGCACTGACGTCTCTGAGTCAGAAGGTTGTGGGTTAAAGTCCCACTCCACAGACTTGTGCACATAAGGGAGTACTGCACTGTTGGAGTTGCCATCTTTCAAATGAGACGTTAAACCAAGGCCCTGTCTGCCCTCTCAGGTGAACATAAAAGGACCCATGGCAGTATTCAAAAATTCATTCATCTCATTGCTGTTTGTGGCACCTTGCTGTGCACAAATTGGCTGCCGAGTTTCCTACATTATAATAGTGGCTACACTTCAAAAGTATTTAATTGACTGAAGCTCTTTGGGATCTCCTGACATTATGAAAGGCGCTATGTAAATGCAAATTCTTTTTTCTTTCTTATCAATATGAAGGGATTTCATTCCCTGAACGTCCAGGTAGTTTGTGATCTAAGGCACTTCATTATGTATATCAATGCATGCTACCTGGGGTTATTGTCAGGAAATCCAAAATACCTGCAGTACTCAGCCAGAGCAACGTGACAGGGTGGCTGATAGGAGATTAGAGGTGCGGGCTTCAGACTTGGCTGATGGCTCCTTTTCAATATTCCATAATAGAGGTCGAAAACAGCTTCAATGACGCCTTGGGGGCTACCTCCAGGATCATTGTGGAACAGACCATCAAAATTCTCAGGTCCCACTTCTGGTGCCTGGACAGGTAAGTGGAAGCCCTGCAGTATAGTCCAGCAAGGGTTTCCAGAAGTGTAGTAGCTTGCTGCATCCTCCATAATTTGGCCATTACAAAGGGATTGGGCCTTCCAAGCACAGAAGGTGAAAAGGAAGGTAATGGAGACCAAACCTCTGCTCATAACGTGGATGCCCAGACAAGGAAAGAGGTGAGCCCAGACCCCCGCTGCCAGCAGCATGTGCCAGTAAGCAGGTCATCATTACCAACTTCTTCCAATCAAGAGGGTGCCACCTTCTTCTGTATGACAGGATGAAGCCCTTTATGATCCTTTGCCTTGCTCTCAGAGAACCATTATGCAAATCTGTAATACCTCAAATATCCTCTCCGGAGGGGGCAGTTATAACATTAACCACCATAGAAGATAAATAACAAGTGACCTCTCTGGAAAAATTAAGGAAACACACTGAATTGCTAGATACATACATGTTTACTACCATCTTGTCTCTTCATTGTGCCTTACTACTACTGCTACTTTTTTTTATCACTGTGACTACCTCTTGTGCCTAAAACTCCTTTCATTCATGACCCTAACCTCTTACTCCTACATGGTACTACCTGAGTGTCAGGAGGTTTATGGCTGGGATTGTAGCGTTGAAGCCCTCAAGGACTGAGTTGGCACTTGACAGTGATGTCCTTGCAGGACCTGCTTCCAGTGTCATGTCATTTTTGCGCCCAATGCCTAGTGGGCCCAGACCAGAAGTTCTCTCTTGTGCTGGCACTTGAGGGGGCTATATTGGTGTCAGTGCATCGTCACTGTTTTGAGAAGCAGCAGCATCTGTGACTATTTCTTTCAGCCCTGGACATTGGCACAGTTGGGTTAATGGTCTGAGTGAGAGCAGACCGAATAGTCCCAATTAAATTTTATGAAAGCAGTCATTGCTGCCACTCTAAAAGTGACAACTGCCTTCACAGCCTCTTTCTGATGTCTTGAGGCTCCATTTATCTGGACTGCCACACTCACCAGGGTGTTCCTCACATCATCCCATACCTCCTGCATGGTGTTACAGATGTGGTTTGTGGATTCCTTCAACTTGTACACCATCTGCATGACACAAGAGCATTGTCTCCACTGATTGTACATGAGATTTATGTTCCTGAATCATAAATCATAGATAAATGTTTCTGCCATTGAACAGTCATTCGTAAAGTTGTAGAGTTGGCACTGATGCCAGTGGCCCCTCCCTCCAGACTGCCCGCACATCCTTTATCTGGGGCATCATTCCTTGGCTGCCAGAGTCTTTCTCTTCTTGCCCTTATCTCTGCCAGTATTATCAGCACTGCAACTTCTGAAAACCTTAGGGCCTTTGTCATTGTAGACTCTCTGGATGGTGCTCCTCTACCATCTAGCTCCAGTTTCTCTCACTCCCCTTCTCATCCTCCTGCTGTGCTCTGGCCATTAACCTTTTAACTACTGCAGTTAGACCTAATTCCCTCCCTCCCAGCAGCGGTGAACCCACCCTGCAAACTCAATGAGGCCCCCTCAAAGAAAATGCAGTCAGGCGCTGTCGGGATCATGTGGGCAGGCAGAGGTCCTGTGCTGCAATTCCTCTGATGATCTCAGGTAAATCTAGCCCAATGTTTCTTCTTTTTTTGAATTTCTTTTCACTTGCCCTTCAGGCAATTTGCTCAACAAGAATGGCAGGAGGTACCAACCAATGTGAATACATGATGAATTTGTACAAAACTGTTAGACCACAGTTAAGAGTACTTTATGCAGTTTTGGACACTCCTTTATAGAACGGACATTAAAGCCATGGAGAGCTTTTAGCATACATTCACGAGATGGGAAGCTATGGTTATGACTTAAATTACTGGGACTATTATTGGGCAAGTGAAAAGAAATTCAAAAGGTTAGAAAATTAACAGCAAGGGAGTTTGACAGTGCTTAAAGGTATACACATCAATGCAAGTAGTATAGTGAATAAGGCAGATGAGCTGAGGGCACAGATAGACACGTGGCAGTACGATATCTTAGCTATTACAGAAACATGGCTTAAAGGGCAGGAATGGCAGCTCAATGTTCCTGGTTACAGGGTTTTCAGACGAGATAGAGAAGGGGATAAAAAAGGAGGGGTAGGTGGCAATTTTGGTTAAAGAAACAATTACAGCTGTGAGAGGGACGATATGTTAGAAGGATCATCAAATGAGGCCATATGGGTTGAGCTAAGGAACAAAAAAGGGGCAGTCACACTACTGGGAGTGTACTATAGATCCCCGAACAGTCAGAGAGAGATAGAAGAGCAAATATGTAGGCAGGTTTCTGAGAAGTGCAAAAACAGTAGGGCAGTAATAGTAGGGGATTTCAACTACCCTAATATTAACTGGGACACAAACTGTGTGAAAGGTATAGAGGGTGCAAAATTCTTAAATTGCATTCAGGAGAACTTTTTAGCCAGTATGTAGCAAGCCCAACAAGGGAGGGGGAAGTTCTGGATTTAGTTTTAGGAAATGAGGCTGGGCAGTTGGAAGGAGTATCAGTGGGAGAGTATTTTGGTGGTAGTGATCATAATTCAGTTAGTTTTAGCATAGTTATGGAAAAGGACAAAGATAGAACAGGAGTTAAAGTTCTCAATTGGGAAAGGCCGATTTTACTAAGCTAAGAAGTGATTTAGCAAAAGTGGACTGGAAACAGCTACTTGAAGGTAAATCAATGTCAGAGCAGTGGGAGGCATTCAAGGGGAAGATTCAAGGGGTGCAGAGTAAACATGTTCCCACAAAGAAAAAGGGTGGGGCTGCCAAATCTAGAGCCCCCTGGATGTCAAGCAGATAAGGCCAAAAATCTGGGTCCTCTTTTGCCAGATTTCGGCCAATAATACCTAAACTGAAGAGTCCATAAATTTGTGGGCCCAGTACTGTGACGAACCAACAGATGTTCCAGTGATCTAAAATGTTTCAGACACAGGATGACTGCCAAGCCCCTTTAAGCTGCTTTAGCCAGTTTAATGCCGCAGCAGCATCAGCTCTCCTTCCCCCGCCCCCCTCCCCCACCCCGACCAGATACAAACTCCTACAACAGGATGCAAATAGTGCTAGGAGCCCGCTGACAATATCAAAATGAAGTTGACCAATGATAATTGGACAGAGTCATGGCAGGATCACCCTGAGGGCAGAAGTGTAGTTTAGGTAAACCTGCCGTGGTGAAAAACCTCACCCAGTTCTCCAGTTCTGGATATAGATCCTATCATTCGATAACATTTTTAACTGATTTGCCACATTGCCCCTTGAAAGTGGCATCACAAGCACATTATATCATTTGATACAAACAACACACAGCTCTTCTCTCTCTCATGCATACATTTTCCCAAACAAGTTTTTCATAAAAGCTGTACTGCAAGTTATTTTGTAGTACTTTTTCAAATGCTGACCTTTCAATCTGGCAGTTGCTATGGTAACTGAAGGCACATTTCAGAATACTATCCAATGTCATAAGGCTGACATGCTGGTAGAGCTCCAGGGAATGATTTTCTTTTGTGCAAAGTTGTTCCCATTTATCCTGTGCAGACAGACATATTTATTTGCAACTTATTTTAAGAAGCAATTTATAAACAACAAACAGCTATTAGGTTATTAATCAGCATTGAAAAAACACAATGTAATACTTTCATTGTAGATTTTTTTTCTATTTCCAAAACAACCATTAGACTGGCCTCATGGTTAAATGATTTACCATAAATATGTTAATACAGTTTTATATAGTAAATATCCAAAACATAAAGGGGCTGAGATTCCACTATGGGCTCACCAATGGTGCTTGTGAATTTTGGCTGGACAATTTTGCAATGTTGGTACAAAGAGGGAATATCCCCAGGTTTTCCGCTATCCTCTTAATTAAATGCAGCTGGTGCATTCCCAGTGCAGACGTCAGGGTTTTCGAGGCAGGAACACAAATGTGCTTGTGCAGCTTTGTAAAATGGCACCTGCAGTTCCTGTTGATGGCAGAGATGGAAACTGGGTATTTTCTAGTGTGTTTTGTGCTGAAATGAGGCCGGAGGCTACTGGTGTCCAGGGGGCAGGCAGAGCAGCGTACGCCAGGTAAAGTTTTGTGAATGGTGAGGTCCAGCAGTAAAGTTCAAAGCAAACAAAAGGCAACAAATAAACATCCAATAATAAAAATGATCAAAGTCATAACGTTATGTCTGCAGCTTAAGCTATGACAAGCTTATGCGCTACTGCACATTCAGTCGGACTCCTTGGGGTAAATTTTAACCCCACGAACAGGTGGGTTGGGGGCGGACAGGAAGGTAAAAATTGTAAAAAAGTAAAACCCGACCCCAACCCGCCCACTTCTGGTTTTAATAGAGGTGGGCCGAGGGGCGGCCAACCAACCCTCTCTCAGGAGGTGTGTCGGACAGTAAAATCTTTTAAGGAGGCTGTGGGCCTCCATTTTAATAGGTTTTTTATTTTTAACTCCTGGGGGCTGGCATTCCTGGGCCTTCTGCTTTACGCCACATAAGAGAACATGAGAAGGCCACGATCAGCAGTTAAGTGTCTTTATTGCACAGCTTGTGGGCTAGGAGGAGCAGGAGTGTTTCCTCCAGGCCCAACAAGCATACCTGCCACAATCCCATGCCCGACCCCCCCTCCCACGATCTCCGACCCCTCCATAATCTCAGACACCCCCACAAGATCTCCGACCCCCACAAGATCTCTGACCCCCACAAGATCTCCAACCCTCCTCCATGATCTCCGAATCCCCCATGTCCGACCTCCCCATGATCTCCGACCCCCTCCCCAAGGATCTACAACCCTCTCTACGAACTCCGACCCCCCCCATGTTCGACCTCCCCATGATCTCCGACCCTCCCCATGACTGAGCCCCTGATGACGGACCCTCCCCAATGACCGCCGACCCCCGATGACTCCCCTTGATGACCGACCCTCCCCTGATGACCGACCCTCGCCTGATGACCGAACCTCCCCACCCTCAAAATCGTACGGAAGTCCGGGAAACTCATTCTTCTGGGTTTCCCGTCAGGAAATCCCACACCCCCATCCCGCTAAAATTTACCCCCTTGTCTACTTGTGTCAAAAGGCTTATATTCTAGGCTGTTTCTCAGCTGTCAGCTTTTTGTGCCGTTAGTCAGTCAGCTTTTGCTAATTTTGCAGGTTGTAATGTAAGAAAACTGTGTTTATTTTTCAGTGACACAATTTAGAAACACCATAATTCGAATTATAGAGAAACCCCCATTACTGGCCACAAAGGAGAGGACTTCCCCCTCCACCCTGGTGAATAATGAAAATTGGTGAATTATTCCCACATTTTGGCTGTACGGATTTTCTTTTGGTCATCTAGGTCATGATGTTTAAGAGTTTTCAAACTAGAAATCCACACAAGTCTTTTCTTTTTCCTGATATGGAATGCACACTCCTCCCGTAGTTTCAAACCACTTATACCCTAGTCCAGAGAGCTTAGATGCAGGTTGGCAAGAACCAAGATATGGGGACCCCCAAGTGTTCACAGGGACACTATTGGAGCTTAACCAGGTAAAATTGCACAGCCTATCAGCACAGAGCAAAGGTAAGATTCCCACTGTTGGTCCATACCCATTAGGGCCCTGGCTTGCAGGGTTATCTGGAGCTGAATGGGAACAATCCCAATCCCAGTGACAGGTCTATCCCTCCAGATTCCACTATTGAAGCAGGCTAGCTGGTCAATCAGCAACAGTGTCACACAGAGTTGCCAGTCATGTCATCTTGGAGCCACCTCAACCCCAAAGACAGCCCACTCACTTCCTCCCCAAGTCGGATAGTTACTAGTCATAGCAATTGACAGGAGCAGGTTTGAGCCCTTGCCAGGCAGACAAGCACCAGGAGTTCCTTATGAACAATATGGGAAGCACTAAATGTGTGATTGCATTGCCACCATCCTCCTGATCACTGCATGGACAAATATACCACATACCATCGCATGGTGGTTCCACCAGCTGGAGGTGCAGAACTCCAGCAACTGCTGCATTCCAAATCATGGTCAGCACTGAGCCCTGAATAAATGAGTATTCTCATACTCAGCCTCCAAGTAATACCTTTCAGCAACTGTCATCCCAATTCTCAGTTTCCTCATCAAATATCTGGTGGACATCTGCCTTCAGCATGATGGAAGGACTAACCAGTGACATGCCAGCTTCCTTGATGTTCTAGATGTTCAAGTATTGCATACCAGGCTTAATTGAGCTCCTCATGTGAGGGGCTTTAGCAAGTAGGCGTTCCCACAGTGAAGCTGATTCCCTTCCAGGGAACTCAGTAACAGCTTGATATGGGTCAAAGTCCTCCTGCCCTGCAACTGTTTTCCTTTTTGCCATAAATCCATCTCACAGCTTGATTCTAGATCTTGCATTTGAACTTGAAGAAGCCTTTCCATTGTATGCCTGGGAGGCTTGAACATGAAAGAGCTGTTTGGATACTTTTTATAAGCCACAAACTTGATCTATACTAGGGCTTTGCTGTTAGTGAAGAAAGGCAAGACCTAAGTGCCCTACACCCCATCTCAGCACTGTCCGAAAGCATTGTGAAGGCAATATCCTTCATGGCTCCTGGTTCTAATGTGAATCAACAAATGGACCCCTTGTATTTTCCAATCAATGTATTTAAGATGCCCTTTTGAGCCATACTAAGCCATTATTACCACCACTATATCTCACTGATTAATCCAATGTTCAAGATAGTGAGTACAGTGCACTAGATTTCCAGATGGGTCCACCAACAACACAGTATCTTCAAAAAGGAACACAACAATATTTTCAGAAATGCCCGAAACAGATACTCCTATACCATTTTTTATGGTGCCATCCAACACATCTTGGACAAATCTTAAGATGCCATCCAACACATCTTACATGTATAATACAGCTACCGTACACACAGGAAGTACATTACGAGCAACATAAATTGAATTTAACATTTCTTGAGCTGTGAGGTTGATTTATGTCAAGACAGGCAGAGATTGATGTTAGACATCGTGTGCAAGGCTTTGTCCCGTGAAAATTCTGCTGGGAAATTAGGATGGCAGATTGTTGGAGGTTCCACTGTTGCTTGTTGATATTAATGAATGCACTTCATACCCATGAAAAAAAAATTGAAGTGTAATTTGTTCATTGTTAGCACAATTTAAAAAAGTTAATGAATGTTTTTATGCTTGTTCCTTTGATGAAAATAACCCACTGTTCCATTCTCTACATTTGAAATGCCGGTGCCAAAATCCCGATTGTTATTGGCAAGATAGGAATGTAATGCAGATGCATCTCAATTTTGAGTCTCAGATTTAAGGGTGGGATCTGTTTCTGCTGGGTTTATGTCCAGGTTTGATTCCAGCGAAATTTTCAGTTCAGGTTGAAGGGATCAATTCTTCTGCCTGCTGTTCAAGCAATGCACACATACAGACATAGGGCCCAATATTACCAGGGCGGCGGGTTCGTGGCGGGGGGTGATTGGGCGCGTGGGTAACGCGCCCGGTAAAATCAGTCTGCCCCGCGTGCAATCGCAGGCTAATTGGATCCACTTACCTCTTGTTCCAGGTTCCCCGCTGCTGATCTGCGCGTCGGGCGGACCGCGCATGCGCAGTAAGGTCTGTCAGCTGGAGGAGCTCTATTTAAAGGGGCAGTCCTCCACTGACTGATGCTGCAACAAATAGGAAAAATTACAGCATGGAGCAGCCCAGGGGGAAGGCTGCTCCCAGGTTTAATGATGCCTCACTCCAGGTATCATTGGATGGGGTGAGGAGGAGGGGGAGGACAGAGATCATCCCCCCGGCGGGCAGGAGGAAGCGGCCTGCCTCTGCCACCAAGAAGGCCTGGCTCCAGTTGGCAGAGGAGGTCACCTGCACCACCAACATATCGCCCACCTGCATACAGTGCAGGAGGCGCTGCAATGACCTAAGTAGGTCATCCCCTACACTCCGTCTGCCACATCACCGCCCCCACCCCACATCTCCTTCTGCACTGCCAACACTACTCTGTCACATCACCCCTCACACCCACTCAAAGCTCATCCTCATCTTACCTGCACTTACTCACCTCGCCAGTACTCATCCCGCCACTACCACTCAACCCAATCCTCATACAATCTCATGGCTCTATCTCATACTCACCCTCTCATGCATCTCTTTCACCGTCAGCCTCACTCAACCTGCCTCTACCTGAGCTGCAGCCACAGGGCATGCATCACATATGTGCAGTAGGCAACGTAAGGCAAACGTGTCGTGAGCATGAAGGGGATGCACAAGGGTGTTTGAGGGTTTGTCATGGTTTTTCCTTATATTTAATTTCTGAGCAACTCACATTACATATTGTATTGGTACCACCACTGTCACGTCTTTGCGAATCTTGTCTGGTTTGTGCAATAATGCCCTTTCCTGAGGATCACTATGAAGACCCACAACTGATGCCACCCATTGTGTCACTGCAGAGTGGGTGCAGGTGTATTTGCAGGGCTCTTTTGTGCAGACGACTGAGAGACGTCGGCGATCTCCCCGGTGGCACCCTGGAAGGATGCGGAGGAGAAGTTGTTGAGGGCAGTGGTGACTTTGACAGTGACAGGTGAGAAGATGGTGCTCGGGCCAACCGGGAGCAGCTCAGCATGAAGGAGGCTGCAGAAGTCCACGACTACATGTCAAGTGACTCTGAGCCTCCGTGTGCACTGCTGCTCAGAGAGGTCCAGGAAGCTGAGCCTTGGTCTGTGGACCCTGTGGCGAGGGTAGTGCCCTCTGCGACGCGTCTCTCTCTGTGGTTGCCCTCCCTCCTGCTGTGCAGGTGGATGTGTCACAGCACTGTGTTCTGGAGCTCCACGTGTCAGAGGTGGACGGCATGGCCGGCGAGGCTGGTGATGCTGTTCGCCCTCCAAGGAGGTCATGACTGCAGCTACAGCGGCCCCATCCGGAAGATGTACATCTGAGGGGGTCCGTAAGGTAGGTACATGTCTCAGCACCCCTGGGTAAGTGTGCAAGTTTGTGAATTTTATTGTTAGGAGGAGGGTGATGGAGGCCAAACTTTGTCCAAAGTGACAGAGTGGCCTCCTGCAATGAGTGAGGGTCTCCCCCCCCACACCTGTCAAATGGACCTTTGCAGCTGCCACAGGCTGATGGCTGCAACACGTCCATTTGAACTGGGAGTGTATCCCCCAGTATGGGAAACAGTCCCAGTTGTTTGTAAAATCCCAACCCTCCTGAAATATCTCCTTCATCAGGTCTGTTAACGACCTGAAATACCTAAATAAATAGCTTAAGTGGCACCCTGCCGGCTTTAATTGCCGGCGGGAGTCCCACCAGCGGGGCTGCGCGCGCATGTCAGCGCATCTGTGGGAAACCCGGAAGTGGGCGGGTTGGAGCCAGGCTTCCGTCCCGCCCCAGGATTCCCCAATTTTCGGAGCCCCCCCCGCCAGGTGCTAAAATCGACCCCGTGATGTCAGAATTTCCATCATGTTGGTCCTCACTAGACATAACTTCTGTCGATGTAACTTCTGAGCAGGTGGTGTAACTTTGTCAGGAACAGATCCACCTGGGGAAATGAGCTATTTAAAGGTGCTCACTGCTGGACAACTTCAGCCCATATCACAAGTTTGCTTGCTTCTTTCAGGAAATTTGATTTTTTAGCTTTGAGGGCCTACTGAACTAAACCTTAAACTGCCAGATTCTCTAGTTACCAGAACATTTTCGCCCCTTAACCAAAGTTAGAGATACCATAGAACAGCATGAGCTTTGCTATGAGGATTCCTTTGTTTGCACTCTTGATGGAGGAGGAGGAGCACAACAGGAAGGAGCAAAAAACAGTGAGGCACCAAAGGAGGAGGAGGAGGCCAACCTGCTATTATTCCCCCCCCCCGATTAGTCTATAGGCCCTGAAGATAGTATGGGACTCAGTGAGGATCTGTGCCTTCATTGACTTCCATTCACCAAGGAAGCCCTGAATCAAATATGCCACCTTCTACACGATGACCTGAAGCCCAGATCAAAAAATGAACAGCTCTGCCAATGGCTTCAGTCAGTACAGTTCACAACTTTTATGCCACTGACTCCTTCCAAGCTGCAACCAGTTAAAATTTAAAAATCAGGGAACGTGTCCCCAACCCGCCATATACGCACCTGCCACCATTTTTATAGTGGCGAGTTATGTGGCGTGCATGTGTTCCACCTTGGAGAGGCTTTAATATCATATTTAAATCAGGCTCTCACACTGCAGTTGAGAGCCTGATTTAAATTTAACAGCTGCCAGCTGGGCTTCCCAGGGCTCGGAAAACCAAGCAGTGAAATGGGGGCGAGAGCTGCCGGATCAAGCAGGTCAGTGCTTTTCAGAGCACTCCTTGTGGGCCAGGAGGAGCAGGAGTGCTCCCCCCGCCCCTCAAGGAAGCTTTCGGCCTCCCTGCTGCCGATCACGGTCTCTGCTCGCTGCCGTGATCGGGCCTACCCCCAACAAGCTCCGATCTCGAGCCCCGATCTCTCCCTCCGTCCCAATTGCTGGGTTCGGACCACCCCCCACCCCCCACCCCCCCCACCAAGCTCCGATCACTCCCAATTGCTGGGGACTGTCCCGAACGGTCCCCGCTGTGGCCGCCTGGCCCTGGTTTTCCTGCTTGGCAGGCGGCCAGCCTGTCAATGTGGCAGTTTATTCCTTGGATATCTGTACCCCTCCCTCAGTAAGGTTTAGAAGAATTTATGCACAAATTTCTGAGTAGTTGAAGGTTTAATTTAATAGTTGACCTTTCCATCTGCTAATAGCTCATCTCATCCACCAAAGAAAGTATATTTTTTGTCTCCTATCTGATGATTCACAGAACAGCCAACAAAAGTCTGCACTCCTATTTAATTCTCCCTTTCCGGATGGCAGCATTTCGTCAGAGGAACCAGAGTCAGATTGAACGCAACAAAAAGAAACAAAATTATAAAAGAAACAGAAAAATAAAACAAAATAAAACCCTGAACTCTTATGTGGACTACTACATGTTTACCACTCAGTTTTACAATGGATTTGGCTATCGTCCTTTATCATAGAATCATAGAATCATAGAAGTTACAACATGGAAACAGGCCCTTCGGCCCAACATGTCCATGTCGCCCAGTTTATACCACTAAGCTAGTCCCAATTGCCTATAGAATCATAGAAGTTACAACATGGAAACAGTTGTAATAATGATCCTTTTCTCACTGGCGTTTACTGACTGCAGGAATAGAATAGGACGGTCAGAGCAGATGGTAGCAATTCCTCCTTCGTACCACATTTGATAGGTTTCGGGAAAGAATGGTGATAACAGTACATAGAGTCTCCCTTTTCCCACTGTAAGGCTGGAGTTGGCTCAATTGTATTTTTCAGCTGGGCAGGACACAGCCATATATTTAAACAGCTTTTGTAGCCTGTATTTCATCACTGAACTGAATGTCCCTTATTCAATAGCACTATTCATTTTTTCAGGTACCATGACTGTTTAGGCACAAAAAGGAATGTAAATTATGCACTAGGTGCAGTTAGTGAATGTACTGGCTGTACTAAAGTGATCTCTTTACCACCAGAAGAAAGCAATTACTACATGCTTACTGGAAAATTAAAGCCTAAAAAATTTACAAACAGTTTTACCAGAAAAGAACAAAGAAATCATCACATGAGTTACACATTATCATCAGAGATCTCCCAAAAGAACATACCAGCATGATTTTGGTGGAGTCTGCAACCAGTTTTACATATGGCTTCAAAACATCATAGTGAAATCCAGGCGTTAACAGTCGCCGATGGCGGAACCATTTCTGTCCAGCACTCACCAGTAAACCATCACCTGGGAATCAAAGATATTCGCTTCTGAACATCATCAATTTTTTAACTGTATGTCTCCTAATCTTCTAGTAAAATCATTAGCCCCTTGCCCTGGCATGTTTCAGTGACTCAGTGGGGAAATATACTGCCCATTTGATTGAGCCATACAGGCCAAGTTCAATCCTTGATCTCGACTGACATTGCTGAGATCAGTTAGGTTGGTAGTCGGAGCATTACAATTGGCTTCAGCGTCCTTTCACTAAGCAATAAGAAACTAGCCAGGGTGCCTGCTCCCAACTGCCATGATGTCAGGTGAGAACAGGATTAAGTTTAGATATGATGCCCTCCATGATTACAATCACTGTCTAGAATCACACTTGGGTGAAGTAATTCAAGGCAGGTGATACACATGGAGAGAACCACAAAGAAAAACAGCTTAGTCTACAAACATGAGCATATAACTTTGGTTCCAACTATTTGTGTCCTTCCTAAGGGACATGCTCCACAAGCTAGGAAAAGGCTAGGATCCTACCTATTCTGGTATAAAACATGTTAAGAAATCTTCTCTCCCCCCCAATAATCTAGTGGTTAAGGTACAGCACTAACCCATACAGACAAAAAGTCCCAGTTTCAATTGCCATTCTGTGCTGACTTTGTTGATTGCAGCTGGGCAACTGTTGGGCACTACAATTGGTCTCAGCGCCCCTCTGCTAGGGAGGGGAATAAATCAACCAGGACCGCTTCTCCTGATCTCTATCTCGTAACTCATGTTCGAAAAGGGAAGTGCATAGATGTTGGGTGAGAACAAGTCTTGGCTCTGCTGAGTTATCCTCCATGCTCAAGTCCTGGCAATACTCACTGTCCTGACCCAAACATGAACAGCCATTTAGGTGAGGTACCGGAGGGCAGTAGGCAGCCATAGAACTGTCACCCAGCAAGAGTGAGCATCTCCAGGCAAGTAGGTGAGAACGCTTGGCTGAATGAAAAAATACCAACTTTTGTTTTAGCTGATAAGAGCATCTCCTTAGATTTTTGCCTAGGAGACAAGCCTCCCGTAATAAATCATGCAACTAGAACTGAGTTGACCACTCAAGATGTAGAATCTGGCCTTAGAGGAAGGAAACTGTGTCCAGCCTTTAGACCAAATTATTCAGGTCAAGTATTAGTAGTTTTATCAAGGGTAGGATGGCCAGTTCCACGTTTTCCAGTGAAACTGATGCCAAAGCATTTCATGGAGCATTTGATGGTTTTTGCCTATACATATCCAACTGATTTTCAATTATTTATAACCAGTTATCTGTTCAATGATATTTAGTGGGTATCTGTTCCACATTTTTACTAATTCACGTGGAGAGGGGCGTTGATTTTCAGGTCCAAGTCCAATTCCAGGACTTGAACACATAACCTAGGCTGGTACTTCAATGCAATAATGAAGGAGTGCAGTATTGTCATAGGTGCTGTCTTTCAGATGAAAGATAACGTTAAATCAGGTTCAGGTACACATAAAAAAATCCAATGGTGCTATTCAAAGAGCAAAGAATTCTCCTGGAGGCTTGGTCAACATTTTTCCCTCAACTAAGGAGCAGGAAGTTACAAAGGTGCACAGACAGACTAAGTGATTGGGCAAAACTATGGCAGATGGAACTCTGCGTGAAGAAGTATGAGGTCATTCACTTTGGATCTAAGACAAATTGGAATATTTTCTTAATGGTGAGAGACTACGAGCTATGAAGGGGCAAAGAGATTTAGGTGTCCATGTACACAAATCACTAAAAGCACAGGTACAAAATGTAATAAAAAAGGCTAATAGAATGTTGGCCTTTATCTCAAGAGGGTTGGAATTCAAAAGTGAGGAAGTTATGTCTCACTTGTATAGAGTTTCGGTCAGACCCCATCTGGATTCAGTTTTATACACCGAACCTCAGGACAGATATTTTGGCTTTGGATGGGTTACAGCGCAGATTCACCAGAACAATACCTTTGGTTTAAAGGGTTAAATCATGAGGACAGGTTGCATAAATCTGGTTTGTATTCTCTTGAGTTTACACGGTTGAGGGATGATCTAATCGAGGTGTTTAAAATGATAAAGAGACTCAATAGGGTAGAAACAGAGAAATTATTTCCACCGGTGGGAGAATCTTAAAATTAAAGGCATAATCTTAAAATTAAAGCTAGGCCATTTAGGAGTGAAATCAGGAAGCATTTTTTAACTCAAATGGTAATGGAAATCTGGAACTCTCCCAAAAGGCTGAGTCAATTGAAATTTTTAAGACTTAAACGACGGGTAAATGGAGTTAAAGTTCAGATCAACCATGATCTCAATGGATGGCGGAACAGGCTCGAGAGGCCGAATGACCTGCTCCTGTTCCTTTGTTCCTATGGGCCAAATGGCTTGTTTCTATGCTGTAACATTCGATGATTTATCAGTAACTTTTCAATAAAAATAATGCACCTTTAATATATTATTAGTAGCGACATCTCTACTTTGTGGAAAATAAACGCTAACTGGTGTTGTTAAACAATTACAGTGTCTGAACTGAGTGAAGCCACAAAGATGGGGAAAAGAAAAATATGTACTTTTCAAAATCCACTGTCTGCGTGCACCTCCTGTCAGCATTTTCCATTATGTATTTTGATGTCCGCATTTATAATTGAAAATGCCAATGCAAAACTTGTCAAACTGTAATTATACCGTCCTCCACTGGCAGGAAGGTGTAATTACAGCATGACAAGTTTACATTGGCAGATGTCTTCATAAAAGTTAACACAGAAATTAATAATGGAAATACAAAAATAAGGATAGAGGTATATGGACTGAATTGTATCTGTGCACCCTGGTCCAATTATCCCCTGTCTTCTAACTCCATTTCTTCTGAAAACTACCCTTTGCCTTGGCTCCCTCTGTGCAACACCATGAAAGATCTATAATTCTATATATAGTCGATCTCCCATGGTGCTGCACAGAGATAGTCAAGACCAATCTGAATTTTTCAGGTCAAGCAGGGTTAGAAGGTGGGGATAATGGAACCAATGTCGGGGAGCTAGAAGGGAGGAGGAGTCTAATAGAAGGGGGAGGGAAAGGGGAGGCAGGTAAGGGAGTGTGGGAAAGGATGGGAGGAAGAAGCCAGTGAGAGAGTAGCAGATAGGGGCTGAAGGGAAGGGTGGGGGTGGAGAGGAAGGAAATGGGGTGGGTGCAAGGAAGAGAATGCTGAGAAAGGAGAATTCAGATCAGCGGAAGTATGGGGTATTGGTGTATGGCATGGCCAGCCATCGGGGTAGGAGAAATACATCCAGTTGTGAGGAGGGAGGGCTGTGGAAGGGAATTGTGGGGGGGGCGGGGTTTGCTGTAAAAGGATAAGTGAGGCGGGGTTGGGGTAGCCTGTTAGGGACAACTGCAATGTGAGGGCTGGGAGGGAAGGGATTGGCAGTCAGCGGGTAGGGGTCAAAATCATTCATCGGGGGGAGTAGGGCTGAAGTCTTGCTCAGAGGATGAAAGCCAAAATTATTCTCAGTGAGGGTGGGCGTTTTGTACCACAAATCTTGCTCAATGGGACCCAATGCTCCACATACTGTAATGTTGCTGGAAGTAAGAATTAAATTACTTACCAATCCAGGGAGTTATAAACTGGTATACCATATCATCTTTTGGCTCTGTAACACATTTAAGCGCAACAGCATATAACTCAGAGACAAACAAACAAATGGACTTTAATTTTTTTTTCTCGATTATTCTAAGTACAAATTACTGGGAAATAAAATGAACACTATCGGGGAATGTTCTACCACACCGAGTAATCCTTTCACATTAGGGATAATCAAGCAGACCGTTAAAACATTTACATTCTTTGGAATTTATTACTGCCATTTTATATGTGAAAATATTATCTGTTGCTTTAAGTACGAAAAATGTTTAACAAATTGAAATTTGGATTAACAGTAATCACAAAAATGCAATTTGGATTGAATGTTCAAAACCAACATTCTGATTGTAAAACCCAAAGTATTTTCAATCTATGATGCTAATCAAAGCATTATTATTTTTTTCAATGTATCTAATGATTCAAGATAGACACAACGAAGTCTGAAAAATAACAGAAAAAAAATCCAATCATCTTTTAAATTCATGACAAACAAATCTAGTCATCTAAATGAATGATTTTTAAAGGCAGTGAATGGGATAAAAATCATGCTTGAACGATGAACAAGACCATTAAAATGCAGTTTCAATGGAATGGCTGCAACCCACATTTAGAATATTTTAAATTTTTTTCTCTTTCATAATAGCTAACACATTTTGACTGAATTGATTCGATGCATTTGCTTTGGGGCAATTTCTGTTGCTTTGTAACATTGTCATTAGAGCCAAAAGTACATCTTCAATGCTGAGTCCTTCAATGAACAATTGTAATTTGAAATTTCTAAGTCAAACTCAAAATGGCTTCTTCTTTATGCAGAGATAATGGGCCCGATATTAGGAGGGAGGCGAGTTGCCAGCGGCAGGGGGGGGGGGGTCGGCTGGGCGCGTGGGTAACGCGCCCAGTGAAATCGGTGCATTCCCCCCCGATCGTAAGTAAATTAAAGCCACTTACCTTGGCTTCCGGGTTTCGCGCTGGAAAGCTGCGCAGCGGGCGGACTGCGCACCCACATCATAGGCTGTCAGCTGGAGGAGCCCTATTTAAAGGGGCAGTCCTCCACTGACTGATGCTGCAGAAAGGAGCCAAAATTACAGCATGGAGCAGCCCAGGGGGAAGGCTGCTCCCAGGTTTAATGATGCCTCACTGTAGGTCCTACTGGATGGGGTGAGGAGGAAGGGGAGGACAGAGATCTTCTCCCCGGTGGACGGGAGGAAGTGGCCTGCCTCTGCCACCACGAAGGTCTGGCTTGAGGTGGTAGAGGAGGTCACCAGCATCACCAACATATCACGCACCTGCATACAGTGCAGGAGGCGCTTCAATGACCTAAGTAGGTCAGCCAAAGTGAGTACACTTACTCATTCCCCTAAACTCTGTCTGTCACATCACCGCCCCCACCCCATGTCTCCTCCTGCACGGTCAACACTACTCTATCACATCACTCCTCACACCCACTCAAAGCTCATCCTCATCTTACCTGCACTTACTCACCTCGCCAGTACTCATCCCACCACTACCACTCAACCCAATCCTCATACAATCTCATGGCTCTATTGCATACTCATCCTCTGATGCATCTCTTTCACGGTCAACCTCACCCAACCTGCCACTACCTGTGCTGCAGCCACAGGGCATGCATCACGTATGTGTAGTGGGAAGCATAAGGCAAACGTGTCGTGAGCATGAAGGGGATGCACAAAGGTGTTTGAGGGTTTGTCATGGTTTTTACTTATATTCGATTTCCGATCAACTCACATTACATATTATATTATCACCACCACTGCCATGTCTTGGTCATTCTTGACTGGCTTGTGCAATAATGCCCTTTCATGAGGTTCTCCATGAACACCCTTGATGCCACCCATTGGGTCACCCTACAGTGGGTGTATGTGTAGTTGCACGACTACTTTGTGCAGGTGCCTGTTGCACAGCACTGTGTTGTGTAGCTCCACGTGGCAGAGGTGGACGGCATGCCTGGCGAGGCTGGTGATGTTGCTCGTCCTCCAATGGAGTGATGAATGCAGCAATGGACCACCCCCCCATCCTGACGGTGTAAGTGTGAGGGGGTCCACAAAGTAGGTAAATGTGTTTGGACAGCAGAGTTTAGGGTATGATTTAATAATTTAGAGTGTGAAGACAATGGTGTGGCAGGTAAAACTTTGTCTGAGGTGACAAAGTGCCCTGCTGCAATGAATGAGAGTTTACCCGGCACCTGTTAAATGGACCTTTGCAGCTGCCACTGGCTGCTGGTTACAACACATCTGTTTAAACAGGGAGTGTATCCTACCCAGGGAAACACGCTCTGGGTAGTCCAAAATCTGAATCCTCCTAAAATCTCCAACTAATGAGGTCTGTAAACAACCTCAAGGACCCAGATAATGATCTTAAGTAGGATCCCGCCGGCTTTGATTGCCGGTGGGATGCCCGCATGCGGGGGCTGCGCAGGCACGGATTTGCGTCATTGGGGAACCCAGAAGCGGGCGGGTTGGAGCCGGGCTCCGGACCCGCTCCGGGAATCCCCAATTTTAGGAGCCCCCCCGCCACGAATGCACCCACTCGGCCATCTGAAAATTGACCCCAATGACTTTCATACAGTTTTGTACTTGAATGCAAATCCTTTCTGCAATAATCCTGCTGATTGTGATCTCAAATACAACTGGTGTGGTTTAAGTTTCACTGGGAACACAAAGCAATGTGTGGCAATATCTTCCCAATGCACAAAAGTGCTCATTGCCTTCCCTCTCCAAATAAATTTGATATGTAAGCCCATTGTCACCCCAAACACACACACACCACAATCTGATGGCTAATAATACATGAAGCAAAAAAGTCCAAAACTGAACTTTGTAAATCAAAACTGGTCTGTCTGGATTCAGTTTGAGATAGAAAAATATTTTAGGTATCAGTCAGATGAGGAGGAGCAAGAGGAAAACAAATCTTTATTGAACAAGACCATTAAAATGCAGTTTCAATGGAATGGCTGCAACCCACATTTAGAATGTTTTAATTTTTTTTCTAATTGCTTGCACTTTTTCTTTAACTGTTCAAATGCTTGTATTTTCCATGTTTGCTGAACAATTTTTAGGTACAATCATAATTCTGCTACCTTACTTATTGTACCTCATTAGGTGGGAATATTGCCTCTGTTGCAATGTCATAAATGAGTTCATAAAGAATTTGTTTATAATTTTACCTGAAATAGCAAGTAGAGGATTTCTTTCCTCCAAGTAAGTAATAAATGAAACTTGAATTGAAATTTGCTTATTAATGTGACAATATTTATGATTTATGGCAGCATCATGCTAGTTCTAAGATGTACTGCTACAGTTACATTTTATATTGCTACCTACAGCAGCCCTCAGTTGCAGCAATCTCCTAATATAAATGGAATGCCAGTTTAAAGGAGACAGTCCAGTTGCATCCCTGAAAGGAGGGAGGAAGTATCATGACAGTTGTATCTTGGTGGTCTTACAACTGTCTGACACTTACAAATCACAGATTAATGTTAATCTGGGAATGTTGATGCCTACATCATGAAACATTCAAGTATTTGAAATAGTAACAAGCAATTATCAGCCAGCTATTTGTGAACAAAGGACACCCTTATAGTTCTAAGAGAAGCTACATTGTAATGGCCCAGGGGATCTATCCTGTTCCAGAATCTCTTACATGTTTTTGTGAGAATTTTTACCAATGCCACATTTGTAACAACTTTAATATAGCTTCTGTTACTGAATTCTGCTCTTTATTTTTCTATATTGGGGAAAGGTTGGGAACACACAGCCCTGTCTAGTGGGATGGCTGTCCCAGCGGGGAGGCACATGGAGAGACTCTCATCCATTATGGGACTTTTGCTTTGTTCTAGAGGTATGAAAATTGTATCAGGAAGCTCAAGAGGCAAAACCTGATTTGATCAACGGATCTGTCACTGCAATTCGTGATTCAAAGTCAAACAGTTTTGATTAACTGAGTAGAATATCCTCTTATCTTGCATTATGCCAACCTAGACATCAAAGTGAAGAGAGAAAAATAAGCAGGTTAATGACCATGTTCTTTTTCATTTCACTGTGCCACGATATGAATTAACGGCAAATAAGTGTCTCTATGGGGTTCTTCTCTCACATAAAAACTTTTCATCATGGATACATAGTCCAAGATTACTGAAGAGAACTGCCCAGGCAGAGTTTTTTGTTGTTTTGGAATAAGTGGTGTAAAGTTAAGTGAATTACTGTAACCTGCTAATTTGTTCTTGCATCGGTTTAATCTGACTTCTTAATAAACACAAATTAGCACTTGATACTCTGAGCTAACAAACTGTCAGCATGATGTTTTCTGTCACTTGCAGAGATCAGGAGGGCACAGTGGTATTGCATACTATTTCTACTGCGTACCCCAATAGTAAAAGAATTCATTGTTTGTACAAACGCCCATTATTCTAGATACTTTGCACACAAAATCACATTTCAGGTCCTAGGAATGCATGCTTGCCTATAGAAGCTGGCTTTTGCATTGAGCATAAATAAAAAGTATTACGAATGGGTCTAAGCTGTAACATTGCATACAGAGAAAATGGAGTACCTCCCCTGGGGTAAAATATATACACTTTCACTCCTGTAAAGGAATCTCAGTACTCAAGTGAAACCATTAAAATTCTTTCACCTATTAGGAGATGGCAGCCTCCGATTGCCAAAGTAGGTGATAGCCATTTAAACTGGTTTGTACCACCAAATTTAGTCCACACTTTGGATTGTAACAACATCTGACAGGAACATAAATATTTGCTTTTGGAGGAGATAAAGTTTATGGCCTTATCAGACTGAGAAGGGTTTAGATAACGTAGATAAAGAGGAGCTGTTCCTATTGGTGGAAGGGTCGAGAACCAGAGGACACAGATTTAAGGTGATCGGAAAAACTTTTTTTACGCAGCGAGTAGTTATGGACTGGAATGCGCAGCCTGAAAGGGTGGTGGAACCTGATTCAATAGTGGCTTTCAAAAAGGAATTGAATAAATACTTGAAGGTGAAAAATTTGCAGGGCTATGGGGAAAGAGCGGGGGAATGGGACTAACTGGATTGCTCTTACAAAGAGTCGGCATGGGGTCAATAGGCCAAATGGTGGCCTCCGTCTGTGTTGTAACCATCCTATGATTCTATGAGTGCTGAACTGTTTGTGCCCACTCTGTACGGGTCAGAAACACACTCTCACTCTCATTGGCCTGTACAGCACCTGCCCCAAGCAAAACATCATAGAGTATTCAGTGCTATAAAAACTGTTTATGCTGTGGAGCAATTTCTATAGATGTGGTAGAGGCAATCACCATTGCAGAATTACTACCTGAAGCATTTGTGCAATATAAATGCAGCACGTTATGGATCTTTCATGAAAGAATCATTTTGACTTCCCTTATATTTCTTTATGGTAAATTTTGAACCATTTAGTTTGAAGTAAATGTAAGAGCTAAAGAACCAACACAGAAAAGAATCTAAAGTAATACAATTTCAAAACTTCATGAGGAGGGAAGGTCTATATAAAATGTAGTTTTCTGGGGAGCCACTCATCACTAGCTATAATTTCAGAATGATACCAGAGCTCAAAGGATTAAATTATGAGCACAGGTTGCATAATCTTGGCTTGTATTCTCTTGAGTACAGGAAATTGAGGGGTGATCTGATTAATATTAAAAGGATTTGATAGGGTAGATACGGAGAAACTATTTCCTCTGGTGAGGGAAATCAAGAACAAGGGGACATAATCTTAAAATTAAAGGTAGGCTATTCAGAAGTGAAATCACGAAGCACTCTTTCACACAAAGGGTAGTAGAAATTTGGAACTCTGATCCCCCATAAGGCTGTGGGTGTTAGGATAATTAGAGCTTTCAAGACTGAGATTGATAGGGCACGATTTTAAAAGCAAAGTGAGGGTGCGTTGGGGGCGGAGGCAAAGAAAATCGGGATTTTTTGGAGCGTGAAAGAATCCCGGCTCCAACCCTCCAAAAAAGGCGCACGACCCAGAGCTATCTGGGTGTGCGCGCTGTTCCCGAACCCAGAAGTCCCGCCGGCTATTAAAGCCAGCGGGAAGATATTTAAAGCAGCAATTCAATATTTAAAGTACTTGGAATGTATATAAATGTAATTAACAATGATGGCAAGCAATTTCAACGCTGCATCAACGTATTTCCCGTGCTGTGTGAAACATGGCATGGGAAACTCGTCGGGTTGCAGCCGGCAGCCATTTGGACATTTAAATCCCTGTTTGACAGATTGGGGTAAAAAGTGAGTTATTGCAGCAGGGCACTCAGTTCTCTCAGACAAACTTTTGGCTGGGAGATCTTTGTGTTTAGGCTTGACATTCTTGGTTTACCCTCAGAATTGTTTTGTTTAAACATATTTACCTACTTTTTGGACCCCCTCAAACTGACAACATCAGGATGAGGGGCGTAATGGCTGCATTCACCAGTACATCCGAGGAGAAGGAACATCATCATCCTCGTCAGGCACGTTGTGCACTTCCACCACTTGCAGCTCCGCCATACAGAGGTTAGCCACAGGCACCTGCACAATAGCAGAGAGGGGAACAACAGAGGGACCGACATGGCAGGAGGCACTACCCTCGTCAGAGAGTCTACAGACTGAGGCTGGGCTTCCTGGACCTCTCTGAGGAGCAGTGCTTATGAAAGCTGAGAGTGAGTCGCCAGGGGGTCGCAGACGTCTGCAGCCTCCTTCATGCCGAGCTGCTCCTGGCCGGGCCAAGTGGCATCGCATTGCCCGTCGCAGTTAAAGTGACCACTGCCCTCAACATTTTTGCCTCCGGATCATGCCAGGGCACCACCAGGGACATCACCAGGACCTCTCAGCTCGTTTACGACCACCGGAAAAGATTTTTTCACGTGTATGCCAGATTCCCTGACAGCTGTCATAATTCATTCATTCTGAGGGAATCCAACATCCCGACCCTCTTCCATGCACCAAACAGCCTTAAGGGATGGCTCCTTGGAGACAAGGGATATCCCCTGTACACATGGCTCATGCCACCTCTGAAGGACGCCATCAGCGAAGAATGGCGTCAATACATCGTCACATCGTCACTAGGACTGTCATTGAACATGCGATAAGACTGCTGAAGATGCGATTTCGGTGCCTGGATCGGTCTGAGGGAGCGCTTCAATACGCACCAGCGAGAGTGGGTCACATTATAGTCGTCTGTTGTGTCCTGCACAACATGGCCCAACAGAGAGGGGTACCATACCCTCATTCAGCATCCATATCTGCCATCAACATTGAGGAGGAGGATGAGGACGAGGACGAGGAAGAGGAGGAGGAAGAGCAGAAGGAGGGGGAGGAACCCATCGGCAGAGCAGTGTTCAACATGTCAAGCATTGTTAACATCAATTCATGTTGTGTGTGATGAATGTTAAAGTTGTGGCACCAGAGGTTTGTGGGGTGCCAGTCTCGGCATCCCCGACGGACAGGCACTCGACGGTGCGGCTGATCTCCAGAGCCTCCTCCTCCGTCTCTGTGAGGACCACTATTTGTTGTTTCTCACCATTTAAAAATATTCTGTTTTTCTATTCTTCCTACCAAAGTGAATAACCTCACATTTCCCCACATTATACTCCATCTGCCACCTTCTTGTGCACTCACTTAACCTGTCTCTTTCCCTTTGCAGACTCTTTGGGCTCAATTTTGAAATGGTGGTGGGTTGGCAGCGGGGGTGGGGGGGTGGTGGGTAAGGTGAGCGTGGCAAAACCGAATAAATAAAAACTTACCTTTTCCAACGCGATCGCGATGTAACTGATGGCGATTAAAGTTGTTTCTGGATTTCGAGCCTGGCAGCCAGCCTGATTGACAGGAGCTGCAATGCCAAGGGTGTTGGGCGGGGGGGCCGGAGAGAAAGAAAGAGAGCAAGACGTCATCCGGCACTGGAACAGAGAGTGGAGGGCACTGAAGATGGGGGGGGGGGGGGGAGAGGGGAAGATCGAGGGGGAGAGTGGAAGATTGGGGGGGGGAGAGGGGAAGATCACGGGGGAGAGGGGAGATCAGGGGGGGAGGGGAGATCGGGGGAGAGGGGAGATTGGGGGGGGAGAGGGGAAGATCGGGGGGAGGGGGAAATCAGAGAGGAACATCGGTGGGGGGCAGAGGGGGAGATCGGAGAGGGAGACATTGGGTGCTGAGAGGGACGTCGGAAAGCGAGACATCGGATTGGAGAGGGAGTCATCGGGGGGAGAGGGGGACATTAGAGAGGGGGACATTGGAGAGGGAGACATCGGACATCGGAGCAGGGTGGAAAGGTAGGTTGATTTTGTTTTTCAACTTTGTGCAATGGTTTTTTATTTAATTTATTTTGTTTATTTCCAGGCATGAATTGGAAGCCATGGGAAAGCCGCTCAGATAAGTTTAAAACCGTTTTAACGATCTACTACGTCAGAAATAAAGTACCTTAAGTACCTCAATGAGGTACATTTGGTTCTTTAATTATCATCCCGCCAGCTTTAATTGCCGGCGAGAATTCCGCATTCGTGAGGCGTGCGTGCACTCAGACGCGTCTGTGGGGAACCTGGAAGTCGGCTGGTTGGAGCCGGCTTCCTTACCCGCTCGGGATTTCCCCGATTTTCGCAGCCCCTCCGCCCCCAATGCACCCGCAATTTCCTTTGAAAATCGGGGGCTTTGTGTCCTCCTCACAGCTTACTTTCCCACCTAACTTTGTATCGTCAGCAAACATGGATACATTACACTCGGTCCCTTCATCTAAGTCATTAATATAGATTGTAAATAGCTGAGGCCCAAGCACCGATTCTTGCAGCACCCCAATAGTTGCAACCTGCCAACCTGAGAATGACCCGTTTATCCTTACTCTCTGTTTTCTGTCCTTTAACCAATTCTCTATCCATGAGCCCTTATCTTGTGTAACAACCTTTTATGTGGCACCTTATCAAATGCCTTTTGAAAATCCAAATATACTACACCCACTGGTTCCTCTTTATCTACCCTACTAGTTACATCCTCAAAAAACTAATAAATTTGTCAAACACGATTTCCCTCTCATAAAACCATGTTGACTCTGTCTAATCATATTATGATTTTCTAAGTGCCCTATTACCACTTCCTTAATAATGGATTCCGGCATTTTCCCGATGACCGATGTCAGGCTAACTGGCCTGTAGTTCCCTGTTTTCTCTCTCCCTCCCTTCTTGAATAGAGGTCTATTCTGAAATGATGCGAATGATGATCTAATTGAATGGCAGAGCAGGCCCGAGCAGTTGAATGGCCTACTCCTGTTCCTAATGTTCTGATGTTCATATGCAGAATGGAATGTCTGAGAGACAACGGTAGTGTACAGACGGCTCTCTTTACAGCATTAAAAATTATGGGACAGTTCCGTACAATAAATTTTCCCTTTAAATATGCGTGCAGCCAGCCATTAATAAACTAAAAGTGTCTAAGCTGCTTCTTCGGCATATAAAAATGATTAATAACTGTGGCATACTGAATAGCACTCATGAAATCAAAATAAAAATCAGTGACTAACATTTTAAAGAGGTATTGTTACCTTAATATATTGTTGAGCAAACTTACTTCACCATTGGATAAACACACGCCAGATGCTCATGTATGATCAAAAATATAATTGTGTCATTAAAGCATGGTAGGGGTCGAGCGGGGGGGTGATGTAATTTTAACTTTCGTCGATGGGGGTAAAAGGGTGATATCGGATCTGCTGACCATTATACAGCCCGTTCGATTTTCCTTTCCATTATTGGTAACGAAATTCAGATGGGATGTATAGTGGGTGGCTGATCCAATATCGTTCGTTGTACACCATTGCCAAAAGTTAAAATTACCCCCATGCGGGTTCCTTGTGCACAACACAAACTATCTTACTGCTGTTCCCCTCTTTGATATGGTGACGATAACAAGTAACATTAGGAAGCTGGTCCTTGCAACTAAATAAATAATTGTTGGTTGCATTCCAAAAAAGAAATTAAATTCTTACCTGTAGTTACAAGTAAAGTTCTAACATAATCAGGGTGGTTGATATTTAAGAAGGCTGTAAACGGACCAAACCAAATTGGGTGGGCATATGGATATTGGTTTGTCCATGTCACGGTCTTGTCTAAATCTGTCCCATCCTGAGGAAACTGTAATGAGATTTAACAAGATGAAACAAAACATTAAAAAATTTAAAAGATTTTACCTCTGGAACCCATTCTTGACATTCTCAGGATGAGTAATCACCAGATAAGAAACAAAAGGCTCAAAGTAGGCAAAGTTAGCACGAGAATATTTTCTTGACCATTTCAAGAAGTTAATGAAAGTTCTTTCATCAGCTGGGTGCTGATAAATAAGAAAAGTTACTACCTTAAACCATTACGGCAATAATGAATCCCAGTAAATTTTAGGTTGCTTTTAATTGCATTCTGATAGTTACATAAAAAGGCATGGAAGGAGAAGGGAAAATTCAACATCAGAAGCAGGAGCTGAAATGTAAAAGTTATCAAGTGGGAAGCATAAAAATATTACAAACAAAATAATGACATTTCATATGCACATGTAAAAATGAAGCAGTAAAGTTTTACTCATTTTAGATTTTTGGCTGGTTGGTTGTTTTTCTTCCTTACCTGGTTGTCCTTCCTCTGTCAACAACCCCTCCCCCACCCCCCACCCCCATTGCCTTAAACATCTTGAGTCTTGGTAGATTTAATTAAAGGAGAATATTTTGGGAAGTGAAGTACTTTTTCTGTTAAATCAACTGCCTTCTTTTGAGAGTTTATCCAATCTATCCAGTATCCTATGGGAAAACAATGTTTTCTAAATCTCGGACCTTACTTGTGCCCTTTAGTGCTGTTCTAATTGCCTAAGTTAAATAGCTTGTTTACTTCAACCTCATCCACACCTTTCATTATTTTAAAGGCCACTTCTTTAGTGAAAGTAAGTTTAAAACAACCAGCACTCTGAAAGCTTTTTTTTAAATCTGGAGAGAGTTCCTGTTAAGATTAAAGTAAATAGTGGAAAAGAAAAAGAAGCACAATAAAAAGTATGCGTATTGCATGCTAGCCAATTTTTCCTCAAAGAATCAACAAGTATCTGTGTCAGCTGATATTTGTAAACAAAGAGCCCCAGCTTGTTCATTTCTACTTTGGATTTTGGACTGTGTCATCTATTTACAGCTAGTGCACACAATCATGTTCAATGTATGAAAATACATTAAAAACAGACACAGAGTTGCTTCGAGTCTCCAGCACAGAAACAGGCCATTTGGCCAAATTTGTCTATGCCGGCGTTTAAGCTCCACACGAGCCTCATCCCACCCCTCTTCATTTAACCCTATCAGCATACCCTTCTGTTCCTTTCTCCCTCATGTGCTTATCTAACTTCCCCTTTAAATGTATCTATTCTATTTGCCTCAACTACTCCTTGTAGTAGCACGTTCCACATTCTTACCACTCTTTGGATAAAAAAGTTTCTCCTGAATTCCCTATTGGATTTATTAGTGACTATCTTATATTTATGACCTCTAGTTTTGGACACCCTTGCAAGTGGAAACATTTTCTCTATGTCTGCCCTATCAAATCCTTTTATTATCTTAAAGATCTCCATCAGGTCACTCCTCAGCCTTCTCTTTTATAGAAAAAAGAGCCCCAGCTTGTTCAGCCTTTCTGATAAGTATACCCTCTCAGTTCTGGTTTCATCCTTATGAATCTTCTTTGCACCTTCTCCAATGCCACTATATCCTTTTTATAATATGGAGATCAGAGCTGTGCACAATACTTTAATGTGAAGCTTTGTTTCCATTTGTGTTTGCATCCGTTGCCATTTTCACAGTGGCGGGATTTGTGGCGTGCGAGTGTCCCATCGTGGAGAAGTGAGACACTTCATTAATATATTTAAATCAGGCTCCCACAGTGCAATTGGGAGCCGATTTAAATCTTATAGCTGCTGCACAAGTTTTCCCAGGCTCCTGCTGCTAGTTTTTCCGCCCAGCAGCTGGCCAGGCTGTAAATTTGGTTGGCTGTCAGATGGGAAAATAATGACAATGAGGTCCTAGAATCATAGAATCATAGAAGTTTACAACATGGAAATAGGCCCTTCGGCCCAACATGTCCATGTCGCCCAGTTTATACCACTAAGCTAGTCCCAATTGCCTGCACTTGGCTCATATCCCTCTATACCCATCTTACTCATGTAACTGTCCAAATGCTTTTTAAAAGATAAAATTGTAATAGAATCATAAATTTGGCAGGCTTCCGCGTCCCTGGCCTTGCCAGTTCTTCGGCCGTTTCCAGCTTCCCACACCCTCCCCATAAATATCCGGACCGTTAACTTTGTAATGAACGAGGACAATGCAAACCTCAAAAAATAAGACTGAACAGTTAAGAGATAGGTTGAGAGATCTCCAGAAGGAGAGTAATAATTGGAGCATCAATTATATTTGATATTTAAATAAAGAAAATATTCGAACAATATTTCTATACAGGGCATTGGTGAGGCCACACTTGGAGTACTGTGTACAGTTCTGGTCACCCTATTATAGAAAGGATATTATTAAACTAGAAAGAGTGCAGAAAAGATTTACTAGGATGCTACCGGGACTTGATGGTTTGACTTATAGGGAGAGGTTAGACAGACTGGGACTTTTTTCCCTGGAGAGTAAGAGGTTAAGGGGTGATCTTATAGAAGTCTATAAGATCACCCCTATGAGGGGCATAGATAAGGTAGATAGTCAAAATCTTTTCCCAAAGGTAGGGGGGTCTATAACGAGGGGGCATAGATTTAAGGTGAGAGGGGAGAGATACAAAAGGGTCCAGAGGGGCAATTTATTCACTCAAAGGGTGGTGAGTGTCTGGAACGAGCTGCCAGAGGCAGTAGTAGAGGCGGGTACAATTTTGTCTTTTAAAAAGCATTTGGACAGTTACATGGGTAAGATGGGTATAGAGGGATATGGGCCAAGTGCAGGAAATTGGGACTAGCTTAGTGGTATAAACTGGGCGACATGGACACGTTGGGCCGAAGGGCCTGTTTCCATGTTGTAACTTCTATGATTCTATGATTCTATGTCTGTTTTCTGATTCAGAAATTTAAGAACATAAGAAATAGGAGCAGGAATAGGCCATCCAGCCCCTCAAGCCTGCTCCACCATTCAACAAGATCATGGCTGATCTTCTACCTCATTGCCATTTTCTTGCACTATCCTCATATCCCTTGATGCCTTTAATATCTAGAAATCTATCGATCTCTGCTTTGAATGTACTCAATGACTGAGCCTCCACAGCCCTCTGGGGTAGAGAATTCCAAAGATTCACCACCCTCCGAGTGAAGAAATTTCTCCTCATCTCAGTCCTAAATGGCCTACCCCTTATTCTGAGACTGTGACTCCTGGTTCGAGACTCCCCAGCCAGGGGAAACATCCTCCCTGCATCTACCCTGTCAAGCCCTATAAGAATTTTGTATGTTTCAATGAGATCACCTCTCATTCTTCTAAACTCTAGAGAATACAGGTCTAGTCTACTCTATCTCTCCTCCTACGACAATCCCGCCATTCCAGGAATCAGTCTGGTGAACCTTTGTTGCACTCCCTCTATGGCAAGTATATCCTTTCTTAGGTAAGGAGACCAAAATTGTACATAATACTCCAGGTGCGGTCTCACATTTGGTCCCCTCATCCAAATCATTGATATAGATTGTGAATAGCTGGGGCCCAAGCACCGATTCCTGTGGTACCCCACTAGCCACAGTCTGCCAACCTGAATAAGACCCGTTTATTCCTACTCTCTGTTTTCTGTCTGTTAACCAATTCTCAATCCATGCCAGTATATTACCCCCAATTCCATGTGCTCTAGCTTTATTCACCATCTCCTGTGTGGGACCTTATCGAAAGCCTTCTGAAAATCCAAATACACCACACCCACTGGTTCCCCCTTATCTATTCTACTTGTTACATCCTCAAAGAACTCTAATAGGTTTGTCAAACATGATTTCCCTTTCAGAAATCCATGTTGACTCTGCCAAATCCTATTATTATTTTCTAGGTGTCCTCTTATCACATCCTTTATAATAGATTCTAGCATTTTCCCTACAACTGATGTCAGGCTAACAGGTCTGTAGTTCTCTGTTTTCTCTCTCCCTCCTTTCTTAAATAGTGGGGTTACATTTGCCACACTCCAATCTGTAGAAATCATTCCAGAATCTATAGAATTTTTGGAAGATGAAAACCAATGCATCCATTATCTCTATAGCCACCTCTTTCAAAACCCTGAGATGTAAATTTTAGGTAAATGCCTTAATTTACTTGTCACTGTTAAGTAAATTAAAGCAATTAACTTAAAGGGCAAGGAAGTCTCAAAGTCCTTCTGCAATGACTACATAAAGAATACAAACAAGAAGTTAATTTAGAAAACATTATGTCACTGAGCTGAAGTAGGAGTCCATCCTTCACAATAAAATTATTTTTAATGAATGGTTTTGCAACTTTTTTGAAATTGCTGGTGAATGTTAACGATGTGGTGGTTTGTGTTTTGAAGATTTGCTTGCATTATAAAACTATGTTAAATTAATTTTGGTTTACTTTGTTATATAAATAACTGGAATTATTATTAAAAATGTATCATGACTCAACACTATTTTCATGCCAGTGACCGATGCTGAAAAGTGTGCACACGGACAACAGGCAAAGACATAAATGGACCTGGTTATGATGCTACCGGTGATTAAATATGCTACCAATACTTAAGGTTCAGGCTCACACATTGAGAATGGCCACTTGGATGATGTATTGGAGGATGGCTGGAACCAGTGGAACTGTACCCCAGAATCAGCCACTGTCTTCAGGAGTGGAGAAGTGAAAATTGGGGTGAGGAGGAAGTAAAAGGCTACTCCTAGAATGCTACTCTGACAGACTGAGCCATGGGGTGCCAGGAATCAATTAGGTTCAATATATAGACTAGGCTGATCAGTGCTACAATTAGCATCAGGGAAGGGAAGGAAAAACAATCAGCCAGTGTCCCACTTCTGATTCCTATCCAGCTACCCCTGAATATAGATTCATGCTTTGGATGAGGAGGGCAGGATCGGATAAGGTTGTGATATCCTACGTAATCAGATTTCCTGCCACTACTCGCCACCTAAACTCACATAAGAACAGTCACTAAGCTGAGATACCAAAGGATTAGTGGAACCCTATCCCAGCAAGAGTCACCTCCCTCATGGGAAGAGAGGAAAAATTGTTCATTATGACTTCTGTTACAAGGAAACCAACCAGCAACCTATGTTCTTAAACTAACTTGTCATCACTTGCAGACCGTCCTCCAGTACTGAATTGCTCTTATAGCTATCCAGGAAGTCATATAGCGCTGTGCTGACGCTTAAAAGAACAACTGAAAACGTGGGAGTGAACTCAGGTTACACCAGCGTTTCATGTTTATAAAGCAGGAAAGGGAGGACTTTCTTCATACCCCCAGTAAGACTGTTGCCCATTGTTCTCTGAGTAATGCCAAAATGCACTCAATCTGGTGTTTCTGCTTTAAAAATACACTCTCGCAATCCTTTGGATTGAGTCAATGATTTACTGTTCAAGCCCTTAACTGCAGTCAGTATATTGCTGGTAATACTAGGAAACGACCCAACACACACCGGATACACAGCCAATTTGTGTTTTTTTAAAGAATACAATTGTCATTATTTATCCTGTCCTATTCTGCCACAAAAGGGAAGACTCAAAAATCTAGGATGGTGATCAATACCGACCTCCCGTACGTGTCCAAATAACCAGTGCGCTGGGGGTCCGGGGAAAAGTTGCAACGCTTCTATCATCTCCCATCTTCTACGGACGAGCTTCACCGCTTTGAACAGAAAGGACACTAAACAAAAAACAGCGATCAAGTGAAACAGCCGACAGAGATCGACGGGAAACCACAGCGTCTTCAACGCTTCAACAAATGCCATCTGTAGAGGCAGAGGATAAGGTCGAACACAAAAGATAAGAGCCTAACGGATCTAATGCCCCAACTATCAGGTTTGACATTACATTCGACTTTGTCTGCAGCCACGCCTCAACGTGAAATAAATCTGACACCCCCACTGTACGTGCTCTAACTCTTAAAGCTAGATTCCCTCCTCGTAGTTTCCAACAGAAACTCAACCATTTACTGGCCACCTCCTTATCATTTTTGTGTCACTGAGTTTTGTTACTGAATATTTTTTAAAACACTTACAAAAGAAATGCAGTTGTTACAGGAGATTTGACAGTCAGGGGTTTCTGCAACCACCGACATGAGTCCCACATGGTGTGTGGCCTCCCTGGTGCCAGGTTAAAGGACATCACTGAGAGGGTGCAGAATATTTTGAGGGGGAAGGGGAACAGCCAGAAGTCGTGGTCCACGTGGGAACCAATGACATAAGAAGAAAAAGGGTCGAGGTCCCGCAGTCAGAGTTTCAGGAGCTACGGAGGAAGTTAAAAAGCAGGACCTCAAAGCTGGTAATCTCTGGATTACTCGCAGTGCCACGCGCTAGTGAGTATAAGAACTGTAGGGTAAGACAGGTTAATTCATGGCTGAAGCAATGGTGCAGGAGGGAGGGCTTCAGATTCCTGGAGAATTGGGACCAGTTCTGGGGCAGGACGGATCTGTTCAAGATGGATAGTTTGCACCTCAACAAAGCTGGGACCAATGTCCTCGCGAGGAGGTTAACCAGTGCTGTGGGGGAGTGTTTAAGCTAATTTGGCAGGGGGATGGGCACCAGGAGGAAACGTCAGGGAGGAGAAACAAGGCGCACAGAGGACAGGGAAGAACAAGTAGGAGTAGATAGTGGACGTATTGGTTATGATCTTCCAAAATTCCCTAAATTCTAGAACAGTTCCTGCGGATTAGAAGGTAGCAAATGTAACCCCGCTGTTCAAAAAAGGAGGGAGAGAGAAAACAGAGAACTACAGGCTAGTTAGCCTGACATCAGATGTCAGGAAAATGCTGGAATCCATTATTAAGGAGTGGTAACAGGACACTTAGAACATCATAATATGATTAGGCAGAGTCAACATGGTTTTATGAAAGGAAAATCGTGTTTGACAAATTCATTAGAGTTTTTTGAGGATGTAACTAGCAGGTAGATAAAGGGGAACCAGTGGATGTAGTATATTTGGATTTTCAAAAGGCATTCAATAAAGTGCCACATAAAAGGTTGTTGTGCTAGATAAGAGCTCATGAAGTTGGGGGTAATATATTTGCATGGATAGAGAATTGGTTAAAGGACAGAAAACAGAGAGTAGGGATAAACGGGTCATTTTCAGGTTGGCAGGCTGTAACTAGTGGGGTGCTGCCGGGATCAGTGCTTGGGCCTCAGCTATTTACAATCTACATTAATGACTTGGATGAAGGGACAGAGCGTGTATCCAGGTTTACTGACGATACAAAGCTAGGTGGTAAAGTAAGCTGTGGAGAGGACACAAAGAGTCTGCAAAGACGAGTTAAGTGAGTGGGCAAGAAGGTGGCAGTTGGAATATAATGTGAAGAAATGTGAGGTCATTCACTTTGGTAGGAAGAATAGAAAAATATTTTTTAAGTGGTGAGAAACTATTAAATGTTGGTGTCCAGAGAGACTTGGGTGCCCTGGTACAAGAAACACAAAAAGTTAGTATGCAGGTAGAGCAAACAATTAGGAAGGCAAATGGCATTTTAGCCTTCAACGCAAGAGGGTTGGAGTACAAGAGTAAGGAAGTCTTACTCCAATTATATAGGGCTTTGGTGAGACCTCACCTGGGGTACTGCATACAGTTTTGGTCACCTTATCTAAGGAAGGATATACTTGCCTTAGAGGCGGTGTAACGAAGGTTCACTAGATTGATTCCTGGGATGAGAGGGTTGTCCTTTGAGGAGAGGTTGAGTAGAATGGGCCTATTCTCTCTGGAGTTTAGAAGAATGAGAGGTGATCTCATTGAAACATATATGATTCTGAGGGGGCTTGACAGGGTAGAGGTGGGAGGTTTTTCCCCTGGTTGGAGAGTCTAGAACTAGGGGGCATAGTCGCAGGATAAGGAGTCAGCTATTTAAGATTGAGATGAAGAGGAATTTCTTCACTCGGAGGGTTCTGAATCTTTGGAATTCTCTTCCTAGAGGGCTGTGGATGCTGAGTCATTGAGTATATACAAGGCTGAGATATATAAATTTTTGGACTCTAGGGGAATCAAGGGATTTGGGGATCAGGCAGGAAAGTGGAGTTGAGGTTGATGATTAGCCATGATGTGATTGAATGGCGGAGCAGGCTCGAGGGGCCATGTGGCCTACTCCTGCTCCTATTTCTTATGTTCTTATGTTCATATTAGAATAAAGAGTAGTTCAGAAATAGGAGGGACCAGACAGGGGGAAAATGTGAGGCAATCTAACGTGAGATTGGAGTGCATGGGAATAAATGCACGTAGCGTGGTAAATAAGGTTGGTGACCTGCAGGCTTAAGTCACCACATGGAACTATGATACAGTGGCAATAACAGATCTGGCTCAAAAAAAGTGAGTATTGGGTGCTTAATATTCCTGACTACAAGGTATTCAGGAAAGATGGAGAAGGAAAGAAAGGAGGGGGGTGGTAGCATTTGGGGTCAAAGACAGAATCTATTTGGTTAGAAATAAGGAACAATAGAGGAGTTATTACGCTACTGGGTGTATACTATAGTCCACCAAATAGTAGGAAGAAGATAGAGGAGAATGTGTGCAGGCAAATTACAGAAAGATGCAAGTACTATAGAGTAGTGATAATGGGGGATGTCAATTTCCCAATATAGACTGGGACAGTAACAGTGTAAAGTGTAAATTCCTGAAATGTGTTCAAGAGAACTTTCTGGAACAGTGTGTGTCCAACCCAACCAGGAAGGAAACAGTGCTGGATCTAGTTCTGGGGAACGAAGTGGGGCAGGTGGAGCATGTTTCTGTGGGGGAGCATTTGGGGAACAGTGATCATAATATCATTAGGATTAGAATAGTTATGGAAAAGGACAAGGAATAATCAAATGTGAAAATGCTTAACTGGAGGAGGGAAAATTTCACTGAGTTAAAAAAGGAATCGTGCCCAGGTGAATTGGAGTCAAAAGTTGGAAGGCAAAACAGTAATTGAACAACGGGAGGCCTTCAAGTAGGAACTGGTTCAGGTACAGAGTAGACACATCCCAATGAGGGGGATAGGAAGGGCATCCAAAGCTAGAGCTTACTGGATGTCTAAAGATTTAGAGATTAAAATGAAACAGAAACAGGAGGCTTTTTTTTTATTCGTTCATGGGATGTGGGCTTCGCTGGCAAGGCCAGCATTTATTGTCCATCCTTAATTGCCCTTGAGAAGGTGGTGATGATGCCGCCTTCTTGAACCGCTGCAGTCCGTGTGGTGCTGTTGGGTAGGGAGTTCCAGGATTTTGACCCACGGTGCTGTTGGGTAGGGAGTTCCAGGATTTTGACCCAGCGACGACGAAGGAACGGCGATATATTTCCAAGTCGGGATGGTATGTGACTAGGAGGGGAACATGCAGGTGGTGTTGTTCCCATGTACCTGCTGCCCTTGTCCTTCTAGGTGGTAGAGGTCGCGGGTTTGGGAGGTGCTGTCGAAGAAGCTTTGGCGAGTTGCTGCGGTGCAGCCACGGTGTGCCGGTGGTGAAGGGAGTGAATGTTTAGGATGGTGAATGGGGTGCCAATCAAGCAGGCTGCTTTGTCCTGGATGGTGTCGAGCTTCTTGAGTGTTGTTGGAGCTGAAATCATCCAGGCAAATGGAGAGTATTCGATCACACTCCTGACTTGTGCCTTGTAGATGGTGGAAAGGCTTTGGGGAGTCAGGAGGTGAGTTACTCACCACAGAATACCCAGCCTCTGACCTGCTCTTGTAGCCACAATATTTATGTGGCTGGTCCAGTTAAGCTTCTGTCAATGGTGACCCCCAGGATGTTGATGGTGGGGGAATTCGGCGATGGTAATGCCGTTGAATGTCAAGGGGAAGTGGTTAGACTTTCTCTTGTTGGAGATGGTCATTGCCTGGCACTTGTCTGGCGCGAATGTTACTTGCCACTTATCAGCCCAATCCTGGATGTTGTCCAGGTCTTGCTGTGTGCGGGCACAGACTGCTTCATTATTTGAGGGGTTAAGAATGGAACTGAACACTGTGCAATCATCAGCAAACTTCCCCATTTCTGACCTTGTGATGGAGAGAAGGTCATTGATGAAGCAGCTGAAGATGGTTGGGCCGAGGACACTGCCCTGAGGAAGTCCTGCAGCAATGTCCTGGGGCTGAGATGATTGGCCTCCAACAACCACAACCATATTCCTTTGTGCTAGGTATGATTCCAGCCACTGGAGAGTTTTCCTCCTGATTCCCATTGACTTCAAATTTACTAGGGCTCCTTGGTGCCATTGTCGATCAAATGCTGCCTTGATGTCAAGGGCAGTCACTCTCGTCTCACCTCTGGAATTCAGCTCTTTTGTCCATGTTTGGACCAAGGCTGTAATGAGGTCTGGAGCCGAGTGGTCCTGGCGGAACCCAAGCTGAGCATTGGTGAGCAGGTTAATGGTGAGTAAATGCCACTTGATAGCACTGTCGACAACACCTTCCATCACTTTGATGATGATTGAGAGTAGACTGATGGGGTGGTAATTGGTCGGATTGGATTTGCCCTGCTTTTTGTGGACAGGACATATCTGAGTAATTTTCCACATTGTCGGGTAGATGCCAGTGTTGTAGCTGTACTGGAACAGCTTGGCTAGAGGCACGGCTAGTTCTGGAGCACAAGTCTTCAGCATTACAGCTGGGATGTTGTCGGGGCCCATAGCCTTTGCTGTATCCAATGCACTCAGCCGTTTCTTGATATCACGTGGAGTGAATTGAATTGGCTGAGGACTAGCTTCTGTGATGGTGGGGATATCGGGAGGAGGCAGAGATGGATCATCCACTCGGCACTTCTGGCTGAAAATGGTTGATGAATGTAAAGTTCATAATAAGTAGAGAACCAGGTTGAATACAGAAAGTACAGAGGATCTCCAAAAAAGGGAATAATAGGGGCAAAGAGAGAGTATGAGAATAGATTAGCAGCTAACATAAAAGGGAATCCAAAAGTCTTTTATAAACATATAAATTGTAATAGGTAGTCAAAGGAAGGGTGGGACTGATTAGGGACAAAAAGGGAGATCTTCTTGCGGAGGCAGGAGGCATGGCTGAGGCACTAAATGAATACGTCACATCCGTCTTCACTGGAGTAGAGGATGCTGCAATTGTAGCAGTAAAGGAGGAGGTAGTAGTGATATTGGATACGATAAAAATAGATAAAGAGGTATTTAAATGATGGGCAGAACTCAAAGTAGACAAGTCACTTGGTCCAGATGGTATGCATCGTAGGATACTGAGGGAAGTAAGGGTGGAAATTGCGGAGGCTCTGGCCACAATCTTTCAGTCCTCCTTAGATATGAGGATGGTGCCCTGGGACTGGAGGATTGTAAATGTTACACCCCTGTTCAAAACAGGGGAGAGGGATAAACCCAGCAATTACAGGCTAGTCAGCCTAACATTGGTGGTGAGGAAACTTTTAGAGACAATAATTCGGGCCAAAATAAATTGGCACTTGAAAAAGTATGGGCTAATAAATGGAAGTCAGCACAGATTTATTAAAGGAAAATCGTGTTTGATTAACTTGATTGAGTTCTTTGATGAAGTAATGAAGAGGGTTGATGAGGGTAGTGTGGTTGATGTTATATGAACTTTCAAAAGGCATTTGATAAAGTATCACATAATAGACTTGTTAGCAAAATTAAAGCCCATGGGATTAAAGGGACAGTGGCAGTGTGGATACAAAATTGGCTAGGGGACAGAAAGCAGAGAGTAATGGTGAATGGTTGTTTTTCAGACTGGAGGGAAGTATACAGTGGTGTTCCCCAGGGGTCAGTACTCGGACCACTGCTCTTCTTGATATACATTAATGACCTGGACTTGGGTATACAGGGTATAATTACAAAGTTTGCAGATGACACGAAACTTGGAAATATAGAAAACAAAGTTAAGGGTAGTAACAGACTTCAGGAGGACATAGACAGACTGATGAAATGGGCAGACACGTGGCACATGAAATTTAACGCAGATAAGTGTGAAGTGATGCATTTTGGTAGGAAGAATGAGGAGAGGCAATATAAACTAAATGGTAGAATTTTAATGGGAGTGCAGGAATAGAGAGACCTGGAGGTGCACATACACAAATTTCTGAAGGTGGCAGGACAAGTTGAGAAGGCTCATGTTGAAAAAGCATATGGGATCCTGGGCTTTATTAATAGACGCATAGAGTACAAAAGCAAGGAAGTTATGCTAAACCTTTATAAAACAGTGGTTAGGCCTCAACTGGAGTATTGTGTTCAATTTTGGGCACCACATTTTAGGAAAGATGTCAAGGCCTTAGAGAGGGTGCAGAGGGTGTCAGGCATGAGGGACTCCAGTTATGTGGAGAGTCTGGAGAAGCTGGGGTTGTTCTTCTTCGGACAGAGAAGGTTAAGAGGAGATTTGATAGAGGTGTTGAAAATCATGAACGGTTTTGACAGTGTAAATAAGGAGAACCTTTTCCAGTGACAGAAGGGTCGGTAACCAGAGGATACAAATTTAAGGTGATCGGCAAAAGAGACAGAGGCGACATGAGGAAACATTTTTTTACGCAGCGAGTTGTAATGGTCTGGAAAGCACTGTCTGAAAGGGTGATGGAAGCAGATTCAATAGAAACTTTCCAAAGGGAATTGGATAAATACTTGAAGGGAAAAAAATTACAGGGCTATGGGGAAAGAACAGGGGGAATTGGACTAAATGGATATCTCTTTCAAAGAGCCAGCATAGGCATGATGGACCAAATGGCCTCCTCCTGTGCTGTACCTACTATGATACCATGATACTAGTCAAACTGCACATCGGGAGTGAAAACCAAATGCAGTCTTCAGGATAATTGGACCAGAGCACACAGATTACTTTAGTCCTCAGTTTAATGTCATACATTTTGTCCTTATTTTTATATATCTTGTAATATTTTATATTACCACTTGTAGTTAAATAGCAAAACGTAATGGCAATTTGGGAAACAGACAAATAGTGTTGGGTGGTGCATAGAAGTTTATTTGCAGTCCAGGCTGAGAAGCTGCTAAAAGATATAATTACAGTGTGATTACATCGAATGTACAGAACAGAAACAGGCCATTCGGACCAACAGATCCATGCTGGTGTTTATGCTCCACACGAGCCTCCTCCTTCCCTAATTCATCTGACCCAATCAGCATATCCTTCTATTCCTTTCTCCCTCATATGTTTATCCAGCTTCTTCTTAAATGCATCTATGCTAATCGCCTCAACTATTCCAAGTGGTAGCGAATTCCATATTCTAACTATTTTCTGGGTAAAGAAGTTTCTCCTGAATTCCCTATTGGATTTATTAGTGACTATCTTGTATTTATGGCCTCTGTTTCTGGTCTCCCTCGGAAGTGGAAACATTTTCTCTAAGTCTACTTTATCAAACCCTTTTATAATCTTAAAGACCTCTATCAGGTCACCTGTCAGTCTTCTCTTTTCTAGAGAAAAGTGCCCCAGCCTGCTCAATCTTTCCTGATAGATATAACCTCTCAGTTCTGATATCATCCTAGTAAATCTTTTTTGCACCTTCTCCAGTGCCTTCTGGAGACCAGAACTGTTCACAGTACTCCAAATGTGGGTCTATCCAAAGTTCTATGCAAGTTTTAAATAACTTCTCTGCTTTTCAATTCTATCTCTTTAGAAATGAACCCCAGTGCTTGGTTTGCTTTTTTAAATGGCCTTATTAACCTGCGTCACTACTTTTAGTGATTTGTGTATTTGTACCCCCAGATCCCTCTGCTCCTCTATCCAATTTAGACTCTTACTATTCAAGCAGAATGTGGCCCTCTTATTCTTCCTACCAAAATGAAATACCTCACACTTACCTATATTGAAATTCATTTGCCAATTACATGCCCATCCTGCAAGTTTATTAATGTCTTCCTATATTTTGTTGCAGTCCTCCTAAAACCCCAATTTGGTGTCATTCGCAAATTTTAAAATTGTACTTCTGATTCCTGAGTCCAAAACGTTTATGTAAATAGTGAACAACAGTGGTCCCAGCACTGATCCTTGTGGAACACCACTTCCCATCTTTCGCCAGTTTGAGTAACTACCTTTAACCCCTACTCTCTCTTTTCTGTTTTGTAGCCAGCTTGCTATCCATTCTGCTACTTGTTCCTTGACTCCACATGCTCTGACCTTAGTCATGTGTCTTCTATGCGGTACTTTATCGCAGGCCTGATTAAAATCCAAACATATATCTACTGCATTACCCTCGTCTACCCTTTCTGTTGCTTCTTCAAAGAATTCAATAAGGTTGGTCAAGCATGACTTTCCCTTTTGACATCCGTGCTGACTACTCTTCATTATATTTTTGGTTTCCATTTTTGTCAGACTTTGGTAGCAACTTTTTCCATTATAAATGTGGACATTGATATTTATACAACAACTTGCATTTATATATCGCATTTAACGTAATGAAACGTCCTAAGGCACTTCACAGGAGCGATTATCAGACAATATTTGACACTGAGCCACATAAGGAGATGTTAGGGCAGAAAGGCTTGGTCAAAGAGGTAGGTTTCAAGGAGCGTCTTAAAGGAGGAGAGAGGTAGAGAGGCAGAGAGGTTTAGGAAGGGAATTCCAGAGTTTGGGGCCTAGACATATGAAGGCACAACTACCAATGGTGGAGCAATGAAAAACGGGGATGCACAGTCAGCCAGAATTGGAGGAGAGCAGAGATTTCGGCACGTGTAGGAATGGAGGAGGTTACAGCGATAGAGAGGAGTGAGGCCATGGAGGGATTTTAACGAAAGGATGAGGATTTTAAATTTGAAGTGTTGCTGGACCGGGAGCCAATGTAGGTCAGCGAGCATAATAATGGAGAAAGTAAGGTTTTTTTAGACAGAAAGTGTATGCAGGTGTAAGATTTTTACAAGAGAATCATAGAACCACAGAAAGGTTACAGCATGGAAGGAGGCCATTCAGCTCAGCGAGTCTGCGCAGGCTCTATGTAAGAGCAATCCAGTTAGTCTCACTCCCCCACCCTATTCCTGTAGCGCTGCAAATTTTTGCCATTCAAGTACTTATCCAGTTCCCTTTTGAAAGCCATGATTGAATCTGCCTCCACCACCCCCTCAGGCAGTGCATTCCAGATCCTAACCACTCACTGTGTAAAAAAGTTTTTCCTCATGTCACCTTTGGTTCTTTTGCCAATCACCTTAAATCTATGTCCTCTGGTTCTTGACCCTTCCGCCATATCTACTCTGTCTAGACCCTTCATGATTTTGAATACCTCTATCAAATCTCCTCACAACTTTCTCTGTTCCAAGGAGAACAACCCCAGCTTCTCCAGTCTATTCACGTAACTAAAGTCCCTCATCCCTGGAATCATTCTAGTAAATCTCTTCTGCACCCTCTCTAAGGTCTTCACATCTTTCCTAAAAGGCGATGCCCAGAACTGGACACAATACTCCAGCTGTGGCCGAACCATTGTTTTATAAAGGTTCATCATGACTTCCTTACTTTTGTACTCTATGCCTCTATTTATAAAGTCCAGCATCGCGTATGCTTTTTTAACCGCTTTCTCAACCTGCCCTGCCACCTTCAACGATTTGAGTACATATACCCCCAGATTTCTCTGTTCCTTTACCCCTTTTAGAATTGTGCCCTTTAGTTTATATTGCCTCTTCTCATTCTTCCTACCGAAATGCATCACCTCGCATTTTTCTGTGTTAAATTTCATCTGCCACCAACCTGTCTATATCTTCTTGAAGTCTATCACTATCCTCCTCACTGTTCACTACCCTTCCAAGTTTTGTGTCATCTGAAAATTTTGAAATTGTGCACCCAAGTCCAAGTCATTAACATATATCAAGAAAAGCAGTGGTCTCTAATATATTACTAGCTGATTTCCAGTGGCATTCATACGGGGAGTCAAGGCCAAAGTGAGGTTAGAGGGGAGGGATAATCAGACCCAGAGTAGGCTGATAGAATCCAGTTCCCATTTTAAAGTCATACATTCTATCCTTATTTTTATATTTCCATTATAAATTCTTTGTCCACATTTATAATGGAAACTGACCAGGTAAACTTGCCATTCTGTAATTGAATTCTCCCACTAGGGAGAAGTCAGATTGGGAGTGGGATAGGGAATTATAGTGGTGAAGTCAGAGTGGGAGTGAGATAGGGAATTATAGTGGTGAAGTCAGAGTGGGAGTGGGATAGGGAATTATAGTGGTGAAGTCAGAGTGGGAGTGGGATAGGGAATTATAGTGATGAAGTCAGAGTGGGAGTGGGATAGGGAATTATAGTGGTGAAGTCAGAGTGTGAGTGGGATAGGGAATTATTGTGGTGAAGTCAGAGTGGGAGTGAGATAGGGAATTATAGTGGTGAAGTCAGAGTGGGAGTGGGATAGGGAATTATAGTGGTGAAGTCAGAGTGGGAGTGAGATAGGGAATTAAAGTGGTGAAGTCAGGGTGGGAGTGAGATAGGGAATTATAGTGGTGAAGTCAGAGTGGGAGTGGGATAGGGAATTAAAGTGGTGAAGTCAGAGTGGGATAGGGAATTAAAGTGGTGAAGTTAGAGTGGGAGTGGGATAGGGAATTATGGTGGTGAAGTCAGAGTGGGAGTGAGATAGAGAATTATAGTGGTGAAATCAGAGTGGGAGTGGGATAGAGAATTATAGTGGTGAAGTCAGAGTGGGAGTGGGATAGGGAATTATAGTGGTGAAATCAGAGTGGGAGTGGGATAGCAAATTATAGCGGTGAAGTCAGAGTGGGAGTGGGATAGGGAATTATAGTGGTGAAATCAGAGTGGGAGTGAGATAGCAAATTATAGTGGTGAAGTCAGAGTGGGGGTGGGATAGGGAATTATAGTGGTTAAGTCAGAGTGGGATAGGGAATTATAGTGGTTAAGTCAGAGTGGGAGTGGGATAGGGAATTATAGTGGTTAAGTCGGAGTGGGGGTGGGATAGGGAATTAAAGTGGTGAAGTCAGAGTGGGAGTGGAATAGGGAATTATTGGTGTTGGCATACTATTCCCTTTTTGTGGCTGGCAGACCCCACCCTGTTTGTCCAGCTCCTGCTGTTTTAATTTAGACCTGATTTATAGGCTTTCAATTCATCTGATTGCCTCTTCCTTGAGTTGCCTTTCATTGTCTTAGCTAGTCACAAGTTCTTCGTTTCTCTAGTATCTTTAAATCCTTTCCATCGTTTGGTGTAACAATCACCTTAGTCATCTATTCATCTCATGTTTTTCTTTCAAGCACGTTACAAGACAGTCTACCAAGACTTTCTTTCTCTTTTTCCTTCCCCTTTGTGTATTAAATCCTCTGTCTCTCAGCCCTTTTCTTGTGTTTAGTACATGTATGCCAGGTAGATTTTTTTTCTCTGATTAGTGCCTTTCATCTCAGTATCAGGAATAGTGGCAGCTTCCTGCCATCTGTTGTGACTGCCAGCAGGGCAGTTCATCTGTTTTCATTGCCCATCATTCTAATGCAAATGGTAGAGAATCTTTTTTCATTCACTATCATGTTACTAGGGTACATCACTGAAGTTGTGTTTTACCATTTGGCTGAAGGCAAAATCATACTTGCACAACTTTATGGTGCAGCATTGATAATGTACCAGCTCGATTTCATAGACCCATGGCAAGGATTAGCAGATTGCTCTATGGTGTTGTAAGGCAAAACCTTATTAAACAGTGTACCCCTCCTAGGTTTGCTTCAAACTCCTCATCCGAGATATTTTTCCTTTCTGCGGTTTGCAGTGCTTTTGTCTGAAGAGCTTCAATTATCATCGCATTGCCATTTTTTTTGAGGGCCAGGTGCCTTTCCAAGTAAACATGTTTCATGCTTAATTTCTGGATTTTTTCATCAAGCCATGTCAACTAGCTTCTGTTTCCTCCAACAATGTTTGCGTTTCTTACACAGCTCAAATTCACGGGCAGCAGCATCATAGGTTTTATTTTCTGCAAAAGCTACAGTTTGTATATTGCTGTTGCTTCTCCTTTCTTCCGATAACTTTACTATTGGAACAATTAAATGTCTTTGGGCGTCTATTTCTGTTGCTCCCAGAACTTTCATTTAGGTATGCAGTATGCTTTGAAGCCAGAGAATCACCTTTCATTGGCTTACTGCCACTGGGAGGGAGGAAAATAAAGTTCTGGTGCAGCCTTTAAAGTGCTGCAGGCAGTTGAAGGGCAACATCACTTCTCAGTAAGATGGCATGACCAGCAGTAGCCTTGGGGGTTTCAGCAACTGGAATGGCCCCCCAGATTTTCCAATGCATTCATAGAAGTGCTGCCCAGGAGCGAGGCCAAAGAACAGTGTTCTGATGAGCACTGAGGGCACGAGACGCCATAAGAGAGAGTCAGAAGCTGTCTGGAGGGAGGTGGCAGAGGCAGTCAGTGCACCCTCCAGCACACCAAGAACTGCCACATAGTGTAGGAAAAGGTTCAATGACCTCACATGGGTGGCCAAGGTAAACCGAGGTTCTGGTGCCATTACACATCCTCTACCACTTATACATCTTCACGCACCTCCTTATCTCATACTTTTTCACCCTCAATACCTGAGTGTCAGTACCTGAACTCATTTCTGCTAAAGGCAACCTTTTCAAACATTTAAGCAGCTTCTTTACAGACGGCACTCACAACTCACTTTGCCTGCCACAAGAGTTTCTGCCGGTCTTCGAGGACATTTCTTTTAAAGGGACAAGGTATCTTCAGCTCTCATCCTCATGGCATGTGTAACCTCATATAGGGAAGTCTCTATGACAGTCACAGGCCGGTAAAATTGTCTAATCTCCCTTCAAAAGGAAAATGTTTCCAAGTAGTAGCTTGAGATGATGAATAAGTGGGAGAAGTCCACTACCTTCATCTTCAACACATTGTAGGACATTTCTCATGTCCTGCAGAACACCTTGGAGACTGTGACAGCCCGAGAAATTACTGCAGCATCAAGATTCCAGCACCACAGAAGGAAAATTGGGGGAGGACCACCATCAATGAAAACCTTGAGCGCGCAGGAAGAAGAAGCATTAGATTTAATAGGCAGATGGATGGAAGAGCCTGCAGGAGAGGGCAAGATTGGAGGAAAGCTGGCAAAAGAAGGTTGGTAAAGGCTGGGCAAGGTCCGTTATATACAGTTTTAGCTTCTTATGTTCACTTAAAGTATTGCCATGCCTCTACACTCACTCGTTATTTCTTCAAGAGCAAATGTCACTGTGCACAGCTAAACACGCACTTCTATCTTTCACTTCATAGGGGGTACCTTGAAGGGATCGGCCAGCCACTCCGATGACTGCCCAGGCACTTCCAGATCCACAGCTGCTGCCATGTTCTCACCAACTAGCATCTTACCAGTGCAAGCATCAGTGCAGAGATGCCATGCATGAGAAATTAGTTTGGCAGTAAGAAGGATTGTCACCAGTGAGTCAATGAGAACTAGTAGAGTGGGAGCGTGCCATTCCTTCAAGGGTGGGGGGAGAATCTACCACCCTCAGCAGAGGAGCCCAGGGACCAAGATCTGAGGGTCCCAGTTCGGCAAAAGAATAATGATTCAGGAGCATTGATGTCATGTGCAGGCAGTGGAGATGGTTTCCAAGTAGTAGCTTGAGATGATGAATAAGTGGGAGAAGTCCACTACCTTCATCTTCAACACATTGTAGGACATTTCTCATGTCCTGCAGAACACCTTGGAGACTGTGACAGCCCGAGAAATTACTGCAGCATCAAGATTCCAGGAAGAACTTCTAAGGACATTGGTGGCTTCCAGAGTGGCAGCTACCAATGCTTCAATAGATGCTTTGAACAGGACACCACTGTCAACTCAGTGGGGAACAGGCCCTTGCAAAGCCCGAGGAACAGTGGTTATCTGCCCTTATGTCTAAGTTAGTGTTTAGAAGCCTTGGCATGACACATCACCTTGGTCCAACAGGAAGGCAGCTGTGAGAAGGGAAATGTATAAAAGTGTATTCTTAAACTGACTATCTAAATGTAGGTTCAGCTGACAAGGATAAAACCCCCCTTCATCAATACAGAAACCTTCATCAATACAAAATCATATGCATGTGCAGAGGACTGCCATAGAATCAGGACTTCTTTGGGCTGTAAAAATTCTTAACCCTTGCCACAAAACTCCAACATCTTGTGAGAAAAGGTAGTGGGGTAAACTTTCTAAATTTGTGCCAGTGTCAAAGTACCTCATCCACTGCACAACATCAAAATTGTGGGTGCTCTGCCTGAGAATTTTCAATACACACCAGTGTGGAATTGGAAAATTTAGGCTGTAAGAATATAGATATGTTGTTACATTATTCTAATACAGAACAAAGACAGAACAGCTAATATAGCAGAATTGGTTTAAACTGTTTGCTCATAAATCCTGTCTTTTCCCTTCAATGACATTGGAGAAGATGAATTTTAGGGCCGAAGACATTAGGCTTTAACACAGGCTTTTGATCACAGCAGGGGGTAGTGGAGAGAGGAGATTACTGTAATATACAAAGGCAATGGCTTCCTGTTGCTATAGAGCTTAACATCAAAGGGTTGTATAACAAAAACTATGGTGCACGAGATTGAGAGAACAGGAAAATTACTGGAAAAAAATGGTGTGTTACTGTGAAGGACTAAACAGGGCTGGGTATAGCAGTGGCTAGATAAATTCATTGAGAATGCAGCCAAAAGACTGTAGCCACCAAATACAAACAGTAATTGTACCTGTGCAAATTTAATTTTAAACAATTTTACAACACCAAGTTATAGTCCAACAATTTTATTTTAAAATCCACAAGCTTTCGGAGGCTTCCTCCTTCCTCAGGTGAATGTGGAAATGAAATCCTCGAACCTATCGCATTTATAAATCACAGAACAATGCCTGGTGATTACAGATAGTCTTTTCAACTGCCCGTTGCCGAGGCAACCAAAGTGTTCAGACAGATAGGTGTTACCTACAGGGCCACCGAATATACAAATGGCCAGAACTAAAAAAACAGATGATGTGGAGATGCCAATTAAAAAAACAGAGCGAGAGAGGCAGAAACATCCGGAAGGAAAAGGCAGCAATTGACCCGTTATATTAAAAACAGATAACATTTGTTCGCTGGTGGGGTAACGTGTAGCGTGACATGATCCCGGTTGAGGCCATCCTCATGGGTGCGGAACTTGGCTATCAATTTCTGCTCGACGATTTTGCGTTGTCGAGTGTCTCGAAGGCCGCCTTGGAGTACGCTTACCTGAAGGTCGGTGGCTGAATGTCCTTGACTGCTGAAGTGTTCCCCAACTGGGAGGGAACCCTCCTGTCTGGCGATTGTTGCGCGGTGTCCGTTCATCTGTTGTCGCAGCGTCTGCATGGTCTCGCCAATGTACCATGCTCTGGGGCATCCTTTCCTGCAACGTATGAGGTAGACAACGTTGGCCGAGTCACAGGAGTATGAATCATGCACCTGGAGGGTGGTGTCCTCTCGTGTGATGGTGGTATCTGTGTCGATGATCTGGCATGTCTTGCAGAGGTTACCGTGGCAGGGTTGTGTGGTGTCGTGGACGCTGTTCTCCTGAAAGTTGGGTAATTTGCTGCGAACGATGGTCTGTTTGAGGTTGGGTGGCTGTTTAAAGGCGAGTAGTGGAGGTGTGGGGATGGCCATAGCGAGGTGTTCGTCGTCATTGATGACATGTTGAAGGCTGCGGAGAACATGGCGTAGTTTCTCCGCTCCGGGGAAGTACTGGACGACGAAGGGTACTATGTTGGTTGCGTCCCGTGTTAGTGTTCTGAGGAGGTCTATGCGATTTTTCACTGTGGCCCGTCGGAACTGTCGATCGATGAGTCGAGCGTCATATCCCGTTCTTACTAGGGCGTCTTTCAGCGTCTGTAGGTGTCCATCGCGTTCCTCCTCGTCTGAGCAGATCCTGTGTATTCGCAGGGCCTGTCCATAGGGGATGGCCTCTTTGACGTGGTTAGGGTGGAAGCTGGAAAAGTGGAGCATCGTGAGGTTGTCCGTGGGCTTGCGGTAGAGTGAGGTGCTGAGGTGCCCGTCTTTGATGGAGATTCGTGTGTCCAAGAAAGAAACTGATTCTGAGGAGTAGTCCATGGTGAACTTGATGGTGGGATGGAACTTTTTGATGTTATCGTGTAGTCTCTTTAGTGATTCTTCGCCGTGGGTCCATAGAAAGAAAATGTCGTCGATGTATCTGGTGTATAGCGTTGGTTGGAGGTCCTGCTCGAACTTGTGCATGAAAATGTTGGCGTATTGGGGTGCGAATTTGGTCCCCATGGCTGTTCCGTGTGTTTGGGTAAAGAACTGGTTATCGAAGGTGAAGACATTGTGATCCAGGATGAAGCGGATGAGTTGTAGGATGGCGTCTGGAGATTGGCTGTTGTTGGTGTTGAGTATTGATGCTGTCGCAGCGATGCCGTCATCGTGGGGGATACTGGTGTAGAGTGCCGAGACGTCCATCGTGGTGAGAAGTGTTCCTGGTTCAACTGGTCCGTGGGTACTGAGTTTTTGTAGGAAGTCTGTAGTGTCGCGACAGAAGCTGGGGGTTCCCTGTACGATGGGTTTCAGGATGCCCTCGATGTATCCAGAGAGGTTCTCACACAGGGTTCCGTTGCCTGATACGATAGGACGTCCAGGTGTGTTCGCTTTGTGTATCTTTGGGAGGCAGTCGAAGTCTCCCACGCGGGGAGTACGTGGGATGAGAGTGCGTAGGATGCTTTGAAGGTCTGGATCGAAGGTCTTGATCAGTTTGTTGAGCTGGTGGGTGTGTTCTTTGGTCGGATCTGCGGGTAGCCGTCTGTAGTGTTCCTGGTTGTCCAGTTGTCGGTATGCTTCTTTGCAATAGTCCGTTCTGTTCTGTACGACTATGGCTCCTCTTTTGTCCGCTGGTTTGATGACGATGTTGCGGTTGGTCTTGAGAGCGTTGATGGCGTTGCGTTGTGCTCGGGTGACATTCTGGACTGTCTTCTGAGTGCGCCTGATGAATCTGGCATTGACGCATTTCCTGACAGCTTGAGCATACATGTCAAGCTGAGGGCAGTGACCCTCCGGAGGAGTCCAGTTTGACTCTTTCCTCTTCGGTTGCAGTACCGTGGATCCCTCCGTCTGCTGTTCCGGATCGTTGATTGTCTCATTGGGTTCGCTGCTGGAATTTTGGGGTTTGTGGAAGAATTCCTGGAGCCTCATTCTCCTGATGAATTCCTCTGTGTCCGCCGCGAGACTAATGGGGTCCATTTTGGTGGTGGGGCAGAAATTGAGCCCTCGGCTGAGAACTTCGATTTCGTCTGGTTGAAGGGTGTGGTCGGACAAATTGACGATAGACTTCCCTGTGGTTGCAACCGTGGTACCAGGGGAAGCTTGGTCACTGCCCTCAGCTTGACATGTATGCTCAAATTTAATTTGGCACCACTGCTTTCTTTCTTTCTGGGCAGAGCCTCTGCTTGCTCTATGATTCTATGATTGCCTGCAAAGATTGGATTGCACCATCTGGCTGCAGTTTGTGGAATTACTTTATATCAGGTGCTTTGAAAACTTAACTCCCTATCACCATAACAAAATCATAATCAACACTAAACTAATAAACTAATCAGCACTCTTAATTCAGCACTGGCAGGAAAAAAATCCAGAAGGACCTGATCCACTGAGATAATTGCTGGCTCATCTTACTTTTAAATGTGACTTGTCAAAGTTACATCAAATGGCGTTGATGCTTCTGCATATTATTAAGTGATCAGGTGGTGTTTGACACTTCAGGAAATGTGCACATCCACAGTATCCCAAAATGGCCCTTTTGTTAAATGCTCAGAAGGCATTCGATAGAGTCCAACCGAGGCACTTGTTCTATAGCCAGCAAACATTTGGTTTCAGCCTTGATATAGTAAGGTTAACGAGAACTCTGTACGTAGCTTTTCTAGCTTCAGTTACATTATTTGAGTTGCCTAGGGGTACAAGTGATGCCTGCTTTCTCTGTTATTGTTTGTGACAGTTTTAGATTATCTGATAAAGGCATACGGTTGATAGGTAAACAGCACAAAGTTTGCTTATACGTTTGAAGTATTACTGCTGTTATCTTGACTTTTCACCTAGTTCCATTCTTATCTATCCAGTTGTAGCCAGAGAATCACCTACAGTGGCTTCTCTTTCCGCTCCCCCACCATTACCTCTGGAGTCCCCCAAGGATCGGTGACATCATCCGAAAACACGTCAGGTTCCACATGCTCCTCCCGGCTTCACATTCAGTCAAGTTACTTACCTACTTTGTTGCAGGCCATTCCTAGTGCTGGTTTTCCTGAGTGCAGCCCACGATGGTGCAGACTGCCTCAGGGTAAACCAGTGTTGGAGAGAGGACCTCAAACAGGTGTTAGGCCCCTTATTTGCATTTCCAGACAGAGATGTGCGCATGCTTCCTGCCCGCCATATTGGGGCCATAGTAATCCGAATAGTGCCTGAGAAACGGGCGTTGTACGGACCAATTTCCAAGCCAAGGAGTTAGACTGACAGTGCACTGGTACATGGGACTGTCATAACCTAAGCTGCAGATATACCCTACATTCCATTACTTTTATTGCAGTAGCCAAAGGCAAAGTTAGTAGCAGTGGTAATTTAGAAAGGGGATGTGACTGCTAAAGGTATGAGAATTATGTTCTATAGTGCATGCCCAGACACATAATATTTTGATTTTTGACACCTGATGTAGTGTAGTTATTAACATTTTGGAGCTTACTGTAGCATCTCAGTATAATTTTTAAAAAATTAAATAAAACCTCTCATGACTCCAACCTCACACCAGAAGTGCAGTGACCGGAATTGTCAAATAAAGTCAGTGAATGCATTCACACCAGGAAATATTCGCCTCATCTCAAAAAAGCAGCTGCAACCAGTCAGGTATGTGCCAGAAAGTTCCTTTTGAGGAAAATAAAAAGCGTTTAGAAGCTGCATTTTAGCAGATTATTTGTTATATATAACCTTTGGGACAAATACTAAATAAACACACCCACAACCGGGATTCTCAGAAACCATCAGTTCATTTTAAATTTTTCCGTCTCGGGTTTATGTGCCACAAACAATGGGAGAAATGAACATCCAATTAAAACCACTCCTGCCCTCCAACTTATCTGGCTCTGATAAGTTCTGGTCCCACCTTCCAAATGATCTGATTGGGTGATATTGACAAATTCCAATGCAAGTGAAAAAAGCCATTTTTCTTGTAAAACGTTGACAAACTGACACATGGGTTGAAAGGCTGACAGTTAACATCGATGAATTTTTTGAAATAAAATTGCACTTCACTTGAAATATATATGGGGAAAAATTCGATTGGGCCTATTATTGGGCATAGGTAGCATGATCCGCTATTAACCTGCGCCTAATGACCCCTGTGCAGGCAGGACGAGAACATCGTCTGGCCTCAGTACTCACCGTCAATTTGCATTGAATTCCAATGTCGATTCAATGCAATTCACACTTTTCACCAGCAGGGGAAGCCCCAATCTCTTAAAGGGAGGCTGTCTCTTCAAATCTCTTAAAGGTAGCCAGTACCTGTTATTTGCTAAAAATAACAGTCTGCCATCTGCACGGAGTCTGAACGGAGATCAGACATCGCACACATAAAACACAGATGCAGGTCCCATCTCTATGTTTACACACTGATGAGTTATGTTAAAACATTGAATAAAGGTTGCACACTACTAAATCCCACATCCTCCAGTCTGCATGCCAGACCTCACCAATCTGCCGATCTGAGTTGGTACCAGGCCTGCGAGAGTGCATGCACCAAGGTTCTCTGCTGATGTACTACAGACCTTGAGGCAAGACGTGGACAGAAGGAGGGTCATCCTATATCCGCGTGGGGGGTGTGGGGGTGGTGGTGGTGATGGGGGGGCAAGAGGCCCTCCAGACATATGGCCAAAAAGCAGTGGGAGGCAGAGGGGGACGAAGTTAATGCCAGGTGCACAGCACCGCGAACATAGATACAGTGTAGGAAGAAGTTTAATGCTTTGACACAAGAGGTCAAGGTGAGTGAGGTCAACTGTTAAGTGGCGTCTCCTACCAACTGCACCACTAGCCGCATCCAATGCTTCACGCACTACATCCCCATCACTCACATACCAACAAACTACATCAATATTCAATTCTTCCAATCAGATGCTTCCTCTCACCCTTACACATTACCACTATTGTAAGCGGCCCACCCACAACTCACAGGCCACACACTCTGGCAGCTATTCAACCATGACAGGCACATCACCCAGACACATGTCCCGCTTTCTTGCAGAAGAAGAGGCAGGAGGCAGCAAGTGGCCATGGTGTTTAGCCTCTCGAGCCTGTTCCAACATTCAAAGAAATCATGCTGGACCTGTGACCTAACTCCATATACCCGCCTTAGCCCCTTATCCCTTAATATCCTTGGTTCACAGAAATCTATCAATCTCAGATTTAGAATTCACAATTTTTTTTTATTCGTTCATGGGGTGTGGGTGTCGCTGGCGAGGCCAACATTTATTGACCATCCCTAATTGCCCTTGAGAAGGTGGTGGTGAGCCGCCTTCTTGAACTGCTGCAGTCCGTGTGATGACAGTTCACCCACGGTGCTGTTAGGAAGGAAGTTCCAGGATTTTGACCCAGCGACGATGAAGAAACGGCGATATATTTCCAAGTCAGGATGGTGTGTGACTTGGAGGGGAACGCGCAGGTGGTGTTGTTCCCATGTGCCTACTGCCCTTGTCCTTCTAGGTGGTAGATGTCGCGGGTTTGGGAGGTGCTGTCGAAGAAGCCTTGGCGAGTTGCTGCAGTGCATCCTGTGGATGGTACACACTGCAGTCACAGTGCGCCAGTGGTGAAGGGAATGAATGTTTAGGGTGGTGGATGGGGTGCCAATCAAGCGGGCTGCTTTGTCCTGGACGGTGTCGAGCTTCTTGAGTGTTGTTGGAGCTGCACTCATCCAGGCAAGTGGAGAATATTCCATCGCACTCCTGACTTGTGCCTTGTAGATGGTGGAAAGGCTTTGGGGAGTCAGGAGGTGAGTCACTTGCTGCAGAATACCCAGCCTCTGACCTGCTGTTGTAGCCACAGTATTTATATGGCTGGTCCAGTTAAGTTTCTGGTCAATGGTGACCCCTATGATTTTGATGGTGGGGGATTCGGCGATGGAAATGCCGTTGAATGTCAAGGGGAGGTGGTTAGACTCTCTCTTGTTGGAGATGGTCATTGCCTGGCACTTGTCTGGCGCAAATGTTACTTGCCACTTATCAGCCCAAGCTTGGATATTGTCCAGGTCTTGCTGCATGCGGGCTCGGACTGCTTCATTATCTGAGGGGTTGCGAATAGAACTGAACACTGTGCAATCATCAGCGAACATCCCTATTTCTGACCTTCTGATGGAGGGAAGGTCATTGATGAAGCAGCTGAAGATGGTTGGTCTTAGGACACTGCCCTGAGAAACTCCTTCAGCAATGTCCTGGGGCTGAGATGATTGGCCTGCAACAACCACTACCATCTTCCTTTATGCTAGGTATGACTCCAGCCACTGGAGAGTTTTCCCCCTGATTCCCATTGACTTCAATTTTACTAGGGCTCCTTGGTGCCAGACTCGGTCAAAGGCTGCCTTGATGTCAAGGGCAGTCACTCTCACCTCACCTCTGGATTTCCGCTCTTTTGTCCATGTTTGGACTAAGGCTGTAATGAGGTCTGGAGCTGAGTGGTCCTGGTGGAACCCAAACTGAGCATCGCTGAGCAGGTGGTGAAGGGAGTGAACTGCCATTTGCAGAAGAGCGTTCCAAACTTCTCCAACCCTTTGCGTGTAGAAGCGTTTCCTAACTTCACTCCTGCACATCCTGGCTCTAAATGTTAGCCTACGTCCCCGCGTCCTGGTATTCAAGTATAGGAGACCGCCAAAAACAGTTACAAATGTATTGGTGGGCAGAAGCAATAATCCAGCCACTAACCTGTAAACCCTGTATGGTCCCTTTCAATAGCACTGGTAGAGGTCCTCCAGGCACTCTAAGACACGTTCAGATGGTGGTGGTTAAGACTGTGCGTTGATTTGAGTGTTTCCAAATTGTGGGGTATAATTAATACTGAAGAAGACTGTGATAAATTACAAGATGACATTAACAAACTTGCAGAACGGGCATGTAAATGGCAAATTATTTTCAATATAGGCAAGTATGAGGTGGTGCATTTTGGTAGGAGGAATAAGGAAGCCAGCTACTCCTTGGAAAATAAGAGTAAATTGGGTAGAGGAGCAAAGGGATCTACCAGTACAGATTAATAAATCATTAAAAGTAGCAACACAGGTTAACAAAGCCATAAAAAGTGCAAACAAAGCACTGTCTAAAAGAATAGAATTCAAAAGCAGAGGATTTATGTTAAACTTATATAGAACCTTGGTTAGACCACACTTAGAGTACTGTGCAGTTCTGGTCTCCATATTACAAAAAAATATATAGAGGCACTGGAGAAAGTGCAAAAAAGATTTACAAGGATGATTCCAGAACTGAGAGGATACAACTATCAGGAAAGATTGAACAGGCTGGGGCTCTTTTCTCCAGAAAAGAGAAGACTGAGAGGTGACTTGATAGAGGTCTTTAAAATTATGAAGGTGTTTGATAGAGTAGATGTTGCCACTTGTGGGGGAGTCCAAAACTAGGGGTCATAAATATAAAATAGTCACTAATAAATCCAATAAGGAATTCAGGAGAAACTTCTTTGCTCGGAGAGTGGTGAGAATGTGGAACTCGCTACCACATGGAGTAGTTGAGGCGAATAGCATAGATGCATTTAAGGGAAAGCTAGATAAGTACATGAGGGAGAAAGGAATAGAAGGATATGTTGATAGCTGGGAGGAGGCTCGTGTGGAGCATAAACAGCGGCATAGACCTGTTAGTCTGAATGACCTGTTTCTATGCTGTAAATTCTATGTAATTCTATGCAATATAAATTAAATTAATGACATGTGGAAGGTTTTCTAATTATATAGTTGTGTTGAACAGAAATATCCACCACATAATTAGCTGTCTCTCTGATCCTTCCCATTTTTTATACATCAAAGTCAGTACTATTTCTAGCGTTCTCTGCCTGTGTCTCTCTTTTGCTGTGTTTGCAAGAATAACTATGATAAAATCTTCTGCAAATACATTCTGAGGTCTAGGATCTAATTGGTTCTTCAGGGTTTCAAAAAGGTCAGTTGGAAGATTATTTGTCCTGTGGCACTTTACCCAGTCTTTCTAACTACTTCATCCAATCTGTCTTTTAGCTGTCCATAAATATTCTTTTTTTGTTTAGATCCAGAAAGAAATTTAAAACCTTCAATAGCCATGCCACCTTTTTCTTTAAAACCCTATTAATTATGTAGAATTAGGGAGTCAAATTGTATATAAATTTCAAGCAGGTCTCACTGATGTTTCTTCAGATTTTTTTTACTGTTAGAATTCGGGCATATAACTCGTGTTTGCAGGGCTTCAGCTCTATTTTGTACATGGGAGACAGCGAATTCAGTAACGAATTACACACCCCACCACTTAAACATCCATGTTCAAAATGGGCAGTGGCTTATAATGGCCAAAAAGCTAAAACCATTAACTATTTACATTAGCATCAATTTCAAAGTTGCCGGTTATAGCGTCTTAAGTGCTCTGTTTATTTCATCCAGAAACAGCAGTGTTCACTCATCAGATCGCACCTCATTTAAATGCGCTGGAAGCAAGAATAAGTAATGGCATCTCTTTAAAGTGCTTCTCACTAAAGCAAGGACAATCGTAAGTAAATACAGTACAGTAGAACCTCTTTAAAGTCCAATTATTTTTTCTGTATCTAAACCCTTCTAATCCCTTATGAGTTCTGTGGGGTTATAGTTTGTGGCAAACTCAGTGTGCAGTAGCAAACATGACTGGAAAGAAGAAAGCAATGTCTCTCAGAACCGAAATTGACTTCTTGAACAAAATCGATGAGCTGCCAAAAATGAGCCAGCACGACCTGGCATAGCACTTTAGTTTTCCAAAATCTAATTCCCAACTCCACTAACTCTCCTCTTGGAAAATAGGAATGTGATGCTTTTTAGCAATGCTTCTGAATTCCAATATTCTTGCTTTGGAGTCAACTACATTTCTTGCATTAAATAATACAGCTTTCTTTTCAGCTTATAATTTATCTATTTTTGTTTTTTGCCCTTCCCTGTTGCCCCTCAAATGATGACTCAGGTGTGATATGGTTCCACTGGCGCCAACTGTCCTCCAGTACCTCATGCAAGTGGCCATTCTTCTGGGTGGGCCTTGACAGTGAATGTTAGCAGGCTATTCGACTGCAGGGAACATCAGAGTCATGACCGATTCAGTCCTCACCTGATGTTTATGTACATGTGCTTTCCAGGAAGGGTTATTATATATCAGTCAAGAGTAGGAACCCTGGAGAATTTTTCCTCTCTCTAGGTCAGGAGCACTGAGATCAACTGTGGCATCTTTGCTGTCATGGCCGAGAGCGCATAGATCATACTTCTTCACCTGAAGGGAACAGGCATTTGGATCAACATCCTGAGACAATTATCTATTTTGGCACTCATTTCAAATTGAAGTCACTACTTGATGGCTCAATTTCTAACCAAACTTGTTATACTTACTGCTGTCTCTATCAAGGATTGTCTTACTTACTGCAGACTTTTGATCTGAACTGGACGAGGCTCCTTCTAATGCTCAGTAGTAAGAGTAAGATGAGGTTGTTCTATGATAGGATTTGGGGCTCCTCTCCATTGTTAGCAAACCTCTCAACACTAACAGACATAGGCCATTCACCGTCCTTTTCTCCGAACAGAGCATTATCAAATACAATGCACCAGGATTTACTGAAAATATAATGATGTATGAAGACCGCATGCTGTTATTGATGTGCAAAGCAGCCAGCAACATGTGGCGAGGAGAAATGGCATCTCGCACTTAACCTCCCCGTGAGTTTCATGAAATCGCTGCATTTGCAAATTAATTGCCTATTAAACTCACCACAGAAATTTAATTAATAAAGTATGCAGCCTTTTAATTACATGATCATTGTTAATGACTGCCAATCATTCTCTATGGCCTAGAAAGTGAACAATTAAAAGTGTGAAGTCTCATTCCTTCAGGTAGTGAATTATTGATGGAGATTTTAAAAATGCCAAATTTTAAAAAAAATTCTTACTTTTCCTGTCTGTCTCGCTTTTCTCTCTCTCTTAATGCAATCTTTCTTTCCCTCTCTATTTCTTTCTGTAGCTGATTTGACATTGAATTTACCCACTCTAATTCACCCTCCTTCTTAGTTTTCCTCTGTTTATTTCTCAATCCTTAAATCTCATTGGTTAATGAGTTACACTGTCCCTTCGTTCACCAAAGTCCCAGATAACCTGTTGCCCTCACTGCGCCGTTATCAGCTCGCACTTCCAGCAACTCACAGGGCAAAAACATTTTTGAGCTGAAGGGTGCAGGAATATGTCTAACTAACGGGGGCATGCAGTGAGATGCCCCACTCCAACAAATTCTGGGCATATCCTGGCAAAAATAATTTTCTTAACATTTGCTTCCTGTGGTTTCCTCATTTTAGCACCAAAAACATCATGTTTAACGCAGCAGGCCCTGAAAGGAAGAATTAAGACTTTAGGAACAAAGTAATTTTGCTGTATAACTGCCAGAACAGTAACTACAGCCTGAAAGCTTCAAACTTTCCTGCCTTACACGCTGTCTGATTTTATTTTCCACCGACTTCAATGGAAAGTTAAACCAGGCAGCATGTAAAACCGGCAGACGATCTGATCCCGTCAGTTTTCCCCCAGGCGAGTTAAGTTAAAATGACCCCCTTTGTGTTACTCAGCGACACTGAACATATTATGCTGCTTATACTAAGTTTCACATAATCTACGGTTGGGATTTTCTAGTATTCAGTCATATGTGAAATTATATGCCACTCATAAGAGAGACATTCAGCTTTCAATTAATGAACTGCAATGAAATGTCAGCACAGGAGAAATACTCAAATTATGGTACTATCTGTTTTAATATTAATGCTGAATTACATATCTTTTGGAAATCCTTATAACAGCAGTATTTTGATTAAAATGAAAACCATTTAACAGAGCCAAATTCCTCTCTCAAGGACTTGGGAATGTCAGGGAGTTCTTATCTGTGTGGGATCAGCTTTGTATAGTTCTAATACAAAATGGTGGTCAGATAACATTGTACATTTGGATCCTCAAGACTTTCTTATTGACAATGATATTCCAAATTCCCAGACACCAAAATTTCATATACAAAGAATTTACAGACATAAAAGCATTTCAATAAATTGCTGATTAAGGATTGGGTGAAACAATTGATTAACACACTGGAGGTAACTTTCAACTTCAGAGGGGACGGAAAGCTGGTGATAACAGATCGGCCACCCATTCTACACCCCGTCTGATTTTGCTTTCCATTGACATCAACGGATAAAATTGGTCAACACCGATAGAGCGAGACAGACTGATAGGGAATCGGCAGCCCGTTTTACATCATGCCCAGTTTTCTTTTCCTCTTACTTCAATGGATAAGAAAATTAGGCGTGAGGTAAAATGGGCTGCCGATTCACTATCAGCCCATTTTGTGAGATTCGCGTAGACCAATTTCAACCTTTCTGTCTCTGTGGTTTATTGGCTGTGAAGATCACTGTGCATTACAGCAGCCAGAAATGCATGTCATTCTTCAGATGGTTTTCTGTCAACAGATTAAATGAACTGGATAGATTTTGCTATCATTGGAAGAGGTTAGAACTTTGTCAGAACAGTTTCTACCCATCATTCTAGTATTAGCTTTGAAAATGTTAGTTTTGCTATACTACCATGTGATTGCAAAAGCTAGACTTTGTTATGCTTTTGCTAAATCACTATTATTTAAACAAATTTATTTCTTCAGATATCAGTACAACTTCAACACAGCTCAAATATAGAAAAGTTACAGAATATGAAAACTGAGCATCTGAGGAGACAATAGAACAAGTCAATGCCTCGGGTGTGGATCATTCATCAAAACTGGAGGATATTACGAACGGCATTTAAAAAGAAATATAACTAAGGGAAAGAACACACACACCATCTACAAGGCACACATCAGGAGTGTGATGGAATACTCTCCACTTGCCTGGATGAGTGCAGCTCCAACAACACTCAAGAAGCTCGACACCATCTAGGACAAAGCAGCCCACTTGATTGGCACCCCATCCACCACCCTAAACATTCATTCCTTTCACCACCGACGCACTGTGGCTGCAGTGTGTACCATCCACAGGATGCACTGCAGCAACTCACCAAGGCTTCTTCGACAGCACCTCCCAAACCCACGACCTCTACCACCTGGAAGGACAAGGGCAGCAGGCACATGGGAACACCACCACCTGCACGTTCCCCTCCAAGTCACACACCATCCCAACTTGGAAATATATCGCCGTTCCTTCATCGTCGCTGGGTCAAAATCCTAGAACTCCCTACCTAACAGCACTGTGAGAGAATCTTCACCATACGGACTGCAGCGGTTCAAGAAGGCGGCTCACCACCACCTTCTCAAGGGCAATTAGGGATGGGCAATAAATGCTGGCCTTGCCAGCGATGCCCACATCCCATGAACGAATAAAAAAAACACGCACACACACACACACACACACACACACGAGAAAAGAAGCAGCATGACCTGTAAAGTGCTTAAGTGGAAAACAGGAGATGGTTAACATGTAAATAGCTGAAGGAGGTGAGGTTGAGGCAGGTAGAAATGCAAGCATGAAACACGTGGGTACTGAACACAGGTTTGTCATCCAGGTTTCCAGTAATTAATTAATTTACAAACTCCAAGAATGTTGTAAAATAAATGCATTATACATCATTCATCAATTGGCATTAATTTTGACCGTAACACAATTTCAGATTAATAACACTGTACCCACACTGTGATATCCTTCGCTATTCAGTAATCATCAGTCATAGTAGTAACAAATGTAAATAGAACTCATTAGAAAAGCTACCATTCTTGTATTTGTGCGAGTGAGTAATGCAAACAAGCCTATGGTATTCGAATACGGATCGTTTATCCTTGTGAAAGGACACTAGTTAAACTCAAATTTTTGTCAGCTTGCCTCAAGATATTGTGAAAATTGCAGCCCTGAATATGATAAGATTTGTGGATAAGCTTTACAATTTTGAAAGCAAAAATCTGCCCACTGTTGTTAAAGAGAAAATGCTGGAGAATTGAAAAGGTCCTGCTTGAAATGTTAACTAGTCTTTTTCTTTAAGATATTGAATAACCTGTTGTAAATTTCCAGTATTTGCATTTTTCTCTCTTTTCATTTCATTTAGTCTGCAGCTGACTGGTCATTTTGTTCAACTAAATCAAACCATCAATGTAATCATTCCTAAATAACAACATACTTACAGGTACCAATTGAGAATGAATGCCACATTTTCCCATATGTACTTAACCTCTATAAAACAATTCACCAATGATTCTGAAAGTTTAAATAAGCCATCCCTGTTAGAACTACCAACTTAAATTATTATTGGACTTTGACCTAATCAGGATACATGCAGGATGCTGAGGGTGGGTACACATCTGTCGTGGAAAGCATTCCTGTATGCATCCAAATACTCTGCCAGATTAATATTTTGAGTGGTGAAAGGCAGATAAAATAATTACAGGTTGCATTGCTCAACATGATCTTCTTTCTCCAGGCCACTGCCTGCACCAGGGCCTCCAAGGAAGTATTGGAAAACCTTGGTCCTTCTCAGTACTTGCTGCAGCCATTTCTGTGTACATTTTTGTTGTTTGCAGCCAGAGTGCACCTCCCCTTTAAGAGGAGTTGGCTGCTTTTAAGTGGCGTCAAAGACGCCCGATATCCGCCCCCCCAAACATGACAATGAGCATGCAGCCCGATTGTTACGTGTTGCCTGGGACAACACTAACAGCTGCATGCAGTGCACGCCCTGCCTCCCGCTCGATCTTGGATGCAATCGAATTTCCAGGCCAGTATGTACAATGTAAATGTGATGTTTGTCTTTTAGAACATGGTGTATGTATGACTGAAGGTGGGGTATGTATAAAAAATGTATTTATATAGAAAATACAACAGGAATTATCAACAAATATGCAGAAAAATAAGATGGGACTAGAAAGGATGGGGAGAAGAAGCAAGCATGAAGTGCATTGATGACGTAAAGTATTAGAGAAAAGGGGGAAGAAGGATAAGAGATTAGGGCATCAGAGAATTGGATATCAAAAGTATGGAGCAAAGGAAAGGAAACATTTAAATGTCAATGAATGAAATGAGAGGGAGCAAGATGCACGAAAGCATACAGGAAGAAAATCAACAAAAACAAAAGAAGGAAAAATGGAGAAAATACATGATGCATGATGCAAAGGACTGGAAAGAAAATAGTAAGTTATCATACACACCAACAGTCAGTGTTTGATGCTGACAGTCAGAATGTTGGGGATCCAGTCAGTATGTCAGTATTTGCTGACACAGTCAACACAAGTGGGCCCCTCTCTGCACGCCTGACCAGCTTCTCCGGAGGCTGGTGGCTAATGCACTGGTCAAGTCCCACTCCTCCACTTCCGCACTCCCAGTGCTACATATGAATACTGGAGATGGGAACACTTGTGAGAATAGGAGTTCCAGCATCCAGTATATGGAAGCAGCAATTGGGGCACTAGCTCTAGGAGCACAAGCATAGCGTGAGTGGCACCTATCTGGTGCATTCACCCTGGACTCGGGTAGCAGCGGGTGGGAAGGGTTACTGGAGGGAAAGGGAGAAGAGCGAATGCACGGAGAGGATAAAGAGGGACAGAATGCAAAGGAGAAGGAGAGGGGAGAACATGCTAAGGGGCATCAATAGAGAATGTAAGGCAATGGCAGGGGGCAGAATGCATGCCAAGGGGAAAAAATGGATGGGGAGGGGGAGTAGATGGCAGCAAAGGAGGTGGCAGAGTCGATGGCAATCAAAGATAGGTGAGTAGATGGCAGTGAAGGAGAGAAGAGGGAAAGTGTAAGAGTGAAAAGTGTAAGAGAAAGGAAGTGGAAAAATCTAGGAGACAGGGATGGGGAAATTGATGGTAATGAAGGGGAGAGGGAAAGGGGCAGGTGCTTTTTTTTTATTCGTTCATGGGATGTGGGCGTTGCTGGCGAGGCCGGCATTTATTGCCCATCCCTAATTGCCCTTGAGAAGGTGGTGGTGAGCCACCTTCTTGAACTGCTGCAGTCCATGTGGTGAAGGTTCTCCCACAGTGCTGTTAGGAAGGGAGTTCCAGGATTTTGACCCAGCGACGATGAAGGAACGGTGATATATTTCCAAGTCGGAATGGTGTGTGACTTGGAGGGGAACGTGCAGGTGGTGTTGTTCCCATGTGCCTGCTGCTCTTGTCCTTCTAGGTGGTAGAGGTCGCGGGTTTGGGAGGTGCTGTCGAAGAAGCCTTGGCGAGTTGCTGTAGTGCATCCTGTGGATGGTACACACTGCAGCCACTGTGCGCCGGTGGTGAAGGGAGTGAATGTTTAGGGTGGTGGATGGGGTGCCAATCAAGCGGGGTGCTTTGTCCTGGATGTTGTCGAGCTTCTTGAATGTTGTTGGAGCTCCACTCATCCAGGCAAGTAGAGAGTATTCCATCACACTCCTGACTTGTGCCTTGTAGATGGCGGAAAGGCTTTGGGGAATCAGGAGGTGAGTCACTCGCTGCAGAATACCCAGCCTCTGACCTGCTCTTGTAGCCACAGTGTTTATATGGCTGGTTCAGTTAAGTTTTTGGTCAATGGTGACCCCCAGGATATTGATGGTGGGGGATTCGGTGATGGTAATGCCGTTGAATGTCAAGGGGAGGTGGTTAGACTCTCTCTTGTTCGAGATGCTCATTGCCTGGCACTTGTCTGGCGCGAATGTTACTTGCCACTTATCAGCCCAAGCCTGGATGTTGTCCAGGTCTTGCTGCATGCGGGCTCGGACTGCTTCATTATTTGAGGGGTTGCGAATGGAACTGAACACTGTACAATCATCAGCGAACATCCCCATTTCTGACATTATGATGGAGGGAAGGTCATTGATGAAGCAGCTGAAGATGGTTGGGCCTAGGACACTGCCCTGAAGAACTCCTGCAACAATGTCCTGGGGCTGAGATGATTGACCTCCAACAACCACTACCATCTTCCTTTATGCCAGGTATGACTCCAGCCACTGGAGAGTTTTCCCCCTGTTTCCCATTGACTTCAAATTTACTAGGGCTCCTTGGTGCCACACTCGGCCAAATGCTGCCCTGATGTCAAGGGCAGTTACTCTCACCTCACCTCTGGAATTCAGCTCTTTTGTCCATGTTTGGACCAAGGCTGTAATGAGGTCTGGAGTCGAGTGGTCCTGGCGGAACCCAAACTGAGCATCAGTGAGCAGGTTATTGGTAAGTAAGTGCTGTTTGATAGCACTGTCGACGACACCTTCCATCACTTTGCTGATGATTGAGAGTAGACTGATGGGGCGGTAATTGGCCGGATTGGATTTGTCCTGCTTTTTGTGGACAGGACATACCTGGGCAATTTTCCATATTGTCGGGACTAGTTCTTCCACAACTAATAATAACTTACATTTATATAGCGTCTTTAATGTAGAAAAACGTCCACTGAGGTACAATCAGACAAAAATGGATACTGAGCCGAAGAAGGAGATATTAGATAGGATAAAAATAAAGAGGAGGTACTTAATAGATTGACAGTACTCAAAGTAGAAAAGTCACCTGGTCCAGATGGGATGCATCCTCGGTTACTGAGGGAAGTAAGGGCGGAAATTGTGGAGGCTCTGGCCAAAACCTTCCAACCTCTTTAAATATGGGGATGGTGCCAGAGGACTGGAGGATTGAAAATGTTACACCCCTGTTCAAAAAAGGGGAGAGGGATATGCCTGGCAATTACAGGCTTATAAATAAATAAATTTACAATTGGAAAAGTATGGGCTAATAAATGAAAGTCAGCACGGATTTGTTAAAGGAAAATCATGTTTGACTAACTTGCTTGAGTTCTTTGATGATGTAATGGAGAGGGTTGATGAGGGTAGTGCAGTTGATGTGTATATGGACTTTCAAAAGGCATTTGATAAAGTACCACACAATAGATTTGTTAGCAAAATTAAAGCCCATGGGATTAAAGGGACAGTGGCAGCATGGATACAAAATTGATTCGGGGACAGTAAGCAGAGAGGGGTGATGAACGGTTGTTTTCCAGACTTCAATTTTAGGACCACTGCTCTTTTTGTTATATATTAATGACCTGGACTTGGATATAGAGGGCAGACACTTGGCAGATGAAATTTAACAAAGAGAAGTGTGAAGCAATGCATTTTGGTAGGAAGAATGAGGAGAGGCAATATAAATTAAATGGTAGAATTTTAAACGGGATGCAGGAACAGAGAGACCTGGGGGTGCACATGCACAAATCTTTGAAAGTGGCAGGACAAGTTGAGAAGGCTGTTAGAAAAGCATATGGGATCCTGGGCTTTATTAGTAGAGGCATAGAGTACAAAAGCAAGGAAGTTATGCTGGAACATAAGAACGTAAGAACCTAAGAAACAGGAGCAGGAGTAGGCCATCCGGCCCCTCAAGCCTGCTCCACCATTCAACAAGATCATGGCTGATCTTCGACATCAATACCATTTTCCTGCACCATCCCTATATCCCTTGATGCCTTTAATATCTACAAATCTATCGATCTCTGTTTTGAATGTACTCAATGACTGATCCTCCACAGCCCTCTGGGGTAGAGAATTCCAAAGATTCACCACCCTGTGAGTGAAGAAATTTCTCCTCATCTCAGTCCTAAATGGCCTACCCCTTATTCTGAAACTGTCACCCCTGGTTCTAGACTCCCCAGCCAGGGGAAACATCCTCCCTGCATCTACCCTGTCAAGCCTTGTAAGAATTTTGAATGTTTCAATGAGATCACCTCACATTCTTCTAAACTCTAGAGAATACAGGTCTACTCTACTCTATCTCTCCTCCTACGACAATCACGCCATCCCAGGAATCAGTCTGGTGAACCTTTGTTGCACTCCCTCTAAGGCAAGTATATCCTTTCTTAGGTAAGGAGACCAAAATTGTACACATACTCCAGGTGTGGCCTTACCAAGCCCCTATATAATTGCAGTAAGACATCTTTACTCCTGTACTCAAATCCTCTTGCAATAAAGGCCAACATACTATTTGCCTTCCTAATTGCTAGCTGCACCTGCATGTTAGTTTTCAGTGACTCATGTACAAGGACACCCAGGTCCCTTTGAACATCAACATTTCCCAATCTCTTACCATTTAAAAAATACTCTGCATTTCTGTTTTTCCTACCAAAGCGGATAACTTCACATTTTTCCACATTGTATTCCATCTGCCATGCTCTTGCCCACTCACTTAGCCTGTCTATATTTCCTTGAAGCCTCTTTGCATCCTCCTCACAACTCACATTCTCACCTAGCTTTGTGTCATCATCAAACTTGGAAATATTACATTTGGTCCCCAAGTCCAAATCATTGATATAGATTGTGAATAGCTGGGGCCCAAGCACCGATCCCTGCGGTACCCCACTAGTCACAGTCTGCCAACCTGAAAAAGACCCATTTATTCCTACTTCTTGTTTTATGTCTGTTAACCAATTCTCAAACCATGCCATTATATTACCCCCAATTCCATGTGCTTTAACTTTGTTCACCAACCTCCTGCATGGGACCTTATCGAAAGCCTTCTGAAAATCCAAATACACCACATCCACTGGTTCCCCCTTATCTATTCTACTAGTTACATCCTCAAAGAACTCTTTTTGCCAAACATGATTTCCCTCTCATAAATCCATGTTGACTCTGCCAAATCCTATTATTATTTTCTAAGTGTCCTGTTATCACATCCTTTATAATAGATTCTAGCATTTTCCCTACTACTGATGTCAAGCTAACATGTCTGTAGTTCCCTGTTTTCTCTCTCCCTCCTTTCTTAAATAGTGGGGTTACATTTGCCACACTCCAATCTGTAGGAATCATTCCAGAATCTATAGAATTTTGGAAGATGACAACCAATGCATCCACTATCTCTATAGCCACCTCTTTCAAAACCCTGAGATGTAGACCATCAGGTCCTTGGGATTTATTGACTTTCAGTCCCATTAATTTCTCTAGTACTATTTTTTTACTAATACTAATTTCTTTCAGTTCCTCATTCTCGCCAGACCCTTGGTTCTCATATATTTCTGGGAGGTTTTTTGTGTCTTCTTCCGTGAAGACAGACGCAAAGTATTTGTTTAATTTCTCTGCCATTTCCTTATTCCCCATTATAAATTCTTCCGTCACTGTCTGGAAGGGACTCACATTTGCCTTTGCCAGTCTTTTCCTTTTTACATACCTATAGAAGCTTTTACAGCCCATTTTTATGTTTCTCGCTAGTTTACTCTCATATTCTATTTTCCCTTTCTTTATCAATTTGTTGGTCTTCCTTTGCTGAATTCTAAAATGCCTCCCAATCCTCAGGCTTACTGCTTTTTCTGGCAACTTTATATGCCTCTTTCTTTGATTTAATACTATCTTTAATTTCTCTTGTTAGCCACGGTTGGACCACTTTTCCTGTTGGGTTTTTGTACCTTAAAGGAATATATATTTATTGCAAATTATATATTAATTCTTTAAATGCTAACCATTGCCTGTCTATCATCATACCTTTTAATGTACTTCCCCAATCAACCATAGCCAACTTGTGCCTCAAACCTTCGTAGTTTCCTTTGTTTAGATTTAAGACCCTAATTTCGGATTGAACTACATCACTTTCAAACCTAATGAAGAATTCTATCATATTATGGTCACTCTTCCCTAAGGGTTCCTTTACAACAAAATTGTTAATTAACCCTTTCTCATTGCACAATACTAGATCTAAAATAGCCTGTTCCCTAGTTAGCTCCTCAACATAGCGATCTAGGAAACCATCTCGTACGCATTCCAGGAATTTGTCCTCCACAGTATTAGTGCTAATTTGGTTTGCCCAATCTATATGTAGTTATAGTCCCCCATGATTACTATATTACCCTTGTTACATGCACTTCTAATTTCCTGCTTTATACAGTGCCCTACGTTACCACTACTGTTTGGTGGCCTATAAACTCCCACCAATGTTTTCTACCCCTTGCTGTTTCTTGGTTCCACCCAAACTGATTCTACATCGTGATCTTCTGAGCCAAGATCCTTTCTCACTATTGTACTGATCTCATCCTTTATTAACAGCGCTACCCAACCTCCTTTTCCTTTTTGCCTGTCCTTCCTAAATGTCGAATATCCTTGAATATTCAATTCCTAGCCTTGGTCACCCTGCAGCCACGTCTCTGTAATGGCAATTAGATCATACCCGTTTACTTCTACTTGTGCCGTCAATTCATCTACCTTGTTGCGAATGCTGCATGCATTCAGATAAAGTGCCTTTAATTTTGCCTTAAACCTTTGTACCTTAAACCTGCTAAACCTTTATAAAAAACTGGTTTGTCCTCAGCTGGAGTATTGTGTACAATTTTGGGCACTACACTTTAAGAAGGATGTCGAGGCCTTGGGAGAGGGTGCAGAGGTTTACCAGTTTGATACCAGGGATAAAGGACTTCAGTTATGTGGAGAGATTGGAGAAGCTGGGATTGTTCTTCTTAGAGTAGTGAAGTTTAAGGGGAGACCTAATAGAGGTAGTCAAAATTATGAGGGGTTTTGATAGAGCAAGTAGGGAGAAACCGTTTCATTTGGCAAGCGGGTTGGTAACCAGAAGTCATAGATTTAAAATAATTGGCAAAAGAACTAGAGGGGAAATTAGGAGAATTTTTTTCATACGGATCGTTGTTAAGATCTGGAACGCACTACCTGAAAGGGTGGTGGAATCAGTTTCCATAGGAACTTTCAAAAGGCAATTGGACATGTACTTGGGCATTCATTTGCAGGGTAATGGGGAAAATGCTGGGGTGTGAGACTAAATTGGACAGCTCTTTCAAAGAGCCAGCACAGGCATGACGGGCCGAATGGCCTCCTTCTGTTCTGTAAGATTCTATGATTCTAGAATGATAAGCAAGCAGGACAAGTACATTCCCAAAGCCAATAGGCTCAGACTAAACTTGACCCTTAATGGATTAACAAACAAATGAGGAAAAATTGCATGTACAGTCCTGCAGGGAGAAAGGAAAAGGGGCTCACTGGGATGAGTATAAGAAAATGAAAAATCGCATTAAAAGGGCGTTCAGAGGAGTAAAAAGAGATATGGAATAAGGCCAAAAGAGCAAGAGGTCTATCAGAGAAGAGCTGAAAACCACAATAGTCACAAATTGGCTTGAAACTGAGGATGAGCATGAAATAGGAAATATTGTGACTACTTCCTCCAAGTATTCAGAAGGGGAGACATGAGCAAGATGCCCTCTCAAAACAAAAGATATTCCAAGTAAAATCAGTGGCTTCACTATAAACGAGATGGAAGTCTTAGACAGGCTAAATGAGCTCAAATAAATCCCCAGAGCTAGATGGTATCCCAGAATGCTGAGAGAGATAGGCAGGAGATCTGTGAGATACTGACAATCATTAGGATAGAGTCTGGGGAGACACCAGTCAGTTGGAAACAGGCTAATGTGGTATCACTATTCAAAAAGGATGTCAAAACAGACACAGGCAACTACACACTTATTTCTTACTTCCATTCCATGTAAAATAATTGTAAACAATTTTACAACACCAAGTTATAGTCCAGCAATTTTATTTTAAATTCACAACATTTACCTGAGGAAGGAGGAAGTCTCCGAAAGCTTGTGAATTTAAAATAAAATTGCTGGACTATAACTTGGTGTTGTAAAATTGTTTACAATTGTCAACCCCAGTCCATCACCGGCATCTCCACATCATGTAAAATAATGGAATTGATTATCAGAAGTAAACTTCATGATTATCTATTCAATACTAACCTATATAACAGCAGTCAAAATTGATTCAGAAGGGGAAGAGTCAGCTTGACAAACCTGAGTGGAGTGTCCCAGTGCTCGGTGCTGGCATCACCATTGGTTTATAATTTAAATAAATGACCTGGATTCAGAAACTCAATGCAAAGTGGTCACCTTTGCAGATAACACCAAACTAGGAGGGACAGCAGAACCATAGGAAGTAGCTCAGAATGTACAGAATGAGTTGGACAAAATATGTAAGTGGGCAGAACCATGGCAGATGAAATTTAATGCAGGAAGCTTGTTACACATAGGAAGGAAAAATAGACCATTTGTGAACTTCATGAATTGTGTTGAAATAGCTAAGGTTGAAGCTGAAAGAGACTATTTAGTCTTCATAGATTTGATGCTAAATATATCCAACCAATGTAGAGCAGCAATCAACAAAGTTAATAGGATGTTGAACGACACAGCCAAAACAGTAAAATATAAGTCAGAGAAGGTAAGTGATCACATTTTATAGTGCTCTGGTCAGACTGCACCTTGAATATTGCATCTAGTTCTGGCCACCAAGAAATGAGAGACATTCAAGTGCTGGAGGCAGTGCAGAGATGAGCTACTAAGCTGATCCCCAGTGTCCGGGGTCTGAGTTATGAGGAAACATTGGGGAAACTTGGGCTTTTCAGCCTGGTAAAGAGGCAACTGAGCGGCCACTTACAAAGATTGTCGAGTATAGAAAAAGTTAATCTGGAATATTACTTTAAACCACGGAAGCAGAAAAAGACACATTCAGACTAACGAAAGGTAATTTTAGGATGACGTCGGCAACTTCTGCATCACAAAAAGAATGATCAATGTGTGGAATAAACTTCTAAATATGGTGGAAGCAAAAAAACTCTGGAATAGTTTAGGAAACGATTGGATACTTCTTCTTCTTTGGCAGTCCCTCAGGGTCGAGGATGACTTGCTTCCACTCCGGGAGGGTGGGTTCTGCGGTGGCTGAATAGTCCAATCCTGGAGCCGCAGACTCTGCCACAGGTGGGGCAGGTAGTGTTTAATGAGGCGGGTGGGTGAGACTCTCTGGATATATACTGTGGGAGGCAATGACATCGTGATCTGTTTGAATGGATGAACTAAAATGAGCAGTATGATCGTCCTCATCTGTAATTATTTTGCAATATACCTTTTTTATGTGTTTAGGCCCCCCTTTTATGAGGGGGGGGTGTTAGGGTGTAACTTTATTTTTTAAAACAAATCAAGAAAACATAAGTCAAATAATAATTTTATTATATTGATGGAGGAAGCCCTCCAGTCCCTGCGGTGCCCACCGGTCGCGGGTGACAGTGCGGTATTGGGGTGTTCGTGCTGTGCTCCGCGCTCCCGTGCACGGCCTGTTCTGACCCCACCGGGACGGGGGCGCGCATCGTGCACAGCCTGTTCTGACCCCCCCGCCGTGACGAGGGCGCGCCCCGTGCACGGCCTGTTCTGACCCCCCCTGTGACGGGGGCGCGCCCCGTGCACGGCCTGTTCTGACCCCCCCGTGACGGGGGCGCGCCCAGTGCACGGCCTGTTCTGACCCTCCCCCCCCCGGGACGGGGGCGCGCTCTATTTCTACGTCACAGGGTCACTGCAGTTGCGACGCATCTCGCAGCGCTGTTGGTGTTGACCAATGAGGAGGCGGGTTGTGACGAGGTGCCGTTTGGTTGCTGCTGCTAGGGGCGGCGGATTCGGTGCCTGGTCTCTGCCCGGTAACGCCGGCTTGATTCCTCGCCTTCTCACCTGCCCCTTTTCCTCTTCGTTTATATGTTGGGCCACGAACCGCTGCAAGCTGGAGAGCAAACACGGACAGCTCGATGTGCAATATAAAGCGGCGACGCCGCAGAAGAAGATGAAGAAACGGAAGGAGCTGAACGCACTCATCGGGCTCACTGGCGACGGCAAGAAAAAGAAGCCGAAGAAAAGCTCCGGGCACCAGCTGCTGCTGAGGACCGAGCCCACGGCCTCGGACTCCGAATCCACTTCCGAGTTTGACGAGTTCGCGCAACCGGCCTCCAGCTCCCTGTTCACAAAGTAAGAGTGAGCCGAGGACAGGGCCCTTTAAATTAATCGCACTCTGTCTTCATGCAAAACAAAAAGTATTTGGCAAACTTTATTTAGTGTTAGGGAAGGAAACAGCGCCGTGTAATTTTATGGAGTGTATGTGAGGCGATGCGACTCCTATCACAGTGACCTGCGTTTGGCAAATTCTGTTTACAAACCCTTTTTCATGAAGACCGCGCTTTACCACCTCCTCCATTCGGATGCTTTATTTTTTAGTTACATATTTTGTCACAATCAAAAAAAAACACTTAACGTTAAGATGTCTGGTAATGTGCACGGACACCAGATCCACCAAATTTCTTGGCCTCATAACGACGAGGATAGTTAAAGAAAGGGTATAGGCCATTAGAGAGGAAGAAGGAAATCTTATGGAAGATGGAGGAATGGCAGTGATACTAAGAGTACTTTGCCTTGGTTTCATAGAAGAGTGTGGTAATAGATATTAAAGAATACAAGAGGAGGAGATGGTGGAGCAATTGCATGTGATAGCTAGCTTAAGTAGTAATACTGGGAAAAAAATTGATGTAACTCAAAAGTAGATATGGCACTGTTTCTGATGTGTATCCTAGAATTCTGAGGGAAGTCAGTAGAAATAGCAGAGGCTCTGATAATCTTTCAAATATTTTTGGATATGGAGATTGTGCCAGAAGACTGGATATTTGCCAATAAATGTGCCTGTTCAGAAAATAATTATAGACCACACAGTGGGCAGGTGTCTGGAGGTCATAATGAGGGAATAAAAATTATATTTGCCTGGAAAGACACAAATTAAGTACAGCCAACATGAAAGGCAAGTGATACATTACAACAGTGACAACACTTCAAAAACTACTTCATTGGCTGTAAAGTGCTTTGGGATGGCCTGAAGTTGTGAAATGTGCTATGTAAATGCAAGTCTTTATTAAATTTATCAGACATAGAGAGTTCTCAGAAAATAAGAGTGTATTGATAAAGAAAATGTAGTGGTGTGTATGATGTTTCAAAAGTGCTGCACAGGAAGCTTGCTGACAAAATTGAGACTTGCAGCATTAAAGCGAGTGTGGCTGTGTAAATAGGAAGTTGGTTAAAGGACAGAAAATGGAGAGTAGTGACCTTTTATTTTCAGACTAGAGGCGTATAAGCAGCTGTGCCATTCAACAGTCTGTTGGGACTGCTGCTGCTCTTGAATTGTGCAATTTCAATTTCTGTATGGGGGACACTATCAAAATTTTGAGGTGACACAAAATTAGGCAGCTACGTTAACTGAAGAGGATTGTAAGCACTTTATTGAGAATGTAGATAACTTTAGTAGTTTGGGTAGATAGATGTTAAATGAAATTTACAGCTGAGAAATGTGGGCGGACCAAAGCCACGGTCTTCGGCCTCCAACACAAACTCAGTACCCTTCCCATTCACAATGTCAGGTGGAATTCACAACCTTGGCATCCTATTCAACCCCAAGCTGAGCTTTCAACACCATATCCTCACCATCACAAAGACTGGCAGCTTCCACCTTCGTTAAGTTCCCTGCCTCAGCCCCTACATCAACCCATTTGCTGCTGAAACAGTCGTCTATGCTTCCAAATATGATGCTTCCAAATATGACACTTCCAAAACTCTGCTGCCTGTATCCTATCCCACACCAGGCCCCACTCGTCCATCACCCCTTCATTGTTGACTTAAATCGATCCCACAGTGGCTCAAATTTAAAATTCTCATCCCGGTGTTTAAATTTCTCCATGGCCATAATCTCTGTGGTCCCTTTACGACCTCTCCCAAACTCCGTTCTCTGTCTGCAACCTCTTGCGCATCCCTCTTCTCACTCACTGTTGATCGTGTCTTCAGCCGTCGAGGCTCCATGCTCTGGAATTTCCTGTCTAAACCCATCTGCATCTCCACCTTCCTCTCCTTTTAACACCCTTCTTAAAATCCACATCTTTAACCAAGCTTTTGGTCACCCCTCTTAATATCATCTTTGGTTCAGCATTCATTTTCATTTCCTTACGCCTCTGTGAAACGTCTTAGGCTTTTTTTCTACATTAAAGGCACTACATAAATGCAAGTTGTGGTTGAGGAATGACCAGAAAAACTGTGTCTCTTTTCATTCGAACAAAGAAGGCTAAGAGGCCATTTGATAGAAGTCTAAAGTTATGAGGGTTTTGATAAGGTAAATTGGGAAAATTCATTTCCATTGGTTGGCGAGTTGGTAACCGGAGGGCATAAATTCAGAATGATCACCAGAAGAATGACTGGAGAGGTTAGGAGAAACTTTTTTTATGCAGAGTATTGTTGGGACAGGGAATGCTGTACCAGAAACAGTGGTGGAAGTTGAATCCATAATGGCTTTTAAAAGGGAAGTGGATAAATACTTGAAAAGGAAAAAATTGGAAGGGTATGGGGAAAAGAGAGAGGAATGGAACTTGGTGGACAGCTCTTTCGCTGGGCTGAATGGCCTCCGTCTGTCCTGTAAGATTCTATGATACTATTGCATGATTTGTGTTCTCAAGCAGTACATGTAAATGCACAGATTCAACTGTCCCAGTCACTCAGAACATATTAAAAAAAATAAACAAGCAATGCAAAGTTTCACATCACATCTACTTACCTTCATAGATAAGCATTTTATAGCTCAGTATCTCCTGAAATAACATTTAAAATATTGGGTTACATGGTTTTCACATTGATTTTAAAATCAGTTTATTTGCCTTTTTTAACCTTTGTTTCCTATAAATGGTGGTTGCTAGTATATATTCTATACCTTGGTGGGGAGAGAAATGGTCTGAGTTGTTTTCTCCACGTTTGTGAGCAGTGTGTGGATGAATTGGCTTCTGCCAAACCCTGTTTTTTTTTCTCTCCACCCAAGCAAATATGTTAATTTATCAAATGCAGTAATGGTTTTGTTAATGCATAAGATGTTTTAAGTAGACTCTTTTAGCAATAAACTTCAAAGTAATTTTTAGAATCCAAATTTTATATTTGCTTTTCCCCCCTGAATTTGACCTCAGATTGGCTTGGAATTCAAATGTTCCTTCTACCCATTAAATACAAATTAAGTAACTGAAGTTGACTAAATAAATCTGATTCCATCAGTCTAAATATGAAATTTGAATTTATAAAAATAAAAAAACAATAGCCTGAATATGAAGCTTGGAGTGGCAGTCATGATGAACCTTTTATAAAACACTGGTTCAGCCACAGCTGGAGTAGTGTGTCCAGTTCTGGGCACCACACTTTATGAAAGATGTGAAGGGCTTAGAGAGGGTGCAGAAGAGATTTACTAGAATGATTGCAGGGATGAGGAGCTTTAGTTACACTGATGGACTGGAGAAGCTGGGGTTGTTCTCCTTGGAACAGAGAAGATTGAGAGGAGATTTGATAGTTATTCAAAATCATAAAGGGTCTAGACAGAGTAGATAGAGAGAAACTGTTCCCACTGGTGGAAGGGTCAAGAACCAGAGGGCATAGGTTTAAAGTGATTGGCAAAAGAACCAAAGGTGATATGAGGAAAAGCTTTTTTACGCAGAGTATGGTTTGGATCTGGAATGCATTGCCAGGGGGGTGGTGGAGGCAGATTCAATCATGGCCTTCAAAAGGGAACTGGATAAGTACTTGGAAGGAAAAAAATTGCAGGGCGATAGGGATAGGGCAGGGGAGTGGGACTAGATGGATTGCTCTTGCATAGAGCCGGCACGGACTCAATGGGCAGAATGGCCTCCTTCTGTGCTGTAACCTTTCTATGACTCTAAAGACCCCCCCCACAATGTTGCCTTCAGTATTTACTGCTTCAACAAAACCCTTCACGGGTTAGCACAAATGGACAGAACAGAAAAATGTTAATAATTATAACTTTGTTTTATGAAATAGTGACACTTCCTCTTTTCAATTTTTGTCCATTGCTCAACTTGACTAAAAGAGGTTGTATAAGCTAAATGGGGAAAAATGTCAGTTACTTTGTTTGCAGTGGTATTGAATGGTACATACCCATTTCAGTCTTTGCCTTTTGTTCTTCCTATTGTAGGGGAGGCTGCACAAGATGCTGCAGGATTTGTTATCCTCTGTGTGCATTTGTTATGCTAGCTGCTTGTGTAATGGCTTGTGTTGGTTTGGCCTGGATGCAGGTTGCCCTCAAAGAAGATCTGGATGCACTGAAAGAAAAGTTCAGAACATGTAAGTACAGTCTATTATAAAGTAGGAGCATAACAAACTTTTTTTTTGTGGGGTTGGGGTATCCTGCACAACTTCAGTTTTTGGTGGCTTTGGCTTTGCATTTGGTGTAAGAAGGAGCAAACATGATCAGACTGTGAAGAATAGGAATTTAAGTAAGCTCTGGCCCTGACGTACTGCATGAGAATGGAACTCGTATTAGATGAGTGAAGCTTTTAAGGAAACCAAAGCTTTGCATATGGGACATTGGGTACAATATCATTCTGTTTTACATCCAGGTATTATTAATTGATAGAAACAATACTAGTATTTCAAGAGGCAAATGAAAATGTCACAGTAAGCAGTATGGGGTGTTTAATGGAGATTTAGGGTTAAGATGAATTATTGGGTGGTGTAGAAGGAGCTGTATTCTAAATGCAGCATCTAACTGAGTTATACCTGACCTGAGAGTGCTTAGTGTTGATACTGGATGTAAAAAATGGAAAATGCTATATTCCTCAGCACTAGCAACTGTCTTGAGCACAAATACATCCACCCCTCTGTAAACGCCTGATTATTTCTGCGTTAATTATTTGTATACATATATGCTAAGGGGAAAAGGCCAGAGCATATGTTGTGGAAGTCAAAATAGTAAGTAATAAATAGTAATAGAGCAACAGACTTTCATCCCATTAGTTATGGTTGGTTGCAGACACAAATTTGCAGAGTTAAGAGCTCAGTGTGCAATTCACTGCGTTGCCTGGTCCCCTTGACTTTGGATTGGACGGTGATCTGGAGCCATCTGACTCTGGAAAAAGGCACTGCTTGCTTGATACTACTGCACATTCAGCCAATAGAGAGCTTTTCAGAGTTGTACAGCAATGGATCAACTCCTAGACTGATCTGAATTTGAGGCCTACATTGAAACATCCCTTCCCCTCCCGTCCCTCGCCCCCCCTTTCCCTGGTTGTGTACTTGCTTAAAAACTCTAACTCTTCAATATCTTCAAGTTCTGACGAAAGGTCTTTGACCTGAAACGTTAACTCGTTTTCTTTCACCACAGATGCTGCCTCACTTGCTGAGCTTTTCCAGCATTTTCTGTTTTTATTTCAGATTTCCAGCCTCTGCAGTATTTTGCTTTTTAAATGAAGGTGCTAAGGGGTTCTGGACAGGACACCCAAAAAGCTGGGTCTCTTGGGAAGAAAATTCTGCAGTATGTTTATTTGAATATAACTTTTATCAAAATACCCATTTTTAGATTGAGCTGCCTAATTGCTGGTGGTAATAGTACATATGACAATTGGAATTTTGTCATATGTTATGTACAATTGTAAAATCTATTGTATCTTTCTTGCAGGTGTTATGATCTATAAACCTGGGGACAAAGTTAAGAAATTTTGCTCAACAGGCAGTTTAAAAATTATAGGTGTGTTTACATTGGTGATAGTGGACTTTATACTGTATATAAACCATAAATTTTCAGTTTTATTGTATGTCACTAGTTATAATGGACTCCACAAAAATTCACGACCATTCGATGTAATATTTGAGCAGTCATTTCATCACATGAACTTAAAATATTTGATTGAAGCGTTCTATATCCAGTCCAACATTATCAACAACTCTAACACTTCGCAGTAAGAACTGTAGGGTTAAGTAAAGGTTATCACTTTAACTGGGGTGTGCAGTAAATTGCCATGCCATTTTTAAAAAAATAAAAGCCTTTTAAGATTGCAGTTGAGATTCTTTGAAAAGAAATAGTAAGCAACACAATGTTCGTTAACAAAATGGACTACTTAAATGTCAAATGTTCATTTTAAAAAAAAAACACCGACAGATTCTACTTGGGTACAAATTGGGGAAGGGAATGTGTCAGCTTGGCTCAGTTGGTAGCACTTTCATCTCTGAACTAGAGGTTTTGGTTAAAACTCCACTCCTAGGATGGCATTTCAGTGCAGCCCTGAGAGTGCTCCATTGTCAGGTGCCATCCATTGGTTTAGATATTAAATATATCAGGTGGACAACAAAGCTCCCACGCCACTTTTCAAAGAGAAACAGGAAGTTCTCCCGGTGGTCTGGTCAACATATCTTATTCAACTAACTCCACCAAAATCAGCTTAACTAGCCCATTTGTCTCTTTCCTGTTTGTGAGACCTTGCTTTGTGCAAAATAGTTGCTGCGTCCACCTATTCGTAACAGTTACTGCACTAACACATTTTGGGATGTGTGTAAAGTGATAAGGCACAATAACAATGCAGGTTTTCTGTCTTTTTCTGAATCCTTTTGAGTAAGGGATTACACAACGCTGTAAAGTACCTAATGAGTTCATTGTTTAAAAAAGGTGGGAAGAATGATCCTGCTAATTATAGCCCTATTAGCATCATGTCTTCAGTGGGGATATTGAATAATAAAAAGATAGCAACAACACTTGTCAGTGATAAAAGTAATAAGTTCTAGTCAACATGAATTTACAAAATAGTTTTTCTTTTTATTTCACAATTCTTGAAATTATGAAACCCATTAGAATTCTTTCAGGGGGATCAAGATTACGTGCTTAGTCTGGCATATGGTGAAATTTTCTGAGAGTTTGATAATCTGCAGTAGATTTGTGGTTTATGGGATCAAGAAAGAAGTTGTAAACTGGATAGTGAATTGGCTAGATAACAAAAAAAAGGTATTGATCACAAATAGACAGCTGTGACCAGTAAAGCCTACCCAAGGGATCAGTTCTGGGACACTTTTTGCTATTCATAGATTGTTAATCTTGTTAAAGGTATTGTAAGTAGACTGTCATAATCTGTGGTTGATGCCCCATTATATTGGAAAGCTAAATGTTTTGAGGAGAAAGGCTTTGTTCAAAGCCTATGATATTATTGAGAAACACAAGGGAATATTTTGTTAGAGTAGGAACTAGATTTGAATATGATAGTTGGGCAAACATTGGAATATTATGTCAGTAATTTGCTCTACAGTAATTTTTCCCGCTTCCTAATTTAGGTTACACTGCAGAGTACAGATCCCCACTCAAAAGGATGGGCAGATAACCTGCCCGAAGGTGTTTTGCAAGTGCTCCATTTGAGCTGGCTATGGGAGGCATGAGAGCAATGCTGATTATTTGCTTTTCTGATTTTCCTTCTCCCTTTGGAAATTAACAGTTTCTCCAGCCTGGCTAAATCGAGAACTCTTCTGACCTATGATTTGATAACTCTATACATTAGTGAACTAACATATTGCACAACCATCCACCAGAGATTTTGTTTGTGCTGCTGCTTGAATTACATAAGCATACATATCACACTTGCTTAGAAATATAGTTCCTCTTTACTGAGTATACTTTCATCTTCACAAGGATTAAAGCATTGCTGTGAATAAAACCATTTCATCTGACAAACCTGGAAAACATTTTTCAGCTTACTACTAAACAATGTGCTCTAACTTGTAGATGTCTTGTGGCATTATTCAGATTAAGATGGAGGACATGCTGTTTTGTTGTGATCTAAGTGTTGTGCTATGGAACACACAATGTATTGTTATAAAATATGGTAGATATTGGCATTGACCGTGGAGTCATATGGATTGGGATGTTGCCTTTGGCTTGTTGATTGTGGTGGTTTGCTGGAAATAATTATGGGGCAGGCAGAAAAAAAATAATTGAACAGACCAACAGGAAATAAATAATGCAGTGCGAATGGACTGGCAGTAGATAAATGTATTGAAGCAGTAACATATGAGAATGGAAAGAAAAAAGGAAGAGTACAGACTGGGGGGAGGGGGTGTTGTTTCAGATATGCTGAGAATGCAGTAAGTGTAGAACTGTTTTATTTGTTCCTGGGGGGTGCAATTATGGTGCTTGTGTGAAGAACAATGTTAGTGTGATGCACATGTGCTAAATGTAATACTTTTAATTGTGAGGCCTAAACACCACTTCATATTATTTTGCATTTTTGCCTAGTCTGTTCGAAATATTCTAACAGATTCCCTTTATAAAACATGGATGATTTATTATAGCATTTCTTTTGATATGCTATTTATAGAGAAGTGCCCTTAGAAAGTGGTGAATACAGTGCTTCACAAATGAAGGCAACTACATTATTCAGTGACATACTGGTCTCCTTCACAAGTGGAGGTGATGTTCAAGTATTTTATTTATACAAGATATATATTCCACTGGCATTTTAGTCCAGTTTTTTTCTTGCAGAAATTGTAGTAGTACTAGTTACGCATTGCTGTGGTTACAGGTATATGTTCCACTAATGGTGAGAGCAAAAGTACAGCTGATCTTTGAAACTTTTTTCCAACTGCTGATGGCTTGCAGTAAACTGGTTCTGGCCAGATTGTTGAGTTCCTGGAATAAACTTTGGATGTGACGTACATGTTATTGAGTAGTGAACATTTCATGTGAAAAAATAGGGAGTAAAAGAAGCAAGCATTATATTCTTTGTGATTTGATTATTATGTGTTGTTATATGCAAGTTGCTGTAATAATAGACCCTGGTAGGTAAGCATAATACTGATTGTCACATTTTGCCTACATGAATCTCTTCTGTCTAGCATTCTGCTGTGTCAATATTTTGTACATGTTGGATGAGATGTACATGTTGAATCTGTGATCTGATTCTCATCAGTGCTTCACTGTTTGTAATTGGCAAATTTTATTCTGTTTCAACAGGATAGGCTTATTTAAGCTGGGTGAGTGCTGATTAAAAAGACCTGGAAATTCACTTCTAATCATACTCCATTTTACTGTGGAAATAAGTTGAATAAACTTTGATTAATTTAAACATCTAACGAAGTTACACTTGTTGCATAATTTGGGTTTAGGGTTTGAATACTAGATTTTTGAGGTGGTGAAAACCAGTTTGATAGATTATTTGGACAAATGATTGTCAGGGCATGACATCTGTAGTGTGATTTTTTTTTTTCTTCAAGAAGCATATTTTTATAGAAAATTTTGGCTATCAGTGAAAATACTATTTCAGCTGAAGCTGCTCCATTCATTGACCTCCAGCACATGATTTGTGACCTAAGTGCATTGTTCCTCTTCAAGCCTCTCCCGTGATCTGCGTGGCTGGCCAATGAAATGTGAACTGCAGGCGCCTCTGTCAACTTTCTAGTAGAAATTTCTATGGCCACATTTATGATGGAAACTGCCTATGTATACTTGTCATGTTGTAATTATACCCTCCCGCTAGTGCCTCAGCCTGTATTGCAGAGAAACTCTATGCTCCAACTGGCTCTGCTTCCCAAATTGCCATTAGTTTTGCTATTTAAATAATATCAAACTATTATAAAGATAATAGGAAAAGCAGTTGATGCCGTATTGATTAAATACTTCTGAGAGACACTCGATAAATATTTGGTTGGGAATGCATTGCCTGAAAGGATGGTGGAAGCAGATTCAATAGCAACTTTCAAAAAGGAATTGGATATATACTTAAAAAGAAAATATTTGCAGGGCTATGGGGAAAGAGCAGGGTAGTGGGATTAATTGGCAGTTCTTTCAGAGAGCCGGCATAGGCACGATTGGCTGAATGGTCTCCTTCTGTGCTATATGATTCTATGATAATGTATGGCTTTAAAAGGGGGATTGAATTAAACATGTGTACTCTGGTCCAGTTATCTCCTACCTTCTTAATGTGAAAACTACACTTGGTGGTGAATCCCTGTGTGCAATGTCATGGGAGATTGACTAGTGTTATCTGTTTCTACAGGGTTCTGCAATGAGATATCCAGTATCTCTATTGACATGCAATAACACAGGAAGCTTGTCATAAGAAGTAACTCTAGTAGGAATGTCTTTGCTAAATTTTTGCTTCTATTAGCAAGTATCAATTTTGGTGTAAGAAGTTCTGATTAAAACATTTTCTGTAATTGCCATGTACAGTGCATTGTGCAATACATCTGCAATAAATCTACAAGGACCAGATCTTCCACATATTACAGAAAAGTTATCATTACAGTTTATTTTACTTTTTTAATGTTCATCAAGGTGAAGGACCTTAGTACTGAGGAGTACAACACTTGGACCAAGCTCTTCCATAGTTAGATGTAAAGTATAGCACAATTAGATGTTCTTTCTACTCTGCCTAAACAATATGTCTCAGCCCCAAGCTCAGAAGAACATCCGCTTCTGCACCAATGTTATGATTGTGTAAGAAACAGAAAAATGCCACAATCATTATGTGGTCTGTGAATGAGATTGATAGTTATTGCCAAATTAGCAGTTTTATGTTGTGACTCCACGGCTATTGGCACCTAAATTGAGACTATCCAAGCGTTTCACAAAAGAACTTGGTCAGTAGACACAGGAGATTTTCATCCCAATTATGTTGGATTTGAATCCATACCTTAAGGTGAAAGCTAGCATCTAGCCCACTGCAACAGTCAGTTTTCCCATTCTTTTCAATGGAAGACCTCAGTTAATTTTTTTCAAAACATAAAGCAGAAATTGAGTAAATCAGTTTAAAAATCAAACTAAGAATTTGAACTGATTTTAAAAAAGGACATTTTAATTATGCTTTTGTCTTGTACTTTTTTTTATATAGTTTTGCAATTCTATATGTTTTAGTTTTAAAACTGGAATTTGATTTATCCTTGTAGTGGAATCTAGTCAAAAGGCCTCGTTTAGTGACATTCCAAAGCTAAATGAAGACCTCCTTGCAGTCCAGAAGGACCTTATCAACATAGACACTGGAGACAGAGGCATTAGCAAAATATGGACCAACATCACAGAGCTGAATAAGCAGGTAAGCAAAATAAGATCTTATTACTGAGCTAACAGCATGCAGTATTTGCACAATGGAGACCTAACAGGCTGGCAGAATTTAACTGTTGAATATTTATCATATCATTTATTATCTTTCAGGTTACACAAGCGATATTCAATTATATAGAACTGTGTTGTCCATTACCAGCCCTAGAGTTGTGATAACAGGGGACTTCAACTACCCTAATATAGACTGAGATAGTAATATAAGGGGTAAAGAGGGGGAGGAGTTTATGAAGTGTGTTTAGGAGAACTTTCTTGACCAGTATGTTTCTGGCCCAACGAGGAAGGAGGCATTGCTGGACTTGATTCTGGGGAATGTGGTGGGCCAAGTGGAGCAAGTGTCAGTGGGGGAACATTAAAGGAACAGTGATCATAGTATCATAAGGTTTAGAATAACCATGAAAAAGGACAATGACCACTCTAAAGTAAAAATACTCAATTAGAGGAGGGCCAATTTCAGTGGGATGAGAACAGATCTGGCCCGGGTAAATTGGAATCAAAGATTGGCTGGCAAAACTGTAATTGAACAATGGGTGGCCTTTAAGGAGGAGATGGTTCAGGTACATTCCCAAGCGGGAGAAAGGTAGAAAACTAAAGCCAGAGCTCCCTGGATGACAAGAGGTAGAGAGTAAGATGAAGCAGAAAAAAGTGGCATATGACAGATGTCAGGTTGATAACACAAGTGAGAACCAGGCTGAGTATAGAAAGTTCAGAGGGGAAGTGAAGAAGGAAATAAGAGGGGCAAAGAGAGAGTATGAGAATAGACTGGCGGCAAATGTAAAAGGGAATCCAAAAGTCTCATAGGCATGTAAACAGGTAGTAAGAGGAGGGGTAGGGCCGATCAGGGACCAAAAAGGAGATCTACTCATGGAGGCAGAGGGATGGCAGAGATACTAAATGAGTACTTTGCATCTGTTTTTACCAAGGAAGAAGATGCTGCCTGAGTGTCAGTAAAGGAAGATGTAGTTGAGATACTGGATGGGCTAAAAATTGATAGAGGTGATACTAGAAAGGCTGGCTGTACTTAAAGTAGAAAGTTACCTGGTCTGGATGGGAGGCATCCTAGGCTGCTGAGGGAAGTAAGGGTAGAAATTGCAGAGGTACTGGCCATAATCTTCCAAACATCTTCAGATACAGGGGTGGTGGCAGAGGACTGGAGATTGCAAATGTTACACCCTTTTTTTGAATAAGGGTGTAAGGATAAACCCAGCAACGACAGGCCAGTCAGTTTAACCTCGGTGTTGGGGAAACTTTTAGAAACGATAATCCGGGACAGAATTATCAGTCGCTTGGACAAGTGCGGATTGATTAGGGAAAGCCAGCATGGATTTATTAAAGGCAAATCGTGTTTAACTAACTTGATAGTTTTTTTTGATGAGGTAACAGGGAGGGTAGATGAGGGCAATGCGGTTGATGTGTTTATGGACTTTCAAAAGGCGTTTGATAAAGTGCCGCATAATAGGCTTGTCATCAAGATTGAAGCCCATGGAATAATGGGGGCAGTAGCAGCATGGATATAAAATTGACTAAGTAATAGGAAGCAGAGTGTGGTGCTGAATAGATGTTTTTCGGACTGGAGGAAGGTGTACAGTGGTGTTCCCCAGGGGCCGGTACTAGGACCACTGCTTTTCTTGATCTATATTGACTTGGATTTGGGTGTAGAGGACACAATTTCCAAATTTGCAGATAACATAAAACTTGGAAGTGTAGTGAACAGTGAGAAGGATAGTGATAGACTTCAAGAGGATATACACAGGCTGGTGAAGTGGGCGGACACGTGGCAGATGAAATTTAAGGCAGAAAAATGTGGCAGGAAGAATGAGGAGAGGCAATATAAACGAGGGCACAATTCTAAAAGGGGTACAGGAACAGAGATCTGGGGGTATATGTGCACAAATTGTTGAAGGTGGCAGGGCAGGTTGAGAAAGCGGTTGAAAAAACATATGGGATCCTGAGCTTTATAAATAAGAGGCATAGAGTACAAAAGCAAGGAAGTCATGATGAACCTTTATAAAACAAAGGTTCAACTGCAACTGGAGTATTGTGAACGATTTTCACATCGTTCACCTGACGAAGGAGGAAGCCTCCGAAAGCTTGTGAATTTAAAATAAAATTGCTGGACTATAACTTGGTGTTGTAAAATTGTTTACACTAGACAGAATAGATAGAGAGAAACTGTTCTCATTGGCGGAAGGGTTAAGAGCCAGAGGGCATAGATTTAAGGTGATTGGCAAAACAACCAAAGGTGACATGAGGAAAAACTTTTTTACGCTGCATGTGATTAGGATCTGGAATGCACTGCCTGAGGGGGTGGTGGAGGCAGATTCAATCGTGGCTTTCAAAAGGGAACTGGATAAGTAGTTGAAAGGAAAAAATTTGCAGGGCTACGGGAATAGGGTGGAGGAGTGGGACTAGCTGTATTGCTCTTGCATAGAGTCGATGGGTCGAATGACCTCTTTCCGTGCTGTAACCTTTCCATGATTCTGTGAATGTTAACTATTGGCCATGTAGCTAATTGGGAATTCAGATGTGGATAATTGCATTTCTAATAACAAATTAAAAATAAAATGAGTAATAGGCACCATTGTTCGGCATGTAATCTCAGTACTTGTATTCAATGGTACGTCGAAAAGCAGAGTGTGCAAATGCTTTTTGATCATTGCGAGTGTTTTACTTCCTTGATTACTGAATGATAGTAAATAAATAGACACGTGAAGTTCATTTACCTATATTGTGTGAGTGTATGTAAGGCCTTTTCTACTAAAATTAGTGCATGTGGCTAAAATGGTGTCGCTGTAGCAACACTTGTGGCTAGTCAGCAATTTCTATTGGACAACACTGATGTAGAATAATTGAAGTAAAATGTTTGTACAAGTGCATCCAATAGCTTGATGTTTTAAAATTATTTATTTAAAATCTATTTGTGTTTAGGACTAAAATCTTTCTAAATCAATTAAAATGATCAGAAAGCAGTATTTGATACACACTCCCTTTTTTTGTACATGTGGTTTCTGAAGATGAGGATGCTGAAGAGAACTGTAAATGTAGTCCTTTGTATCTGGTAGCTTATGATTTATGTCCCTATATCCTTACACAGAACCTAAAATAGAATAATGATAGTACTTAACCCATTAAGAGCTAGTTTGCATGGCATTCTCTTGTGCTAAGCAGAATAGGGCAGCTGTTTCTGCTACTTTGCTGCCAGCTGTGTTATGAAATTCTGTGAAATCACCACTAGGGCTGATTTCATAATCCGTTGTCATATCAGCCTACACGGCACATTTCAAGATGCGTATTGGAATTTTACCAAATGTATTACAGTTCTGTTAAATTTTGATGTGAAAGAAATGGAGTACTTGTACAAAGAATTTAAGGGCAGATGTGTTTGAAACGATCCAATCTTTTGGGAGTCCTAACAGTCTAATGTTTGGGTTCCTTCAATCAACTTTCCAGTTACAGTTTAAATGGTTATAAAACTGAAAGGACTGTAATACTTCAAATTTAGTACTTTCTGGTTAAGAGTTTCAATGTTTGGACTCTTATCAGTATTCTCTGGCATTTTAAAGGCATGCTTTTTTAAAAAAAAAAGAAAATCTACCATTCCTCAATTCAAAATTGGAAGTTTTCCAGTTTGACCTCCTGCACTATATTAGCAGTGCAGACATTTTCTTCTTTTTCCAAGTGATTTTTAGGGCTTGATGGCTCAAATACAACAAGAAAATATATTATTGCAAACCTGGGATTTATTAAGGGGACATTTATACACCATTTAAAAACATTAAGTGGTTGCAGCATTTTAGTGGTGGTGTGTTTGTAGGTGGTGATGTGAATATAACACTACATGACTCATTACAGTACAGTGGGACTCAACTAACATTACCTAGTAGCCCCATTATACTGACCCAGCAGAATGTTGCATCCTCTCTAACTCCCTGCTTAACTGGTCCTCTTCCTTTCCCATTTTCCGTGCACTGTAGAGTCTCCGCTCCTAAAACTGAACTTTCTGTTGCTATAATATCAGTTTTTCTGCAGTTTACTTACTTTCTACTGTTACACATGTAGATAGTAACAACAATACTTTGCATTTATATCTCACCTTTTAATGTTTTAAAAATAGTCCCCAAGTACTTCAAAGGCATAATCAAAAAAACAGATGGCGATCCAAAGGAAGAGATATTGGGAGGGGTGGCTTTCAGGGATGGTCTTAAAAGAGGAAGGAGTGGTGGAAAGGCAAAGGGGTTTAGAAAAGGAATTCTAGAGCTTGGGCCCTAGAAGGCTGAACGCCAACTGGGGGGGGGGGGGGGAGGAGGAGGAGATGTGCAAGAAGCCAGAATTTTTCTGCGACCCCACTCCCAACAATAAAAAGAAATTACCAGGCTGGCCCCAATCTCTCCCCCAGCATCTTCTTCAGCCCAACTCATAGTAACAAAGAATTACAAATAATCATTTTAAAAATGTTCCCACCCAGCCTCACCCTCAGCTCAACATTTTTGTTTTAATATTCCTGGTCCATTTCTGGCATCCCATAATTAATTTAATAATATTTGCTGCTTTTGTTTCGTCAATATATTTTATACAGCCGTTGAGCTGGAATGTGAGTTAGAAACACTCCGACACATAAGGGAGGGAGAGGAATTCTGGATAGCTTTCTTCAGCGTACAGTCACACCGCAGAGGAAAGCACAAGAGCAGGATGGGGTGGGTGTGACAGTCAGCAGGGCAGGGGGAACCTAGGGGAGACAGAGAAGGAGGTGCTGCGGACACTGGTCCTATCCAACAGGTACAATGTACTTGCTACCTGTGGGGATAAGGGTGTAGGCTGCAGGGAGGATGGCTAGAATGCGAACCCTGGCACGGTGGAGCAGGAGGCAATCCAAAGAGGGAAGGAGCAGACTCGAAAAGTTGTAGTCATAGGGAATTCGATAATAAGGGTGATAGATAGTGTCCTGCAGTCGGGACAGAGTGTACAGAAAGGTGTATTGCCTACCTGGTGCAAAGGTAAAGGATACCTAAGAGCAACTGGAGAAAAACTTGGGAAGGGGGAAGATGGAGTTGTCGTGGTCCATGTCGGGACTAATGACATAGGGAAGAACAGGGAGCAGGTCCTCCTAAAGAAGTATCAGAAGCTAGGAACTAAATTAAAAAGCAGGACCTCATGGGTGGTAATCTTGGGATTACTACCTGTGCCACGTGCTAACTGGCATAGGGATAAACAGACCAGCAAGGTGAATGCTTGTCGGAAAGTTTGGTGTGGGAAGGAGGGGTTCCGTTTTATGGGACACTGGTACAGTACTGGGACAGGAAGGAGCTGTACTGCTGGGACAGGCTGCACCTGAACTGGGCTGGGATTAAGGTCCTAGCAGAAAGGAGAAATGGTGGTGGGGGAGAGCTCAGTCAGAAACAATAGTAAAAATGATAGTTTTAAAGATTTATTAAAAAGGAGTAAGAGCAGAGTTCAGATCACAAACAGTGATCTAGGTACACTAGGTGAAGGGAGTACTAAAATAACTAAAGTAGTTGCAGCAGGAGTGACAAATAAGAAACGTGTTAAATTAAATGGTGTGAGAAAGAACTCTTGCCCTGGGCATCAGGGCAGAAGGACAGGTTAGGGTCTCTTTCCCAAATAAGAGTTTTATATACTAATGCACGCAGTATAAGAAATGTATTGAGTGAATTAGAGGCTCAAATAAATGCTTAGAGGGTATGACATGGCCATTACTGAGACATGGCTGCAAGCTGGTCATGAAGGGGGTGATGACGACAGATTTGATGGGGAGGAAGACGGTATCTGAGGAGAGGCAACCGCTAACAATATCAGCTAACATGGGGGCCAGGAGGGAAGTTGGATGGTCAGCAGTTTGGTAGAAATAGGGTCGAAGGAGCAGAAGGTGGGTCTCATGGACAAGATGAGCTCGGAGAGGGCATGAGGAGAGATAATAGTGTGCCAAATATCCAAGTTTGCCGATGACACAAAGATAGGTGGCATAGTAAGTAGTGTTGACGAGAGCATAAAATTACAATTACGAAGAGACATTGATAGATTAAGTGGGCAAAACTGGCAGATGGATTTCAATGCAGGTAAGTGTAAGGTCATCCATTTTGGATCAAAAAAGGTTGATCTGAGATTTTTTTAAATGGCAAAAAGCTAGCAACAGTGGAGCTCCAAAGAGATTTAGGGATCCATGTACACAGATCACTAAAATGTAGTGGTCAGATACAAAAAAATGATCAAAAACGCTAATGGAATGTTGGCTTTTATATCTAAAGGGCTAGAATATAAAGAGGAGGATGTTTTGCTACAGCTATACAAAGCCCTGGTTAGACCACATCTGGAGTTCTGGGCACCACACCCTAGGATATATTGGCCTTGGAAGGAGTGCACCCCAATTCACCAGAGGGTTACCAAACCTCCAAGGGTTAAAATATGAGGAGAGATTACATAAACTAGGCTTGTAGTCCCTAGAATATAGTAGGTAATGGGGTGACTTGGTTGAGCTTTTTAGGATTTTGAAAGAAATTGATAGGGTAAATAGAGAGAAACTTTTTCCGCTGATGGGGGAGTCTAGGACAAGGAGAAATAACCTTAAAATCAGAGCCAGACCATTCAGTAGAAAAGGTAGGAAACACTTCTTCACACAAAGGTGGTAGAAGTGTGGAACACTGTTCCACAAAAAGCAGTAGATGCTAGCCCAATAATTTCAAATCTGAGATCAATAGATTTTTGCTAGCCAAGAGTATTAAGGGATTATGGAGTTAGGGTACAGATCAGCCATAATCTCGTTGAATGGTGGAACAGGCTCGAGCGGCCCAATAGCCTACTCGTGTTTCTATGATTCTCCTGCTCTTCTGTCTCCATATACTGTCTGCATTTTTTTTTATTTACAAGGAAATGAAGGATTTTGAAAGTCTGATGGGGATCAGGGTGGTATTGTAGAATTAAAAAGATTAGAAAACTGGCTAGGTAAAAATTATCCTGTAATTGGCTTATGTATAGCTGAAGTATGATGTGGAGTGGGTGGGAGTACCAATATGCTGTACCAAGGAGCATGGTGTGTGAGTTCTTAACCCAAATGTTGGCTGTTTGATCTTTGTTGGGCTGCTATGAGAAGGTGCCAAGTAGAGATCAAGTGCCACCCTCACTGGGTGAGGGAGAGACACTAAGGGTCACTCAACCTGTCATAGCAATTTACAGTGGCTTTGAAGTCCTGAAACCAGGCTACTTGCACACATGCCTGCTGTTTGAAGGCAATAAGGGCCTTGCCCTCAAAAATAATGAATTGACTGACACAGCCACATTACGATGGTGTTTTTCTCAAAGCATTTTTTGTGTTGTAAAATAAATGTCCTATACAAGAGAAATAAATGGTGCACTAATATCCTCATGGGATAGTAACTAAATCTACAGGAAATGGTTTAAATCATTCTGGGGGGAGGTTGAAGCTTGAGAGTAGAATGGGCATGTTGAAATAGAAAGCAAGCTTTAGATGTAAAGTTCAGAGATGAGTAGGGCAAGGTGGTCTTTAAAAAAAAATCAGTGGGAAAGGTTTAAAAAGAGAGAAATTAGCAAGCAAAGGGAATCCAATGTAAAACATATGTATATTAATGCACAAAGTATAAGAAACAAAATTGGGGAACTAGAGGCATTGATTAAAGTATAACATTATAACATAACAATAGTTAAAATATGGCTGTATAATAGGTTAGGATTGGCAATTAAATATTACTGGGTATAAAACTTTCAGGAGGGATAGGGGAAGAAGAAAGAGAGAAGGGATAACAAAATTAATAGTGACAGTATTATATCACTAGCCTAAGGACTTAAATAGAGAAATAAACAAAATTCCTTTAGATTGAACTGAGGAATAGTGAGGGGTCAATCACATTAATGGGAGTATATTACAGACTGCTGAACAATGAAAAGGAAATTAATGAATTTGTGGAAAAAAAGAGGTTTATCTTAATAGTTATAATTGTAGTAGATTTTAAATATACAGAATTAGACTGAACTAGTGCAAATGTCTTGTTCTAATGAAAGCTAAAACAAATAGAAATAATATAAGAAAGCTACAAAAAGAGAGATTAGAAAGGCTCAGATTCAGTACGAGACAAAAACATGGACAATTTTGCCTGTTTTGCTGCAAGGGAATGCTTATTTTGTGGGTGGAAAGGAATGGAAAAGGGGATGGAGAACTGTAATGTCAGGTCTCACGCTCTCTGTTACCCCAGGATTTACAGTGGGAAGCTAAAGACTGCTATGATGTGGGGGGGACATTCCTGCACCTTCTACTTCATTTTCCTCCAACAAAGCCAGAAGGTTGCCAATTTTTAGGGGTGCTAAGAAGAAGTGGGTCTTGGTCCCTGTGTCCAGGTCCACCCTAATCGGAGGACAAGGATTTGTACTGGATGCCTTCTGACTGGTGTTTTTGGACAGCATTCGGAAAGCCTGTACACCAGCGAGGTTGCTCTAGGTCTCTTAAGGTAATTGCAGGTGGATACCCAGATGCAGAGGAGATAGGAAAATCAGTACTGTAAGGCAGAGTAAAAAGCCTTTCTATAGGCATATTGTCTGTCTATCTTACTACTAATGTGGGGGAAGGGCCGGTAAGAGATGCAAGAGGCATGCATGTAGTGGAGAATGTAGGAATGGCAGAGATACTAATTAAATAATTTGCCTCAGTTTTCATAGAGGAGGTAGATGTTGGTATTGTAGAACGATCAGATATGGTCGTTGAGCTTTTTCAAAAGGAAACGGTACTGAAAAGATTGCTAAAATTAAGGTTGACAAATCACTGGAACCTATTTCTTGAGAATTGTGAGGAAAGAAATAGTGAAGACTATGACTATAATTTTCCAACATCCTTTGGAAAGGAAAATTGTGCCAGAGAACTAGAAGATGGTAAAAGGAAATGGGCATAACTGGGAAATTATAGGCCAAGTAGTCTTGCTTCAGTTAATAAAATACTAGAGTCTGTAATACAGGATGAAATTACTGTCACTTGGAGCAACACAAGTTAATCAGAGCCATCAGAATGGATTCCTAAAGGATAGGTTGTGCCCTTACAGAATTTTTGAAGAATGAGAGGATAGATTTTTAAAATTTGAAGTGAATAGGGTTTATAGCATTTGATAAGGTACGACATAGAAACTTATGGTAAACATAATGGCACGTGGAATTAAGAGAAATGTGCCCACAATGATAGAGAAATTATTGGAGGGCAGAAAAAAAAGGTACAGATAAAAGGAAGTTTCTCTAACTGGAAAGATGTGATGAGTGGTGGCCTATAGGGACTGAGTTGGGATTATTTACGATATACATACGTAATCTGGTTTTAGAAATTGAGAGGGAAGTATCAAAATTTACTGATGACACCAAATTGGAGAAGGGTGGTGGGGGGGTTGCGGTTATGGGAAATTGTGATGGACTGTGAAGATTTCAGGAGTTTATGGGTAGACTAGCAGCATATGTAGGTGGTAGATGCAGTTCAGTGTAGAAAAATGGGAAGTAATATATATTTTATAAATAAGAATTAGGAAAGGAAATGCAGATTTTAAAATAGAGTAGAGAATCAGAAGGACTTTGGTTTAGAGAGAGACTGGTCAAGGTGGCAGTGCAAGTCGATACAGTAATAAAATGAGAGGGCACAAATATAAGGGAGTCAAAATTTAAAGGGGAGGTTAGAAAAAATATCTTAAGGGAGGGTGATGAGAATGTGGAATTTTCTGTCAAATTGCTGTTGAAGCAGAGTAAATTCCATAAACTCTTTTAAAAGGGAATTAGATAGTTGCTTAAAGAAAATTATTACAAGGTTTGGGGAGCGAATAGGAAAGTGGGATTAGACCAGGTGACTTGCGGAGAAAAACATTGGCACAGACTCAGCTATAGTTGAGGCGAAGCTGGGAGTTAAATTGGGCTTTAAATCTGATTGTTATTTTGACCCTCAAATTGGGTTAAGTGTCAAATCCTAATACACATTCTTGTTTTATTAACAGATTAACGAACTGAATTCAGCTGTTGCCCATTTAAAAGCCAATGTCAAATCAGCATCTGACTTGATCAACCTTCCAGTCACTGTGGAAGAACTCCAGAAGGTATGTTTTTGTAGTTTGATGTAGCATGATCTGTTTGACTGAAAACCTTCTAACTTACCATGTTCATCTTTTTCACATCTGATAGGAGAAGTCTTTATGAAACATTTATATGTTCTTATATGTAGCATTTTTAACATAGCAAAATATCTCGAGTTGCTTCAAAGTTGGGGTTTAGACCTAAGTAGGATGGAGGATTAGGGAAGATGGCTAAAAGCACTTTCAGAAAGCTACTCTAAAGGAGGCTTTTGAAGGGGAAAATATTACTAATCTTTGGAATGCACCAATTTTAACTTTGCATAAATATTACAGGCCTACAATAGGAAAAATTATTTCAGCTATGAGTCCCTCGAACAACCTCTTTCAAAAAGTAGTATGCAGACCACACATTTGGTATGTACCATTTAGTCCTTAGAAATCAATCAGGAGTAATTTAGCAAGGTGCAGGGCTTTATTTAGGGGGAAGAATTCCAACGTATATGAGTGAGGTGGCTGAAGGCTTTTCTACTGAAAGTGAAGTAGACCAGAGTTGGAAGATTGGGAGATGATGGCAGGATGTTGAGGTGGAGCAACTTGCAGAGGTGGGGGAGTGAAGCCATGAAAAGATTTGAAGAGAACAAAAATGTTGAAATCAGTGCTCTGAGAGTTAGGGCACCATTGGAGGTTGGCCACGATTGGGGTGATAGGTGAGTGAGATGAGATTCATGTGTGGGGTTCTGGGTGATTTGGAACTTGTGCAGGGTGATATTGGGAGGTGAGCTGCAAGGAGGGCACTGGTAGTCAAGTGTGATGTCTTTACACTAAACTCATGTTTAATTGTAGCAAGTTGTAAAAACCCAATTTATAGGTTTAAAAAATCAGTCTGCAACATGACATTTGCTAATTGATTTCTAAGAACTAAATGGCACATACCAAATGTGTGGTCTGCATACTACTTTTTGCTTCTCTCATTGTAGGTCCTGTAATATTCATGCAGAGTTAAAATTGGTCCATTCCAAGGAGTAGTAATATTTGCCCCACCCATACCAAAAATTGGTGGTATTTTTTCAGCAGATACTAAAAAGAAAAAAGCTGGTCCTCCATATTTACCTCATTTTCTGATCTAGTGTTCAATTCCTCATTTGTTTATCTGCCACATGCTTGAGAATATTTGCATTTTCTTTCCAAATTAAGATAGCTATGTGTATTAGGTGAAGTTTATGCATGCAAGAATTACTGATTGCAATCCTTTGCTTAGTTGGAACTGGTCAGGCACTCTTGAGGAACAATGCACTTCCTATGATGGAAAGTGATGCATAGCCTGAAAAGCTTTTGCTTTACTGAGCTCTGAAGTTAGTGAAATTTTTGTCTGTCCAGGAAAACTAAGGTTCTACTGCTGCCATGCTAACCTGCCATTTTTTTTTACAGGGACATTAATTCATCCTTGGCCTCAAATTATTGAATGAATTTAACCTAAAGTTAAAACTGTCTTAAGTTGACACAAAGCTTGCAATCTCACTCAAAGGCTACTGCATGGCTGGTGTGGGAAATAGAAAATTGTCTATCTGTTGCAATAGGGGTTGCTCTTGAGTTTAGTGCTGGCACTATTTTGAGGTGGAATTGAGGAAGCTTACTCTGCATCTAACCATGTTATATCTGATCTAGGAGTGCTTGATGCATTTTCTTGGCAAATGAAGATAGCAGTTATTTTTAGTTATGTGATGGTTAAATGAACTAGGAATTGAAAAGGAAAGTGTTTGATTCTCTAGCACTAACATCTTATTTTGAGCACAAGATTCCCCAAAAAATCCTTTTAAAAAGATATTACCTTAAGTTTTACATATAGTGCAATGACTAGCAGGCATGCGCTTAATGATGCTAAACTTATGAGCATAACATATTACACAGTAGTACTTCATTATGGAATTTTGTTTGCTCAGAGGCTTGAAGATCAGCATTCGGACAAGAAAGGATGCTCGTGGTTGGGCATACTAAAACTGCAAATGCTTCCCATGAAATCTAGTGAGGGTGCTTTTATACTGTAAACAGCAATGTGGTTGATTCTTAAATGCCCTCTGAAATGGCCTAGCAAGCCACTGAGTTGTACAGTCTCGCTACAGAAAGTCACAATAAGAATAAAACGGGACGGGCCACTTGGCATCGGACCACTAGGCACTGGACACGACAAAGGCAAACTAAGCCCAGTCGACCCTGCAAAGTCTTCCTCACTAACATCTGGGGACTTGTGCCAAAATTGGGAGAGCTGTCCCACAGTCTAAAGCAACAGCCTGACATAGCCATACTCTCAGAATCATACGATTCAGCCAATGTCCCAGACTCTTCCATCACCATCCCTGGGTATGTCCTGTCCCACTGACAGACAGACCCACCACAGGTATACAGTCAGGAGGGAGTGACCCTGGGCATCCTCAACATTGACTCCGGACCATTGAAGTCTCATGGCATCAAGTCAAGTATGGGCAAGGAAACCTTCTGCTGATTCCCACCTACCGCCCTCCCTTAGCTGATGAATCAGTCCTCCTCCATGTTGAGCACCACTTGGAGGAAGCACTGAGGGTAGCAAGGGCACAGAATGTACTCTGGGTGCGTGACTTCAATGTCCATCACCAAGAGTCGCTCGGTAGCACCACCGCTGGCCAAGTCCTGAAGAACATTGCTGCCAGACTGGGCGTGCGGCAGGTGGTGAGCGAACCAACACGAGGGGAGAAACCTACTTGACCTCATCCTCACCAATCTACCTGTCGCAGGTGCATCTGTCCATGACAGTATTGGTAGAAGTGACCACCACACAGCCTTGTAGAGACACAGTCCTGTCTTCACACTGAGGACATCATCCAACGTGTTGTGTGGCACTACCACCATGCTAAATGGGATAGATTCAGAACAGGTCCAGCAGCTCAAAACTGGGCATTCATGAGGGCCATTAGCAGCAGCAGAATTGTATTCTAGCACAATCTGTAAACTCACAGCCTGGCATATTCCCCTATCATTACCAACAAGCCAGGGGATCATTGAGATGAGGAGTGTAGAAGAGCATGCCAGGAGCAGCACCAAGCGTACCTAAAAATGAGGTGCCAACCTGGTGAAGCTACAACACAGGACTACATGCAAGCTAAACTGCAGAAGCAACATGCTATAGACAGAGCTAAGCGATTCCACAACCAACAGATCAGATCAAAGCTCTGTAGTCCATCTCTCCATCATAAAGTCAGAAATGGGGATGTTTGCTGATTGCAGTGTGTTCAGTTCCATTCGCAATCCCTCAGATAATGAAGCAGTCCGTGCCCACATGCAGCAAGACCTGGACAACATCCAGGCTTGGGCTGATAACTGGCAAGTAACATTCGCGCCAGACAAATATCAGGCAATGGCCATCTCCAACGAGAGAGTGTCTAACAACCTCCCCTTGACATTCACTGGCATTACCATCACCGAATCCCCCGCCATCAACATCCTGGGGGTCACCATTGACCAGAAACTTAACTGGACCAGCCACATAAATACTGTGGCTACAAGAGCAGGTCAGAGGCTGGGTATCCTGTGGCGAGTGACTCACCTCCTGACTCCCCAAAGCCTTTCCACCATCTACAAGGCACAAGTCAGGAGTATGATGGAATACTCTCCACTTGCCTGGTTGAATGCAGCTTCAACAACACTCAAGCAGCTCGACACCATCCAGGACAAAGCAGCCCGCTTGATTGGCACCCCATCCACCACCCTAAACATTCACTCTCTTCACCACCGGCGCACCGTGGCTGCAGTGTGTACCATCCACAGGATGCACGGCAGCAACTCGGTAAGGCGGCTTTGACAGCACCTCCCAAACCCGCGACCTCTAACACCTAGAAGGACAAGAGCAGCAGGCACATGGGAACAACACCACCTGCACGTTCCCCTCCAAATCTCTCACCATCCCCACTTGGAAATATATCGCCGTTCCTTCATCGTCGCTGAGTCAAAATCCTAGAACTCCCTACCTAACAGCACTGTGGGAGAACATTCACCTCACGGACTGCAGCGGTCCAAGAAGGCGGCTCACCACCACCTTCTCAAGGACAATTAGGGATGTGCGATAAATGCTGGCCTTGCCAGCGACGCCCACATCCCATGAACAATTTTTTTAAAAATTCAGTCGTGAATGGCGGTGGACAATTGAACACTAACAGGAGGAGGAGGCACCGTGAACATCCCCATCCTCAATGATGACAGAGTCCAGCACAAGTGCAAAAGACAAGGCTGAAGCATTTGCAACTATCTTCAGCCGGATGTGTCTAGTGGGTGATACATCTCAGCCTCCTCCCGATATCCCCACCATCACAGAAGCCAGTCTTCAGCCAATTCGATTCACTCCACGTGATATCAAGAAACGGCTGAGTGCATTGGATACAGCAAAAGCAATGGGCTCCGACAACATCCCGGCTGTAGTGCTGAAGACTTGTGCTCCAGAACTAGCCACGCCTCTAGCCAAGCTGTTCCAGTACAGCTGCAACACTGGCATCTACCCGACTGTGGAAAATTGCCCAGATATGTCCTGTCCACAAAAAACAGGACAAATCCAATCCGGCCAGTCACTGCCCCATCAGTCCACACTCAATCATCAGCAAAGTGATGGAAAGTGTCGTCGACAGTGCTATCAAGCGGCACTTACTCACCAATAACCCGCTTGCCGATGCTCAGTTTGGGTTCCGCCAGGACCGCTCTGCTCCAGACCTCATTACAGCCTTGGTGCAAACATGGACAATAGAGCTGAATTCCAGAGGTGAGGTGAGAGTGACTGCCCTTGACATCAAGGCAGCATTTGACCGAGTGTGGCACCAAGGAGCCCTATTAAAATTGAAGTCAATGGGAATTGGGGAAAACTCTCCAATGGCTAGAATTATACCTAGCACAAAGGAAGATGGTAGTGGTTGTTGGAGGCCAATCAACTCAGCCCCAGGACATTGCTGCAGGACAGTGTCCTAAGCCTCACCATCTTCAGCTGCTTCATCAATGACCATCCCTCCATCATAAGGTCAGAAATGGGGATGTTCGCTGATGATTGCACAGTGATCAGTTCCATTCGCAACCCCTCAGATAATGAAGCAGTCTGTGTCCGCACGCAGCAAGACCTGGACAACATCCAAGCTAAGTGGCAAATAACATTTGTGCCAGACAAGTGCCAGGTGTTGACCATCTCCAACAAGAGAATCTAACCACCTCCCCTTGATAGTCAATGGCATTACCATCGCCAAATCCCCCACCATCAACATTCTGGGGGACACCGTTGACCAGAAACTTAACTGAACCAGCCACATAAATATAGTGGCTACAAGAGCAATCAGGGGCTGGGTATTCTGCGGCGAGTGACTCACCTCCTGATTCCCCAAAGCCTTTCCACCATCTACAAGGCACAAGTCAGGAGTGTGATGGAATACTCTCCACTTGCCTGGATGAGTGTAGCTCCAACAACACTCAAGAAGCTCGACGCCATCCAGGACAAAGCAGCCCGCTTGATTGGCATCCCATCTACCACCCTAAAAATTCACTCCCTTTACCACCGGCGCACCTTGGCTGCAGTGTGTACCATTCACAGGATGCACTGCAGCAACTCATCAAGGCTTCTTCGACAGCACCTCCCACACTCACGACCTCTACCACCTGGAAGGACAAGGGCAGCAGGCACATGGAGGGGAACGTGCAAGTGGTGTTGTTTCCAAGTCTCACACCATCCCGACTTGGAAATATATCGCCGTTCCTTCATTGTCACTGGGTCAAAATCCTAGTACTCCCTACCTAACAGCACTGAAAGAACCTTCACCACATGGACTGCAGTGGTTCAAGAAGGCGGCCCACTGCCACCTTCTCTAGGGCAATTTGGGATGGGCAATAAATGCTGGCCTTGCCTGTGACGCCCACATCCCATGAATGACACCCCACCCCCATCTTTATTCCTCACCCGCACATTTGCGTGCACACATGCCTTTTCCTGTGATTTCCCTTGCTAAGAGTCGATCTATTCTAAATTATAATGTCGTCAATACACCTTGTTCAAAAAACAAAGTATTGAAAGTCAGTAATTTAATTCTCATACTGAATAATGAAATCTGCAACTGAAATTCCTTTTTAATGACAAAAGTTCAATGAATTGTATCATTTATTGGGTTGCAAAAAATCTGTGCTGGGACAATATTTATAATCCGCTACTATTTAAGATTATAGAACTGCATAGCTAGACCATACAGACATTGTAAAAGGACCAGATGTAAATATGTGGTGCTGCTGCCAACTTGGTGGTTAAGAAGTTGCTCTGTAATGCTAGCACTTTTGCATGCTCAGGAACAGGAAAATTAATTTTGTGTTTGGACTATCCACTGAAGTTTCAAGTTTAGTGAGACTTAGAAATTTCAAGTAAGTAAAAGGCTTTTTTGTTCAAACAATTACTATCCTATGTATTGTTCTGAAGCGATGAGTGACTAATCAGCAAACTGATTTTTATCTTTGAGCACATCGGCAAGTAAATTATCCATTTTTAAAATGGTTTTACAGGTCTACCATCCAGCCCTTTGTGCACTTTGCAATTGTCCATTTAAAGGATGTGCAAGTAAATTAATGGTATAAATTTAAATGGTAAAAAGAAAACTTGCATTTATATAGCACCATTCACAACCTCAGGACATCCCTAAGCACTTAACAGCCAATGAGGTACTCTTGAAATTTAATCACTGTTGCAATGCAGTGAAACCAGGCAGCCAATTTTTGCGCATAGCAAGATCCCACAAACAGCAGTAAGACGACTGGCCAGATAATTTTTTTAATGTTGGCGGAGGGATAAATGTTGGCCAGATTATCGGGCGAGCTCCCCTGTTCAAATAGTGCCGTGGAATCTTTTACGTCTGGAATGGGGCTTGATACCATGACCTCCTGATTCTTGAGACAAGAATGCCACCACTGAGTCCAGGCTGACACCTTGGTATCAAATTGTGAGTGGCTCACTTCCTGACTACAAAGCCTTTCCACCACCGACAAGGCACCTGTCAGGACTATGATGATGTGGAGATGCCGGTGATGGACTGGGGTTGACAATTGTAAACAATTTTACAACACCAAGTTATAGTCCAGCAATTTTATTTTAAATTCACAAGCTTTCGGAGGCTTCCTCCTTCCTCAGGTAAATGTACCTGAGGAAGGAGGAAGCCTCCGAAAGCTTGTGAATTTAAAATAAAATTGCTGGACTATAACTTGGTGTTGTAAAATTGTTTACAAAGGACTATGATGGAATACTCTCCAGTTTCCTGGATGGGTGCAGATGCAGCAACACTGAAGAAGTTCAAAGCCATCCAGGACAAAGCCGTCCGCTTGATTGGCACCTCATCCACGAGCCTAAACATCCACCGCCTCCATCACCGGCAGTGTGCATTATCTACAGGATGTACTGCAACAGCTCGCCAAGAATACTTCAGCAGCACCTTCCAAACCTGCTACCTTTACCACCTAGAAGGACAAGGGCAGCAGATGCATGGGAACACCATCACCTCCAAGTTCCCTTCCAAGTCACACACCACCCTGACTTGAACATATATCACCGCTCCTTCATCTTCGCTGGATCAAAATCCTAGAATTCCCTACTTAATGACATTGTGGGAGTAGCTGTGGGAGCACATTCACCACATGGAATGCAGTGGTTCAAGAAGACCACCTACCACCACCATCTCAAGGACATCTAGGGATGGACAATAAATGCTTGCCTGTGATGCCCATATGCAGAGAATGAATATAAAATTAAATTGACCTGAGTGCATTAATGCTCTATCAACTTCTGGGGGCAAATGCTCTTGATTTTTGTAAAATAAAAAATGTGCTAATAAATTGCAGAACAGAAATGTGTGTAAAAAGATAAACTAAAAGAATTGACTGCATTGATTTTTGCAGAGTGTTGCCACAATCGGGAGCACACTTACCAGTGTTCAACATGATGTTGATACTATACAGACTGCCTTCGAGGATCAAAAGAAAATAGTGGAGACACTTCAACAAAATGAGGTGAGGACTGTTGCAATTAAAAGGAATGAGGGCCAGATTGTTTTATACTGGGAGAATGTATTCTTTCGTAATAATGGCTCTTCAGTTTTCTGGCAAAATGCATGCTTACCTAATTTTTCATGTACTAACAATTTTTCATATACTAACAATTTTACATCCATAATCTGGTTGAGACTTGAGTATTAATAAGGGTTGTTAGAACTATTGTAACATAGTTCTATAGCACCATTGGAATGAGGTTTATAATTAGTATTTCTGTTAAAATAATATTTGAAAGCATTTAAAAAAATAAGTATTGAGGTTTAACAAAGTATCATTTTTCTCCCAGTAAATAACTTCACTTGTTAATTGAATATAATTTCTACTGATGTTGCATGCTAACGCAAATAGGATACTCAACAAGACTAACTACAGAAATATTGTCTCATTTATTCCTGTGAATAACAAGCTTGTTAGCTATAATGTTTTGTTAATTCAGAAAGATTAACTTGACAAAAGTTCATAAAAAGATTACAGCACGGAAGGAGGCCATTCGGCCCATCGAGTCCCTGCCGACTCTATGCAACAGCAATCCAGCTAGTCCCACTCTCCTGCCCTATCCCCGTAGTCCTGCAAAGGCCATGATTGAATCTGCCTCCACCACTCAATCTGGCAGTGCATTCCAGATCCAAATCACTGGCTGTCTCTTTTTTAAAAAAAAGATTTTTTTTCCTCATGTCACCTTTTGGTTCTTTTGCCAATCATCTTAAATCTATGTCCCCTGGTTCTGTCAATGTGAACAGTTTCTCTCTATCTACTGTCTGGACCCTTCATGATTTTAAATACCTCTATGAAATCTCCTTTCAACCTTCTCTGTTCCAAAGAGAACAACCAGATCGACTCATCCAGTCTATCCATGTAACTGAAATCCCTCATCCTTTGACTCATTCTAGTAAATCTCTTCTGCACCTTCTCTAAGGCCTTCACATCTTTCCTAAAGTGCGGTGCCCAGAATTGGACACAGTACTCCAGCTGTGGCCGAACCAGTGTTCTAGAAAGGTTCATCATGACTTCCTTGCTTTTGTACTCTATGCCTCTGATTATAATGCTCAGGCTCCCGTAAGCTTTTTTAACTGCTTTCTCAACCTGCCCTGCCACCTTCAACGATTTGTGTACGTATGCCCCCAGTTATCTCTGTTCCTGTACCCCTTTTAGAATTGTGCCCTTTAGTTTTGTATTGCCTCTCCTCATTCTTCCTACCGAAATGTATCACCTCGCATTTTTCTGCATTAAATTTCATCAGCATGTCCGCTGATGCTTCCAGCCTATTTATATCCTCTTGAGGTCCATCACTATCCTCCTCACTGTTCACTACCCTTCCAAGTTTTATGTCATCTGCAAATTTTGAAATTGTGCCTTGTACACCCAAGTCAAAGTTATTTAATATATATCAAGAAAAGCAGTGGTCCTAGTACCGACCCTGGGGAACACCACTGTACACCTCCCTCCAGTCCGAAAAATAACTGTTCACCACTACTCTTTCCTGTTACTTAGCCAATTCTGTACAACTCCCAATCCTATATCTGCACAAAACATTTCCAAAGGGTTGCTGGATTCTGGATTAGCCAATTCTGTAACTATGCTGCTACTGCCCCTTTTATTCCATGGGCTTCAATCTTGATGACAAGATTGTTTAGGGATCCCAGCTTTCATAATATCTCGGTAGGTAGGTGTAGCACATAGTGTAGTCTTAGGCCATACAGGAAAGGAAATTACCAGGTTCAATCTCTGACCAGTATGAATTAGTCAGAGCTAGTCAATCTAAGCCAAGCCAGGGAGAAGTGTGTTACAGTTTGTCCTAATATTCCTAGGTTGGGGAAAGAGAAAACAAGCCAGGGTTCCTAATCCTCATCCAGCAACCCTTTGGAAATGTTTTGTCCAGATATAGGATTGGGGGTTTGGGGGTTGTGATATTAAAGACACATAACGTGTCAATATGCATTTTAGGCTCATAATAGTGATTGACCCCTTGGATGAATTACTGTAGAATTGCTGCCACCTGTGGACCCGGCCCCAAACCTGATTTTCTACCTTGAGAGGAGGGATGAGAAGAAAATAATGGGAAAAATTGGAGAAGGAGGAAAAAAATCACTGAAATACTTGTGTTTTTATAATGAAATGCATTATTTTAGAATTCAGACTAGCAAAAAAAAGATTTTTTTTCTTGTATCATACGTATGTGTCTAAGAGACTAAGGAAAATAATACCAAAGTTTTGAGCTCAAATTTTCCATTTGGTGTATGTATTTAGTAAAAATCTAAATTCCTTTTTTAAATGGGATAGACCCTTATTTATATCTGGAAAACAAGCAAGCCCTCTTGATAGGACTGAACAAAATGAAAGGGGGGGGGGGGGGGGGGGGAGAATGAGAACAGGTGCTAGTCCCGTTGGCCCATTGCATTCTTCTATCGATCTTTTCATTGCCACTGTGATATCAGCTGCCTGAGTTTTTCTACTCCCCTCAGTCTAATCTATCTCCTTCTGAACTTATAGCTTTCATAGAAACGTAGAAAATAGAAGCAAGAGTAGGCCATTTGGGCCTGCTCTACTATTCAAAATGATCATGGCTGATTGTCTAACTCAGTACCCTGTTCCAGCTTTTTCCCCATATCCCTTGATCCCTTTAGCATTAAGAAATATACCTATCTCCTCCTTGAATGCATCTAATGACTTGGCCTCCACTGCCTTCTATGGTAGAGAATTCCACAGGTTCACCACCTTCTGAGTGAAGAAATTTCTCCTCATCTCGCTTCTAAATGGCATACCCCGTATCCTGAGACTGTGACCCCTGGTTCTGGATTCCCTAGCCATCGGGAACATCCTCCCTGCATCTAGTCTGTCTAGTCCTGTTAGAATTTTATGTTTCGATGAGATCACCTCTCATTCTTCTAAACTCTAGTGGATATAGGCCTAGTCGACCCAATCTCTCCTCATAAGTCAGTCCTGCCATCCCAGGAATCAGTCTGGTAAACCTTTGTTGCACTCCCTCCATGGCAAGGACATCCTTCCTCAGATAAAGAGACCAAAACTGCACACAGTACTCCAGATGTGGTCTCACCAAGGCCCTGTACAACTAAAGTAAGACATCCCTGTTCCTGTACTCAAATCCTCTTGCAATGAAGGCCAACACAGCATTCGCCTTCCTAACTGCTTGCTGCACCTGAATGCTCGCTTTCAGCGACTGGTGTACAAGGACACCCAGATCTCGTTGCACCTCCCCTTTTCCCAATCTATCACCATTCAGATAATAATCTGCCTTTCTGTTTTTACAACCAAAGTGGATAACCTCAGATTTATCCACTTTATACTGCATCTGCCATGTTCTTGCCCACTCACCCAACTTGTCTAAATCACATTGAAACCTCCTTGCATCCTCCTCACAGCTCACATTCCACCCCAGCTTTGTGTCATCTGCAAACTTGGAAATGTTACATTCTGCTCCCTCATCCAAATCATTGATATATATTGTGAATAGCTGGGGCCCAAGCACTGATCCCTGTGGGACCCCACTGGTCACTGCCTGCCACCTGGAAAAAGACCCATTTATTCCTACTCTCTGTTTCCTGTCTGTCAATCAATTCTCAATCCATGCAAGTATATTTCCCACCCCCCAATACCATGTGCTTTAATTTTGCACACTAACCTCTGGGACCTTATCAAAAGCCTTCTGAAAATCCAAATACACCACATCTACTGGTGCTTTCCTATCTATTCTACTAGTTACATCCTCAAAAAAAAACTCCAGTAGATTTGTTAAGCATGATTTCCCTTTCATAAACCCATGCTGACTTTGTCCAGTCCCGCTAATGCCTTCCAAGTGTTCTGTTATCACATCTTTTATAATAGACTCTAGCATTTTCCCCACTACTGATGTTAGGCTAACTGGTCTGTAATTCCCTGTTTTTTCTCCCTTTTTTAAATAGTGGGATTACATTTGCCACCCTCCAATCTGTAGGAACTGTTCCATAGTCTATAGAATTTTGGAAGATGATTACCAATGCATCCACTATTTCCAGGGCCACTTCCTTTAGTACTCTGGGATGTAAATTATCAGGCCCTGGGGATTTGTCAACCTTTAGCCCCATTAATTTCTCTGGCACTTTTTTTTACTAATACTGATTTCCTTCAGTTCCTCCCTCTCACTAGACCCTTGGTTCCTTAACATTTCTGGGAGGTTATTTGTGTCCTCCTTTGCGAAGACAGAACCAAAGTATGTGTTTAATTGTTCTGCCATTTCTTTGTTCCCCATTATAATTTCTCCTATTTCTGACTGTAAAGGACCTACATTTGTCTTCACTAATCTTTTTCTCTTGACATATTTATAGAAGCTTTTACAGTCAAGTTTTTATGTTCCCTGCTAGTTTACTCTCATACTCTCTTTTTCTCCTCTTAATCAATCTCTTTGTTCTCTTTTGAATTCTAAACTGCTCCCAATCCTCAGGCTTGCCACTTTTTCAGGAAATTTTATATGTCTTCTCTTTGGATCTAATACTATCCCTAATTTCTTTTGTAAATCACGGTTGAGCCACCTTTCCTGTTTTATTTTTGCGCCAGACAGGAATGAATAATTGTTATAATTCCTGCACACGTTCTTTAAATATTAGCCATTGCCTTTCCACCGTCGTCCCTTTTAGTAAAGTTCCCCAATCTATCATAGCCAACTTGCACCTCATACTTTTGTAATTTCCTTTATTTAGATTCAGGACCCTAGTTTTGGATTCATCTACTTCACTCTCCATCTTAAATGAGGAATTCCATCATGTTATGGTCACTCTTCCCTAAGGGACCCCGCACAACAAGATTGTTAATTAATCCTTTCTCATTGCACAATATCCAGTCTAGGATCGGCTGTTCTCTGGTTGGTTCCTCAACGTATTGGTTTAGAAATCCATCATGTACACACTCTAGGAATTCCTCCCCCACAGTATTATTGCTAATTTGGTTTGACCAATCTATATGTAAATTAAAGTCACCCATGATTTAAAGTTGTACCCTTCTCGCATGCGTTTCCATTCTCTCAATCTCAACATCATCAAACCTGATGACAAAGTTGAAGCTGTTCTGTGGTGGAAGGACCTCTACCTTGCTGAAACTGAGTGCCAACTATTTGACCTGTTTTCCTGATTTCCACTGAACCATTACCAAACCATAATTTCCCTATCAACAATCTAATCTCTGGAGATCTCCTCCCTCTTCCCCATTCCTCTCTTTTTCCCCCTCACCACTCCTCCTCCTCCTCCACCCCCCCTGCCTCCACTGACTGCCTCCACTTTTGCAGTTCTCCACCTCCTGAACAGTCCATTTTTACTTTTTTCCCATTCCCAAGATTCACAAATGGGACTTTTCAGCTTGCTCCTCTCCCTTCAAACTAGCCTGCTCTTACTGGATTCTTCATTTCCCCCACTTGTTCAGTCTCTGCCCATCTATATCCATGACTCTTGTGCCCACTGTCACTAACAATTTCAGGGTCTTTGGCTCTTATCTCTTCATCATGTCATATATTCCCTCTACACCTCTCCAGCCGTAGTTTTTTCTGGCTAAAGAAATTTGAGGTGTAGGAAAATGCAAGTAAAAGAGTCAGGTGAAGTGAGAAAAGATTGAAGTATGAAATGATCTGAAAAGTTAAAGATGGAAGCAGCAAAAAAAAAACATACTAACACAAAGGAGAAACCTGATTAAGGGAAAGAAAACATGAGCAGGGACTTCAGTCAGATAGGAGGCTAACTAGAGCCTGAGTAATTTGGTTTGCCTACAATTTTAGGAGCCAGATATATAGCCACTGAATGTAATTTTGATTTAGAAATGTGTATAAGCCAAGCATTGAAATTTGTTAAATAGTGTAAATTTTCAAAGAAGTAGTGATAGTTTCTTAAATGAAACAACTTTAAAAAAATGTTATGACATAGTTTTGTATATAAATGATTTTCTGCAGCTGGGTAGGTAGGAAGAAATGTATTTGGAATAAAACCCTTGCAGATTCCAGAAGTTACAATAAAGGCTATTCTTACAATGTGTGTATGCTGAGTGGCACACATGGCAATTTTCTGCTATACAGTGCTTGCTTCTGTTTCAATCTTCAACTTTTTTCAATTTTGCAAGTACAGTAATTTGTGTGTTGGGCTAATGACAGGAATCTATTGTACAGATTAGGGTAAAATTGTTTATCTAAATGATAAGTGATGATTTCAACACTTACCAATTATTTACAGAGTAGAAAGGCCGATGAACAACTTGAAAAAGATGATGTCTTCAAGTCAATGTTGCAAATAGAAGTATAGTACCAGAAGTTCCAGCATTGAATGCACTTTTTGCCGTTCATTACCAATGTGAAAATGAGTTATTTAAGTCTAATGTTGGCTAATCTCTTGAGCCTTTCACCTCAAATTATGCACTTGTGTGTGGCAGAGTACTCTGCATTTGTGCTTAGGTTAGGCTGAATTTGCTCTAATTTTTTTAAATTTAGAATTAGAGCTTCAGGTCCACTGTCATTTATTCACATGAAACAAATCTTGGCCTGTAGGTGGCACTTTTATAATGTTTTGAAGTTCTTTTTTTATTTTAAAAAAATTGTGAAATAATAAATGGACAATGTGGACCAAAAATTGGGCATATTGAATACTGCATTACTGAGGCTTAACGAGGGGTTTCATGCTTTGAAGAGGCCTCCCTTAATAGCAAACCTGGATAGACTGATCAATAGAAACTGGACAGTATAATAAAATAAATCATAGTATTTTGGAATGATTGTTTTAAGTTTCTCACTTTCCTTACATTGCTTACAAATTATTTACAGAGTAGAAAGACTGAGGAACAGCCTGAAAAAGATTCATCGTTAAGCCAGTCATCTGTATTTTCACCTCTGGCAAATATGAGTGCAGTACCAGAAGTTCTCTCCCATTCTCTTGAAGCAAATAAGTTCTCAAGGCAAACCTCTCAAAGTGTCAGTTTCAAACAGGTGTGGCCAAGTGACAAAATGTAGACTTTAGCATGATTGAAACATGGTAAAGCAATAGTTTTCATCAGTATATAGTTCAACAACTAAGTCTTTGATCACGTTTCTTATTTTTTTCGGTTTCAGGACATCTCTGACCTGCATGATGGCGTAGATGAGGTGAATGCCACCCTCATATTTTACCATACACACAATGACCAAAGGCTGCATCACATAGATTTAGCAGTTAGTAATCTCAGCCAGAGAGTTACCTTACTGGAGGGCAATTTACTAATTGCCGGTAATGCTTCTAAAATCGAGAGTGTAAATGGCACCGTGGTAAGTGTAACCATTTTGAATTCAGAATAATGACTGTTACGATCATTCACATTGTGGCCTATTAGAACTGTGTGCCTTTTGAATGCAAGAATGTATATATTACAAAAAATTACAAATAAGTAAAGATGGAGGAAAATAATTTGAATCATAAAACTTTCTTTATTCTGTATTACATTGTTGTATATAATGACTGGATCACGGTCAGTGATTAACAAATCAAGCTCCATGAACAAAGACTGCGGGGTTTGTTTGTCAAATGAAATATCCACAAGATTGGATTACTGCCCTCAGTACTAGGGCACCCACATTATATGAAACTGTTCTCATTTTTTGTTCCGGCTGCTTATTGGGGAATTGGTGATGGGAGACCTCTCCAGAATTGGCAGGGCTGTGATGGGGAGCTTTTCAATGATATGTTGGAGGACTTGCCAAATCCATTTATTTTCATAATGTGTGTTTGTATTTTGTTGAGCCATTACACTCTTACCTGATTTATAGAAATCATTGTAGTTTGGTTTTTGAAAATAGCATATAAATGTAAAATTGCAGTAATGCAAAATAACCCCAGCTGTTTTTCTGCAGTGTCACAGAATTCCTTCCAGGTAGAAAATGACTTTAAACAATGTCTGCAGACCAAATATGGGGCATAAATAACCCACAAACAACTAGAGAACTTGGATACTAATGGTTCTTGGAGCAATTTGACATGAATTTCATGTGGTTGAGCAAAGAAATTGCATCTATCAGTAGTACTGTAATTATTTTGTACTAAATTTGTAAACGTCAGGATAAGAATTGGAATCCCTTCCACTCTTTGCAACAGATGGTAGCACCAAATTCATTCAGGTCATATTGCCCCGATTTAGATGCGAGTTAACGCCTACTGTACATGCTCCCAACGACACACCTTGATCATCAACCATTCAGTCACTTCATGGCAGCTTGTATAACAAGAGTGTAGTTTCCTTTTTGAAGTTGTGCAGTATTTTGAAATGCTGCAGTTAGGTATATCCAACTTGCAAAGATCTTTTGAAGGAGAATATGTGATTAGAAGTAGTGTGGACTAGAAAGCCACTGGCTCAAATGAAAAATTTAAATTGAGCCTGAGTGCTAACATGATAGCAGGTGTGCATCTTTAAGACCGGAGGCTATTCCACCAACTCAGGATTTGACCAGCACTTGAACCAGCAGTGTAGATTGATGCCTTTGGACAGATTGGAATTATTTTTGTTTTGTTTAATTTCATGAGTCAAAGAAAGGAAGAATCACTTCTTTCTCATTATTTTCTGATTTAATTCCTCACAGAACTGACTCACTTTTAAGGTAATTTTTTAGCCAGGCAGTTAACACAAAGTTCTATCTTAAATGCCCTATGTAAAAAAAAAAGTTGAATTCCTGTGGGTGCTGTTCATACACCAGAAATAATCAAGGGCTAGCAGTGTTTCCTCACCACGTTGGTGTATTTTTCTTAATACTTCAAAAAATAGAAACTTCAGAATTCTAGAATTGAATTGTCTAAATTTAAAGTGTTTTCCTTTTTAACATTTCTCAACCATGCCAGTTATTAGTACTAGTCAGAAATATTCAAATAGATGTAAAATGCTAATGGACAACAAGAACATGCATTTATATAGCACCTTTTTGGTATAGAAAAATGTTCCGAGGCGCTTCAGCGGCATGAAAAAAACTGATGCTGAACCAAAGGAGAGATTAGGAGGTGTGACCAAAAGCTTGGTCAAAGAGAAGAGGTTTAAAAAGGTGGAGAGGGAGTGGAAGAGATGTAGGGGTTTAGGGAGGGAATGCCAGAGAATGGGGCCTAGGTGGCTGAAAGCACAGCTGCCAATGATGGGGGTGAAGGGAGGGATGATGTGTAAGAGGCTGGAGTCGGATGAACAGAAAGATTGGTATGCGGGGAATTGTAGGGATGGGGAGGGGTAAGACCTTGGAGGGAATTTTTTTTTAGTGAGAATTTAAAATCTGATGCATTGGGGACCCAATGTAGGTCAGTGAGGACAGGAGCGAGACTTGGTGTGCGATAGGATACATGCAGCAGGGTTTTAGATGAGCTGATATTTATGGGTGGTGGAGGATAGATTGCTAGCCAAGGGTACACTGGAGTAATCTAGTCTGGAGATGATGACCTGAATGAATTTCAGTGGCAGATGGCAGTGTACTTACAAATTGGGAAGGCTGGTGACCATGCCTGGAAATTTTTTAAACATCCAATTTTTAAAAAAAAACTTGCCGTCTTCTGTTTTGCCCTTCCAGCGTTTTTTAAAACTCTGGGTAAGTTAACAATGGGAAGCAGATTGTTGCTAATGCAATTGAATTGATGTGATCAGTTACTCTAGCCACAAAGCAACTATACACACTAGATGATCTTTTACTGGGCATCCAATGACTTTATGCCACTGTTCATTTTCTTTTCTGTTGGCTCAAGCTCTAATGAACCTTTTTTGTAAATTGCAGGTGGTTCAGGTGAATAGCTCTCAGGAAATAGCCAGTTCAGATCGCTCAAATTCTGTCAATGCACAGAAATCTTCAGGACAAAATGTAAGTAATGTATTTAACATCCTTTTGTGTGTTTGTCACTACCAATTTAATTTGCTCTCTAGTCTTATCACAGAATACAGGCTGATCTCCCATTGTATTCCTCAGAGTCTGGGGCACAGTTATGATGTTTAGATGCTAACTGGCCTTGGATTAATTAGGGGTTGTTTGTGCGTAGCGAGGGAAGTTTGCAGATTGACAGGTGCTTGTCAATTTCCGGCTCCGGATCAATCTGCTTACTTCCCTAACAAAAGAAATTAACTTCTTTTCAGTATTAAGTGTCTTAATATTCTGAAGCTTTGTGATGTCTAAGGTATTATGGATACATGTTAGATGCAAGGCTTTTCTTTCCTGTAGGTAAGTGGGCGATTTTCTGTGGCAATACTTATAGTAAGTTGAATGATGCACTGTTTTATAAGAACAGGAGTATTATACCATGTAAATACAATCCATTATTCTGCTATGGTGTCCCTTTAAGGCTGCTAAGTCCAAATAGCCAATAAACAGGTTTGGGTTATTTTGATTACATTGCTCATTATTTTCAGGCTGTAGGTTAAGAGATAGATTTTCCTCTTTAGCACTTGGGTGAAACCATTGTATGGGTGGAGCACATAGAGCTTAATCGGGCAAGAGGAATGGCACACCCAAAGCACAGCCTGCCCAGTTTCCCATTCATTAATTTAGCACACATTGGGAAAAACAAATAGTAAATACTGTTTTAACCTGGGGAAAGTGATAGTTCTGAGAGGAATATCAATCCCATGCTTTCATGAAAAACTGTGGCTTCCAAATAAAACATTAATGAGGATGTTCCAAGATATGAGAATTCTATAGGTAAGTGTAATCATGTGAAATGTGTAATTACTTAAAAAAAAAAAGTTTTATTATACTAAAATTAATTTTTGGCCTTTGTCAGAAGGCTGAAAGGAGAGACTGCTGGATGAATTTTATTTTCCAAAAAAAAATTTTGAATGAATTGATTGGCTGTGCTTCTGTGCTCTCTTGGTAGACTTTGCAGACTAGGTGATTATTGATTTTGTTCTTGTTTAAATGCTTGATAGTTCCGAAGTGATTATTTTCATACTGATCTTGATTAGTGAGCTGCAAATTAATAAATTATGATTTATTAATGTTTTTATAAATATAACATTTGAATGAATGAAGCTCAAGTGTAACAATGTGACGGGATGTATGCACTCAACATACTGTTTATAATATATTACCAGTGCATTTCTTGTGGAATTGCTCAGTAAGCCCAACATCGTTTCATATATCTGTTTCTTATGCCATGTAGTTAGACCTGAGCTACTGACTTCAGTAACAGTCAAATCATTTTCTTATTAAATGTTATTGTGGGATCTTTCAGTGTTTTAGGGATCAAATTCTGTTCATTTTCCCATTAAACCGCAAATCGGTGGCCATGATTGCTAGGGTATGTATGTTCCTTCACCTGTGTACTCAAATTTGAAACTTTAACAATTTTTAAAGTGTTAATCACTCATTCCTATATTCTCTCTCTCACTCACACACACACACACACACACACACACACACACACACACACATAACTCATTGACTTACTGACCATGACTAGTGACCGCTTCATATATTGTACCTTTATCCAAAATGGATTTGTTAAAGGAAGATCGTATCTGACTAACTTGATCAATTTTTTGAGGAGGTGATGATGAGGGTAACACGTTTGATGTAGTGTACGTGGATTTTAGCAAGACTTTTGACAAGATTCCACATGGCAGACTGGTCAAAAAAGTAAAAGCCCACGAGATCCAAGGGAAAGTGGCTAGCTGGATCCAAAATTGGCTCAGTGGCAGGAAGCAAAGGGTAGTGGTTGATGGATGTTTTTGCGACTGGAACACTGCTTCCAGTGAGGTTCTGCAAGGCTCTGTACTAGGTCCCTTGCTTTTTGTGGTATATATTAATGATTTGGACTTGAATGTGGGGGGCTTGATCAAGAAGTTTGCAGACGATACAAAAATTAGCCGTGTGGTTGATAGTGAGGAGGAAAGCTGTAGACTGCAGGAAGGTATCAATGGACTGGTCAGAAAAGTGGCAAATGGAATTCAATCCAGAGAAGTGCGAGTTAATGCATTTGGGGAGGGCAAACAAGGCAAGGGAGTACACAACAAATGGGAGGATACTGAGATGTGGAGGAACAAAGGAACCTTGGAGTGTATGTCCACAGATCCATGAAGGTAGCAGGACAGGTAGATAAGGTGGGTAAAAAGGCAATTAGGATGCTTTCCTTTATTAGCCGAGGCACAGAATATAAAAGCAGAGGGGTTATGCTAGAACTATATAAAACTTGGTTAGGCTACAGCTTGAATACTGTGTACAGTTCTGGTCACATTACAGGAAAGATATGATTGCACTAGAGAGGGTACACAGGAGATTTACGAGGATGTTGCCAGGGCTGGAGAATTTTAGTTATGAGAAAAGATTGGATAGGCTCTGGTTGTTTTCTATGGAGCTAAGGAGATTTAATTGAGGTGTATAAAATTATGGGGGGCCTGGATAGAGTGGATAGGAAGGACCTATTTCCCTTGGCAGAGGGGCCAGTGACCAGGGTGCATAGGTTCAAAGTGTTTGGTAGAAGGATTAGAGGGGAACTGAGGAGAAATTTTTTCACCCAGAGGGTTGTGGGGGTCTGGAACTCATTGCCTGAAAGGGTGGTAAAGGCAGAAACCCTCAACTCATTTAAAAAGTACTTGGATGTGCACCTGAAGTGCCATAACCTACAGGGCTACGGACCAAGTGCTGGAAAGTGGGATTAAACTAGATAGCTCTTTTTCGGCCGACACAGACACGATGGGCCGATTGGCTCCTTCTGTGCCGTAACTTTCTATGATTCCATGAACCCTTGGGGACTTTTTTCATAAATTGTTGCATCCTGAATTTGTGGCAATTAGCAACTTAAGCTTGTTTGGAAATAGTTAACAGGCAAATAATCAGAAATCTAGATTACATCACCAATGAGTCATAATAAGAATAAAACCGAACGGACCACCCGGCATCGGACCACTAGGCACCGGACACGACAACGGCAAAACACCAAGCCCAGTCGACCCTGCAAGGTCCTCCTTACTAACATCTGGGGACTTGTGCCAAAATTGGGAGAGCTGTCCCACAGACGAGTCAAGCAACAGCCTGACATAGCCATACTCACAGTATCATATCTTTCAGCCAACGTCCCAGACTCTTCCATCACCATCCCTGGGTATGTCCTGTCCCACCGGCAGGACAGACCCACCAGAGGTGGCGGTACAGTGATATACAGTCAGGAGGGAGTGGCCCTGGGAGTCCTCAACATTGACTCTGGACCCCATGAAATCTCATGGCATCAGGTCAAACATGGGCAAGGAAACCTCCTGCTGATTACCACCTACTGTCCTCCCTCAGCTGATGAATCAGTCCTCCTCCATGTTGAACACCACTTGGAGGAAGCACTGAGGGTAGCAAGGGCGCAAAATGTACTCTGGGTGGGGGACTTCAATGTCCATCACCAAGAGTGGCTCGGTAGCACCACTACTGACCGAGCTGGCCGAGTCCTGAAGGACATAGCTGCTAGACTGGGCCTGCGGCAGGTGGTGAGCGAACCAACACGAGGGAAAAACTTACTTGACCTCGTCCTCGCCAATCTACCTGTCGCAGTTGCATCTGTCCATGACAGTATTGGTAGGAGTGACCACCGCACAGTCCTCGTGGAGATGAAATCCCGTCTTCGCACTGAGGACACCATCCAACGTGTTGTGTGGCACTACCACCGTGCTAAATGGGATAGATTCAGAACAGATTTAGCAGCTCAAAACTGAGCATCCATGAGGCGCTGTGGGCCATCAGCAGCAGCAGAATTGTATTCCAGCACAATCTGTAACCTCATGGCCTGGCATATTCCTCACTCTACCATTACCAACAAGCCAGGGGATCAACCCTGGTTCAATGAGGAGTGTGAAAGAGCATGCCAGGAGCAGCACCAGGCGTACCTAAAAATGAGGTGCCAACCTGGTGAAGCTACAACTCAGGACTACACGCATGCTAAACAGCAGAAGCAACATGCTATAGACAGAGCTAAGCGATTCCACAACCAACGGATCAGATCAAAGCTCTGCAGTCCTGCCACATCCAGTCGTGAATGGTGGTGGACAATTAAACAACTAACGGGAGGAGGAGGCTCTGCAAACATCCCCATTCTCAATGATGGCGGAGTCCAGCACGTGAGTGCAAAAGACAAGGCTGAAGCGTTTGCAACCATCTTCAGCCAGAAGTGCCGAGTGGATAATCCATCTCAGCCTCCTCCCGATATCCCCACCATCACGGAAGCCAGTCTTCGGCCAATTCGATTCACTCCACGTGATATCAAGAAACGGCTGAGTGCACTGGATACAGCAAAGGCCATGGGCCCCGACAACATCCCAGCTGTAGTGCTGAAGACTTGTGCTCCAGAACTAGCTGCGCCTCGAGCCAAGCTGTTCCAGTACAGCTACAACACTGGCATCTACCCGACAATGTGGAAAATTGCCCAGGTATGTCCTGTCCACAAAAAGCAGGACAAATCCAATCCGGCCAATTACCGCCCCATCAGTCTACTCTCAATCATCAGCAAAGTGATGGAAGGTGTCGTCGATAGTGCTATCAAGCGGCACTTACTCACCAATAACCTGCTCACCGATACTCAGTTTGGGTTCCGCCAGGACCACTCGGCTCCAGACCTCATTACAGCCTTGGTCCAAACATGGACAAAAGAGCTGAATTCCAGAGGTGAGGTGAGAGTGACTGCCCTTGACATCAAGTCAGCATTTGACCGAGTGTGGCACCAAGGAGCCCTAGTAAAATTGAAGTCCATGGGAATCAGGGGGAAAACTCTCCAATGGCTGGAGTCATACCTAGCACAAAGGAAGATGGTAGTGGTTGTTGGAGGCCAATCATCTCAGCCCCAGGGCATTGCTGCAGGAGTTCCTCAGGGCAGTGTCCTAGGCCCAACCATCTTCAGCTGCTTCATCAATGACCTTCCCTCCATCATAAGGTCAGAAATGGGGATGTTCGCTGATGACTGCACAGTGTTCAGTTCCATTCGCAACCCCTCAGATAATGAAGCAGTCCGAGCCTGCATGCAGCAAGACCTGGACAACATCCAGGCTTGGGCTGATAAGTGGCAAGTAACATTCGCGCCAGATAAGTGCCAGGCAATGAGCATCTCGAACAAGAGAGAGTCGAACCACCTCCCCTTGACATTCAACGGCATTACCATCGCCGAATCCCCCACCATCAACATCCTGGAGGTCACCATTGACCAGAAACTTAACTGGACCAGCCATATAAATACTGTGGCTACGAGAGCAGGTCAGAGGCTGGGTGTTCTGCGGCGAGTGACTCACCTCCTGACTCCCCAAAGCCTTTCCACCATCTACAAGGCACAAGTCAGGAGTGTGATGGAATACTCTCCACTTGCCTGGATGAGTGCAGCTCCAACAACACTCAAGAAGCGCGACACCATCCAAGATAAAGCAGCCCGCTTGATTGGCACCCCATCCACCACCCTAAACATTCACTCCCTTCACCACCGGCGCACTGTGGCTGCAGTGTGCACCATCCACAGGATGCACTGCAGCAACTCGCCAAGGCTTCTTCGACAGCACCTCCCAAACCCGCGACCTCTACCACCTAGAAGGACAAGGGCAGCAGGCGCATGGGAACAACACCACCTGCACGTTCCCCTCCAAGTCACACACCATCCCGACTTGGAAATATATCGCCATTCCTTCATTGTCGCTGGGTCAAAATCCTGGAACTCCCTTCCTAACAGCACTGTGGGAGAACCGTCACCACACGGACTGCAGCGGTTCAAGAAGGCGGCTCACCACCACCTTCTCGAGGGCAATTAGGGATGGGCAATAAATGCCGGCCTTGCCAGCGACGCCCACATCCCGTGAACGAATAAAAAAAAATCTATTTTTGCAGGTGATAAAATTATAAACCAAAAGAATAGCATTTGAAACCTGGAATATCTAGCATGGTATTTCAGTTTAAAAATGCATTGCATATCTGAAATAATTTTTTGAAGAACCTAAATACAAATTCACCATGGACAGTATCAGAATATTTAAGAATCCATACCTACCTAAAATAAATTGCTTTCTTATCTCCTGAGGTACACTTTGAAAATAAAATTACTCGTTACCATTTATTATTTGTAGATATATGAATGACTTTTGTAGACCAAATAAACCGTAGGCTTGAGAAGGCCTAAATCAAATATGCTTACAAAACCAATGATTTCATCTCACAATTATAAGAGGACAAGCTATTATTTCTTGCCCACCTCTTAAAATTGTCACTGTTTGAAGCCATTTTAGCTACAAAATAAACCAAATACCAATGATGCATTTTAGCCAGAACAGGTAACTTGACATTTATAAAGCTATTTAAGGTGTCTCTTTCAGCATCAATTTATTACAAAAGTATAATGAGCCAATAGTACAAATAGACACTTAATGGACTTTGGAAATGTCAAACTATTCTGCCAGTGGATATGCTAATTAGAATACTTGTACCTCATAAGGGGGAAGTACTGCCAATAGTTGTTTCCCACAAAGGCTTCTCAACTGCATCCAGTTGACATTTATTGCTTGCCCAGCAGCAAGAGGCTGTTAGCTTTCAGATAGCTGTGCTGAAGGTCAAATACAAAATGAAACTAGAATTATTGCACCACCTGTGCCTCAAATATATCTGAATTTGAGAATTCAAAGACTTGCCTTAGAAGAAAAATAACTGAGCCTAAATGCTGACCCAAAAAAAAATTGTAGTTATTTCATTGCAGTCAGTATTTAAAAGCTGCTGAGCTCTTCAAACATTTTTTAGTATCTAATTTAAATTTCCAAAGCTAATGTATTAATTGGCTTCTGTTTAGTGCATTGTTTTATTTTTGTGTCTACAATTGAATTACTGAACTGCATATTCGTTCATTGTGTACTAAGCTTTAGGCTGCACCACCAGAACCTCATTCTGTTATTGGGCTACCAAGCATAAATTTGATCTGCTCAGATCTTCAGAAAAACCATAATGCGCACTGATAGTGTGTAAGCTATGTTTATGGAGAATTGTGTTGGTGAGGGAGATTTTGGGGTAAATGTTATGAATTAGAACTCCCAGCATAGAAATTTGTGTGATGGGTTGTGCATATTGGGAACTTGGACACTAAAGTCGGTGTGCCCCATGATATTCTTTAATGACCTCTGTGACTGATTTTCCAATGTGCACTCCTGTTGTGCAAAGTGTTGCACCAGGAGCATAAAATCTGACCCTTTTGATTTTGATTGAAATCAGTTCAGATCACACAATCACTTGTGCAAGATAGGTGGAAGCAATGTTAATTTGTGCAAATCTGTAGACTTTAGAAAGGCCTTTTCTGCCAAATCGCCTGTTTCTTTCCATGGGTAGTAAAATTGCACCATGTAGTTCTACAAGAAATGTCAAGATCCAAAAAAAAAGCTTTACTGGTTTGCGAATCTAATAAGCTGGAGAATGGTTCTAGCAGCCCACAGTCTTTGTGACTAGCCAAGTAAGTATCCTGGTGGCCCACAAATCTTACTCTTTCTGCATCAAACGGGGGCATGTTTGAAAACCAAAGTGTAACACTGAAGTCCCCCATTACTGCATGCAACTTTATTGTATTGAACTCAAAATAATGAAATTGTTAGCTGTGCCAAACAATGCATCGGTCACCTGCTTGGTGTGCACTGCAGGTTGACTTATTGCTGATGCCCCCTTAACGAGCCTGAGGTGCAAAAGTTCAGAGTTGGAGTGATTTTTTTTTGACTACCGCTGGCAGTTCCATGCAAACCCTGGCGTTTGGCTGCAGGTCTGCTTGCAGCATTGCACAGAATTCTGTTTTTGCCTTCCTGGTGAAGCTTAGCGTGTGAATCCACTGTTCCTTTGACGATCTAGGTAAGTTCTCTTTCGTCTATATATGTGGTTGGGAGGGTAACAGCAATTAACTCCAGTAGTGTAGTCTCTCATGTCTGGCACCCTTCCATTCTTCCTCATCTACTGTAAAATGAAGAGGAATTCTCATAGAAATGCTCTTTGTCCCAATTAGTAGACTGGGAGCAAAATATTAGCCTTGCCACAAACTCTTCAACCACAGAGATGGTCCCAGGGAAAAGATAATTTTAAAAAAAAACTCAGTTAAAAAATAAAAGTTGAAAAGCTAACTGTACAATTGCAAGCTGCCTTTTAAGTAGGTTCTATTCATAGGAACATGGGAATTGTTAGACAAAAAAAGACTAAGGTCCTTCTAGTTGATCTTGTGCCATCCTGGTAGTCACGTGACACAACAATAATTGAGTTGTTGACTAATCATAGCTATCAATTCATCTACAACAGACCCTGCCAGTGGTGGAGAGCTTTGAGAACCATAGGTCCAAAGTCACTCGTTCCCCTCAAGCATGCTACACTTACCATATGTCCTGTCTCAAATTACTCATACTGTATTCCAAAATATTTTCTGAAAGAAATCCTACGTAATTTGCTTTTGATGATTCAACACTTTCTGCTTCCACCGTCTCGCCAGGGCACCTGTTCCATAGATTTACCACTTGCTCGCTGTGAATTTACACATCTTGTAGTAGTGAGTGGGTAAGTGGTTGTTGGAGGCCAATCATCTCAGCCCCAGGACATTGCTGCAGGAGTTCCTCAGGGCAATGTCCTAGGCCCAACCATCTTCAACTGCTTCATTAACTACCTTCCCTCCATCAGAAGGTCAGAAATGGGGATGTTCGCTGATGATTGCACAGCGTTCAGTTCCATTTGCAACCCCTCAAATAATGAAGCAGTCCGAGCCCACATGCAGCAAGACCTGGACAACATCCAGGCTTGGGCTGATAAGTGGCAAGTAACATTCGTGCCAGATAAGTGCCAGGCAATGACCATCTCCAACAAGAGAGTCTAACCACCTCCCCATGACATTCAACGGCATTACCATCGCCGAATCCCCTACCATCAACCATCCTGGGGGTCACCATTGACCAGAAACTTAACTGGACCAGCCATATAAATACTTTGGCTACAAGAGCAAGTCAGAGGCTGGGTATTCTGCGGCGAGTGACTCACCTCCTGACTCCCCAAAGCCTTTCCACCATCTACAAGGCACAAGTCAGGAGTGTGATGGAATACTCTCCACTTGTTGGAGCTGCACTCATCCAGGCAACACAAGAAACTCGACACCATCCAAGACAAAGCAGCCTTCTTGATTGGCACCCCATTCACCACCCTAAACATTCACTCCCTTCACCACCAGCGCACAGTGGCTGCAGTGTGTACCATCCACAGGATGCACTGCAGCAACTCGCCAAGGCTTCTTCGACAGCACCTCCCAAACCCGCGACCTCTACCACCTAGAAGGGCAAGAGCAGCAGGCACATGGGAACACCACCACCTGCACTTTCTCCTCCAAGTCACACACCATCCCAACTTGGAAATATATCGCCGTTCCTTCATCGTCGCTTGGTCAAAATCCTGGAACTCCCTTCCTAACAGCACTGTGGGAGAACAGTCACCATGCGGACTGCAGTGGTTCAAGAATGCGGCTCACCACCTTCTCAAGGGCAATTAGGGATGGGCAATAAATGCCGGCCTCGCCAGCGACGCCCACATCCCATGAACGAATAAAAAAAAAAAGTATAGAAGTAGGAAGATAAGGCAGGTTAATGTGTGGCTAGAGACGTGGTGCAAGAGGGAGGGCATCAGATTCTTGGGGCAAGAGGGACCTGTTCACGATGGACGGGTTGCACCTCAACAGAGCTGGGACCAATGTCCTCATGGGGGGGTTACTAGTGCAGTGGGGGAGGGTTTAAACGAATTTTGCAGTGGGGTGTGCACCAGGATGTAGCATTAGAAAGGATAAACAAGGTGCACAAAAAATTGGGAGTGACAGATAGCATAAGGGTAAGAAATAGTACGGTATTACGTGACATCAGTCTGAGAGAATACAAGACGGTCTAAGATAGATTTGGAGTGCATGTATGTAAACACACACAGCGTGGTAAATAAAGTTGATGAACTGCAGGCGCAAATAGCCACATGGTGTTCTGCCGATAACTGAGACCTGGCTCAAGAAAAGGCAGAATTGGGTACTAAGTATTCCTGGATACAAGGTGTTCCGGAAAGATAGGGAAGGAAAAAGAGGAGGGGGATGTGGCAGTATTGATTAACGAGAATGTTGCAGTGCTGGAGAGAGATGTCCTTGGGTCAAGGACAGAATCTTTGATTAGAGTTACGAAACAATACAGATGCCATTACACTACTGGGTGAATTCTATAGACCACCGACTAGTGGGAAGGATACAGAGGAGCAAATTTGCAGAGAAATTATAGTGAGGTGCATGAACTATAAGAGTAGTGATAATGGGGGACTTCAACCTATCCTAATATAGACTCGGATAGTAATTATGTAAAGGGGAAAAGAGGGGGAGGAATTTCTGAAGTGTGTTCAGGAGAACCTTCTTGATCAGTATGTTTCCAGCTCAATGAGGAAGGAGGCATTGCTGGATCCACTTCTGGGGAATTAAGTGGAGCAAGTTAGTGGGTGAACATTTAGGGAACAGTAATCATAGTATCATAAGGTTTAGATTAGTTATGGAAAAGGACAAGGAGCAATCTAGAGTAAAAATACTTAATTGGAGGAGGGCCAATTTCAATGGAATGAGAACGGATCTGGCCTGGGTAAATTGGAATCAAAAATTGGCAGGCAAAACTAATCGAACAATGGATAGCCTTTAAAGAGGAGATAGTTTGGGTACAGTCTAGGTACATTCCTACGAGGGGGAGAAGTAGGGCAACAAAAGCCAGACTTCTTCTGGATGATGGAAGAAATAGAGGGGTAAGATGAAGCAGAAAAAGTGTGACAGATGTCAGGTTGATAATACAAATGAGAATCGGGCCCAATACAGAGTGCAGAGAATTGAAAAAGGTAACGAGGGGCAAGGAGAGAGTATGAGAATAGACTGGTGGCTAACAAAAGGGAATCCAAAAGTCTTCTATAGGCATATAAATAGTAAACTGGAGATCTATGCATGGAGGCAGAGGGCATGGCTGAGGTACTAAATGAATACTTTGCATCTGTCTTTACCAAGGAAGAAGATGCTACCAAAGTCACAGTAAAAGAGGAGGCAGTTGTGATACTGGATGGGCTAAAAATTTATAGAGGAGGTACTAGAAAGGCTGGCTGTACTTCAAGTAAATAAGTCACCCGGTCTGGATGGGACGCATCCTAGGTTGCTGCGGGAAGTAAGGGTGGAAATTGCAGAGGTGCTGGCCATAATCTTCCATTCCTTACATATGGGTTTGGTGCCAGAGGACTGGAGCACTACAATTGATATACCCTTGTTCAAAAGAGTGTAAGGACAAACCCAGCAACTACAGGCCAGTGAGTTTAACCTCGGTGGTGGCGAGTGTCCACCGCACAGTCCTTGTGGAGACGAAGTCCCGTCTTCACATTGAGGACACCGTCCAACGTGTTGTGTGGCACTACCACCGTACTAAAGGATAGATTCAGAACATTTCTAGCAGCTGAAAACTGGGCATCAATGAGGCATTGTGGTCCATCAGCAGCAGCAGAATTGTATTCCAGCACAATCTGTAACCTCATGGCCCGGCATATCCCTCACTCTACCATTACCAACAAGCCAGGGGATCAACTGTGGCTCAATGAGGAGTGTAGAAGAGTATGCCAGGAGCAGCACCAGGCGTACCTAAAAATGAGATGCCAACCTGGTGAAGCTACAACACAGGACTGCATGCATGCTTTACAGCGGAAGCAACATGCTATAGATAGAGCTAAGCGATTCCATAACCAACGGATCAGATCAAAGCTCTGCAGTTCTGCCATATCCAGTCGTGAATGGTGGTGGACAATTAAACAACCAACAGAGGAGAAGGCTTTGTAAACATCCCCATCCTCGATGGCAGAGTCCAGCATGTGAGTGCAAAAAGCAAGGCTGAAGCGTTTTCAACCATCTTCAGCCAGAAGTGCCGAGTAGATAATCCATCTCTGCCTCCTCCTGATATCCCCACCATGACAGAAGACAGTCTTCAGCCAATTTGATTCACTCCACATGATATCAAGAAATGGCTGAGTGCACTGGATACAGACAAGGCTATGGGTCCCGACAACATCCTGGCTGTAGTGCTGAAGACTTGTGCTCCAGAACTAGCTGTGCCTCTAGCCGAACTGTTCCAGTACAACTACAACACTGGCATCTACCTGACAATGTGGAAAATTACCCAGGTATGTCCTGTCCACAAAAAGCAGGACAAATCCAATCCGGCCAATTACTGCCCTATCAGTCCACACTCAATCATCAGCAAAGTGATGGAAGGTGTCGTTGACGGTGCTATCAAGCGACACTTACTCACCAATAACCTGCTCACCGATGCTCAGTTTGGGTTCTGCCAGGACCACTCAGCTCCAGACCTTAACGATTTGGAGGAGGGGACCGAGTGCAACATATCAAAATTTGCAGATGATACAAAGATGGGAGGGAAAGTAGAGAGTGAGGAGGACATAAAAAACCTGCAAGGGGATATAGACAGGCTGGATGAGTGGGCGGAGATTTGGCAGATGCAATATAATATTGGAAAATGTGAGGTTATGCACTTTGGCAGGAAAAATCAGAGAGCAAGTTATTTTCTTAATGGCGAGAGACTGGAAAGTACTGCAGTACAAAGGGATCTGGGGGTCCTAGTGCAAGAAAATCAAAAAGTTGGTATGCAGGTGCAGCAGGTGATCAAGAAAGCCAACGGAATGTTGGCTTTTATTGCTAGGGGGATAGAATATAAAAACAAGGAGGTATTGCTGCAGTTATATAAGGTATTGGTGAGACCGCACCTGGAATACTGCATACAGTTTTGGTCTCCATACTTAAGAAAAGACATACTTGCTCTCGAGGCAGTACAAAGAAGGTTCACTTGGTTAATCCCGGGGATGAGGGGGCGGACATATGAGGAGAGGTTGAGTAGATTGGGACTCTACTCATTGGAGTTCAGAAGAATGAGAGGCGATCTTATTGAAACATATAAGATTGTGAAGGGTCTTGATCGGGTGGATGCAGTAAGGATGTTCCCAAAGATGGGTGAAACTAGAACTAGGGGGCATAATCTTAGAATAAGGGGCTGCTCTTTCAAAACTGAGATGAGGAGAAACTTCTTCACTCAGAGGGTGGTAGGTCTGTGGAATTTGCTGCCCCAGGAAGCTGTGGAAGCTACATCATTAGATAAATTTAAAACAGAAATAGACAGTTTCCTAGAAGTAAAGGGAATTAGGGGTTATGGGGAGCGGGCAGGAAATTGGACATGAAGCTGAGTTCGGATCGGTCAATGCCCTGTGGGTGGCGGAGAGGGCCCAGGGGCTATGTGGCCGGGTCCTGCTCCGACTTCTTGTGTTCTTTAGATTTGTGGTTGGGATCAGATCAGCCATGATCTTATTGAATGGCGGAGCAGGCTCGAGGGGCCGATTGGCCTACTCCTGCTCCAATTTCTTATGTTCTTATGTTCTTATGTTCTCATTACAGCCTTGGTCCAAACATGGACAAAAGATCTGAATTCTAGGTGAGGTGAGATTGACTTCCCTTGACATCAAGGCAGCATTTGACCGAGCATGGCACCAAGGAGCCCTAGTAAAATTGAAGTCAATGGGAATCTGGTAAAACTCTCCAGTGGCTGGAGTCATACCTAGCACAAAGGAAGATCTAGTGGTTGTTGGAGGCCAATCATCTCAGCGCCAGGACATCTTTTTATTCGTTCATGGGATGTTGGTGTCGTTGACCTTATGATAGAGGGAAGGTTATTGATGAAGCAGTTCAAGATGGTTGGGTCTATGACACTGCCCTGAGGAATTCCTGCTGCAATGAAGCTCAACACTATCCAAGACAAAGCAGCCCGCTTGATGGGCACCCCATCCATCACCCAAAACATTCACTCCCTTCAGAACCGGTGCACTGAGACTGCAGTGTGTGCCATCCACAGGATGTGCACTGCAGCAACTCGCCAAGACTTCTTCGAGAGCACCTCCCAAACCCACAACCTCTACCACCTAGAAGGACAAGGGCAGCAGGTACATGGGAGCAACACCACCTGCACATTCCCCTCCAAGTCACACACCATCCCAACTTGGAACTATATCACCGTTCCTTCATCGTCGCTGAGTCAAAATCCTGGAACTCCCTACCTAACAGCACTGTGGGAGAACCTTCACCGCGTGGACTGCAACAGTTCAAGAAGGCGGATCGCCACCACCTTAAGAGCTATTAGGGATGGGCGATAAATGCTGGCCTTGCCAGCGACGCCCACATCCCATGAACGAATTTTAAAAAATAACGATAATCTGGGACGAAATTAATAGTCACTTGGACAAGTGTGGATTAATAAAGGAAAGCCAGCATGGATTTGTTAAAGGCCAATTGCTGTTTGACTAACTTGATTGAGTTTTTTGATGAGGTAACAGAGAGGGTTGATGAGGGTAATGTGGTTGATGTGTATATGGACTTTCAAAAGGCATTTGATAAACTGCCATATAATAGGCTGGTTAGCAATATTGAAGCCCATGGAATAAAAGGGGCAGTGGCAGCACTGATACGAAATTGGCAAAGTGACAGGAAACAGAGTAGTGGTGAACGGTTGTCGGACTGGAGGAAGTTATACAGAGGTGTACCCTAGAGGTCGGTACTAGGACCATTGTTTTTTTGATATATATTAATGACTTTGACTTGGGTGTACAGGGCACAATTTCAAAATTTGCAGATGAGACAAAACTTGGAAGTGTAGTAAACAGTGAGGAGGATAGTAATAGACTTCAAGAGGGCATAGGCTGGTGGAATGGGCGGACACATGGCAGATGAAATTTAACAGATGTGCAAAGTGATACATTTTGGCAGGAGAACTGAGGAGAGGCAATATAAACTAAATGGTACAATTCTAAAGGGGGTACTGGAGCAGAGAACCTTGGGGTATATGTGCACAAATCTTTGAAAGTGGCAAGACAGGTTGAGAGCGATTTTTAAAAAAAACATACTGGATCCTGGGCTTTATAAATGGAGGTATGGAGTACAAAAGCAAGGAAGTTATGTTGAACCATTACAAAACTGGTTTGGCCACAGCTAGAATATTGTTTCTGATTCTGGGCACCGCACTTTAAGGCCTTCACATCCTTCCTAGAGAGGGTGCAGAAAAGATTTACTAGAATAGTTCCAGGGATGAGGACTTCAGTTACATAGACTGGAGAAGCTGGGGTTGTTCTCAGAGCAGAGAAGGTTAAGAGGAGATTTAAAACATTAAAACTGTAATGGGAGTTGTCTATAGACCTCCTGAAAGCAGCAACAAAATAGTAGAATGTATTAATTCAGAGCCTAGAAAGGCTTGTAGCAAAAGCAGAGTTATTTTAAGGGGAAATTTTAATTTTCATATAGATTGGGAAGAGCAGAATAGCTCAAGTCAGAAAGATAGTGAATTTCTTGTGTATTCAAGATAGTTTTCTGGAGCAATATGCTCTAGAACCAACAAGAGGGCAGGCCATACTAGTTTTAGTCATGAGTAATGAGCCAGACTTAGTTAAACAGTAAGGGAACATTTATCTAACAGTGATCATAGTATGATTTGAATTCAGTGTTAGGTTTGAAAAGGAGAAAAGTAACAGTTACTAAGATTCTAGATTTTGGTGAGGTTAACTTGAACAGGATAAGACAGAGGATGACTACAGCAAACTGGTTTTACCCGCTAACAGTTTTGACTACAGATGAACAGTGGGAGGTGTTCAAAAAATAATTTAGCTTAATACAGGACCAGTAGGGGTAAGAGTTCTACTTAACAAAAATAAAACAGCCAAGGTCGACAAAAGAGGTGAGAGATAACATAAAACTAAAGGAAAGAGCATATGCAAGTGCAAAGAATAGTGTAGATCCAGAAGACTGGGAGAGGGATAAAGAACAGCAAAGGAAGACAAAAAAGATAGTAAGAGCTGCCAAAAGGGACTATGAAAAGAAACTTGCGAGGGATATCAAGATTAACAGTTTTTAACCCTTTCTCTTCTAGTATAATTGTAGTCAGTGTTATTGTGGGCCCTTTAAAAACAGATGTGGGTAATAGTGCAAATGAAAATAAGGAAAAGGCAGACTTGTTGAACAGTTACTTTGTGTCAGTTTTCAAAGTCGAGGAAGAGGATAATATACTTGACATTCTAAAGAATCTAATAACGAATCAAGGACTGGAACCCACTAAAGTTAATGTAAGCAAGCAAACAGTACTAGAAAAAAGAATGGCACTAAAGATTGACAAATCCCTAGGGACCTAATGGTTTAAAAGAAGGTGAGGAAACTTCAGATGCTTTAGCTATAATCTTCCAAAAATCTCTTGATTGAGGAATTGTCCCTTTTAGATTGGAAAATTGCAAATGTAAATCCTTAATTTAAGAAAGGTGAGAGAGAAACCAAGAAATTATATACCTGTTAGTCTAACATCTGATGTGGGGATGTTATTAGAATCTATAATTAAGGAAAGTGTGACTGAGCACTTAGAGAAATTTGAGCTGATTAGAGAGAGCCATCATGGATTTGTAAAGGGTAGGTCATGTCTAATGAATTTCATTGAATATTTTGAGGAAGTAACCAAAGTAGTAGACAGGGGAATGTCTATGGATGTAGTTTATATGGACTTCCAAATGGCATTTGATAAGGTTCCACATAAGAGTCTATTAGCTAGAATTACTTGGGAAACACAATAGAGAGCCCTATACCCAAGTATGCAGATAACACAAAGACTGGTGGCATTAAGTAGTGTAGATGGGACCATAAAATTACAAAGAGACATTGATAGATTAATGTGGAGATGCTGGTGATGGACTGGGGTGTACAAATGTAAGGAATCTTACAACACCAAGTTATAGTCCAACAGTTTTATTTGAAAATCACAAGCTTTCGGAGGCTTTCTCCTTCGTCAGGTGAGTGTCGAGATTCATTGAAAATTACCGCATATATAGTCATAGAACAATGCCTGGTGATTACAGATAATCTTTCCAACTGCCTGTTATCAAGGCCATCAAATTAATTGAATAGTGTTCAGACAGAGAAACCTTAGATACCCCAGACAACAGAATATACAAACGGCCAGAACCAGAGAGAGAGAGATCCGAAAGAAAGAGAGAGAATGACCAGTTATATTAAAAACAGATAACTTTTTGTTCCCCCCTAGTGGGGTTACGTGTAGCGTGACATGAACCCAAGATCCCGGTTGAGGCCGTCCTCATGGGTGTGGAACTTGGCTATCAATTTCTGCTCGACGATTTGTACATTCAATCGTCTGGGGTATCTAAGGTTTCTCTGTCTGAACACTATTCAATTAATTTGATGGCCTTGATAACGGGCAGTTGGAAAGATTATCTGTAATCACCAGGCATTGTCCTATGACTATATATGCGGTAATTTTCAATGAATTTCGACACTCACCTGACGAAGGAGAAAGCCTCCGAAAGCTTGTGATTTTCAAATAAAACTGTTGGACTATAACCTGGTGTTGTAAGATTCCTTACATTGATAGATTAAGAGAGGGCAAAACTGTGGCAGATGGATTTCAACGCAGGTAAGTGTGAGGTCATCCATTTTAGATTAAAAAAGGATAGACGCAAGTATTTTTTAAATGGTGAAAAGCTAGGAACAATGCAGATCCAAAGAGATTTAGGGTCCATGCACACAGATCGTTAAAATGTAGTGGCCAGGCACAAAAATAATCAAAAAGGCTAATGGAATGTTAGCTTTTATATCTAGAGGGCTAGAACACTCTCAGAGCGACTGCAGGGCATTCTGGAAGGGGAGGATGAACAGCCAGTAGTCGTGGTCCATATCTGTACCAACGACTTAGGTTTTAAAAAAAGGGATGAGGTCCTGCAAGGTGAATTTAAGGAGTTAGATGAATTAAAAAGCAGGACCTCAAAGGTTTGGATCTCAGGATTACGACCAGTGCCAAGTGCTAGTGAGTATAGGAACAGGAGAATAGAACAGATGAATGCGTGGCTGTAGGGATGCTGTAGGAGGTAGGGATTTAGAGTCCTGGGACATTGGGACCGATTCTGGGGAAGGTGGGACAAGTACAAGCGGGACGGATTACACCTGAGCAGGACCAGGACGAGTGTCCACGCGGGGGTGTTTGCTAGTGCTGTTGGGGAAGGTTTAAACTAGAATGGCAGGGGGTGGGAACCTGAGCAGGGAGACAGGAGGGGGAAACAAGGATTAAAACAAAAGACAAAGGGAAGAAGCAATAATGGAAGGCAGAGAAAACAAGGGTGAGAAACAAATAGGGCCATAGTGCAAAATAAAACTAAGATGACTAGCAATCTTAAAAAGACAAGTCTAAATGCATTGTGTCTTAATGCGCGGAGCATTTGCAATAAGCTAGACGAATTAACAGTACAAATAGATATTCACAGTTATGATATAGTTGCGATTACAGAGACATGGCTGCAGGGTGACCAAGGATGGGAACTGAACATCCAGGAGTATTCAATATTTAGGAAGGACAGGCAAAAGGGGAAAGAAGGTGGGGTAGCGTTGTTAGTAAAGGAGGCAATCAATGCAATAGTGAGGAAGGATATTGGCTCGGAAAATCACGATGTGGAATCTGTATGGGTGGAGCTAAGAAACACCAAGGGGCAGAAAACATTGGTGGGGGTTGTCCATAGGCCCCCAAACTGTAGTGGAGATGTCGGGGAGGGCATTAAACAGGAAATTAGAGACACATGCAAGAAGGGTGACTTTAATCTGCATATAGATTGGTCAAATCAAATTAACAATAATACTGTGGGGGAGGAATTCCTGGAGTGTGTACATGATGGATTTCTGGACCAATACGTTTAGGAACCAACCAGAGAACAGCCGATCCGAGACTGGATATTGTGCAATGAGAAAGGATTAATTAACAATCTTGTTGTGTGGGGTCCCTTAGGGAAGAGTGACCATAACATGATGGAATTCCTCATTTAAGATGGAGAGTGAAGTAGTTGAATCCAAAACTAGGGTCCTGAATCTAAATGAAGGAAATTACAAAAGTATGAGGTGCAAGTTGGCTATGATAGATTGAGGAACTTTACTGAAAGGGATGACGGTGGATAGGCAATGGCTAATATTTAAAGAACATGTGCAGGAATTACAACAATTATTCATTCCTGTCTGGTGCAAAAATAAAACAGGAAAGGTGGCTCAACCGTGACTTACAAAAGAAATTAGGGATAGTATTAGATCCAAAGAGGAGATGCATAAAATTGCCAGAAAAAGTGGCAAGCCTGAGGATTGGGAGCGGTTCAGAATTCAGCAAAGGAGAACAAAGATTGATTAAGAGGGGAAAAATAGAGTATGAGAGTAAACTAGCAGGGAACATAAAAACTTGACTGTAAAAGCTTCTATAAATATGTCAAGAGAAAAAGATTAGTGAAAACAAATGTAGGTCCCTTACATTCAGAAATGGGGGAAATTATAATGGGGAACAAAGAAATGGCAGATCAGTTAAACACATACATTTGGTTCTGCCTTCACAAAGGAGGACACAAATAACCTCCCAGAAATGTTAGGGAACCAAGGGTCTAATGAGAGGGAGGAACTGAAAGAAACCAGTATTAGTAAAAAAAAATAGTGCTAGAGAAATTAATGGGGCTAAAGGCTGACAAATCCCCAGGGCCTGATAATCTACATCCCAGAGTACTAAAGGAAGTGGCCTTGGAAATAGTGGTTGCATTGGTGATCATCTTCAAAAAATTCTATAGACTCTGGAACTGTTCCTACAGATTGGAGGGTGGTAAATGTAACCCCACTATTTAAAAAAGGAGGGAGAGAAAAAACAGGGAATTACAGACCAGTTAGCCTAACATCAGTAGTGGGGGAAAATGCTAGTCTATTATAAAAGATGTGAGAACAGAACACTTGGAAGGTATTAACGGGATTGGACAAAGTCAGCATGGGTTTATGAAAGGGAAATCATGCTTAACAAATCTACTGGAGTTTTTTGAGGGTGTAACTAGTAGAATAGATAGGGGCGAACCAGTGGATGTGGTGTATTTGGATTTTCAGAAGGCTTTTGATAAGGTCCCACACGAGGTTAGTGTGCAAAATTAAAGCACATGGGATTGGGGGGAATATACTGGCATGGATTGAGAATTGGTTGACAGACAGGAAACAGAGTAGGAATAAATGGGTCTTTTTCCAGGTGGCAGGCAGTGACTAGTGGGGTACCGCAGGGATCAGTGCTTGGGCCCCAGCTATTCACAATATATATCAATGATTTGGATGAGGGAACTAAATGTAACATTTCCAAGTTTGCAGACGACACAAAGCTGGGGTGGAATGTGAGCTGTGAGGAGGATGCAGAGAGGCTCCAATGTGATTTAGATAAGTTGGGTGAGTGGGCAAGAACATGGCAGATGCAGTATAACGTGGATAAATGTGAGGTTATCCACTTTGGTTGTAAAAACAGAAAGGCAGATTATTATCTGGTGATAGGGAAAAGGGGAGGTGCAATGAGACCTGGGTGTCCTTGTACACTAGTCGCTGAAAGCGAGCATTCAGGTGCAGCAAGCAGTTAGGAAGGCAAATGGTATGTTGGCCTTCATTGCAAGAGGATTTGAGTACAGGAGCAGAGATGTCTTACTGCAGTTACACAGGGCCTTGGTGAGACCACATCTGGAGTATTGTGTGCAGTTTTGGTCTCCTTATCTGAGGAAGGATGTCCTTGCCATGGAGGGAGTGCAACAAAGGTTTACCAGACTGATTCCTGGGATGGCAGGACTGACTTATGAGGAGAGATTGGGTCGACTAGGCCTATATCCACTAGAGTTTAGAAGAATGAGAGGTGATCTCATCGAAACATATACAATTCTAACAGGACTAGACGCAGGGAGGATGTTCCCGATGGCTGGGGAGTCCAGAACCAGGGGTCACGGTCTCAGGATACGGGATATGCCATTTAGAAGCGAGATGAGGAGAAATTTCTTCACTCAGAAGGTGGTGAACCTGTGGAATTCTCTACCATAGAAGGCAGTGGAGGCCAAGTCATTAGATGTATTCAAGAAGGAGATAGATATATTTCTTAATGCTAAAGGGATCAAGGGATATGGGGGAAAAAGTGGGAACAGGGTACTGAGTTAGATGATCAGCCAAGATCATTTTGAATAGCGGAGCAGGGCCGAATGGTCTACTCTTGCTCCTATTTTCTATGTTTCTATAAAGGGGAGGAAGTTTTGCTACAGCTATACAAATCTCTGGTTAGACTACATCTGGAGTACCGTGTACAGTTCTGGGCACCTTACCTTAGAAAGGATATCTTGGCCTTGGAAGGAGTGCAGTGCAGATTCACCAGAATGTTACCAGGGCATCAAGGGTTAAATTATGAGGAGAGATCACATAAACTAGGCTTGTATTCCCTGGAATATAGAAGGTTAAGGAGTGATTTGATTGAGGTTTTTAGGAATTTGAAAGGAATCAATATGTTAGATAGAGAAACTTTTTCTGCTGGCTGGGGTGTCTATGACAAGAGGACATAACCTTAAAATCAGAGCCAGGTCATTCTGGAGAGAAGTTAGGAAACACTTCTTCACACAAAGGGTGGTAGAAGTGTGGAACACTCCTACAAAAAGCAGTAGATTCTAGCTCAAGTAATTTCAAATCTGAGGTTGATAGATTTTTGCTAGCCATGAGTATTGAGGGATATGGAACCAAGGCAGGTAAATGAGGTTGGGATATAGATCAGCCATGATCTCATTGAATGGCACGAGGGTCTGAATGGCCTACTCCTGTTCCTATGTTCCTAACAACTGGTTCTGAACTAGAATATTGGGGAACTTTGCCCAGAGTACACTACCCATTCAGACTTCGCTTCATGCCTATAGATCGGTGTGGTGCTGATTTTCCACAGTGCACAATAACATAGCAAGAGCATATACTATGATAAAGACTGTTTGCACCGTGGAAGCATTTGTTTTGCATAAGTTCAAGAGGACCCCGCCAGTTGCCATGTTCTCGTGTGCAAAAAGAAACTTTCCGAAGGTGATAGTGTAGGTCCTGATGCTCTTTCAGCTTAAGTCCTGATGCTTTCCCGCAGAGACACTTGTGTGATCCAGATGTGCGTTTTTGAGAGAGATTTTAGGTATTGTGCAAGTGATTCTTCTGAAGTTAACAGTAAATGTTAAATTGCTATAGAAGAGATGAATTAGAAAAGACCATTAATGATAGCTCTCAAGCAGATTTATAGTGAGATTAGAATTTCTGTTTCTCTCTGCAGTGTGCATTTTATTCTGAGGATATAGAAAATTAGCAAAAGGTTTGTTTAGCTTCCCTAGAATTGCAGCTTGTCACTTCTAACCATTTTTTGCATGTGTTCATACCTCAGATACTGATAACTGAAAATATAGCCCAGAATTTATCCAATGTTGAGTCTGACAATGAGCGATTAACTCTTGATTTATTGGTTCCTTCAATTCTGTTTGGCGTGTTTGGTGCCAATTCTAATACTAATGTGCCATAAGGCTCAATTGACATGAAGAAAAATATAGTAAATGTTGGTTTGATACTAATGGATTTCCTGAGTTTGGATATCCTATTGTGGCCCAGGTGAGGACTGATACAAACTGGACTCTTTTGTGTACAGCATATTTCCCATGCTGACGAGACTCCGAACCATTGGGTGTACTGCTTTGAAGTGAGCGCTATTACCACTACGCTTCTTGAGTTCCTTGTGTAGCTTCCTAGGATGATAATGCTTCATGTCTGTTAATTGCTGATTTTCAAAAAATATTGTTGCCAATATTGTGCTTGTTTCTCTCAGCAGAATGACAAGAGTCAAATGTCAGACCTTAGGGAGAGGTTGAAGGTTATGGTGAACGCCCTCACTAACAAACCAGATAATCTGGGCAATACGAATGCAGTCAACAATCAAGGTAAGGAAATAATTTGAAGATGGAAAAAGTGTAAAGGGAATGTGTTTTGCTCAATGTATACAAGAAAATGATGCTCATCAAATATTTATATATTTTTCCTAAACAAAAAAGAGGCAATTTTAGCACTGACCTGGTTTCTCCACAGATAAGGTCTCCTCTGCTGAGCCATTCTAGTGAAGTTTAGTATAAGGAGTGTCATGGAACTGCTCCATTACAAGCACCAGGAAGTGTGATTTCAAACAGGTTTGAAGGCTAGCCTGGAGCTGCCTGACTTTGGGAAACCATACTAAAGGCTATGAATGTAAGCACTGTGCTTGAAACTCTGGTTAGTGCTAAAATTGGCATTATTTTAAAAGCTGAAGAAATATTTGGTAACATTAAAGGGGAAGCACTTTGAATAAAAAGTACTTTTCCCTCTAATAGTTCAAAATGCAGTTTTGCGTACAAGGACTATTGCCATAAAATTTATAAAATTGCAGCTTAATATGTATCAAGTTAAATAAATCAATGATTTTTTTTTAAAAGCCCACTGTTAATCTTGTGATTTGCAGTTTTTAAAATTCAGACTTTGTGCAAATTGTTTAGTAGGCAGGGTTCACTGACTGAATGAATAACTGAGGTTATATAGACAGTTCGTTATTTTGTGATAATTAAGCTTAACTAGCTTGTTGGGTATAATTTGAGAGTTAAGATCCGTGTCGAAGATTGATATAAATTGGTGAGAGTAATTTATGATGAGGCTTGAACAGCTGACAAGTTAACCACACTAATCTTTTGGATTAATAAATGCCTCTGTGCTTGTAGTTAGCAATGTTTCCAGAACTTATACCACCTCATGGTACAGTTGAGCTGGCTGCTTTGTCTCCTCTGGGATGATGGTGCTAGCCTTCTGAGACATCAGTGATTAATCACATTCTGTAGAGGTGATATGCGTTTCTCCTGGATGATCTGCTCGCTCCAAGGAAAATTCACCTCCCTTGCTGATAGCTGGATCTGGACTAGCTGGCTTAAATTTCACTTTCCTTGATTTTAGGGAGACGTGTTACATCTGAGTGACACACTTGCATCTGCCTCTATCTAGCTAGTATAGCCATAAAATATTAACTTCTGGAACCTCTCCCGTCCTGCCAGAGGATGAGGGCTGATTTTCCTGGACATGCACTTTCCTCTTGCAGAGATACCCTTTTACATACAGCAGACAAAGAGCTCCTATGCATGAAACTAATTAAAGATTCTACTACAACTCTTGCCAATATAAAACTTCTACCACTCCTACTGTGGGAGAGGCTGGATGGACCAGACGGTCTTTTCCTGTCCTTCATTGTTCATATGTTTGTACATTTTTAGTGTTAGAAAGCCATCTTGTATCCTTGATTTTTCAAAGAAACCCCTTCAATTTAGTCATTATCTGAGTGAAGCATGCATTCAAATAATTCACCCATTTAGGTATCAACCATCTCAGCCATGTTAGTACTTCTGATGGCCTTAGATTAACGAAGCATGAGAATCAAGACGTGAGGTGGCAGTTTCACTCCCCTAATTTCTCAATTTCTTTTTAACCAAGAGCCTTATACACATTCAGATAAGGAATACCATATTTATATCTCTTAAACAATCTCCGAGCCTGTGGCCTTGATGAATGGTGTCTTCCCCAGTTCTCTAAAGGAAAGCTTTATTTACATAAACCTTCATGGTTTTATTCAGCATTAGCCCTTTCGGTTTGCCAGTTTCCTTTTGAAGGCACATTTAAGGCAATTCTTAATGTATTTTCCTTACAATTGGGGGAGGTGGGGGTAAGGGAGCAGAGGGCAAGGGCCGGAGGAAGGGAGAAGAAAATAGGAGAGGAGAGAACAAAAGATTAGGGGAGGGAGATGGGGGGGGGGGGAAGAGAACAAGTTGGGATGGAGAGGTGTTTCCCTTGGGTTGGTATTAGTCATCAAAAAGAGCAATGGTCCTATTAATGACTTGGACTTGGGTATACAGGGTATAATTTCAAAGTTTGCAGATGACACGAAACTCAGAAATGTAGTGAACAATGTGGGGGATAGTAATAGACTTCAGGAGGAAATGGGCAGACCCGTGGCAGATGAAATTTAATGCAGAGAAGTATGAAGTGATACATTTTGGCAGAAGATTGAGGAGAGGCAATATAAACTAAATGATACAATTTTAAAGGGGATACAGGAGCAGAGACACCTGAGGTGTATGTACACAAATCTTTGAAGGTGGCAGGACAAGTTGAGCAGGTGTTTAAAAAGCATATGGGATCCTGGGCTTTATTAATAGAGGCACAGAGTACAAAAGCAAGGAAGTTATGCTAAACCTTTATAAATCACTGGTTAGGTGTCAACTGGAGTATTATGTTCAATTCTGAGCACCGCATTTTAAGAAGGATGTCAAGGCCTTAGAGAGAGTGCAGAAGAGATTTACTAAAATGGTACCAGGGATGAGGGACTTTAATTATGTGGAGAGGCTGGGGTTGCTTTCCTTAGAGCAGAGGTGAAGGGGAGATTTGATAGAGGTATTCAAAATCATGAAAGCTTTCGATAGAGTAAATAAGGAGAAACTGTTTCCAGTGGCAGAAGGATCGGTAACTGAAGGACACAGATTTAAGATGATTAGCAAAAGAACCAGAGGTGACATGAGGAAACTTTTTTTTAACGCAGTGTTATGATCTGGGATGCAGTGCCTGAAAGGGTGATTGAAGCAGATTCAATAATAACTTTCAAAAGGGAATTGGGTAAATACTTGAAGTTAAAAATTTTTTTACAGGGCTATGGGAAAAGAGTGGGGAAGTAGGACTAATTGGATAGCTTTCAAAGAGCAGGCACTGGCAAGATGGGCTGAATGGCTTCCTCCTTTGCTGTAACATATTATAGCATGAAGAGGATGGGGAGAAGAGTGAAGAAACAGGATGAGGGGAGAGTGGTGGTGGTGGAAGAGAAGGGAAAGAAATTTGAACTTGATTCCTGGAGAATATATGTTAAAAGTATTTAAATTTTTTCTCGTGGTTCAAAGTAAATGCAAGCACATTAATTGCTACAAATACAAAAAATACCAGCAGATGTCAGTGGTGATGTACTTCTAAAACTCAATTACTCTTGTATTCTGCCTTTTTAACATATATTACCTGTTACAAGCAGATATTGTGTAATAGAGGAAACACCAATAGTTAACTCTGTTGGAGTGACATTGTCTTTTTAGAGATGTGTGGGATTGAAATGTACAAAATAGAAAAAGTAATCACCTTTACAGAAACTGAGCTCGGTTTAATACAAATAGTTGAAAGCTATAACTTTATGGCAGCTTCCCTTCTCATCCGTAACCATTCCTTTAAAAACTGCCCTACAAAGTTGTAAAATTTACCTCCGTTTCATCTAATTAAATATTTTTTCTGCATATTACCGACAAAATACCATCATCTTGGCATTAAAAATTATCTTGCCATTTGTTGCATTAAAATTAAGTTTGTTCCATGCTTCTGTAGAATGCCTGCTTTGATCTATTTTATATAGACTAACTGATAGTAATGGAGGCTGTAATTTTACTCTTGGCTGGAATAGTATGGGAATTCATGCAGCCTTTATGGGGGATAGAATGCATGTGTGCACATTGTTACTGGATACTAGTGCACAATCTGAGGGGAAAGGTTACTTTCTTCCCTTATTGTGTGCTCTTTTTTTTGGGATGATGGTTGATTTGCTCTTTCTGCAGTATCTGTAGTTTACTGTGGATCAGATTGCCATTATATTTTCATGTCAGCCATTTAGTTTAAGCTGCATTGCCCCATAATTTGTAAGTTTCTGAATTGGACTAAATATTGGATTCTATCAGATGTATATGAATTGAAATGGTTTCAAACTGCTGTCATTTGATATAGTCTATACGACTGACAGGAAGTTAATTAATTTGATTAGGCTATAGTAGTTATTAGATGTTTTCATTAGATGTTTTCAATTTAAGTACAAGATTTTGTTAACTGAGGAATTAGGCAATATGAATTTGGAGACAATATATTTGGAGACACTATATTGGCTTATTATGAATTTGTTTAAAAAAAAATTGTTACTGACAGCATTACTAAATTCGCCATTTTACATGGCAGTCTTCAACTTCACTGAACTGCTTTAAGATATGGGTCCCTTATTATTCATTCTGTGGGGGTGTCTACCATTTGCTGAGTGTCTTTTGGTTGAATGCAGAAGACATTTGCATAACCGAATTGTAACAATCCCAATTGCTTTTTTATCCTCAAAGTTTTATGTTCTTTGAATGTCTATGTATAACACATGATTACACATTTTAGAAGTACTGCAAGACTCTACAGCCGAATTGTAATTCTTTTGGTTAGAGGGTCTTATGAAAGTACAATGCATAACAGACAAATTCTGCAGAAATACTGCCAAGGAAACTGGAAATTGAATGTGATTTCATCAATTTATCCTAATGGAATTGTTAAATGAGACTAATATCAGGAAATAAGGTGGCATGTAAAAGTAGATGAGAAATTAACAAGAGTATGCATAATTTCTCGAAGTAAATGTAATGTATTTTTAAATGGTGTTGCCAAAGGTGTTCCAAACCTTTATCATATCAGTCGAAAATCTAGACATCTAATTTTAAGCAGTCTTGAGGTGTTAAACAAATACATTGACTTGTGTTTGTACTATAAAGGGTTTACTAAATTTACTTATTTTAGATTGATTGCTTATAAATGAGATTTTCTGAAATTCTGTTCTAAAACAATCATAATTAGGTTCTTATGAGGCCCTCTTCCTATGTAAATACATCTGCCCCTCTCCCTGGATGAAGAATTTCTTTTCCAACATCCCTCTTCAGGGCAAGAGGAATTCCAATGGAATGTTCATGGTATCTCAGGGTGATATTAGTTATGTCACTCTGTCTTGAATGGTAGACATACAGAAGTAAACTTAAAACCAAACAAAAGGGAAGAAATTAAAGATCTAATCCAAAGAACAACAGTGCAATGCAAAGAAACAAACAAAGGCCCAATAATGAGGACTCCTATATCTCACCAAAAGGTTAGTCTGGACAGCTTTAATGGCTGTGCACCTGCAGGAGTATGCTGTGCTCCAGGTTTTACTGCACAGCGATAACATCACACCAATGTCTCAATATGTTAGAATTTACAGGGCTGGAAAGACATGCCCCCAAGTACAGTATACCCTTCATTAAAAGTTACTTAATTCAAATGATCTGTCAAGTCTATTTTTAAGCATTAAATTCCCACTTTTTGGGTTTAATTCAAATTATTAGATAATTGAAATTTTTAGCACAAAAAACAACTTCATATTATTAGGAATAGGTTGGACATAAAATTAGTAGTCCAAATGAGGCTTAATCCAGGAGCACAGTAGATCTTAACACACTGCATTATGCTGCTCATTGGGAACATTACATAAAAAATTAAGACTAGCTAGAATTTTGGTCTGGTCAAGAAAGTGGTTAGTTGGTTTAAAATGCATCCTTAATCATTAATACCCAGATTTCTTTGAAAGATGATTGCAGAGCATGCAAATTTCAAATTTTTCATCAAAATAGAGTGTTTACCGTTACTCATTAAAATTTTACTTCTTGCAATTAAGCTGGTGGACATGCATTTCACTACTATTTTAATGCACCGTATTGGAGATTTCAGTGAAAAGAAATGACCAATTATTTCACAGGATCTGATCGAAGTTAAGTTAAAGACTCAATTCTTGGCTGGTGAGCCTTTTTTACTTCAATATATCTGGATTATGCACTAGTCTACAGAAATGCAAGTTGTTGCCATCATGAATGTGATTTTTCATTCACTCCAATGGCAGCTGCCTAGAGATGGGTCCATTAATTATGTCATCCAGCTAGGCCTTTTACAGCTGGAAGGCCCAGTGTGATCAGTCTCCCAGAGCCTGCTAATGGATTCCAGCAGATAAGAATATCTCCACCTCTGGAGGATCTAATTTGAACTACTTTTGTCAGGGTGGTGGGGGGGGGGGGAGGTGGTGTTTCTCCTTCCTGCTCCCCAATAGAACAACATTCCCCTTTAATATTAATTGAACAGACAAAATCAAAAACTAAACCTACTTGAGTCCCTCCCCAACAGCTTGTCTTTCAAACAATTATATACACATGCAGTTTTAACTGGTGGCACTGGTCCTCTTTCTCCCAGCTCACTTTTTTTATTGTAGTTTAGGGACTGCTGAGAAGATGCCCTATTAGGTATCCATGCAAAGCCTAAAATGAATCGGGGGTTAGACCTGAGATCTTCCTGGGCAATATGCCTCAGTTCCACACAACTTGCTGCATTTACCCATTGAGCCATTGTGGAGAATTCAATTTTTTAGATTTAAATGTGTTGTGTAGTTTCTCCAATTTAATTTTCGCTTTATACTGAGATAACTGAACTCGGCTGTAGCGGCAGTGAGGCTACTGAAGTTGGAGAAGAAAAATCACATAGGGATCCCTCTCATGATTGATATCCTGTGAGCAGTATGGAAAGTGCATGTGTCTTAGCATCAGGTGAGCTTGGGAACAGGGTCTGCTTTGATGTTCTCAAATCAAATAGCCTGCTGATACCAGCTAGACTTACACATGAAGAATGGAAACTTGGCACTGGAGTGCTGTTGATGCCTGTGGAACTGTACCCAAGTACAGTCAGAGGAGGAAGATCTTACTGAGGTATTTAAGATTATAAAGGAAGTGCATAAACTGGATCCCACGGAGATGGTCAGTATTACTGTAAGCTTCAGGACAAGGGGACATGGATTCAAAGTTGGATAAGAAAAAGTGAAGACAGTTGAGATATAACTTCATACAAAAGGGTGGTGAATATGTGGAATAGCCTATCCAGGGAGGCAGTGGAAGTAGAGGATGTTATAGCTTTCAAGAGAGTGATGAGTAAATTTATTGGCAGACAAGCTGCCGATGAGAATGAGAGAGAAGATGGAGTGGGAAGTTGTGCTTTTGGGTCCTTCCTAATGAGTGGAAGAGGTTATTTATGGTTATTGGATATATTCAGGGAGGAGCATGGTTATGTTAACTATGTCTAGTGATGTGTAATGGGTAATTATGATTGCTTGATAGTCTTGAGGAATTTCCCAGAGTTTTGCCTAAAATATTACACAGAACTTTTTCATGTCTCCCTAGGAATAAAATTACTAGTCCATGTGATTGTACTGTAACAAATGAGGATGGGCCTAATGTTTCTCATTCTTCATTTATTCTTATGGATGAGAAATAAAAGCCCTGATTGCAATAGAAAAGAATACAATATCTGTTACAGTAGTGAGAAAATTGCATACTAATTCCTCTTCATTATTGACATTAGTTTAAACTATTGAGGAAAGAACACAATTGAAGTTCAAAAGAAAATCTTGCTTTAAAAAGGCATCGCTGGATTAATAAGCAGCCCTGCTGCTTTCTTAGTAAAGTGATGTGTCTAGCGTGATGGGATCAGAGGTGACCATATAGCAGGAATCCGATAACATAACCCTAGAATATATAATTGGTCTTGGAGCTAATTAAGATGAGATGACAGTGCTTGAAAATGGGAGGTGGGATAGTCACTTTGCTTTCTCTGACATTAAGTACTTGCAGGTCTGATATGGAGCAAGCAGGCATCTAGTGGAGTACAGTGCATGCTTACAGCTATCTGTTATCACCTTTACTTATAAACATTTGATCCTACATTCTGAGACATTTGGCTTTCAACTGCCAAGAGCTTACAACTAATTAGTGCATTTTTGTTTTTTCTTATTGATAGCTAGTGTAGATTTTCATCAAAAAAGGCTGCCAGTTATGTTGAAAGTAGTGGCAGAACTGTCTGATGATGAGCCCTTCATGTGCTAACTGTAATAACATTGATAGTTGTTGCTGGAGCTCAAAAGCACGTAGCATCAATTAGGCTATTTATGTTGCCAGTGCAAACTGGTTCATCATTAGACAGGTAGTCACTGCAGCTCTGTATAAAAGCAAACAGATACTGAAACAAGCAAAGTAGTGAAGATGCTAACAAAATCTTTGAGTTCTGTGATTAGTTTTAGTCCCTAAAATGATGCACTAACATGTCGGGGGAGGGGATAGAATACTTTTTTTTCCCATAATCCCCCTTGTAGTGAGTTCTTGAATTTAGCTAGGTGCTCAATGAAAGTGAGATCACAAGATAAATACAGGTAAGGGAATCCATTCAGCTTACTATAGCTCATACATCCAGAATTTTTAAAAAATTGCATTTGGTCATCTAGCTGTATCCTGAAGGAATGATCTACCATGTAGTGGAGATTCAAAGTGTCTATAACTCTGCATGAAGAATTGCTTCCACCAAGTTTAGTGCTCTAGTGTTTTGACTTGCGCTTCCACAGTGAGAGAATAGAAAATTGCAGGGGTGGGTTAAAAGATTATATCAATTATTGCTATTCTTTTGAATCTCATACTGGCTAATTTAACAGCAGCCATGGCAATAAAGTAGGTTACCTGCCTGACTCTTAAGCTTTGAGCAAGTAGGGGCACACAAAGGAGAAAATAATAGAAAAGTGAAAATATCAAGGTATTGCATTTTTTTTTAAAAGTCCAACACTCAGAGTGGGAAAGACCTTTGTGGCATATCAGGAATACATTGATCTCAATTTAATCAGGATCTGATGTGCAATTCTGGGAAATTGAAAAGAAAGAAGCAAAAGACACTGATACATAAAAATGGATCTTAAAGAAAACGTCAATTGAAAAACTGAATTCAAGGTCAAATGGGAGAGTTACACAGAAATAAGTGAGGAAAATCAAACCGTAGGCAGAAAAAAAAGTAGCAAAAAGCAATGAAGTAGTATTTCAATTATGGTTGAGAACTATAAAGTAAATTCAGTAATCCTGTGCTCTCCGGAGAAAGCCTTGCTTGAAAGGAGCATGGGCCGAAGATGGGGCTCACAATACTGTAGTGCCAATTTGGCACCCTGCGCCCTCTTTCGACATGGCTTCCCAACAGAAGTGCTGTTTCGCTGAATTTACCCTTCTATAACTTTTATGGCATTAAGCATTTCACTGAGGATTGATGAAGCAAAGGTGATTTGATTTTGGATTAAAAGGTTAAATGAAAAAAATGCTATTTTACATCTAACTGCAATACTGTGTGCTCAGTATATAATTGGTATATGCATAAGTTATGTGCAGTTTGGAATTTTTCTCTTTGCGGAGTGAAGGGGGAGCGATTAAATTAGCAATGCACTCGGCTTTGTGGAGACTTTGTTCTGCTGTAGCATGACCTTGGCCAAGGACAATGGTTGTGGTTTTTCTTCAGCTGTGGTTTCACTTGGCCTATAGCTTTATTTTTGTGAATCTTGTTCCTTTTTTCCCATGTATGCCAGTAGTGAAGTGAATCTTGCCTTTTAGTGCTGTTGAACCTCTAGCTGTAAAAGCAGAAAATATTTTCCATGCAAAATAGATTTACTTGTTAAGTTAATGTCAGTGTAGAAATCAGTTATAGTGCTAACAGTTTTCTTTTTCTGTAAAGTGAGCATACCCACCTGCAATTTCACTGCAGGTTAATCAGAATAACAAGAAAATGAGATAAAACTAGTGCACACAACTTGGTGGTTATGATTGAATAATCTAAAGAGGAATCCCAGAAGTATTTAGAGATGCAAATCTAAATTTACTCTGAAGCTTACTGAATAAATTATTCTGTAGAGACAATCCCATTTGTGCATTTTTAAAAAAAAGAGTAGACAAGGGCAATGCAGTGGATGTGCTATACATAGACTTTCAGAAGGTATTCAATAAGGTGCCACATAAGGGACTCATGACAAAGGTCAAGGCATGTGGAGTCAGGAGTCATGTAGCAGAATGGATTGAAAGATGGCTACAAAACAGAAATCAGAGGATAGGAAAAAAGGGATGTTTTTCAGACTGGTAGGAAGTGGTGTCCCACATGGATCCATGCTGGGACCACTGTTTATCATATACATAAATGGATTTGTGAATTAGAGTTATGGTGTCAAATTTTGCATATGATACTAAATTTGAGGGGGGGGTGTGGGGTTTGCTAATAATGTGGCTGACTGAACCAAACTACAGAAGGACATAAATAGACTTGCAGAGTGGGCAGATCAGTGGCAACTGAAATTCATTTTGGTAATAGAAATAAGGAAGCCACTTATTCCTTGGAAGGTAAGAATGGGGTAGATGAGTAACACAATCTGGGAATACAGATACATAAATCGCTAAAAGTAAAGGCCGTAAAGAGTGCACACAAAGTACTGGGGTTCATTTCTAAAGGAACAAAATACAAAAGCAGGGAGGTGATGTTAAATTTTATATAGAACCTTTTGTAGATCACATTTGGAGAACTGTTTGGAGTTCTGGTCTTCATACAGCAAAAAGAATATTGAAGCACTGGAGAACGTGCAGGAGCAATTTACAAAGATGTTAGAATTGAGAGTATGCAACTATCAGGAAAGATTGAGCAGGCTTGGGACTCTTCTCTGGTAAAGAGAACGCTAAGAGGAGAACTGATAGAGATCTTTAAAATTGTGAAGGGTTCGATAAGGCGGATGTGGAAAAACTGTTTCCGCTTGTGGGTGAGTCCAGAACAACGGAGTATAAATATAAGATAGCCACTAACAGATCAAATAAAGAATTTAGGAGAATTTCTTTGCACAGAGTGATGAGAATGTGGACATAAAACTGCCACATAGAATGGTGGAAGAAGATAGCATTGACACATTTAAGTGAAGGCTTGATGCACACATGAGGGATATGGGGCCAGAATGGAAAGAGGTAATTAGTATAAACATCACATAGACCAAGCAGGAAGATGGCCTGTTGCTATGCTGTAGAGTCTCTTTAAATTTTCCCTACAAATCTAAGGACATGAAGTATAAACGAATAGAGAACTATTTGCAATAATGCTGCTTTTATTTTACAGGTAATACAAGTTCATCATCTACAGTGAAGCCCTTAGTGTCTCCGAGATTTCCAGCAAAAACAGTAGCTAAAAAACCCAATAAAAGGAATGTCAAGTTAAAAAGCCTATCTTTACATGGGATTACCAATTTAAAAGGTGAGTTTTAAAACACTGTTTATACTAGGACTACACTGAACATTCAACATATATCAAACTGCTTATTTGATATACATTATTTGTAACCTTAACAACTGATGCACGTTTAGAGGTATCAGTGGACATGATCATGGCAAAATCACTGGTGATATCTAGAGCTGTTTGCTTCATTGTTTGTATGTTGTCTGAATAGTGATTCAACTCAACCAGATAACTTGAAAATTTCTTGGAGAACATTTAAATATGAGTAAATTAATTTTAACCTGATAACTTATTAATTCTGGTAAAATGTGCTCCTCTTAAAGAAGAGAATAATTGAGTTTTGATATCTTTTTGATGAGCATGAAAAAAGAATGATGTTACATAGAATGTACAGCACAAAACAGGCCATTCGGCCCAACTGGTTCGTGCTGGTGTTTAAGCTCCACACAAGCCTCCTTCCACCCAACTTCTTCAAACCCTATCAGCATAACCTTCTATTTCTTTCTCCCTCATGTGTTTATCTAGCTTCCCCTTAAATGCATCTATGCTATTCGTCCCAACTGCTCCTTGTAGTAGCGAGTTCCACATTGTAATTTCTTGGTAAAGAAATTTCTCCTGAATTTTCTGTTGGATTTATTAGTGACTATCTTATATTTATGGCCCCTAGTTTTGGACTCCCTCACAAATGGGAACGTCTTCTCTGTCTATCCTATCAAACCCTTTCTTAATCTTAAAGACCTCTATCAGGTCAGCCCTCAGCCTTTTCTAGTTCAGTCTTTCCTGATAGGTATAACCTTGTTGTGGAGAAGCTTTATGTACAAGTTCTCGTACCTAATTATATAACTACGTTCTTCTTCGAGTATTTATTCCAAAAAAAAATCTGGCATCAGAGGTATCTGATTAAGAGGACCAAAGGAACATAAGAACAGGAGCAGGCCATTCAACCCCTCGAGCCTGTTCTGCCATTCAATTAGATCATGGTTGATCTGTATCTTAATGCCATCTACCCGCCTGGTTCCTTAATCCTTTATACCCTTACCGTACAAAAATCTATCAATCACAGTTTTGAAATTTTCAATTGACCTAGCCTCAACAGCTTTTTGGGGAGAGCATTCCAGATTTCCACTACCCTTTGCATGAAGAAGTGCTTTCTGACATCACCTCTGAATGGCCTAGCTCTAATTTCAAGATTATGCCCCCTTGTTCTGGATTCTCCCACCAGAGGAAATGGTTTCTCTGTCTACCCTATCAAATCCTTTAATCATCTTAACACTTCAATTAGATCACCCCGTAATCATCTTTATTCAAAAAGAAAGAAAGAGAGACTTGCATTTATATAGCGCCTTTCACAACCTCAGGACGTCCCAAAGTGCTTGACAACCAACAAAGTACTTTTTTACAATGTAATCACTGTTGTAATGTAGGAAACGCGGCAGCCAATTTGCGCATAGCAAGCTCCCACAAACAGCAATGTAATAATGACCAGATAATCTATTTTAGTGGTGTTGGTTGAAGTATAAATGTTGGCCAGGACACCGGGGAGAATTCCCCTACCCTTCTTCGAAATAGTGCCATGGGATCTTTTACATCCACTTGAGGGTAGACGGGGCCTTGGTTTTAACGTCTCAACCGAAAGAACTCCCTCAGTACTGCACTGGAGTATCAGCCTGGATTTTATGCTCAAGTCCCTGAAGCCACTGAACACTAGCGTTTAGTGATTTCTGTACTTAAACCCCTAAATCTCTTTGCTCATTCACAGTTCCTAGCTTCTCGCCACTTAGAAAATACTCTGATCTATCTTTCTTGGGTCCAAAGTGGATGATCTCACACTTTCCCCACATTGAACTCCATCTGCCACAGTTCTGCCCACTCATTTAATCTATCAATGTCCCTTTGCAACTTTCTGCTCCCATCTACACTATTTACTGTGCCACCTAATTTAGTGCCATCAGCAAACTTAGATATACGGCTCTATTTCTTCATCCAAGTCATTTATAAATATAGTGAAAAGCTGTGGCCCCAGTATAAATCCCTGGGGGACACCACTAGTCACATTCTGCCAATTTATTATCCCTATTATCTATCTCCTACCTCCTAACCAATTCCCTATCCAAGCCAATAGGTTGCCTCCAATTCTATGCGCTCTCATTTTTGTTAAGTCTCTTGGAACCTTGTTGAATGTCTTCTGGAAGTCCATATAAATAACCTCCATAGACACTCCCTTAACTAGCACGTTAGTTACCTCCTCAAAATTCAACTAGGTTTGTTAGACATGACTTACCCTTTACAAATCCATGCTGGCTCTCTCTGATCAGCCCATATTTATAGAATCATAGAATGGTTACAGCATGGAAGTAGGCCATTCAGCCCGTCGAGTCCGTGCCGGCAAGAGCAATCCAGCTGTTCCCACTCCCCTGCCCTTTCCCCGCAGCCCTGCAAATTTTTTTCCCCTCAAGTACTTATCCAATTCCCTTTTGAAAGCCACGACTGAATCTGCCTCCACCACCCCCCTCAGGCAGCGCATTCCAGATCTTAACCACTCGCTGTGTAAAAACGTTTTTCCTCATGTTGCCTTTGGTTCTTTTGCCAATCACCTTAAATCTGTGTCTTCAGGCTCTTTACCCTTCTGCCAATGGGAACAGTTTCTCTCTATTCTGTCTAGACCCTTCATGATTTTTGAATACCTCTATCAAATTTCCTCTCAACCTTCTCAGTTCCAACCTTTGTTTCTCCAGTCTATCCACATAACTAAAGTCCCTTATCCCTGGAACCATTCTAGAAAATCTCTTCTGCACCCTCTCTAAGGCCTCACATCCTTTCAAAAGTGGGGTGCCCAGAACTGGACACAATACTCCATTTGTGGCTGAACCATTGTTTTATAAAGGTTCGTCATGACTTCCTTGCTTTTGTACTCTATGCCTCTATTTATAAAGCCCAGGACCCTGTATGCTTTTTTTTTTAACTGCTTTCTCAACCTGCCCTGCCACCTTCAAAAATTTGTGCACATATACCCCCAGATCTCTCTGTTCCTGTACCCCTTTTAGAATTGTACCCTTTTAGTTTATATTGCCTCTCCTCATTCTTCCTACCAAAATGTATCACTTCACACTTCTGTTAAATTTCATCTGCCACACGTCCGCCCATTCCACCAGCTTCTGTGTCCTCTTGCCTATTATATGGCACTTTATCAAACGCCTTTTGAAAGTCCATATACACATCAACTGCATTGCCCTCATCAGCCCTCTCTGTTAACTCATCAAAAAATCAAGTTAGTTAAACATGATTTGCCTTTAACAAATCCATGCTGGCTTTCCTTTATCAATGCGCACTTGTCCAAGTGACTATTAACTTTGTCCCTGTTTATTGTTTCTAAAAGCTTCCCCACCACCGAGGTTAATCTGACTGGCATGTAGTTGCTGGGTTTATCTTTACACCCTTTTTTGAACAAGGGTGTAATATTTGCAATTCTCCATCTGGCACCACGCTGATATCTAAGGATGATTGGAAGATTGTGGCCAGTACCTCCGCAATTTCCATTCGTACTTCCCTCAGCAACCTAGGATGCATCCCATCTGGACTGGGTAACTTATCTACTTTAAGTACAGCTAGCCTCTCTAATACCTCCTTTATCAATTTTTAACTCATCCAGTATCTCAACTACCTCTTTTACTGTGACTTTGGCAGCATCTTCTTCCTTGGTAAAGACAGATGAAAAGTACTCAGTTAGTACCTCAGTAATGCCCTCTGCCTCCCTGCGCAGCTTTCCATTTTGGTCCCTAATCGGTCCCGCCCCTCCTCTTACTACCCATTTACTGTTTATATGACGATAAAAGACTTTTGAATTCCCTTTTATGTTAGCCGCCAGTCTATTCTCATTCTGTCTTTGCCCCACTTCCTTTTTCACTTCCCCTCTGAACTTTCTATATTCAGCCTGGTTCTCACTTGTATTATTAACCTAACATCTTTTTTTCTGCTTCATCTTGCTCTCTATCTCTTTCATCATCCAGGGAACTCTAGCTTTAGTTGCCTTACCTTTCTCCCGTGTGGGAATTTACCTAGACTGTAACCGAGCTATCACTACTTTAAAGGCCACCCATTGTTCAATTACAGTTTTGTCTGCCAATCTTTGATTCCAATTTACCCGGGCCAGATCCGTTCTCATACCACTAAAATTGGTGCTCCTCCAATTGAGTATTTTTACTCTAGATTGCTCCTTGTCCTTTTCCATAGCTAATCTAAACCTTACGATACCATGATCGCTGCTCCTTAAATGTTCCCCTACTGACACTTGCTCCACTTAGCCCACTTCATTCCCCAGAACTAGATCCAGCAATACCTCCTTCCTCATTGGGCCGGAAGCGTACTGGTCAAGAAAATTCTCCTGGACACACTTCAAAAATTCCTCCCTCTCTTTGTCCTTTACACGATTACTATCCCAGTCTATGTTAGGATAGTTGAAGTCCCCCATTTTCACTACTCTATGGCTCTTGCACCTCTCTAATTTCCCTGCAAATTTGCTCCTTTATATCCTCCCCACTAGTTGGTGGCCTGTAGAATACACCTAGTAATGCAATGGCACCTCTATTATTTCTTAACTCTAACCAAATAGATTCTGTCCTTGATCCCTGCAGGACATACTCTCTCTCCAGCACTGCAATATCCTCCTTAATCAATACTGCCACCCCTCTTCTTTCTTTCCTTCCCTTCCCTATCTTTCCTGAACTCCTTGTATCCAGGAATATTTAGTACCCAATCCTGCCCTTTTTTGAGGTCTCCGTTACCCCCGTGAAATCATATTTTTTTTTATTCGTTCACTGGATGTGGGCGTTGCTGGCGAGGCCAGCATTTATTGCCCATCCCTAATTGCCCTCGAGAAGGTGGTGGTGAGCCGCCGCCTTGAACCGCTGCAGTCCGTGTGGTGACGGTTCTCCCACAGTGCTGTTAGGAAGGGAGTTCCAGGATTTTGACCCAGCGACAATGAAGGAACGGCGATATATTTCCAAGTCGGGATGGTGTGTGACTTGGAGGGGAACGTGCAGGTGGTGTTGTTCCCATGCGCCTGCTGCTCTTGTCCTTCTAGGTGGCAGAGGTCGCGGGTTTGGGAGGTGCTGTCGAAGAAGCCTTGGCGAGTTGCTGCAGTGCATCCTGTGGATGGTGCACACTGCAGCCACAGTGCGCCGGTGGTGAAGGGAGTGAATGTTTAGGGTGGTGGATGGGGTGCCAATCAAGCGGGCTGCTTTATCTTGGATGGTGTCGAGCTTCTTGAGTGTTGTTGGAGCTGCACTCATCCAGGCAAGTGGAGAGTATTCCATCACACTCCTGACTTGTGCCTTGTAGATGGTGGAAAGGCTTTGGGGAGTCAGGAGGTGAGTCACTCGCCGCAGAATACCCAGCCTCTGACCTGCTCTCGTAGCCACAGTATTTATATGGCTGGCCCAGTTAAGTTTCTGGTCAATGGTGACCACCAGGATGTTGATGGTGGGGGATTCGGCAATGGTAATGCCGTTGAATGTCAAGGGGAGGTGGTTAGACTCTCTCTTGTTGGAGATGGTCATTGCCTGGCACTTATCTGGCGCGAATGTTACTTGCCACTTATCAGCCCAAGCCTGGATGTTGTCCAGGTCTTGCTGCATGCGGGCTCGGACTGCTTCATTATCTGAGGGGTTGCGAATGGAACTGAACGCTGCAGTCATCAGCGAACATCCCCATTTCTGACCTTATGATGGAGGGAAGGTCATTGATGAAGCAGCTGAAGATGGCTGGGCATAGGACACTGCCCTGAGGAACTCCTGCAGCAATGTCCTAGGGCTGAGATGATTGGCCTCCAACAACCACTACCATCTTCCTTTGAGCTAGGTATGACTCCAGCCACTGGAGAGTTTTCCCCCTGATTCCCATGGACTTCAATTTTACTAGGGCTCCTTGGTGCCACACTCTGTCAAATGCTGCCTTGATGTCAAGGGCAGTCACTCTCACCTCACCTCTGGAATCCAGCTCTTTTGTCCATGTTTGGACCAGGGTTGTAATGAGGTCTGGAGCCGAGTGGTCCTGGCGGAACCCAAACTGAGCATCGGTGAGCAGGTTATTGGTGAGTAAGTGCCGCTTGATAGCACTGTCGACGACACCTTCCATCACTTTGCTGATGATTGAGAGTAGACTGATGGGGCGGTAATTGGCCAGATTGGATTTGTCCTGCTTTTTGTGGACAGGACATACCTGGGCAATTTTCCACATTGTCGGGTGGATGCCAGTGTTGTACTGGAACAGCTTGGCTCGAGGCGCAGCTAGTTCTGGAGCACAAGTCTTCAGCACTACAGCTGGGATGTTGTCGGGACCCATAGCCTTTGCTGTATCCAGTGCACTCAGCCGTTTATTGATATCACGTGGAGTGAATCGAATTGGCCGAAGACTGGCTTCCGTGATGGTGGGGATATCGGGAGGAGGCTGAGATGGATTATCCACTCGGCACTTCTGGCTGAAGATGGTTGCAAACGCTTCAGCCTTGTCTTTTGCAATCACGTGCTGGACTCCGCCATCATTGAGAATGGGGATGTTTGCAGAGCCTCCTCCTCCCGTTAGTTGTTTAATTGTCCACCACCATTCACGACTGGATGTGGCAGGACTGCAGAGCTTTGATCTGATCCGTTGGTTGTGGAATCGCTTAGCTCTGTGTAGCATGTTGGCTAATTGTGCCTGCAGCTCACCAACCTTGTTTACTACGCTTTGCGTGTTTTCACACATGCACTGTAAACCTATCTTAGACCTGCAAATGCTCAGTCACTGTACTTATCATTGGAATTTTTAGGAACAGAGAAAGGTCATAGAGCTCAACAAGCTTTTGACAGAATGCCAGCATTTACCTGGCTTCTCATTATATCCTTCAATCATTTCTCCCCAAAAGGAGAAATATTAAAGAATATATGAATTGAGCAAGGTGGACTCATGGAGAAAACAGATTGGTCCAATGTGCCTGTTTCTGTGCTGTACCGTTCTAAAATTCTATACCTCTTTCCTCCTGTTACCAGTAGAAAAAATACATAAGATTTCCCTTTGTTTTGTTATTTCTCGCCTCCTGCCTTTGTTTTTTCCCTCCCAACATTCACTTGAAAGCATTTACCTTTCAGATCCAGATGTTGTTCTCTCCTTCCCACTTAATAGACAATTGAGGCATACATGATGATCCAGACTCCATGCCGTGTTGATTTTGAATTGGTTAAGGGTTCAGGACATCTCCTCAGGGCTGGAGAGAAACTTGGAGGGGGAGGATCCAGTTGTCGTGGTCCACGTAGGTAACAACGACATAGGTAGGACTAAAACGTTCTGCTGAGGGAGCTTGAGCAGCTAGGGACTAAATTAAAAAGCAGAACCACAAAGGTGATAATCTCCGGATTATTACCTGAGCCACGAGCAAATTGGCACAGGGTAAATCAGATCAGAGAGATGAATGCGTGGCTCAAAGATTGGTGTGGGAGAAGTGGGTTTCGATTCATGGGGCACTGGCACCAGTACTGGGGAAAGAGGGAGCTGTTCCGTTGGGACGGGCTTCACCTGAACCATGCTAGGACCAGTGTTCTGGCAAACCGAATAACTAGGGCGGTAGAGAAGTCTTTAAACTAAATAGAGGGGAGGAGGACTCAGGTGGGGCGAAGTTTAGATTGATAGAGAAAAGACAAAGTAGTAGTACAGGAAAGTGATGGGGGTAATGATAAACAGTGTGTCAGGAAGGGACAGAGCGTACAAACATAAAAGTGCACGAGCAAATGGGGCCGGGGTAGGAAAGAGGTAAAAAGACAAAATTAAAGGTTCTTTATCTGAATGCGCGCAGCATTCGTAATAAGATAGATGAATTGACGGCACAAATAGAAACAAATGGGTATGATCTCATGGCCTTTACAGAGACGTGGTTGCAAGGTGACCAAGGTTGGGAGCTAAATATTCAGGGTTATTTAACATTTTGGAAGGATAGGAAAGAAGGTAAAGGTGGTGGGATAGCTCTGTTAATAAAGGATGAAATTGGTATAATAGTGAGAAATGATCTTGGCTCAGAAGATCAAGATGTCAATTCAATTTGGGTGGAGGTAAGAAATAGCAAGGGAAAGAAATAACTGGTGGGAGGAGTATATGGCCCCCTAACAGTAGCTACAATGTAGGGCAAAATATTAATCAGGAAATAAGGGGGGCTTGTAAAAAAGGTAAAGCAACAATCATGGGTGATTTTAACTTTCACATAGATTGGACAAATCAAATTGGCAAAAATATCTACAACTCCTCCTGAGGAGGAGTTCATAAAGTGTATTAGGGACTGTTTCTTAGACCAGTATGTCGGGGCACCAACCAGGGAACAGGCCATTTTGGATCTGGTGATGGGTAACGAAACAGGATTAATTAATGATCTCAAAGTAAAGGATCCCTTGGGAAGCAGTGATCATAACATGATAGAAGCTCACATCCAGTTTGAGAGTGAGGATCTTGGGTCTGGAACTACTGTATTAAACTTAAATCAGGGCAATTATAAAGGAATGAGGGTGGAATTGGCTAAAGTGGACTGGGTAAACAGATTTAGATGGTATGATGGTGGATAAGCAGTGGCAAACATTTAAAAAGATATTTTATGATTCACAACAAAAATATATCCCTGTGAGGAGAAAAGACTCCACAAAAAGGGTGAACCAGCCATGGCTAACTAAGGAAGTCAAGGATGGTATCAGGTTAAAAGAAAAAGCATACAACGTGGCAAAGATCACTGGTAAGCCCAAAGATAGGGAAAACTTTAAAAACCAGCAAAGGATGACTAAAAGAATAATAGAGGGAGAAAATAAATTGAGTGTAAACAAGCAAGAAATATAAAAACTGACAGTGAAAGCTTCTACAAGTATATAAAAAGGAAGAGGATGAGACTGGGGAAATAATAATGGAAACAAGGAAATGGCAGAGGAATTGAACAGATATTTTGTATCTGCCTTCACAGTAAAAGACACTAATAATATACCAATAATAGAAAATCAAGGGGCAAAGGGGAAGGAGGAACTAAAAACAATCACTATCACTAGAGAAAAAGGTATTAGGTAAACTAATGGGTCTAAAGGCTGACAAGTCCCCTGGACCTGATGACTTGCATTAGAGGGTCTTAAAGCAAATGGCTACAGAGATAGTGGATGCATTGGTTGTAATCTTCCAGAATTCAATAGATTCTGGAAAGGTCCCAGCAGATCGGAAAACCGCAAACATAACACCCCTATTCAAGAAGGGAGTGAGACAGAAAGCAGGTAACTATAGACCAGTTAGCCTAACATCTGTCATTGGGAAAATGCTAGAATCCATTATTAAGGAAGTAGTAGCAGGACATTTGGAGACTCAATACAATCAAGAAGAGTCAACATGGTTTTATGAAGGGGAAATCGTGTCTGACAAATTTATTAGACTTCTTTGAGGAAGTAACAGGCAGGGTGGATAAAGGAACCAGTGGATGAAGTATATTTGGATTTCCAAAAGGCATTCGATAAGGTGCCACATAAAAGATTACTGCACAAGATAAGAGCTCATGGTGTTGGGGTAATATATTAGCATGGATAGAGGATTGGCTAACTAACAGAAAACAGAGTCGGGATAAAAGGGTCATTTTCAAAATGGCAATCTGTAACTAGTGGGGTGCCGCAGGGCTCAGTGCTGGGGCCTCAACTATTTAATATATATATATATAAATAAATAAAAATATATATATATATAAATAAAATATATGACTTGGATGAAGGAACAGTGTCTTGTGGCCAAATTTGCTGATGATGCAAAGATAGGTGGAAAGGCAAGTTGTGATGAGGACACAGTGTCTGCAAAGGGATATTGACAGGTTAAGTAAATGGGCAAAAGTTTGGCAGATGGAATATAATGTGGGAAAATGTGAAGTCATCCACTTTGGGAGGAAAAATAAAAAAGCAAAATATTATTTGAACAGAGAAATACTACAAAATGCTGTGATACAGAGGGATCTGGGTGTCCTCGTACATGAAACACAAAAAGTCAATATACAGATGCAGCAGGTAATCCAGAAGGCAAACACACTATTGGCCATTATTTCCAGGGGGATGAAGTATAAAAACAGGGAAGTCATGCTACAACTGTACAGGGTGCTGGTGAGACCACACCTGGAGTACTGAGTACAGTTCTGGTGCCCTTATTTAAGGAAGGACATACTTGCATTGGAGGCAGTTCAGAGAAGGTTCACTAGGTTGATTCTGAGTATGGAAGGGTTGTCTTATGAGGAAAGATTGAACAGGTTGGGTCTATACTCATTGGAGTTTAGAAGAATGAGAGGAGATCTTATTGAAACATACAAGATTCTGAGGGGCCTCGATAGGGTAGATGCTGAGAGGATGTTACTCCTCATGGGGGAATCTAAAACTAGGGGGCATAGTCTCAGAATAAGAGGTCGCCCTTTTAAGATGGAAATGAGGAAGAATTTCTTCTCCCAGAGGGTTGTGAATCTTTGGAATTCTATACCTCAAAAAGCTGTGGTGGCTGAGTCATTGAATACATTCAAGGCTGAGTTAAACAAATTTTTGATCAGCAAGGGAGTCAAAGGATATGGGGAAAAGGCGGGAAAGTGGAGTTGAGGTAAAAAATCAGATCAGCCATGATCTCATTGAATGGCGGAGCAGTCTCGGGGGGCCGAATGGCCTACTCCTGCTCCTATCTCTTATGGTCTTATGGTTCTGTTGACGTTTTAGCTCTTCATTTTAAAAAATAATTCTTGAATCTCATTGTAGATGCAAATGTTTGTTCAAGCGGAACATTTTGTTAAGGCAGAATCTTGAATATTCTTAGTTGGATTTTATATGCAATGAGATGGAGGATGTTGAAGTTGGAAAATTGAATACTTTCCCACTCTTTTGCACCAGGTTCTATTACTAAATTGTTCAAGATCGAGAACAATGTAGATTAAATACAAGTTAAAGCTTACTTAGACTCCCCCACCACACTGACCACCAACCTGCAAAACTGAGTACAGTAAGATAATGGAAAAATCATTGCAATTATTCAAAATACAATTAGATGCCATGATGGAGAATGGGAATGTAAATATCAACTTTGGACCAAATATTTTTTTCTAATCTTTGACTTTTCTTGTGTTCATTTTTCTATGGTGCTAGTCTGCCTTCTCCTGGTGGGTTGTGATTCAACCTGCCACTCCTATACTAGCCTGGTTTAGCTGCAAAAGAGTCCAATATCAGGAAGTCCAATATCATCTGAAAGGTACAATCCAGCCACTGCTAAAATTTACTGCTAAAATTCTTCTCAGAAACTTTATCTTTGACAAAGACTGGTAATAACCCAGAAACACAATATTATATCCCTTTTCTTCCTGTTTCCAAGCATGTGTAAACCTACTTTTGAGCCATTCTGACTGCCTGTCTTTTATGCCAACTTCTATGTGCTGTTTATCACGAGCTGTTCTCTTCCTCCATGTACTAACTTACCCACCCTGTACTCAATTCCCAACCTTTGCCCTGGCAAACAAATCATGCCCGATTAGTCTTGGTTTTAAGGACAGAACGAATCTCCTACCATTAAATCCCTTCTCACCGCTGCTTTCTCCCCTATTGTCTTGTACTACATCGTGACCTCATGAATTTTGCCTACATTTTCACTAAAAAATTGCAAGGCAATATATCAAACGTTCAGAACAGTTAAAAGAAAGCATGTTGAAGGATTACACTTTGTAGTAAAACTGAAGTGTAGCTCCTGAGAATTTGTAGAACACAACCAGAGCATTTAAATGATGATTAAAAACATGCACACAGCCAGCAATCCTGGAACATTTAAATCAGTCAGACATAGGAAATTTTAATTTAACAAAAAAATTGTCTTAGACCTTTTAGAAATATCCTAGTACCTAAGATTCCGCTCCTTTAGTAGGCATTATGACACTTATTAAAGAAAAAAACAACTTGTCGAGCAGCACTTCAAGGCTAAAGCTGAACAGAATGGAAGGCTGAATAGAGCAAGAGGCCAGGAAGAGCAGAGTGGAAGGCCAACCAGAATGGAAGTTGAAGAGAAGATAGCTTGGGCTCCTAAATTAGAAACCGCATAAGACCAAATAAGGGAGATTTATAATTTCCTGAGACAATTATTCTTGGTCTGACCTGCAACAGCACTGAAAAAGCAATAAAACAGCTAAAAAAAAACCTGCATAAAAGATTGTCAGAAAACTCTAGAAATAGGCTTCTGTAGTGTTGTGCTGCACCTGGGTTGCACTTTGAAATATACAATGGATGGTGAGGTCAAATTGAAAATGACTAGCAATTTTAAAAGTTCAAAGTTTGGGGAGATTTCAAAATCCTGAAGTTGAGTGCCATAAAACTGAGACACCAATAAAATACAGCTAAAATAATGAATCTCATGATACAGTTGCATGGGGATAGCAAAAGTGCTGCCTCTTCCTTTATAATTTCATTAACATACATTTCAAACTAGTCTACTCTCATCTGCTGAGCCGAATGCGAACCATGTACCATCAGTGAACTACTTACAGTCACTGATCTCCTTGTGCACACCAACCATACTTTTCCCTGCTTTCTGTCCCTTCAAAGTGTTACTTAGCAACAATAACAACTTAAATTTGTGTATTGTCTTTAACATAGAAAAATGTCCTGAGGTGTGAGGAAAACGGGCACCAAGCCAAAGGAGGAGAGATTAGGAGGGGTGACCAAAAGTTTGGTCAAACGGGTTCGTTTTAAGGAGGGAATTAAGGAGGAGAGGCAGAGGGATTTAAGGAGGACATCCCAGAGAGTGGCACCTACATAGTTGAAAGCATAGCCAGACATGGGGCGGAGGGAGGGGTACACAAGAGGCTTGAGTTTGAGGAACAGTGTGTTTGGTGGGTTGTAGGACTGGGGACAGTTAGTGACAGAAAGAGATGAGGCCATGGAGAAAATTACGGATAAGGACAAGTATGTTTGCTTAAAATTTAACCAAAGTCTCGCATGATTTCCACAACACTGACTGCAGTAAACATAATACAACACACACAGATCGTGGGATTAATTAAAAACTCTTCACTAAGGCTCTCTTATTCGTTCATGGGATGTGGGCGTCGCTGGCAAGGCCAGCATTTAGGAACATAGGAACAGGAGTAGGCCATTCAGCCCCTCGTGCCTGCTCTGCCATTTGATAAGATCCTGACTGATCTGTGATCTAACTCCATATACCCGCCTTTGGCCCATATCCCTTAATACCTTTGGTTGCCAAAAACCTATCTATCTCAGATTTAAATTTAGCAATTGAGCTAGTATCAATTGCCGTTTGCGGAAGAGAGTTCCAAACTTCTACCACCCTTTGTGTGTAGAAATGTTTTCTAATCTCGCTCCTGAAAGGTCTGGCTTATTGCCCATCCCTAATTGCCCTTGAGATGGTGGTGCTGAGCCGCTGCCTTAAATCGCTGCAGTCCATGTGTTGAAGGTTCTCCCACAGTGCTGTTAGGTAGAGACCCAGCGACGATGAAGGAACGGCGATATATTTCCAAGTCGGGATGGTGACTTGGAGGGGAACGTGCAGGTGGTGGTGTTCCCATGTGCCTGCTGCCCTTGTCCTTCTAGGTGGTAAAGGTTGTGGTTTGGGAGGTGCTGTCGAAGAAGCCTTGGCGAGTTGCTGCAGTACATCCTGTGGATGGTACACACTGCAGCCATGGTGCGCGGGTGGTTGATGGGGTGCCAATTGAGTGGGCTGCTTTATCCTGGATGGTGTCGAGCTTCTTGAGTGTTGTTGGAGCTGCACTCATCCAGGTAAGTGGAGAGTATTCCATCACACTCCTGACTTGTGCCTTGTAGATGGTGGAAAGACTTTGGGGAGTCAGGAGGTGAGTCATTCACTGCAGAATACCCAGCCTCTGACCTGCTCTTGTAGCCACAGTATTTATATGGCTGGTCCAGTTAAGTTTCTGGTCAGTGGTGACGCCCAGGGTGTTGATGGTGGGGGATTGAGCGATGGTACTGCTGTTGAATATCAAGAGGAGGTGGTCATTGCCTGGCATTTGTCTGGAGCAATGCCACTTATCAGCCCAAGCCTGGATGGTGTTCAGGTCTTGCTGCATGTGGGCATGGACTGCTTCATTATCTGAGGGGTTGTGAATGGAACTGAACACTGTGCAATCATCAATGAAAATCCCCATTTCTGATCTATGATTGAGGGAAGGTCATTGATGGACACTGCCCTGAGGAACTGCTGAGGCTGAGATGATTGGCCTAAAACAGCCACTACCATCTTCCTTTGTGCTAGTTATGACTCCAGCCACTGGAGAGTTTTCCCCCTGATACCCATTGACTTCAATTTTACTAGGGCTCCTTGGTGCCACACTTGGTCCAATGCTGCCTTGATGTCAAGGGCAGTCATTCTCACCTCATCTCTGAAATTCAGCTCTTTTGTCCATGTTTGGACCAAGGCTGTAATGAGGTCTGGAGCCGAGTGGTCCTGGCGGAACCCAAACTGAGCATCGGTGAGTAAGAGCCGCTTGATAGCATTGTCGATGACACTTTCCATCACTTTGCTGATGATTGAGAGTAGACTGATGGGGCGGTGATTGGCCGGATTGGATTTGTCCTGCTTTTTGTGGACAGGACATACCTGGGCAATTTTCCACATTGTTGGGTAGATGCCAGTGTTGTAGCTGTACTGGAACAGCTTGGCTAGAGGCGCAGCTAGTTCTGGAGCACAAGTCTTCAGCACTACAGCCGGGATGTTGTCTGGGCCCGTAGCTTTTGCTGTATCCTGTGCACACAGCCGTTTCTTGATATCACGTGGAGTGAATCGAATTGGCTAAAGATTGGTTTCTGTGATGGTGGGGATCTCTGGAGAAGGCTGAGATCGATCACCCACTCGGCACTTCTGGCTGAAGATGGTTGCAAACTTTTGCGCACTCATACAGGACTCTGCCATCATTAAGGATGGGGATATTCATGGAGCCTCCTCCTCCCGTTAGTTGTTTAATTGTCCACCACCATTCATGACTGGATATGGCAGGACTGCAGAGCTTTGATCTGATCTGTTGGTTGTGGAATCGCTTAGCTCTCCATAGTATATTGCTTCTGCTGTTTAGCATGCATGTAGACCTGTGTTGTAGCTTCACCAGGTTGTCACCTCATTTTTAGGTACGCTTGGTGCTGCACCTGGCGTGCTCTATTACACTCCTCATTGAGCGAGGGTTAGTTCCCTGGCTTGTTGGTAATGGTAGAGTGAGGAATATGCCAGTTTAGAGTAGTTATAGTTTCAATGATAACCAGTGCTTTGGGGCTTTTTTATTAGTGGGTAGAAAAAATGGTCCAGTAACAATTGGGGATTTAGCCAAGATCCCGCTTCAGGCAGTACGGCGAAGAGTCATGAGGCTAATCCCTAGTGTCAGAGGACTGGGTTATGAGGAAAGGCTGGGGAAACTTGGGCTTTTCAGCCTGGAAAAGAGGTGCCTTGAGAGCTGATCATATAGAGGTAATAAAGAAGAAAGACAGACTCGTGTTTATATAGCACCTTTCAAGACCTCAGGATGTTCCTAAGTACTTTTGAAGTGTAGTCACTGTTGTAACGCAAGAAATGCAGCAGCCGTTTTACGCATAGCAAGGTCCCACAATCAGCAATGTGATAACCAAATAATCTATTACTTGTGTTTGGTTGAGGGATAAATATTGATCAGGGGAGAATTCCCCTGCTCCTCTTTGAAATAATGCCATGGGATGTTTTACGTCCACCTGAGGGGGCAGACTGGGCCTCGATTTTGCGCCTCATCCAAAAGATGGCACCTCCGACAGTGCAGCACTCCCTCAGTACTGCATTGAAGTGTCAGCCTAGATTATTTGCCCAAGCCTCTGGAGTGGGACATGAACCCACAACCTTCTGACTCCAGAGACAAGAGTGGTACCCACTAAGCCATAGCTGACACTAGAGTAGTTAAGGAAATGGAAAGGGTAAATCTGGAATATTACTTTAAATTAAATTGCGAGGGTAGGATAAAGGGACACAAACTAGCAAAGGGTAAATTTAGGACTGAAATCAAGAAATGATCAACACCTGGAATGGCTGTCCCGATTTAGTGGAAGAGACAAAATCCATGAAATCATTTAAGAAACAATTAGATGCTGAAACAAAGGAAATTCTAGGGTTTGGATGGATAAATTGAGCCAAATGGCCTTCCTCATCCGTAAGTATATTGAGGTCATTGTCCTTTGGGATGACGCACAAAATTATGTAAATTCAGTACTTAATGCTGAGAAAGAAAAAATCCAGTATGCAGTTTCTTCAAGATTTATAAAAGTCATGATTAAAATGTTCATTCACATGAAACTAAGGATTAAAACTACCTTGAAATATCCTTTTTAAAAACATGCACTTGAATGTTTCAGACCTACTTGCATCACCAATGGTTTGATGTGCAAATCCTGTTAGTGTATATATAGCTGGAGGTGAAATCTTAAGATAAATTAGCATCAGATCATGGACTTGTCCGCCTTAATTAATTCTCCTCTTTTTGTTCCCTTGTCATCATTTGACTGGTCAACCTCTTCCTATTATTCCCAACCAAATGTAACATATTTCTCCTCTCATCATCTTCATTCAACAAGTAAAGTATGCTGGAGTATTAAGCCTTTTCCTATTTGTGATAGGACTGTATAATAAACTTTAAACCATGTCATTTACACTGGCTAGTTAGTGGTGAAGTGTTAAACTGACCTGTTCAGATGAATAAATTGGTTAATGTTTGTAAAGATGTATGGTATGTTTAGCCTGAAGAACTGTGCACTTAAATTAAAATGACATGCTTTTCTTTTTGGTCAGCCTGACTCATATGGAAACCCATCACAATGATTAAAAATCTCTAAACGAAGCTACTGAGAGATCCACATTAGGTTCTGTTCAGTTGGTATGCCCACACCTTCCCTATACCTGTGAACTTGGGTGCAGATTAGCAAGAATAATGGCATAGGACCCTCTAGTTTGCAGAAGGGGACTAGCTGAAACCATGCAGTTTACTAGCGCACAGCCCTGCTTGTGCAATAGTCTTGTGCCCATTAGAAACTGAGTTGGGATAATCTAAACTAATTTTTGGACTCTTAGACTGCTCCATAATGGATGACTTTCATCCATATCGGTTGGTTCTTGAGGTGAAAGGACAATATTTTTTCCTGTTTTAATTCCTTTAAATTGCTTCTTCTGAAGCAAGTGTACGACATAGTCAAAGTTTCTAAATGTTTTTGTTGTTGCAGCTCTGCAGGATCTGTTCCATAAATCTACTGATGGCCAACTCTCTTATCAAGATCTTTACAATTTATTTGGCACCCAAACCCCTAATCCAGAAGAACTTCAGCAGTTTGATTCCAATAGAGATGGAAAATTCTCTCAAACAGAACTCATTGATGCATTCGGTCCATAGTGGGGTTACATGATACAATGTCTACTTGGACTGGTAGAGCTTTTTTAAACTGAAGTACTGACTTCTAATTGCTACAATTGCACCTTTTAAACAGTATTTCACTATTGTGCAAAATTTGCTTATGTACTTACAGAATAAATATTCCTAACGTGTTAGCTTTGGGCTTTCCCCAAACATTGTTTTATGAATCAGGCTGCAATATCTTACCTGAGTAAAGAGTGAATCATTCAGGATATTAAATTTTTTTTTGTTTGTTTTAAATTTCACTCTCAAGAAAGTGAACTGGCTTGTTAAACTTTAATAATCAAATTCATTGCAGGTTCTTAAACATAACTTGCGGAGACTAAAGTAAATTAATTCTTCTGTTTTGAGCATTCCAATGGTGCTGAAGGGAGGGGGAAGAGAGATTGCCACTTTGAACTCAAAGTCTACCTTTACAACAGTTACGTTTAACACCCCATACCCATTCAGAGGTTTCAGAAATTCCCATTGTTTTCAATGGAGAATTCATAACCATTTTAATTACCCATGAAGGAAATTTAATATGTACACTTCACTGATTTGAAGTCAATTACTGAAGAGATTTGTGACTACTCTAGATTTTATCTTGGGATTGACCTTTCCTGAACTGTTACAGGTCATTGCCAGCTTTGAAAATTTTCAAAGATCAACAACTTGTGTACTGTGTGTATAATACAGTAAATACAACCACTTTTGTGCAGGTAAATAAGGCTGCTTTCGTATTGATTCTGTGCTATGTTAATGTTTGTAGTTCCCAATGTGTCGTCCGTAAGCAGCTTGCAGCAACCTCAAAGTAAACTTGCTGGGTTTACTAACGCCAGCTACCAGGAAGACCCACTTTATTTTTTTTTTAAAAAGGCTAGCCTTTATGAATCTGGCAAGTTTATTTTGAGGGCTCTGCTAGCAATTTGAGACCTGTACACTGCACAAACACAATTCAAAACCAATATAAAAGCATCTTAAGAATAATTGCTATCTGCTGTTTTTTTTCTAGCAAGCATATATGTTCTTTACATTAATTTCTGTTTTATGGTTTCATGTAAACCATTCCTTTGTTTATTTAAGAACTGAGGTATCTTTTAGGTCGATCACTCAGTCACTTTAGTTCAGTCAGAAAAGGGCTTTATTTTGCAGTTTGATCTTGTGAACAGCTGCAGTAAACAGTTCCAATAGATGGTTGTTCAATGCAAAACTAGTAGTTAGTGGTTTATAGCACTATAGTTTCACCATTAAGATCGGTTCTTAAAACTTGCAGCCTTGTAATATAACATTGAAGCTTTCTATGATTGAATGATTTGTGACATTTTACTTTCTGATAGCGACATAAAATAATTGATGCATAATATAAATGTAGGTGGCTGGCAAGATATTTGCAATGTTTAAAACTTAATAAATAAGCATTAAAATCAACTTCACATGTCTCTAGCACGTGCTTGGCAATAAAAAACACTTTGGGCTAGGATTGAGAGTCTATCTGGTATTGACTTTAGATTCCATTACAATATGATAATATTCTGAATGATATGCTCAAGTTCAGTGCATTCCACAAGTCCAAAATTTATTTGGCTGGTGTGGAAGAAAGTTTAACAGTCAATACCAAATGTTGGATTTTCTGCTCATATTTTCATATTGGTTCTTTCTAATGCCCGCTCTGTATTGAATCAGTGTTTTGTGGATAAATATTTTTGTTCTGCATAATTTTAACAAAATTTACTTCCACTCTATAGAGCCGGTCCAATAACAGCCTCTTTAATTATACTAGCAATAAGAGATTAGCCTTTCTGGTATTTTTGTATTTCATTCATTCATTTTTGCAGAGATATTTGCAGAATGGTTGATCTAATTTTGTGAACCAGGTACAGGAGGAAAAATAATTCAGGTTGTTTGCACTGTTGGTTGTTGGATGAATTATTTTTTTTATATATATATAATGCAATGCTGGTGATAATACCTAAAGCTGAACACTGGGCAAGTGTCCTAAATAAAGGAAGTGCTTTGCAGCAGGGACATTTTGGTACTGTCATTTAAATGGTAGATCATAAATGTCTTCAGTAATTCTTGTAAATAAAGCAATTTTAAAATTTTACATTTTTTGTGTTGTATACAATGCACTAAAATGTATTTTGAGAAGTTATTCCTGTAATAAGAGTTAGTTACATTGTATTAAAGTAACAGCCATTGTTTTGATGACTTGTGTTTTGCATGTTTCATATCATGTATGATCAAAATATTTATAATTTATCAAATAATAAAAAGATCATATTCCAACTTTGGTTTAACTTTTCTGTGTAGTAAATCCCCCATAGGCAATAGTAGAATATTAATAGAAAAAAATGTAAGTGTGATCAATATTGATGGAATATTTGTGATTTATGTATTTGTGTTGTGATAACAGCTTCTGGAAGCGCACAAAAACTAATGTCACTACAGTATCTCATTTCTAATAGCAAAGTAATGACATTAGCCCATTGAGCTCTGCTGGACCAAATAATTTCCATATCAACAGAAGATTATGCAAACTCTACTCGGGTACTGCATTATCTGTTTGTGAAAACCCACATTATTTACTTTTTTTTATAGAAGTTAAGTGTCAGATTGGATAACGATTAGCTGCATTTAAATTAAACACTGTTGCTATTGTTTTAAAGTAATTGCATTTGCTAATTTAGTAATAAATAGATTTCAGGTCTCAAAGACTAATGCCTATGAAGCTGCATCTCCAATCTAAATCCATTCCTATAGTAGTTCTTCCTATTACATGGGAATTATCTGTGCCCAAGTAAATGCTCCTCTTAATCCAATATTATGAGAAGATCTTCCACAGTAAGTTGCATGATGTGCAGTTTTATATATAAAGCTTATATCAATGTTCCCATTAATTTGTATATATCTTGAGTTTCCCAAGATACTTACCAACCTTGGTGTTCTGCTTTAGGATTTATCTGCCAATGAGGCAATGATGCCAAAGAAAGCCCTTTCCAATTTTACAGATCCATGAAATTCAAGCAGGACAAACTAGCAAGCAAGAAATATGAGCCTGGCCTTTACGGGTACATTGCCAGGGTTCATGGATTTGTATTTGGCCCATGAGCTGTAATTTGTGCACTCCTGGATTACAGTATGTACCTATTAGTAAGGGCCAAGAAATGTGCAGTGTTTAAGAAAATATTAAACTAATTTGCATCTTGCCTTTACAAAGTATATCCAACAGTACTTTGTGTTATCAACAAGTTCTACTTAAATAAACTGGTTTAAAATTTGGAACTTTTACACAGATTCTGCCTTCAAACTTGAATAATAGTACAGACCTTTGTTCATATGAATGAATGTGTGGTATAATCAATATTTTGTATTCATCATTACTTCTTTACGCTTCTACTCCATGGACCCATTTATAAACCCCAAAATTTTATTGTCTCCCGCACTCTCCGTTATCCCTTTTCGTTTTCCTCAACCTCTCTGTAACCTTTGGCATAGTTGACTACACCATCGGATTTCCAACACCAAGCCTACATTGTCCAGCTCAATGGGACTGCCCTCACTTGGTTCCATCCTTGCCTATCCGATCATTCCCAGAGCATCTGCAACACTTTTACTATTATTTTAAAGGTGCTATCAAATGCAAGTTGTTGAATTTAAAAACAAAGATGAGAATTTTAAATTTGAGCTTTTTGGGGACTAGGATCCAATGTAGGTCAGCAAGGACAGGGTGATGGGTGAGTACGACTCGGCGCGGGATAAGATACGATCAGCAGAATTTTGGATGAACTGCGGCTTTTGAGGGTGGAGATTGTATGGCCGCCAGGAGAGCATTGGAATAGTCGAGTCTGGGGGTGACAAAGGTATGGATAAGGATTTCAGATGGGCTGAAGCAGGGGTGGAGGTGGGCAGTGTTAGAGGTGGAAGTAGGCGGTCTTTGTAATGGAAAGGATATGGGGTTGGAAGCTCAGCTTGGCGACAAATAGCTGGTGTCAGTCTTCCCAAAGTTTAATTGTGGCTCATCCAGGACTGAATGTCAGATACACACTGGAGGAGTCGAGACAGGTGGTGGAGAGGTGGAACTGAGTGTCATCGGTGTTCTTATGTAATCTGATCTCATGTCTGAGGATGATGCCACCAAGGGGCAGCGTGTAAATGAGGAAGAGGAAGGGGCCAAGGACAGATCCCTGTGGGACTCAAGGTAACGGTGTGGGGGCAGAAAAAGAAGCCAAGCAAGGGCAGTCCCAATGAGTTGGGCAATCGAAGAGAGGCCTTGGAGGAGGAGGAGGATGGTGTGGTTGACCATGTGAAAGGTTGTATAGAGATCAGAGTCACAGAGGATGGCATATGTGCTTTTTTATTAGGGTTGCTTTAGTGCTATGGCAGGGGCAGAAACCTAATTGGGGAGATTTAAACATGGCGTTGCTGCATAGATATGGGCACGGATTTTGGAGGTCATAATACATCCAAGGACTTTGGAGAGGAAAGGGAGGTAGGAGATGGGATGGTAGTTTGCAAAGATTGTGATTTTTTTGTTGAGGTGGTGATGGTCTTGAAAGGGAGGTGGAAAGTATTTGATTTATTGGAGAAGTGGAGCCAGCTGCAGAGAGTTCCTCATGGTTTGGCTATAATCAGATTTTGTACCTTCATTTGACCATAATGAATCTAACTTATTTGAAGAGTTTGTTTCAGTGCAAAGATTAGTAAAGATTGGCCTCGTGAAGTGTTTGAGATGCGAAATACATTCCAAAGTTTTTTAAATGTTTTTGTTTTGATTAATGTAATTACAGCATGTTAAATGTCTGAATCATTTGCATTTTACAGTAAGTTGTAAACAATGTTTTAATTCAGTGTATTAATTTAATATGTCTAGTACTGAGAATTTGAAGAAAACCACATTTATGCAACTCAGTCTAGGGTTTCTTTATTCGTTCATGGGATGTGGGCATCGCTGGCTAGGCCAGCATTTATTGCCCATACCTAATTGCCCTTGAGACGGTGGTGGTGAGCTGCCTCCTTGAACCGCTGCAGTTTGTGTGGTGAAGGGAGTTCCAGGATTTTGACCCAGCGATGATGAAGGAACGGGGATATATTTCCAAGTCAAGGTGGTGTGAGACTTGGAGGGGAGCATGCAGGTGGTGGTGTTCCCATGTGTCTGCTGCCCTTGTCCTTCTAGGTGGCAGAGGTCGCGGGTTTGGGAGGTGCTGTCGAAGAAGCCTTGGCGAGTTGCTGCAGTGCATCCTGTGGATGGTATACACTGCTGCCACAGTGCGCCGGTGGTGAAGGGAGTGAATGTTTAGGGTGGTGGATGGGGTGCCAATCAAGCGGGCTGCTTTGTCCTGGATGGTGTCGAGCTTCTTGAGTGTTGTTGGAGCTGCACTCATCCAGGCAAATGGAGAGTATTCCATCACATTCCTGACTTGTGCCTTGTAGATGGTGGAAAGGCTTTGGGGAGTCAGGAGGTGAGTCACTCGCTGCAGAATACCCAGCTTCTGACCTGCTCTTGTAGCCACAGTATTTATATGGCTGGTCCAGTTAAGCTTCTGGTCAATGCTGATCCCCAGGATGTTGGGGGATTCAGCGAATGTCATGGGGAGGTGGTTAGACTCTCTCGTTGGCCATGGTCATTGCCTGGCACTTGCCAGGTGTGAATGTTACTTGCCACTTATCAGCTCAAGCCTGGATGTTGTCCAGGTTTTGCATGTGGGCATGGACTGCTTCATTATCTTAGCAGCTGCAAAATAAGAACATGGCCGTGCTCCTCCACCTCAGTGGTCGTCTTGCTTGACTTGAACAAGATGGCTTTTAACTGTCTGCCAGTATTTGACCTTTTCACCATCACGTTTCGGAATATTTTGAACATTTTTCCACAGAGGGGATTTGGGGAAAAATTAGTTATTCTAAATGTTTTGTTTTAAAGTATAGTGTGTTCATGTAAGTTATATTAAGATGCTAATAAGCAAGCTTCTATGTTTCCTCATATTTCCTAAATAAGCATTTAGTTAACCTGTTTTGGTAATTGAAGAATTCACACCCAGTATATTTGAAAGTCTGTAATACCTTTTTCTAGCTGTGATCAGGCAGAGATAAAGGTAGACACGGGCAGCTTTGAAACAGGAAGTCTTCAAGCACAATCAAACTTGTTAAAGAAAAAGCTGTAAGGGATTTCACTGAAGCGAACAGGTTAGAATTGTGTAGGGCGATTGGAGGCCGTCTTGTTAAGTCAAGTGGGACGATCGCTGAGGTGGAGTAGCATGCCACATTCTTTACATTGTATTATGTAAAGATAAATTGTACAGATCGAATTAGTCTGTTAATAGTGGCTGGAGTGAAATGGTGTTGGGACCACAGTTGTTCACCATTTACATATATGATTTGGACTCTGGAATCGGAAGTACAATATCAAAATTTGCAGATGACACCAAATTGGGGGATATAGTTAATACTGAGACTGCAACAAAATACAAGAAAACATTAATTGTTCAAGGCCAATTGTGTTTAACTAACTTGATTGAGTTTTTTGATGAGGTAACAGAGGGTTGATGAGGGCAATGCAGTTAATGTAGTGTATATGGACTTCCAAAAGGTGCTTGATAAAGTGCCACAGAATAGGTTTGTCAGCAAAGTTGAAGCCCATGGAATAAAAGGGGCAGTGGCAGCATGAATACAAAATTGGCTGAGATAAAAAACACTAGTGGTGAACGGTTGTTTTTCCAGAGTGGAGGAAGGTGCTCCCTAGGGTCGGTACTAGGACCACTGCTTTTCTTGATATATATTAATGACTTGGATGTACAGGGCACAATTTCCAACTTTGCAGATGACACAAAACTTGGAAGTGTAGTGAACAGTGAAGAGCATAGTGATAGACTTCAAAAGGACATAGACAGGCTGGTAGAATGGGCAGACACGTGGCAGATGAAATTTAACGCAGAGAAGTGCGAAGTGATAATTTTGGTTGCAAGAACGAGGAGAGGCAATATAAACTAAAGGGTACAATTCTCAAGTGGGTGTAGGAACAGAGAGACCTGGAGGTATATATGCACAGGTTGTTGAAGGTGGCAGGGCAGGTTGAGAAAGCGGTTAAAAAGCATATGGGATCCTGGGCTTTATAAATTGAGGCAGAGTACAAAAGCCAGGAGGTTATGATGAACCTTTATAAAATACTGGTTCGGCCACAACTGGAGTATTGTGTCCAATTCTGGGCACTGCACCTTAGGAAGGATGTGAAGGCCTTGGAGAGGGTACAGATAAGATTTACTAGACTGGTTCTAGAAGGGCTAGACAGACTGGATGCAGGGAGGATGTTTCCCCTGGCTGGGGGCTCTAGAACGAGGGGTCACAGTCTCAGGATAGGGGTAGGACAATTAGGACTGAGATGAGGAGCAATTTCTTCACTCACGCTGGTGAACCTGTGGAATTCTCTACCACAAAAGGCTGTGGAGGCCGAGTCACTGAATATATTTAAGAGGGTGATAGATTGATTTCTAGATACAGAAGGCATTAAGGGGTATGGGGAGAGAGTGGGAATATGGTATTGAGATAGGAGCAGGCTCGAAGGGCCGAATGGCCTACTCCTATTTTCTATGTTTCAATGGTTCCAGAGATGAGGGACTTCAGTTACGTGGATAGAATGGAGAAGCTGGGGTTGTTCTCCTTAGAGCAGAGAAGGTTGAGAGGCGATTTGATAGAAGTGTTCAAAATCATGAGGGGTCAAGACAGAGTAGATAGAGAGAAACTGTTCCCGTTGGCGGAAGGGTCGAGAACCAGAGGGCACAGATTTAAGGTGATTGACTAAAGAACTATAGGCGACATGAGGAAAATTTTTTTTACGCAGCAAGTGGTTATAATCTGGAATGCACTGCCTGAAAGGGTGGTGGAGGTAGATTCAATCGTGGCTTTCAAAAGGGAATTGTACAAATACTTGAAAGGCAAAAATCTGCAGGGCTACAGGGAAAAGGCAGGGGAGTGGGACTAACTGGATTGCCCTCGCAGAGAACTGGCAAGGGCTCGATGTACCAAACGGCCACCTCCTCTGCTGTAAACATTCTATGATTCTATGATTCTATGATCAACAAACTTGCAGAATGGGTATGTAAATGGCAAATGAATTTCAATATAGATAAGTGTGTGGTGATCCATTTGGTAGGAAAAATAAGGAGGCCACCTACTCCTCAGAAAATAAGAGCCTAAATTGGGTAAAGGAGCACAGGGATCTCGGGGTACATATTCACAATCACTAAAAGTAGCAATGCAGATTAATAAAGCCATAAAAAGTGCAAATAAAGCACGGGTTCATTTCTCGAGGAATAGAATGGAAAAACAGGGACGTTATGTTAAACTTGTATAGAACCTTGGTTAGACCACACTTGGAGGACTGTGCACAGTTCTGGTCTCCATATTACAAAAAGGATATAGAAGCACTAGAGAGAGTGCAAAAAAAATTTACAAGGATGACACTAGAACAGAGATGCTCAGTTCTAGTTCCGCCGGGACCACTCGGCTCCAGACCTCATTACAGCCTTGGTCCAAACATGGACAAAAGAGCTGAATTCCAGAGGTGAGGTAAGAGTGACTGCCCTTGACATCAAGGCAGCATTTGACCAAGTGTGGCACTAAGTAGCCCTAGTAAAATTAAAGTCAATGGGAATCGGGGAAAACTCTCCAGTGCCTGGAGTCATACCTAGCATAAAGGAAGATGGTAGTGGTTGTTGGAGGCCAATCATCTCAGCCCCAGGACATTGCTGCAGGAGTTCCTCAGGGTAGTGTCCTAGGCCCAACCATCTTCAGCTGCTTCATGAATGACCTTCCCTCTATCATAAGGTCTGAAATGGGGATGTTCGCTGATGATTACAGTGTTCAGTTCCATTCGCCACCCCTCAAATAATGCAGCAAGACCGGGACAACATCCAGGCTTGGGCTGATAAGTGGCAAATAACATTCGTGCCAGGCAATAACCATCTCCAACAAGAGACAGTCTAACCTCCTCCCCTTGACATTCAATGGCCGAATCCCCCACCTTTAACATCCTGGGGGTCACCATTGACCAGAAACTTAACTGGACCAGCCATATAAATACTGTGGCTACAAGAGCAGGTCAGAGGCTGGGTATTCTGCAGCGAGTGACTCCCCAGACTCCCCATAGCCTTTCCACCATCTACAAGGCACAAGTCAGGAGTGTGATGGAATACTCTCCACTTGCCTGGATGAGTGCAGCTCCAACAACACTCAAGAAGCTCAACACCATCCAGGACAAAGCAGCACGCTTGATTGGCACCCCATCCACCACCCTAAACATTCACTCCCTTCACCACCGGCGCACAGTGGCTGCAGTGTGTACCATCCACAGGATGCACTGCAGCAACTCGCCAAGGCTTCTTCGACAGCACCTCCCAAACCCGCGACCTCTACCACCTAGAAGCACAAGAGCAGCAGGCACATGGGAACAACACCACCTGCACGTTCCCCTCCAAGTCACACACCATCCCGACTTGGAAATATATCGCCGTTCCTTCATCGTCGCTGGTGAAAATCCTGGAACTCCCTTCCTAACAACACTGTGGGAGAACCTTCACCATACGAACTGCAGTGGTTCAAGAAGGTGGCTAACTACCACCTTCTCTAGGGCAATTAGGGATGGGCAATAAATGCTGGCCTCGCCAGTGACGCCCACATCCCATGAACAAATAAAAAAAAAACACGAGAACAGAGTACAACTATCAGGAGGTACAACTGTTGGAGGTCTTTTAAAATTATGAAGGGGTTCAATAGGGTAGACTTGGAGAAGATGTTTCCACTTGTGGAGGTGTCCAAAACTAGGGACCATAAATATAAATTAAGTCGTTAACCAGGAATTCAGGGGAAGCTGCTTTACTCAGTAGTGAGAATGTGGAACTCGCTACCACATGGAGTGGTTGAGGCGATTAGCACAGATGCATTTAAGGGGAAGCTGGATATGTACATGAGCGACAAAGCAATATGTTGATAGGGTGAGATGTTGTAAGATGAGAGGAGGCTCGTGTGGAGCATAAAAACCGGCATGGTCCCTTTGGGCTGAATGGCATATTTCTGTGCTGTAAAATTGTATGTAATTCAGGGGTCCAGTGGAGGTGCAGAGTAGCTTCAGGTATTGGCAGTGTGCAGCAATGCTTCATATGGACCAGCAAAGGAGTAAGGAGCAGTGGGAGTGAAACCCAAGGACCAAGAGCATTGAAGGCCAGGAGATGGTGAAGCATAAAGCTGTGGAATCAGTGAAAATGAGGCAGCTTATCCAAGGAATAGCTGTAGAGGGTAGGGAGCACACAAGATGAGGAGCAGCAACAGAAGCTTAAGGAGCCAGTTCAACCCAGTTCACCAAAGAACGATGTGATGGTGCAATTATCAACTATTTATTAACAGTGCCCGATCAATATGAAGACTAATCAAGTGTTGGGATGCTTCTCGAAGGCAGTTAAGTAGCTTGCTTACATTTAAATTGCTTATGCCTTTCAACATTTTAAAGACCTTTTAATGTTCTTTCTCAGCATGCAATTTTCCTGTGCCCTTCTGTCCTGGGTACTGCTAATGTACTATTGCAGTGTGCTATCACTCCAGGCCAAGCTGCACCCAAATTTTGTGGACTGGGTCATTAGCTCGGCCAAGTCATACCCCTGGGAACTTGTGGGGGGAGGCTGGGGGAAGAGCAGAAAGAGAAGAAAAGATACAGACCTTTATCGGGACCTTCTGGCTGACGTTCGGGAACAGCAACTAGAAGTCTCAAGGACCGAAGATCCTATGGGTAACTGGAAAAGAATATTTCTCACTTATCTTCTGGGGTCCTCTTTGCCTTGCTGCCAGACACTGTCAGGCCCTCCAACCTGAAAGAGGTCTCAACACAAGCTGCATTACCAGCTTCTTGGGGTACCTCTGGCCCACAAGCATAGAAAATTGAGGCACAAGCCCAGGAACACCACGCCCCCCGCCACACTTCGTTCCCATTCAAACACTGGGCCTGGACCTGGACCTATCACAGGCACAGATCCTGCTCCCATCCTTAGGGAAAGCCCTGGAAATTCCAGGACAACATCAAATGGGTGGAATTCCAGCGTAACAAGCCTCTACTCTTTTTTAACTCTTGCACCCAGAGAATAGGTGTTCCTTGGGAGAAAAGGACAGAAAAAGTGGCCTGTATAACTCAAAACTTAATTTGCTCTTAAATTAATCGGTAAGAGCATTTGGAACCTTGTGTGTAGTTTTGGGTATCCTGCTCAGAAGGACAATCATACATTGGAGAGAGTTCAGAGAGATTAGCAACAAGAATGAGTAGAAACTGATTAAATATTGAGAAAGAACACAAAAAGGTCTTTAACATGCTGAGAGGCAGAGATATATTAGATGTAAGCAGGTTACTTAGCATGTGAAGGGAGAATTAAGGGACATGTGTATCAAATTAATCAGCCTCAGGCAAGACTACAGATTTTTTTTTCCCCAAAGGATAGTGGGTGTTGTTTAAAAGAAAGTTCAGATTTGCATTTGCCTAGTGTCTTCTATGAGATACCATATTTAGCTTGTTCTTACTCACTTAATATAAACCAGACTCAAATTAAAATTAAAAGATCAAACTCCATTCAGCTACCAACAGGGATACAGTGCGTCATTACGTAAGATAGCATTACCACATGCCTGCCTCCAAGTTCTCAAGAACTGCACAGTCACAATGATGTATTAAAAACAATTTATTTTTATTTAACTACTAAAAACAAGATGATATCACTGTTAGTGCATTCATTACAACAATACAACCGTTTAGTTCAAGATTACCACAGTATAACATTAGCTGAATTTAGTTCAACATAACATAGGATTAGATTCATGGCCCAGTGGTATTTCAGTTTCAAAATATTCAGTTGTCTGCTACACTTCTGGTTCTACGTCTAGTAGATGTTCAATGGTTTGTCTTCAGTCCTCTTCTATCCCTATTTGTCAACAAATTGTTTCCTTTTTTTTTACTGTATTTCTAATATTTGAGAACTACTTTTCTGCATTTCTAATTCTCCAGTATTCTTTTCACTGTTCTACTATTCATATTCTCACATTGCATCGTGCCACTGCCTTATCAAATAAGACAATTTATTATCAAATTTGGAACTTGTCATTTATAACAAAGATGGCATCTCATCACTTGTTGGGTTCAACTTTAAACTGCCTCGTAGTACATTTAGCAGATTAATGCTACTTTTACACCTCTATGCCTGATTCATTATTTTGTAAAATCATTAAATAATCTGGCTTCATTAATCCTATCAACATAAATAATAGAATTAGATAAAATGCTTAATTCAAGTTTGTAAATTAAGTGGTTAATAGATATTAAGATATATTAACCTCAATTGTGCATATTGCTAGTGTCAGTTTGACTCAATTTGTAGCACACTTGCCTCTTAGGGGGTTGTGGGTTCAAACCCAACTCAAAACTTGAGCTCATAATCGAGGGTGACATTCTAGTATAATACTGAAGGAGTGCTGTATTGTTAAAGACATTGGACCGGAAATTGCTTTTAAAATAACAGTGAGTCTAACAGCACTCACCGTTATTAGTGGCGAAATCAAAGAGCAAGTTCCGGTGACCGCATACGTGCAGTTAAACATGGAAATCCGGAACTTACTCTTCCTGGTTCACCGGTGATCTGTCAGCTTCGTATTAAAGGGACCTCACGGCTGCAATCAATAGACCAGCGCCAACTTGCTGCACTTCCCAGCTGGAAACGAACTAATCTCACCACAAAACAGGTAAGCTGAGTTTTTTTTAGATCTAAACTAAGTTTTAACAGCGTGGTAAGTATTAATGACTGCCAAACAACCTCTCTGGCACTAAAAATTAACCTTTTAAAATATAAAGTTTCGTTACTCTTGATTTTAATACTTTTTGACATTTTTTTACAAAAATGTTTTAAGTATAAAAAAAATGTAACTTTTTTTTTACTTTTTCTTTCTGTCTCGTTTATCTGAGTCTTTTAATCTTACCGTCTCTTTATTTCACTTTGTCATTTTATAATACCTTATCGGTCACGTCCGAGTTTTTAATTTGCATGGTTTGTCGATGAATTGCACTTCCTGATTCTCACAATGTGGTTTGCTTCAAGCTGATTGTTTGAGGGGAGAGATCGATCCTTTCACTTCTCACACAGGTCCTAGGTTCCTGGGAGTTAACGCTGGACTGTGTTTGGCTCACCATTCAAGGAAGTTGCCACACAAAAGTTTGTGCGTGAGTATAAATCTATGGAGCGGCAAGCAGCGTTGGATCGATGCTCGGAGCAATTTATGGGCCGTTATCCTTTGAATGACGTGTAAACTGAGGCCCTGTTCAGGTGAACATAAAAGTAGGGTATAGAGTATTCCTGCCGTCCTGCCAATGTTCCTCCCTCAACCAATATCACCAAAATTGCTGATTGTGAGACTTGCTATGTGCGAAATGGCTCCTTTGTTCACCTACACAACATATGTATCTACACTTCGGGGTCATTCATTGTCAGTGAAATGCTCTGGAAAGTTTCTGAGAATCTATGAATCTCCTTTCCTTCATTGTCCCTTCTACAAACTTCAGATTTTTATAACCAGAACTTGGCATTATCTAACTGCTACTTCTTGATTTACCTTGTCTCATCAACAGTTTTCAACCCTAATGTCCTCCAAGATGAGCATTAATTTTAACCTAGGGTTCTTGATAGTTTTTTTTTAAAGAGACTTGTAGGTTCTGAGTAGTTTGTTAGAGTTCGAGTATTTTTCTCCTCACTACTTTGATATTATTTCTAATGGCTACAATTTCAGTGGTTAAGATTGCTCTAGAAAGAAGTTCTAAGTATGTAATTAAAATTACAATCTGCATTGAAAGGCAGGTATGGGAAATGTATTTTGTATGATACAAAATAATCAATATTTCAATAATTTGTTTTCCAATGCCAGTGACAATTGAAAGCAATATTAATTCATCAAAAAGCACTACCACTAAAATTGCCTTCAGTAACTTCTTGACATTGAATGGATGGACATGGCTATGGATGTGGGAGATGGTGGTGAGGGTGAGAGAGGTCAGGAGTGCTATTAGTTCAGTGAAGGAAGGGGAGGACTAAGTTAAGAGAATGGTGAATTACAAAGGATGAGAAATTGCTCAGTGCGAAGTTAGAGGTTGAACAGGACGGAGAAGATTTCAGTGAAGATGATATCTGTTGGCCCAGGACAGTGATAAATAAGAACGATCTTAAAGGCATTGGAGAGGAGGAGTGTAGTGTCTTGTTGGAGTATGGAGCTCATTGGAAAGAGTTGGGAGTGTGTAGAAAGTGAAAAAGGAAGTGAGGGAAGGTGAGGAGGGAGAAGCAAGTAGAGGCGGAAGGGGTGTGAGGGTGCTTGGTTCCAGGGTGGCAGCCAGTATACATAGATAATGGAGCAGGAGGACAGCAAGGTTATAGCGTTAGCAGCAATTGGAGTCCAGTTACGGGAGGAAGAGGAAAACCTTCCAGTTCTGATGAAAGGTCTTCGACCTGAAATGTTAACTGTTTCTTTCTCCACAGATGTTGCCTGACTTGCTGAGCTTGTCCAGCATTTTCTGTGTTTATTTTAGATCTCCAGCATCCGCAGTATTTTGCTTTTGACTGGGAGGAAGAGGAAGTCCATTTAGTCAGAGCCTAGAGAAAGATGGGTGGTATTTGTGGCAGGGTGGCTGCCAGGGACCTAGTTTTTTGCCATTGCAACCAAGTTTGGGTAGGTAGTTAGGGGTGTGGAATTTTGCCTACAGGTGGGTGACCAGGTGCCAACTGGCAATGTGGGAGTCTGGAGTTAGCCTGAAAGGTTAGCAAGTACCAAAGTCAGCTCTTGAGTTTGACGAAACAGAGTGGTAACAGAATCAAAGAAATCCAGGGATGGAGACAGAGAAAGTAAAGAAAATCTGGCCAACTCTAATGACCCCTGTAATCCTATACCAGCTTGAGCCAAAATTCAAGGACAAAGGTTGCTATGTCATGATTTTTGGACAGGTAGCTCATGTGAGGGCTTAAGACTGTTATCAGGAGTATTGCTCCTGAATGACTTAGGCACTAGAATGAAAAAACAGAAGAGATAATTGGAACTTGGCTTTTGTCAAGTTAATTAAAATCTAACAATTATAGTTTCTGACACATGTCTGTTTAAATCATAGGCATTTTTAAAATCGATTCATGTGGCTGAATTGGCTACCTTGATTGGCCATGTCACTTGATGTAGGATTTCCTTTGTGATGCTCAAAAATATTTAAGGTCAAACATTATTGCAATCATTCATTTAAATTATTGGAAAATTATGTAAAACATGTGCCTGAATTTTAAATATGGGTGTTGCTGGATGAGGCTTCACGCCGATACAAAGTCAGAAAATTACCCCTTATATATATCGCAATAGTTTATTTAACAAAGTTCTAGACATAGAGAGAAAATACAATATAACAGCAAAAGAGAAACATTGTATGTGCAAGGTTAGCTAATACTGAGAGATTCACCTGACGAAGGGGATAATCTCCGAAAGCTTGTGATTTTAAAATAAATTTGTTGGACTATAACCTGGTGTTGTAAGATTCCTTACATTAACCTGGTGTTGTAAGGTTCCTTACATTAATACTGAGAGAGATGACCAAAGCAAAGATGGCAACCATGGGTGATGGCTCACCACAGGCATCCCAGTGATGAAGCAGACCATCCCAGAGGAAGGCTGAGCTGCCCAAAATCACAGCAGTCTGTTACCCAAGACTATTTCCAATAGAGCAGAGAAGGCTAGCAGATTTAATAGAGGTTTTTAAAATTATGGAGGGCTTTGATAGAGTCAACACAGAAAGATTATTTCCTTTGGTTGGACAGTCAGTGACAAGAGTTCATCAATTTAAAATTATTACCAAGAGAGTGAGGAGAAATGTCTTCATGCCGAGAGTTGTCGGAGCATGGAATATTTTACCACAGGGTATGGTTGAAGCAGAGACCACTGAATCTTTTAAGGGTAAAGTGGATAAATGTTTGAAGCAGAGGAAGATACAGGGCTATGAGGAGAGAGCAGGGCAATGGGGTTAATGTTGGATTGCTCTAGCAAAGAGTTGGCATCGATATGATGGGCTAAATAGCCTCCTATTGTGCTGTAAATTTCTATGGTTGAATGATTTTATGTTCACATTACAAAGGGACAGCCTTATACTGGAAATCTACCAGTGAAGCATTAAATGCAGGTTGTAAACTTAATCTTGTTAATTCTAATTTTGGCCATTAAATATAACTTGATTGTATTGATGCTAAGCAGTGGCAGGATTATTTTTTGGGTGGTGTTTGGATATGAGTTTGACAGCCCAAACAAAACTACTTCAAATGGTCTATTTTTTGAATAGGGATTTCACAATAAGGTTCAAATAGAAACATTATTACATCCATTAATCTAACAATTAAATAAAGCAAATGAAAAGAAAAGAACAGTCTAGTTGAACAAAAACTCGAAAGCACGAAGTCCAAGTGCCGGTTAAGTGTCCTTCGTCTATCAGTAACTTTGCTGCTATTCACTACAATATCCCAGTGAACAGTTAGATGCACAAACCCAACTAATCAGTTTTTATGGGTCAAATTGTGGAATTGATTAGCTCTGGAAGAGCATTCATTGTTTCTGTGATCTATCAAATGATTTAAGGCATGTTCTTTCAAAAGAAGGAATGGTCTGATTTTAAAAAATCATAGAAATTTCATTGGGTGTTTGAATATCCTGAGCCCCCCCCTCCCCCCCGTCTCCGCCCATGTCACTAAGCGAAACCCAGCTATGTCTGAGATATTGTGATATACTTAAATTATTGTTGTGTTTATGAATTTAGGGATTTAGATTCTGTTTGTTAACATTATCAATTTACTTTTACCTTCCTCCAATACAGCCCAAAAAGAGTCTCCCATATGATAGTGGTAATTGCCAGTACTTAACTTTGTGATAGTTGTATTATTGCAGAGGTGGCTAAAAAAAGTAGTATTAGTTAGCACCAGAGGACATAGATTTAAGGTGATTGGCAAAAGAACCATAGGTGACATGAGGAAAAACTTTTTTACCCAGGGTTAGGACCTGGGGGTGGGGGGGGGGGGGGGGTAGAGACAGACTCAATTGTGGCTTTCAAAAGGGAACTGGATAAGTACTTGAAAGGAAAAAAATTGCAGGGCTACGGGGAAAGGGCGGGGTGAGTGGGACTAGTTGGATTGCTCTTGCATAGACCCGGCATGGACTTAATGGGCCGAATAGCCTCCTTCCGTGCTGTACCCTTTCTATGATTCTACATCTCTGTGTCCTACTCAATCTGGAAAATTACAGTTATGTGGCACTTCATTCAGTATTGTACTGTGTTCCTATAGCCTTTTCTCATCCTTACTTTCTTATTTTTAGTACTCCATGCCCGTATGCCTGAATATGGAATGCAAATAAAGTAGCATTTTGTAATAAAAATGCACTCTGTTGTTTGTATCCCCACAGTATTGTTAGAGGTAGAAATGCAGCACCTCTACCACCTAGAAGGACAAGAGCAGCAGGCACATGGGAACAACACCATCTGCACGTTCCCCTCCAAGTCACACACCATCCCGACTTGGAAATATATCGCCATTCCTTCATTGTCGCTGGGTCAAAATCCTGGAACTCCCTTCCTAACAGCACTGTGGGAGAACCGTCAACACACGGACTGCAGCGGTTCAAGAAGGCAGCTCACCACCACCTTCTCGAGGGCAATTAGGGATGGGCAATAAATGCCGGCCTCGCCAGCGACACCCACATCCCGTGAACGAATTAAAAAAAAGGTTTTATGCTGGAATAAGGGTCACAAAAATAATTACAGTAGAAAATAAAAAATATGCTAGTCTCTGCTGTTCTAGCACAGAACCTGCTGCATTATTCACTCTGGTCATGGGATATATTTCAGGATAATGTATATTTCTTTATACTTTACATTTTATCGCAGTCAGTTGTAAAATGCATGTGTTTAATACTGTAATTTTTCAAGTTATTAATAGCTGACGGGTACAAATATCATTAAGTAATAAATCTGTAGATGGATAAAATCCATCTGGTATAGCCTATAGGTGTCATGTACCACACAAAATAACCATCTCAAAAAGGGCTTATTGTTTCAAGCTTTGTGGTTTGTACCTATAATTCATATAGAGACATACATATGGTACAGTGAAATCTGTCAGGGTTAACAAATTACCCATATGGATTTAAATAGTCACCTTATGATAGACAAATGTTGTTTGGGCAGATGTATCTTTCCTTCCATCTTCATTAATTCCAACCATGGAAGCTGGAAGGACCAAGACTGGTTATATTGTTGACGTAATGAGAAGGGCAGTTTCTTCCAGAGGTAGAAGATATAATAAGATCTTCAACCTAAATTAGATTGTGGGGGAATGTGGAGAAATCCAGTGAATAACTTTGCTTCAACTGTAAAGAAAATGGTCACATCTATTGCAACCACTGTGGTGGCAGTAACATATTCTGCTCTTGCCACCGACAGGATGTGGGAGGACAATACTCACCCAACCCTATGTCTGGAATGTGTAATTTGATCCAGTCTGCTGCAGAGTAATTCAAGTTCTCTGGAATGTGGAATTTGATCCCGTCATTGTCAGACAGGCTATAGAGTTCAGACAAGGCACAGTAGTAACATTACTGATTTCAGAGAACAGACATTGCTAACATTACTGAATTCAGAGAACAGACAGCGCTCACACTACCGAGTTCAGAGAAAGCACAGCACTACCACCACCGAGTTCAGAGAACTAACAGCGCTGACACTACCAAGTTCAGAGAACATACAGTGCTGACACTACCGAGTTCAGAGAACGCACAGCAATTGGTGACCTGCAATGCGCATGTGTGTCATTGAAAGAGGAAGTTCTCAATCCCTGCCAATAGTCACAGCGAAAGAAAATAGGATCAATTAATTGTTTTGGATGGTATCTCTCAAAACATCCAATAAACATGGCTCTGAACTTTCCATAGTTGGAGCTTTGGCAATGGTAAATGCCAAATACGTAGTTTGATTCAAGTGTGATACCATATTTGGGCACGAATCAAATACATCATAAATAATTCCAATTTCATCTTCTTGAATGGTTACAACGTGGAAGGAGGCCATTCAGCCCATCGAGTCCATGCCGTCCATTTACTTAGCATAGTTAACTTGTGAGCTTTATTGTGGAATCAATGGTTAATTTTAAATTGCATCTCTTTAACCTGATTGAGTCTTTGTCTGATGGATGGCCCAGCTCACAGTGCCAGATAGCTTTAAGAGATTCATCAATCTCAGGCCACTGACCCAAATAAAATTGTATCAGATAGAAAATTAATTTTCTTACATTTCAATTCCTTATAAACATGAGATCAAACTGACTTAAGTGTAATCATCTCTATTTTTAGAATGTTCTTGATGGCCTAATCTGAAGATATCTATAAAAGTCAGAGATCTCTGGAATCACATGATACACGTGTGAGATGAATGTTTGAGCTGGGAGCTGTCTGAATGCTGCCTGTTTTTTTCAACACCCCCCCCCCCCACCACCACCCCACCCACCTCAGTTAAATTGCGAATTACCAATTTTGCTATATTGATCATGTATCTAGATTGATTCCATTGCATCTCTGTGTGGCCTATCTTACTGTCACTGCCATTCCCCAACTTTTGATATAATGGATAGTAGGGTCCGAACTTCGGACCCTACTATTACAGCACTTTTCCTCCAGTCCCTATTCTCCCTATAGACCCTCTTTGGCTGGGGGAGTCCATCTGACTATTGTATCTGTACCCCATTTTTATAGGTATATAAATCTCTGTATTTTTATAGTTTCATTGTTGGCATCTCTGGTCATGGACAGGGCCAACAACAGAGTGACTATTGTGTGCAACTGAACAAAAATAAGAGCAACAGGTACAAGAGCTCAAGAAATAGTTGGAAAAAACTGGGAAGAAATAAATGGAGTTCACAAAATTGAAGGCGGGAGGAAAGAAAGAGAGCTGGAGAGGAGAGACTGAATACGTGAAAGAGGAAAGCATGCCATGTTTGTTAAAGCCAACAAGTTCATTATGTTCTCCCTGGACAACTTGAAACAGCAGGATAGGCCTCTAGAATTCACAAATATAACATGCTTTCCTCAAGTCCAGGGCATCATTGACCACACACATCGCCACATGAATTGCAAAGGCTTCCATTCCCTGAATGCAGGCGGTGTATGATCACCAGCAGCGAAACATGCAGGTCTGTGCCTGCCTTCCTGGCACCTGCCATGATGCTTTCATATTGCGCCAATCCTCTATCATCCCACTCTTTGCTCTCAAACATCAAATAAGAGTCTGGTTGCTTGAGGCAAGGGCTATACACATAAAAACAAAAATGCTGGAAACACTCAGCAGGTTAGGTAGCATCTGTGGAGAGAGAAACAGGGTTAGCATTTCAGGTCGATGACCTTTGATTAGAACTGGTATCCCCTACACACTTGGCTTGTGCCTTCTCTAAGTAACCCATAATTGCTGGCCAAATTGTGCTACAACCAGATCTATGGGACAACTAGAGCCCTTATTGAATGGACCATTGTATTGCTGAAATCTGCAGCCTGGTGGTTTCCTCCAATACAGCCCAAAAAGAGTGTCACGCGTGACAGTGAATTGCTGTTTGCTGCATAACTTTGCTCTGCAGTGGGAACAACACATGGAGCCACCATTGGCGAGAACCATCAGCAAGACGAGGGGATGACATTGATGACAATGGATGCGACGAAGCGAGAGGGCTCCAACGCCTGCCTGCAGCTAGAGCTCTTTGTCAGCAGCTCATTGAAGCATTCAGGTGATCATTAACAGACATAAGTGCATTAACAGTTATGGCCAACTTCTATCCCAGTCCTTCCACTCTTCAATAGGTTACGTCTGCCGAAAGGCCAACAAATATTTCAAAAGGTTTTATCATTTTACTGGCTTACGCAAATGCCTACACTCTGATTATCACCCAAGTGTGAGCCTCTAGTGCCTATCTTAAGCAATCTCTTATCTACTCTACTGCTCCTACAAGATGGTCTCCCAGTGGCTTCAGCATGTGTGGTGAAAGGCTGCTGATGCTCAGATGAGGGCTCCTGAGCTGCTTGTGGGTGGCAGCCTCTAGGAGCTCGGGTCTGACTGCAGTATCTTGTCTGCTGTTGGGGCACTGTGGTCCAGCTGCCTTTCTGGCCGGCATTGGTTGAAGATGGTGAGGGTGCAGACATGCTGTCATCCTGTTGTGCCACTGCCACCCCCATGGGGCTGCGACTCATCATTTCCATTGACCTGTGTGGGAGCAGACTGTAGGAGATCAGCGATGTTATTGAAGCCCCTATTAATGACTTCTCTAAGCCTTTTGATGGTGGTGGAGATGGTGGAGCCCAGATCCTGAATTGCACCAGTTTGAGCTTTGATCAAAGCTGCAAGAACTGATGACACAGACTCACTCCTGTGCAAAGAGCTCAGCTGCAGTATCCAGGGAGGTGAACACGAGACCACACATTCCATGGTAGACTGCAGACTGTTCATGCATTGCGCTAGAGGCCATACAATCTGGAAGCGGACTGCTCCATACTCTCAGAAATGCTACAGCAACTCCCTGCCAGGCTTTCCAATACCTCGGACAGTTGCTGGTGAGATGAAAGCAAGCTTTTGTTTTGTAAGCTGGGCCCCTAAAGTTGGCATCTCTGTCCTCTTCAGCAAAGCTAGGACCGTAGCTTGCCTTCTGGCGAGCTGTCTCTGGGGCTGTTCTTTTCACAAGTCCCTGCTTGTGCTCACTTATGCCCTATGATTCACCATGTGCAGCCCCCTCTAACTTGCTATGCAGCACCAGGTTGCCAAGCTGCCTGTATGTTTGATTGCTTGAAGAAATAGTATAGATAAGAGAAATTGGCAGGCACCCTGTTGAATGTGGCCTCCAGCCTCGCCATCGTCAACACTCCTCCATCTGCTTGGTCCAATGATCTCCATTGGTTCCTCCTTCATCTAGGTGAGGGCTTGAATGGAAGTTGGCCCTCCCCTGTTTCTGGTCCTCTTCTGGTTATTGCGAGTCTGCTTCTCCTGCAGAAAAAGAGGGAGAGATTTAGTAATTGGTTATTGTAAAGGTTTGTACATCCATGTGGGGCAGATATAGTGTGCATAGTGAGAGGGAGAAGCAGCAACTTGTGAGCGGGAAGAAGAGGTGGTTATGTGCAAGAAAATAGCTCCAGTGTGAAATTGAAAGCAGTCAGCAGAGGACTGAAATACTTTGCAGTTGCTACCAGGTAAAAGCAAAATGCTGTTAGTGCCTGTTATGAGGACGGCAACAACAGGTGAGTAAGAGAGGGGGTGGGGAATGTGTGACCAGATGTAATGCAGAGAAATAGAGACATCATTTGCACTCTTGGTGTCCGTGTCAGGTCGTTGAAGCACTTGTGGCAGTAATCACATTCTGGGGGTGATGGTTGATGCATTCACATTGTCAGCCAACTCCGTGCAGACCTGCTGCAAAGTGTGTCTTGCCAACCCGCTGCCATCCGAGGGGAAGAGGCTCAGCCTTTTCCACAAGGACCTCCACCATTGTGTTGCTGAATCTAGAAGCTTGTGACTGTGACATCTTACAGATTAAACCTCACAAAATTTTAGCAACAATGTCAGGAGAGTAAAAGGACACTTCGATTTAAGAGGTGCAAGCATGTTTTAAATAGGTGCCAGCCAGCAGAAATCCTGTACTCCAATGTAATGTTTCAAACATTTAAAAGATTTAGACAATAGGTAGATCAGGTTATATCAGTTAGATAAGATGAAAAGAAAAAACTGCAAATGCTGGAAGTCTGAAATAAAAATAGAAAATGCTGGCAGTACGCAGCAGGTCTGTGAGCATCTGTAAAGAGAAAAGACAGATTATGATGTTTTGGGTGTGTACCCTCCATCATATTGGATGTTTACGGTTATTTTTCAAGAACACTAAAGTTGGATTAAAATATTACTGTGCTGTAAAGTGTTCTAATGAAGTAATGTGTGAGGTACAGTGGAACCTCAAATATCCACCATTATGGCCAATAATCAAGGTTCCACATCATAAGGAGATAATGCAACACAGCTCCATGAGCTCACAGGCTGCAGATATTAAGCCATGCTATTAATAATCTAGGACTGTGAAACGATTATCTGAGTGTGTTCATCATTACACAGCTGTAGATTTTTCACAACATGGATTTATTTCTAAATATCAAGTAAGAATTACTGCAATTTCATTCAGTTGCATTTCAAGTGATATACTGACCTGGCTTTTGCAGTTCATTTAAACCACTTGACTAGCATATAAAATGGTCACTGCCCATGAATTGAATGCTAATTTGACTTTTATTCTCATATAAACATCCAGAATATGTATCTAATTTGCATTCAAATAGACTTGAATGTCATTAAATGAATGGAGACAGGGGAATTGGGATTTTAAAAAAAGTATATATGAATATACTTTGCATTTTAATTTGCATATGAGTGAATTTGATTACACTATAATTTGAGCAATCATTGAAAAGAAATTGTTTCAGGAGGAAAAACCCAAAAAGTAATAATTAAATGAAGAGTATAAGAAAAATCTGCACTTTTCCAGTTTATAACAAAGACCTGTAAATTACCATGAGAGAGAGTACTGGGAAAAATGCTGTCATCATTATTTATGTCTGTATTTGCACAATGTTAATAGTGTATGGCCTGGAATTTTAGCAATATGATTCACACCACTATTGCCCCTTTAAGAGAGGCATTGTGGTCACCAGCAGAGCGAGTTACATGCATGCTTCCTGGGCAAGCTCATTTGCAGATCCATTGGTGCAAGAATTGTTGTAAAATGGGTATAAGCAGTTGAACCACCAGGAAATTTCTGTGCAGCCTTTTAAAAGCATTGTTCAGCATACGGTCTTCAGCAGCACCCTGGGGGACCAGTAGGTAAGCAACAGTGCTTCACTCTTTCATTTCTCTCTCAAATTACTTCACTGCATGTCTTACCAATATTTTGATAATACTTGAACAGAATTAAGACCGCTCAAGTGTTATCTGTACCCAGAGAAAGCAGGGCAGGGCTCCATCCAGGAGAAGAACTCAGGACTTCAGTGATTCAGAGCTCCATGCCTACTCGATGAGTTTGAAGACATGAGGCAGACACTCTGGGGTGTGCATTCCACCAAGCCTGCCAGGACTGTCACTCATGCTGCCTGTAGGGAGGTGGCACTGGCATTGTGTGCCAACTCCCTCACCCCCAAGGACTGAAGAGCTGTGCTGCCAGAAGTTCAATGATCTGACCAGGGCTGACAAGGTAACACATTGACTGCACTCTCCCTCTTGTCCTTGCCCACCCTGGGCACAATCACACCCTTCACTCTCTTAAAGCAATGCTTATGCAACTAACCCTTCATAGTGCATTCTGGTTAAGGTAGGCCCTAACTCCCTATCCTGCACTATGGCTACACAGCTCCCCTAACTCCCCTTGCACAACCCCAAAAGCCCTTCCTCCATTTTAAACCCTCATACCTCCACATCTCTTACCTCACCTGTCCCGTGAAACTTGGTACACACTCTACTGCCAACCTTACCCTCATTCACTTATCTGTTTGAAGAAATTGGCACACAATGCCCATGAAAGACAAATCACCGGAAAGGGCATCCCAATCTTTAATTTCCTCTCCCCTTCAAGGACAAGGACATGCAGCTCCTGGGCACTCAGTTGGCTATTGCTGTGGCAGATGGTGAAGTAAGCGACATCTTGCCGGCACCAGGTTAGTAACTGACCATTGACACTGTCATCCTGGAGCCCTTGTGAAGCACCTTGCATGCACACTTTTCTGCAACCTTTCTCTGTCTCCTTAATCCTGAGAAGATAACGCTCACTCACTCTTACCTTCTGCCATCCTTTCCTACAGATCCACCAAAGCAATGGGGAGCACAACTGGAGAAAGATGATGATTAGGAGGACGACCTGGGGAGCTTCTTCTCCCTCATTCCATATGGCGATGATGAAGAGGAAGATGAGGACCAGTCCGCTCACTGTTTCCAGTTAATGCATCCTGGCCCATGTTTTTCTGCCCAAATCCCCTCCAACTTACCACCTGCAGCACTTATAGAATGACACAGCACAGAAGGAGGCCATTCGGCAAAATGTGCCTGTGCCAGCTTTTTGAAAGAGATAAACTTGCTTCCTCTTTCCTAAGCACTAGCTCAGAAACTTTCACCTGGGGAATTAGATAGTGGTAGTCAGGAATTGGAACTGGGTAATTCACTGAGCAGAGGAGTGGGTAATGAGCAAGGATGTGCCGTCTTCCTAGTGGGGGCTGAGGAGTTGGCTGCCTCTGGCTTCAGAGTTGTGGGACTCAGAACTCATGGGTGCACCAAATTGACAAGCAGATTCACCCCCTATATTTATACTGCAAATGAAAATATTTCACATTGGTTAAGCAATAAAAAATATGTTGCAACATTTTATTTCCCGTGCACCACGATGTGTTGTACTATCTTAATATGTAAATACCAATATCTAATGTAGTCACACACATAATCTAATTCCACTCACTATTTCTCTATTGCTGTTTCACTGTACAGTACTTAAAAAGTTCAGCATTCTAGAATGGTTCATGAAGTTAACAAGGGATTACTGGACAATGGCAAGTGCAGTGGTGGTTGCAGTTAACATCCTTCTGAGAGGCTCATTTAATTGCATGTACTGTTAAATGAATATTTTCGTCAAGTACAGTCCATCTAGACAATAGCCTCAATTGCAGTTATCTCATGCTTTCCAAGTATATATACACCCATAGAGACACTTACATTGCTGTATTGTTTTATATCGCTCTAGTATTTACTAAACCTATAACATTCTTTTTCTAGCTGCGTACTTATAGGAACATAGGAACACAAGTAGGCCATTCAGCCCCTCGAGCCTGTTCCGCCATTTAATGAGATCATGGCTGATCTGTATCCTAACCTCATCCACCCGCCTTGGCTCCATATCCCTTAATACCCTTGGCCAGCAAAAATCTATCGATCTCACATTTTAAATTATTAGTTGAGCTAGCATCTACTGCTTTTTGTGGGTGAGAGTTCCACACTTCTACCACCCTTTGTGTGAAGAAGTGTTTCCTAACTTCTTTCTTGAAAGGACTGGCTCTGATTTTAAGGTTATGTCTCTTTGTCCTAGACTCCCCTACCTGCGGAAAAAAATTCTCTCTATCTACCCTATCAGTTCCTTTCAAAATCCTAAAAGCTTCAATCATATCACCCCTTAGACATCTATATTCCAGGGAACACAAGCCTAGATTATGTAATCGCTCCTCATAATTTAACCCTTGGAGCCCTGGTAACATTCTGGTGAATCTGCGGTGCACTCCTTCCAAGGCCAATATATCCTTTCTAAGGTGCCCAGAACTGTACACAGTACTCCAGACGTGGTCTAACCAGGGCTTTATTTGGCTGTTGCTAAACTTCCTCCCCTTTATATTCTAGCCCTCTAGTTATAAAGGCTAATATTCCATTAGCCTTTTTGAATATTTTTGTACCTGACTACTACATTTTAGTGATCTGTGTACATAAAGCCTTAAATCTGTTTGGACCTCCACTGATCCTGGCTTTTCACCATTTAAAAATACTTGGATCTATCCTTTTTTGGTCCAAAATGGATGACCTCACAATTTACCTGCGTTGAAATCCATCTGCCACAGTTTTGCCCACTCATTTAATCTATCAATGTCTCTTTGTAATTTTATGCTCTCATCTATACTACTTACTATGCCACCAATCTTTGTGTCAATGGCAAATTTGGATATATGGCTCTCTATTGTGTTATCTAAATCATTAATAAATATAGTGAATAGTTGAGTCCCCAGCACAGATCCTTGTGGGACACCACTAGTCACTTCCTTCCAATTCGAGTACATACCCATTATCCCTACTCTCTGTCTTCTACTGCCTAATCGATCTCCAAACCAGGTCAATAATTTGCCTTCCATTCCATGAGCTTTAATTTTAGCTAACAGTCTTCCATGTGGAACCTTATTGAATGCCTTCTGTATAAACTACATCCATAGACATTCTCCTGTCTACTAATTTAGTTACTTCCTCAAAATTCAATTAGGTTCGTTAGTCCTGACTTACCCTTTACAAATCCATGGTGGCCCTCTCTAATCAGCTCAAATGTTTCTAAGTGCTCATTCACTCTGTCCTTAATTATAGATTCCAATAACTTGCCCACAACAGGTCTATTATTTTCTAGTTTCTCTCTCTCACCTTTCTTAAATAATGGAGTTACATTTGTAATTTTCCAATCTAAAAGGCCAATTGCTGAATTGAGAGAACTTTGCAAGATTATGGCTAAAGCATCTGCAATTTCCTCACCTACTTCCTTTAAAACGCTGGGGTGGAAACCATCAGTTCCTGGGGATTTGTCAGTCTTTGGTGCCATTATTTTTTCTAATACTGTTTTTTTGCTTATGTTAACTTTAGTGAGTTTCAGTCCTTGATTCACTATTATTTTCCCTGGAATGTCAGGTAAATTATCCTCTTCCTCTACTGTGAAGACTGACACAAAGTAATTATTCAACAAGTCTGCCATTTCCTTATTTTCATTTGCAATATTACCGCATCTGTTTTTAAAGGGCCCACATTAACCTTGACTACCCTTTTTCTTCTAATATAATTGTAAAAACATTGTCAGTCTTGATATCCCTCACAAGTTTCTTTTCGTATTCCCTTTTTGCAGCTCTTACTATCTTTTTTTGCCTTCCTTTGCTATTCTTTATATCTCTCCCAGTCTATTCTTTGCACTTTTGTATGCTCTTTTGCTTAGTTTTATGTTATCTCTCACCTCTTTTGTCGACAATGGCTGTTTTAGTTGTGCTGTTGCCCCTTAAGGGTATATACTGGTCCTGTATAAAGCTAAATTCTTTTTTGAACACTTCCCACTTGTCAATTTTAGATTCATTTAATGCATCTGAAATTAATCTAATCTAGATCTGTGTGTGCCGATTGATTTAGAAGTGGATGTCAATAAATAAGATTACTGTAAATTAAATGTAAATAATACTTAAAGCTAATTGGGAAAGGACAAATCCAAAATAATCAAACATGGTCAGTGGTCCTTTATTTCAACAACAACAACTTGCATTTATATAGCACCTTTAACAGTAAAAACGTCCCAAGGCACATCACAGGTGTGTTATCAGACAAAATGTGACAAAAGCTTGGTTTTAAGGAGCGACTTAAAGGAGGAGAGGTTTAGGGAGGGAATTCCAGAGCTTAGGGCCTCGGCAGCTGAGGGCATGGCCGCCAATGGTGGAGCGATGAAAATCAGGGATGCACAAGAGGCCAGAATTGGATAAACGCAGAGATCTCGGAGGGTTGTAGGGCTGGAGGAGGTTACAGCGATAGGGAGGGGCGAGGCCATGGAGGGATTTGAAAACAAGGATGAGAATTTCAAAGTCGAGGCGTCACCGGATCGGAAGCCAATGTAGGTCAGCGAGCACAGGAGTATTGGGTGAAGGGGACTTGGTGAGACTTAGGATACGAGCAGCAGAGTTTTGGATGTGCTCATGTTTATGGAGGATGACAGGTAAAAGGCCAGCCAGGACAGCATTGGAATAGTTGAATCTGGAGGTAACAAAGTCATGGATGAGGATTTCAGCAGCAGATGAGCTGAAGATTCCTTACTAATTTGCATACGTTAGGATTACATGTGGGAAGAAGATTTTGAAAATATAGTTGAATTAGCATACATGCAATCCTAATATATGCCATTTCTTGCTCATGGCCTACTCATGCAAATTGTTACCATTATGTCCCAATTTAGCTCTTTAGATAGTTAGTAATGGTATAGCCAAATAATTTCCATGTATGTATCCTTTTCATATATGAGGATCTATTACTTAAAACGGGATTCTGATACATAATACAGCTCTTTTTTAAATTAAATTCCCTTTCAACTATGTTGATTGAACATTTAATGGTTTTTAATAAGCCATAAACCTATTTGTAACCTTATATTTGTAGACTACAAAGCATATAGGGGGTTAAATTGGATAACCCCCAAAAACGGGCACGGGGATTGCCTCCGTTCATAGCGATGGAGGCAATGTGTTAAATTGGTGCTGCCTGCTGGTTTATATGCAGCCAGTGCTATCTGCGTTGTTCATTGGCTGCATGCATCAACATGGGGCCCGATATCGTGAACGGCTCGTGCTACTTAAAGGCAGCTTGCAACTCTTAAAGGGGAGATGCATTTGATTTGTATTGAAGGTGAAGACAACTGAAAAACAAGCCTGTGCCATGCTACTTATTGTGATAAAATTGAACAATTTCAGCTTCTGCTGACTGGCTTATTCACATTTTGCACTGAGTCTGCAAAACAAAGAGTAAAACCTTGGGATAGCTGAATGTCTCATCGATGCTTTTGTTAAGTTTGGAAAATAGAACAAAGTACAATTGTGCTGAACTTGCAAGGGAAAATCTTAACCTCATTCTAAGCTTATGTTCAGCTTTTAGTAAGTGAGGTGAAAGGCCTGAGGCTACCAAAATTACAGCAAAACATTGACAATGTTCATACTAATATACAAAGGCATTTGTCTGCTTGATTGTTATTTTAATAAACACTTTAACCGGTTTTATAGACTGTATGGCTTAATTTAAAAAGGAATAAATGTTTGCTTATATCACAGCAGTGAGTGTAATGCCAGTGTGATGATGCACTTTTCTTTCCTTGCCTCACACATCTTCTTGTCCCCTTCACATAATAGCTCAATGACTATGCAGACCAAGAAGGTGTCAGGTTTATCCCAGTCTATGTTGAGTTAGCAAACCTCAGCTGAGAATGTAGTGGTGACGCTCCAATTGGACTTAATTTTACTTAGTCCCAATCACCATCATAGTGACCCCTTGCTTGTGTGGACGGTGAGTATCGAGCTAAGTTCAGAGTTGATGGCTTTCACAGTTAAACAGCACATGGAACCATTGCCCAATTAAATCATGAAGAGCTGCTAGTTGCTCTCAGTTTCAGAGGGCCCATGGAGTAGCTCCATTAATGATAAGTACTCAAAAAAAAATAACACTTTTGCCTTAAGATTAAGGGTATTGTAATTTAACAGCTGTTGTAAGACATAGTTGGAAAGTATTTTCAACAAGATTACAAGCCTGACTGATCATGTGACATCAACACCAAAAAGGGTGATATGCAGTAGTTAGTGCTGGTTATGAAACATTTAACTACATTTTTCAGGCACAATTTCAAACAAATTGCCAAGTCATACATTATTTTGTTCAATATGATCTCTTCTACAATTTTACTTTGCATTTGCAAAATAATTTCAATTTAATTTTATGTGTACAATTTTAGGTGAGCTGCACTGAGTAGAATGATATACAACATGTCAAGCTTGGTATAAAAATGGGCTTGCAATTTCTACACAAAAAAATTCTTGGACTTGTAAAGGACAAAAAATGGGCAGAAACCTTGGTCCTGTCTCCTCAGAGGTGCAAGAAGTGGGGAGAAGGAGGAGCATTCTATATCCACAGGGGGCAGAAGGCCCTCCAGACGTATGCTCAGGAGGCAGTGGGAGGAAGTAACAGTGGAGGTCAATGACAGGAGTATATCGTCAAGAACATGGATGTAATGCAGGAAGAAATTCAATGATTTAACACAAGTTGTCAAGGTGAGTGAGTTTAATCTTCAAATGGCATATCCTACCAACTGGACCACTAGCCTCATCCACTGCTCAATGCATTACTGTCACCCCCATCACCCCCCTACCAACAATCTCTATTAATCAGTAATCAACCATTCAATTCATATGCTTTACTATACCCTCACACACTTAGCACTGTTGCAGGCCTCACACCCGTAACTCACAGCTCACACACGCTGGCAGCTATTCAACCATGACAACCACATCATCCAAACATCTTGCAGGACACTCACTGACACATTTCCCTCTTTCTTGCAGGAGAGGTAGGGAGTTCCCCTCCAAGACACACACCATCCCAACTTGGAAATATATCGCCATTCCTTCATCGTTGCTGGGTCAAAATCCTGAAACTCCCTACCTAACAGCACTGTTGGAGAACCTTCACCACACGGAGTGCAGCGGTTCAAGAAGGCGGCTCACCACCACCTTCTCAAGGGCAATTAGGGGTGGGCAATAAATGCTGGCCTTGACAGCGATGCCCACATCCCATGAACAAATAAAAAAAAAAGGTGGCGCAAAACGGGAGGCAGCAAGAAAGAACTGGAGGAGGACAAACACGCCTACACGTGTTAACCCCCATTGAGGAGATAGTGCTGGCCACCATGGGAACAGGCATCGCTGAGGCCATGGCCACTGGCGGCACTGGAGGAATCAATGATGAGGGTCTCTGCGTACCTAATCCTCCTTCTCTCTTCCTACTTCTCCCTCATCCCACAATCTTTTCTGACTCACAAACTGCAGATGGTGTAAGCACACACTTTTTACTTTCTCCTCTCTCCTCATCACAACTCAACCTGTGTCCCTTTGTCATTTCAGATACCCAAGAACTGCAATCTTCCCAGTCAGAGGAGACAGATGAAGATGACAGTGATGATGAAGAGACACCGTCACTCGATCTTACACTCACAGCCACCAGCTCAGAGGCTGACATTGCATGTACTTTAGAGGCTAGGATAGAGGAGGGACCTGCACATGGTGAGATAGCGGGCACAAGTGGGCAGGAACCAAGGTAGGGGTGAAACGGATACAGCAGGTGCCAGCTCGCTGGAGGATGAGGTCGCACACTAGTTCTGTTGTAGAGGAGTCAGATGAGGACTTCGATGGCCCAGGCTACAGAAGGCGGCTGATCGGCATACACAACCAAATGCTTGGTGCACCGGGAAGCCTGTCAGAAAGCTTGCGCACAATGTCAAGGAGCATGGAGGAGTCCAGCTCCAACTTGGCACAGGGCTTTGCGCAGAGCTTGGAGCCCATCCTTTCCAACATGGAATGGGTGGTCACCTCCATCAGTACACCTGTGGAAACCACCATGATGCAGCGTCTGATGATCGATGTCACAGCTTCCATCAAAGGTCTGACTGCTGCCATCGTGGCTCTGGGGACCACTGTTGAAAAAAGCTTCCAGGGCGTCACAGCACTTCAGCAATCTGTTCTCCAGCAGATCACCAGGAGTGCTGATGCTGTGCCCCAGGAGAGTGGCCGTGGCTCCATGGAACAGGAACTTGCTGTCCTCTCTCAGGATGACACCATTCCTGTCCCCACCCCTGCCACTCCACCAGTGCCCTTGCTGTTGCCTGTCAGCCAGCCAGCCCAGGCCGAGATGGTGCAGATGAAGCCGGGCCCTTTGGGCCCAGAGCTGCTCAAGGTTGTCCTCCAAGGCCATCTGCACTCTCCTCAATTGAAGATCAGAAGCTTTTCACCACCCATGTTCCAGCCACTGGGGATACACCTCATAGGAACAGTAGGAAAGGTAAAGGCACACGAAAGACAGGTGCTAAGGGTATGCACAAGTGTGAATAGTCTCAATTTGTATGCTTTATTTAATGAGTGAATTGATAAATTTGGATTTGAATTTCCATTTGGTTTTGGTGCTGGTTTTTATTTCTGCAGTGAACTGAGGGAGGAACCAATATGTGTTGTCAGAAAGAGGATGACGTGATGGTCAGTGATAGAGGAAAGGTAAGGAGTATGGGACTGTTAGTGAATGGGGAGGTGTAGTTGAGGTTACTGGAATCGCTCATGAATAATCTGATCACGTAGAGCTCTGGCAGAAAGGAATTGTCTACATTGTAGCATAATCATAGAGGTCTAATTATTGCAGAGTGGCACTAAGCAAGTAAGATAGCATAGGTTCTTTTAAATTGTTGTTGCTAAGATACAAACTATTCACGGTTGAAGTCTTTGATACCTGTATTGTTTTTTAAAAGATCATTTAAAAGATCTTCCTCTTGCACTTCCTCCTCCTCCTCCTCTTCCTTTTTCTAACAGCTTGTCCTGCTCTGTGTGGCCTCTCTTCATTCTTCCAATCGTTTTATTTGAAAATCACAAGCTTTTGGAGATTATCTCCTTCGTCAGGTGAGTGAGTGAAAGGTTCTCAAATCGCATATCTTATATTAGGCTGGGACACGATCACACCAATCAAAGGTGTTGTTGGTGTTCAGACAGGTTAGCCACGGAAAACAGTACATCCCAGTATACTGAATACACAATGGTTCAGATTACAAAGACAGAGAGAGAAAGAGACCCGAAAGGCGGAGCGAGAGAGAGAGAGAGAGAGAATGACCAGTTGTATTAAAAACAGATAACTTTTTTTTCGCTGGTGGGGTTACGTGTAGCGTGACATGAACCCAAGATCCCGGTTGAGGCCGTCCTCATGGGTGCGGAACTTGGCTATCAATTTCCGCTCGATGATTTTGCGTTGTCGTGTGTCTCCGCACAGACCATTGGGCCTGAAAGAGATGTTTTGCACGGGGGGGATTTGGGGATGGGTGCAACCAGTGGGGAAGGAGCCGGGTGCTAATTGTCAGGCTAAACAGAAATTAAAAAGGGTGGTCAGTTTGGGCAGTATTTGGGATCGACAGATCTGGGAGGGGAGGAAGCTCAAGTAGACAGTCAGGCCACAACAGGTTTCATTTAAAAATTGAAATAAATATTATTAAAAGAAAAGAGTGAAAATTTCTGGTAGGAGGAAGTTTTCAAATGTTCAAATTTTAAAATTTATAAAGAGAAACTCAACTGTGGAGAACAAGCAGTGGCAGAGGGTCAGCTGGCTCCAGAGTACATTGTCGTGGCTTTACAGGCAGCTGTGACAGTTAAGTCATGATTAATATTAGAACTAAGAACAGAAAATGCTGGAAAAGCTTAGCAGGTGAGGCAGCATCTGTGGAGAAAGAAACAGAATTAACGTTGAAACTTTAACTCTGTTTCTTTCTCCACAGATGCTGCTTATCCAGCATTTCCTGTTTTTAGTTCAGATTTCCAGCATCCGCATTATTTTGCTTTTAATATTAGAATTCCTAGTACAGCTCCATCTACTGGTATTGCTGGCAAACATAATAGATAAGGAACAGGTAGCACCGTTATTTTAACACTAGCATTTTCATAGGAAATGTTTACGTAGCAATGTAGTGCACGTCTTACATAAGAATTTTAATAAAGTGAATCTCCTGTGACGTTGAACATGGGTAGAAAAGATTAACTGTAGCCTTCAGGTGAAGCACGATTAGACAGCAAAGGATAATTGGAGCAGCGTGCACAGAGGTAGTTCAGTCCCCATTTTAGAGTCATATATTTTGTCCTAATCTTATGTCTGCGTATTCTTCCTGTCTACAAAACCTTACTTCTTGTTGCATTTTTTCCACACTATTGTGTCAACGTTTTATTATTATAAATAACTATGACCACATTTATAATGGGTTTTGCCTTTCTAAACTCATTGAACAAGAAATTCGGGCGTGCTCATTTATGGAGGGTGCAGGGAGGGTGGTCGGATTGAGAGGGTGAGCAATTTTGTCAGGAGGTACAAGTGGACGGTGGGGTGGGGGCGTGATTGGCGGGGGAGGTGTTCGGGCTCAGCATTCAGATAAATATATTTTAAACACTTACCTTATTGGTTGTGGCCTAACAGGTGGCTCCTTTAAGGACTGACTGTTAGACCAAGTGTAGACCTGATTTTCCTGAATGCAATGTATAAATATTGATTATACACCTGTAGCTGTTGTTTGTGTTCTATAAATTTTAGAAAAATTTATTAAGCTGATGTTAATGTACAATTTTTAAAAAGCTGAAATTTGAAGCCAACTACTTAGCTCCTTGGTGTTCTGATCATAATTGTAAACAATTTTACAACACCAAGTTATAGTCCAGCAATTTTATTTTAAATTCACAAGCTTTCGGAGGCTACCTCCTTCCTCAGGTGAACGATGTGGAAATGAAGTCCTCGAAATGAAGTCGCATTTATAATTCACAGAACAATGCTTGGTGATAACAGACAGTTTTTTCAACTGCCCGTTGCCAAGGCAATCAGTGTGCAGACAGACAGGTGTTACCTGCCAGGTCTCAGAATATACAAATCACCAAAAAAAAACAACAAACAAAAAAAAAACAGAGATAGAGAGGTAGAAACATAGAAAAGACAGCAACTGACCTGTTATATTAAAAACAGATAACATTTGTTCGCTGGTGGGGTAACGTGTAGCGTGACATGAACCCAAGATCCCGGTTGAGGCCGTGCTCATGGGTGCGGAACTTGGCTATCAATTTCTGCTTGACGATTTTGCGTTGTCGTGTGTCTCGAAGGCCGCCTTGGAGTACGCTTACCCGAAGGTCGGTGGCTGGATGTCCTTGACTGCTGAAGTGTTCCCCGACTGGGAGGGAACCCTCCTGTCTGGCGATTGTTGCGCGGTGTCCGTTCATCCGTTGTCGCAGCGTCTGCATGGTCTCGCCAATGTACCATCCTCTGGGGCATCCTTTCCTGCAACGTATGAGGTAGACAACGTTGGCCGTGTCACAGGAGTATGAACCATGCACCTGGTGGGTGGTGTCCTCTCGTGTGATGGTGGTATCTGTGTCGATGATCTGGCATGTCTTGCAGAGGTTACCGTGGCAGGGTTGTGTGGTGTCGTGGATGCTGTTCTCCTGAAAGCTGGGTAATTTGCTGCGAACGATGGTCTGTTTGAGGTTGGGTGGCTGTTTAAAGGCGAGTAGTGGAGGTGTGGGGATGGCCATAGCGAGGTGTTCGTCGTCATTGATGACATGTTGAAGGCTGCGGAGAACATGGCGTAGGAGCAGGATCGAGGGGCTGGATGGCCTACTCCTGCTCCTATTTCTTATGTTCTTGTGTTCAAGAAAGGACCAAGCCTGTTAGTGTAGGACACCAGCAAGGTTGAAAGGGTGGAACGCAATGTGGGGTGAATCAAAAAGTGGGGGTTAAGGTGGCGCTAAGTTTAGAATTTAAAAGTTTGTAGATTGTAGGAGGAAATGAAGACTAAGGGAAGGAGTTTTGAGATCCTTTAAAAGAATTAGTTGGAGTAGGAGATGTTGTGGTGAATCTTGTGAGGTTAGACGATGGTTACTTACTCTAATATCACAATTTGAATCAACCCCAAAACTGATTATAGTATTCACCTCACTGATGTGTGTTAAAGTTACAAATTAAATTGATCATCAGGACTTTTAACCAGTACACTTGAACTGTTTTATGGCAAGCTTTTTCTGCCCTGCAAGATTTCAGTATACCAGGAGCAGACTGATCACATGGTATTGATTGGCACTCTGATGGAATGGAGAAAGTAGGAAATTTAATGATCGTTACAATAAGCAGTCAGGTCAACTGGAAAATGATTACATTCTGGACATTGATTGAAAGGTACTCTGATTTCATAAACATGCTGCCTTGTCTCCTCTTTCTAGTTGCTAGCCTGACATGAAATTGACTACATACTTTACAGAAAATATTTCCCTTTAGCTGAACCTCGGTGAACACTTTAAAATATAATTGAGAGATTCTGTCAGCCCTCTGACAGAGATTAAGTGCTTTAAGGCTGCGAGAACCAGTTACTCTTGATCTGTGATTCATTTTCCTCTTGTCATTGAGGGCTAAACAATGGAAGATTAGCCTTTAGATTTTTTCATTCTAAGGGTGTTGTTTCATTCAGTTACAAGATGATTGAATAGGGATTCAAACTGGTTCCGCTGCAGCATTTTGTCAATGATCCTGGGATTAGCCACACATTAGCAATCATTAATACATTTTATTATAGCAGCAAATGAAAGACAAATCAATGCCAAAAATTTGGAACAGCTCTTCCAATTGCTCAGTGGGTAAGGGCAATGCATGGATTAGTGCCTAGATTATGCATGCAGACTAGGAAAATCCAGGATCAACCATGGATAATGCAGAGTTAGCTATTCAGTGATCACAGTGATAGCATTCCTAAGGACTAGGGTTAAAATTCCCTCTTTGCCGTTGGTTATTTTTTCTAAATGCAAGGTTTTCAAAGCAAAAGATACACTAAAAGAATTTGCTTTAAAACTTATAATATTAAAAAAACAAATATTTGTTTTATTTTAAACAACTTAAAAAAAAAATAGCAAATATTCATGCAAAATCCTAGAATTGGGCTTGAACCCAAAAACCTCTGCCTCAAAGGCAAGAACACAACCAAATGAACCATTTCCGTCGGCATTTCTGACTTTTTTCAAAAATGACCTTGCAAAAATGTATGGTCCTTTTTGGAATGAATAGGTATGACCAGGACGTTTCAGAATATGCCCAAGAGCAAAAAAAAAAGGGGGAGGGTGAGAGGAGAGGAATGAAAATCAAGTCAAAGTCCAAAATTGAAAGCTGCTAAACATCTTCACAAAGAGGCAGTGAATGGATGTACACCTTTTGGAGATCATTTCAAACTAGATTGAGATATTCAGGTATAAGAAAACTAAGGGCAAGGCAGTCATGGCTCCAAAATGGAAAGGAAACTTCAGAAGGTGGGTAATACCTACTGGGAGAATTCAGCAAGAAAACAGGAGAGACAGCTGAGGTCTGATGTCAAAGTCAATGTTCAGATCGGAGGGATGAAGAATGCTCAGAAGAAAGCTGAGACTCTAAAAGCTCCTGATATTTGTGTTGAATTTGATTGTAACAAATTAGGAGATCAAAGATGGAAAGGTGAGTGTGAGAAAGGGAGGGAGAGTTGAAATGGTGAACCCCAGGAATGTCAATACTTAGAGAGAAAAAGCAATAATTCACCAAATTATATTAGTCTGTGAAAGTTTCTACAGGGCTGGTCTGATGATGCTATAAAAGTTTGAATTGAAAATCACAAGCAAAAATATAGGACACCTCCAACATTCAGAAACTGTTTAAACAAAAAAAGAAAAATCTTTCAGGCTGTTTGACCTGCATATATCTGCCTAAAAGGATAACATTCTTCTATGCTTGGTTATCTTCCCTTATATAAGAGTGATGCAGATGGTGTGAGAAAAGAGATAGCCTTGAGACTGGAAGGGAAAGACCTTGCTGTAGCACTCATTTGTTTATTTTGTCACATTCTGGGCAGCAGAAAGAACCCATTTGATTGAAAGAAAGTGATCCTGTCTTTTAAAATGTGACCAGGAATAAATCCCACTATGTCAATGCCTCATTAGATAAAATCCACAGCCCAGAGTTAGGGTCTGATAAATTCCCCAGCAACATTAATGCAGATTGAGGGCTCACTGATTCACTTCCCTGTGTCTTGGAGGATACTTAGCCCCCAGCTGCATTGTGCAGGCTTGGCAATAACTCAGAAATCAGCTTATGCAGTCAGTTTTTGCACAATAACTGGGACAACCTCATGCATTAAGGATTCTGAGAAAAATAAAATTAGAGAAGGGAATGTATTGAGAAATAATATGGAGTCGAGTAACAATAGGGGTTAGAGAATATAGAGCTTTTTTGATGAAACCAGGCTATCATTTGGGAGACTCACCTGATAGGAATGAACATCAGGAAATTGGAGGTGCGCTCCCTACAATTTCCCATTCTTTAAATGACACAAAAAAGTGATTTTGTAAAGTTGGTCTTCACTTTTAAACAAAAGAAAAATGAATACATAAAAAAGTTTTTAAAAAGCTTAATGTCTACAAGAATGAGTGAAAAAATGTAGGAGGATAAGAGAAAATAAGACTTGTAATCTTATTTACCGTAAGTGTCAATGGGTGGTCCTTGTCTTTATGAGTCATAGTATCATAGTAAGTACAGCACAGCAGGAAGCCATTTGGCCCAACGTGCTTGTGCTGGCTCTTTGAAAGAGCTATCCAATTAGTTCCATTCCCCTGCTCTTTCCCCATAGCCCTGTAAGTTTTTCCCTTCAAGTATTTATCCAATTCCCTTTTGAAAGTTACTGTTGAATCTGCTTCCACCACCCTTTTAGTTAGTGCATTCCAGATCATAACAACTCACAGTGTAAAAAAATGTTTCCTCATGTCGCCTCTGTCTCTTTTGCCGATCACCTTAAATCTGTGCCCTCTGGTTACCGACCCTTCTGCCACTGGATACAGTTTCTCCTTATTTACTCTATAAAAACCGTTCATGATTTTAAACACCTCTATCAAATCTCCTCTTAACCTTCTCTGTTCTAAGGAGAACAACCCCAGCTTCTCCAGTCTCTCTGCATAACTGAAGTCCCTCATCCCTGGAACCATTCTAATAAATCTCTTCTGCACCCTCTCTAAGGTCTTGACATCCTTCCTAAAGTGTGGTACCCAGAATTGAACACAATACTCCAGCTGAGGCCTAACCAGTGATTTAATAAAGGTTTAGCTTAACTTCCTTGCTTTTGTACTCTATGCCTCTATTAATAAAGCCCAGGATCCCATATGCTTTTTAAATGCCTTCTCAACTTGTCCTGCCACCGTCAAAGGTTTGTGTACATACACTCCCACATCTCTCTGCACACTCCCTTTAAAATTGTACTATTTAGTTTATATTGCCTCTCCTCATTCTTCCTACCAAGCCATTTTTTTCCATTTGTTTGTAAACCCCTGGTGCAACCGCACAAACCTCTATGCAGATAGAGGATGACAGTACTCCGGCACCTTTGAAGTAAGCTGTTTGGCAGATTCTATTTGGCTATTAAATTAACAGCTTTACCATGTAAAAGGAGAGGTAAAATGGGTCTGAAGAAAATTTGACATTTATTATAGATTGTTATTATAATTATTTAATTGACTGGTTCAAAGAGGGGAGGGGTGGGTGAGACTTTTTCCATCTCAGGAGGACATTGAAGGAAGAGGATTCTGCCTAAGTGCCAGAAGTGTGAGAGAGGTGGTAGGCTACCACAGGCAAGGAAGAGCATTGGCAGCAATCTAATTGAATGACCTCCTGCTGACCTGTGGCCAATCCTGACTCTTCAATTGAGGTGTCTAAATGGAAGATAGACACTTACTTGTGAAATAAGGGTATTAAGGGCAAGAAGTTGGGACTAAAGAGGTAGAACTGCCAGAGGTCATAAAATGGTAGATCAGGCTCGATGAGCCAAATGGCCTATTCATTGTCCTGTGGTCCCATGTTCCTATGACTCACTTTCCGCACTATTCATTCGCTTCACATCTGTTTGGGGAAGCCGGAAATTGGTCATCTCTGACACAACTTAAAGGCAGCCAGCACCTCTTAAAGGGGTGGCGCACTCTGGCTGCAGACAATAGGGAAAGCGTCTGAAGAGAAAAATGGCTGCGAGACTTGCAGATCATGCCCCCGGATTCCCAGAGACTGCTTTGGAGGTCCCAGGCGGTGGTCAAGAGGAGGGAGATCATGTTCACCCAGGCATCATAAAGCCCATCAGGCAACAACTCTGCAACCAGTGGGAAGAAATCGCAGAGGAGGTCAATGCTAGGAGCTTAGGTCAATACTAGGAGCTTAGCTCCAAGGTCATGGCTACAATGTCGAAAGAAGTTCAATGACCTCACCAGAGTTGTCAAGGTAACAATACTGCTCTCTCACTCTCTGCTTACACTTCCACCACCTCCAGCCTCACTGCTCACAATAGCCAATACTCCCCTCCTCTACTTCCCTCCACTCTCCTACAATCACTGAATAACACTTCACTCCACCTCCTTCTCACACTCGCCACTTTTGCAACACTCACTTCCCCATCTGACACACTGCATACCAACTATTCCATGATATCATTAACACATTCCATTCTTGCAGGAGAAGGTCGCCCACAAATCCAGACAGCACACTGCCAGTAGAGGAAACCGAGCCCACCCGCACATCCTCTCCCCCCTCGAAGAAAGTGTGCTGACCATTACGGGCAGGGGCCGAGTCATGGCCGTGGCAAATGGCAATGCGGGAGGAGAGGTCGCGCAGGGTTTCCTCACAAGTTATCCTCTTTTTCCCTTATTCCTCCTATCTCACCCTACACTCTCTGCATGACAAACTGCAGATGCTTTCAGCTCTCTGCTGTCCCTCACACTAAAATCTAACCTTCGTACCTCCCTTTCATTTCAGGTGCTGACGGTGTGGAGATACCTCTGCCAGTTCAGGATGATTGTAAACAATTTTACGACACCAAGTTATAGTCCAGCAATTTTATTTTAAATTCACAAGCTTTCGGAGGCTACCTCCTTCCTCAGGTGAACGATGTTTACAATTGTCAACCCCAGTCCATCACCGGCATCTCCACATCAGTTCAGGATGAGGAGGCCAGCCTTCCTGATGATGTAGCATCACTCGATCTCACCATAGCAAGCACCAGCTCAGGAACTGGCACCACGCTTACTTTAGTGCTCTCTCATCCTGCTTCGCTCTGTCCATGGGGAAGGAGATGTAACTGTTCCTCATGGTGTATAGAGCCGCGGTGACCTCCCTGACACAGCTGTGATCTGCAAACTATGATTTGGCGCTGATATCGTCTGCTGTAGCCTGAAAGGAGGCATAAAAGATAAGGGCCATGGTGACCTTGACAGCCACAGGCAGTGCTATCCATGTCCTTGTGCAAGGCTCGAGTTCTGGCTGCAGCAAATGATGTCGTTCGGTTGCAGCAATCTTCGTGAAGCAAAGGCGCCTCATACGTTACTCCTCCGAATTCACATAGAAGAAATGCTCCCTGAATACTCAGTGAGGGTATGACCTCCTGCACAGTGCACTCCTCCTCCTCCCTCTTATTGCAGCTGCTCTTGCTCACTGCTGTTTTCCTTTTAGCTGCTCCTCCTCCTCCAGCCCCGAAGGCAGCCCTACCAGAACACCCATGACTGCAGTCAAACTGTTTAGCCAAAAACAGTGCAATACCAGCAAAATCTTCTTGGCAGTCAAAAAATCAGTTTCTGGAGTCAGATAACAGGCCAAAAAATACCCAGTTGTTAACCAGCAGTCTGAAATGACAAACCAGCAACTAACCTGAAATACTGCATGATCTCTTTAAATAGCACTGGTGAAAGGTCCTTCCTGCTTGTCAGTGCCACGAGTTACTAGGCGAGTCAGACACTGGGGCAGCCCAAAATCAGAAATGGGTCCTCCACCAAGCGCAGGACCCTAATTTGTTAATACTCAGTGTTTTCCATAGTTCTGGTGTGAGCATTGGACGCCTACGGAGAAGCCCAATCCAATATTGCGGACGACACACTTCCGGCTCGTAATGAGTGCACACTTTCTGCCGCCATATTGGTCACTTACGCGCCCGTTTAGCGCCTGAAATATGGGCGCGGTGCGATCAAATTTCTAGGCCAATGTCTTTCAGAACAAGGAAAGCAACAACAATTATTAAAGATTGATAGTTTCTGGTAGTGACATTGGAAAGATGATTACGAAGACCACATACTGAGAGCTTGCTAATTGAGGAGAGTGTTTAATGGCAAGCGAAATCTACAAATTACTTCTGCAGAGGAAGTGTAATCATGAACATGGCATTGAACCAAGTTTGGTTCTCGTACTTCGTAAGCACATATGTCAAATTTCTCCCACTGGGCATCCTGCCACTCAAATGACTTTCCGGTTCCAACAAGATGATACTTTTTCTTATGAGGGCTGGTTGGCTGTTTTTCATGCATAAACACTGTCCCTCACAGTCACATGCTGTCATACTCAACAATCCTGTATTAAAGAACCTCCTTTCAAATTGGAGGTATGTGTTAGAATATATGGTGTCAAGTTTTGTCTGATAACGCTCCTGTGAAATGCCCTGGGATGTTTTACTACGTTAAAGGCGCTATATAAATGCAAGTTATTGTTGTTGAATATCTTTTGTCACTAAGGAATCTGGAAGCTCAAACAATCTGAATTGGAGAGTGATGTCAGGAAGCACCTTTTACACAAAGGGTAGTGGAAATCAAGAAAACTCTCCCCCAAAAAACTGTTGAGGCTGGGGGGGTCAATTGCAAATTTCAATACTGAGATTGATAGACTTTTGTTAGGAATGGTATTAAGGGTTAAGGAACCAAGGTGGGCAAATGGAGTTAAGATACAGATCAGCCATGATCTTAATTGAATGGTGGAACAGGCCCGAGGGACTAAATGGCCTACTCCTGTTCCTATGACTTTGTTTTGCAAACTTTAAATTTTTATTCGTACAAGAGATTATAGTATTTCCAGTGATGCCATAGGTTTATATCTTATGTGTGCATGTAACATAAAAAGTTCACAGGCCTAGAAATTCGTCCGCGCAGTGCTCATTTCTCGGGCGCTATTCGGACTACTAAGGCCCCAATATGGCGGGCAGGAAGTGTGTGCTGCCCACCATATTGGGTAAGGGCAAAAAATATGCATCCTTTACCCATGCCTTAAACAGGTATGAGGCCTTGTGAATATGCAAATAAGATTGGTTTGCCGTAAAGATCTCTGATCCCCGGCCCTGCGATCCCTGGTCCCGCAATTCCTGGCCCCGATCCCAAACCTGACCGCCAGACCCACTTACCTGAGGGCCGTTGCGACGCTAACGGCGACCCGTTCTTGCATTCCTCTTCGCTTCGTTGGTTCTATCATGATGAGGCCTGAGGCCCAATATATGGGGAGCCTCAGGTCTCACCATTCAGGTGCAGGTGCAGTGACCCCTCACACCCAAAAATGGGTGCGTCCAAATTTCTGGGCCATACAGTTAAATATTGTTGTAAAACAACCTCTAAATCTTACAGGACAAAATGCTGCCAGATTCATTCTCCCAAGCTCCCACAAGGCTATTCATGAACTGCTGTTGCTGGCAAAATGGAATACACACCATACATTTCTATTCCCTTCCTTAGGCTAATAGATCCAATTTCCATGCACAATGAATTGCCTGCCCAAACGTATTGACACAGTACAAATATACCAGGTAGTGTGGTAAAATCTCATTTCTGCTCCTTTGTGGTATTAACTCTAAAAATTAAAATGTATCAAAATGACTAAAAAAGGACTAGCACTAACTTATGTAATGAAAATATAAATAAAATATTGGCCTACCTTATACAAAAATAAACATTTCACTCCAGACACAGCTTACCGCTATAGTTCTTTTCTCACCTCAGGTCTTCCTCACACTCGATGATATCCCTTGCAGTAGGGGTCCTTTCTTGCAATACACAGTACCTTCAATTTCCAATTCACTATCCCCCAACTCATAACACTCTCTTCTTTAGCTTGCTATGATTACTCTTTTCGGAGCCTCTGCATTCAGAACAAAGCAACTTCATCCAGAAACCATCATTACCAAACTTATGTCAATTGCTGGTCCCTTGATGTTATAATTCACCATTCTTCCATTTGTACTCCTCCCCAGACTTTCTAAACTCAATTACACCAGCCATTTAACTGATGATCCAAAAGTAGAATTGTAACCATCTGGTCCTGTACTGGATAAGCCATATTTGAGTAGACTCTCTGGAATTTTCTAAAATGTTAGTTGGATATCAAAATTTTTCTTATATAGAAGTCTGCTTTTTCACCTCTTACTTCTGAGCCTTAGCTGTGGCACTATTAGTTATTCTGTTTGAAGCAATATAAGGAAGTCAATAATAAATTCAATAGGGAATTCAGGAGAATCTTCTTTACACAGAGAGTAGTTAGAATGTGGAACTTGCTACCACAAGGAGTAGTTGAGAATAGCATAGATGCATTTAAGGGGAAGCTAGATAAACACATGAGGGAGAAAGGAATAGAAGGATATGTTGATGGGGTTAGATGAAGAAGGGTGAGAGGAGGCTCGTGTGGAACATAAACACCGGCATGGACCTATTGGACCAACTGGCCTGTTTCTGTGCTGTATGCTTTATGCAATCCCAGGTAACCTGCCTCACTTATAGAAAATTTCCCCACATTAACCCATCTCACAGTGGGCCCTCTTAAGGTAAATTATACTTTTGCGATGTATTTCCTGTCTAGCTATCCAGACTAGTTTATAAAGATCTTCTATTTAAAGATACAAGATAAATTGTATTGAATATCTGTGGCTACATTCACTTTGTTTAAAATATAATGATAGAAAGCTAATATAATAGGCTGAACTGAATTGAAAGGAGGCATTTTACTTCAAAGTTCCAAAGGAAAGAGTTTTCACTGGAAAAGTACATTTACCAAAGTTGTTATGAACTAGAATGATTTGCTTCAAGTAGTTTTCCAATTAAAAAGAGGACATTCAATTAATTTAGGAATGAGAACTGGTGGCACTGAAGTATTTGGACACTCAAAAAGGTGAATGAAATCGTCTTGATGTGTCAATTTTCCTTGCATTTTTATTTTTTATTAAGTCTAATTCTTTGAAATGAAATGCTTGTTTTCCTTATTTTTTTCCTTAAAAGAGAAAGGGTGTTAAAATGAATTGTCATATAATTCTAAATGTTATAAAGGGAGATAACAGCATACTTGTTATTTTCCTTTGTTTCTGTATTTACTCTTTCGAACTAAAGCCTGTGAGTAGTCATTTTGTATAGAAACTCTTCTCTTTAACATCCTGAAATATATAAGAGGACTATGGGAATGCATGCCCATTTCTTGAGGTCACTGCTGTGAAGCCTAATGTCATTGGACAGGTTATGATCAGTATAATGTTATATAAGGGTGTAGTAAATTGGGATTTTGCTTGTGTTGTCTGAGTTGAATTTTTAAACTTATAGGAAGTGAATTTCCACAGGGGTTCTCCCATTCATCTGCCATTTTTTCGGGGTTTCCGTTGCACTTCCTCTGAAGTTACAGTAACGAGCGGGAGAATCCTTGTGGAAAGTCACTCCCATAATATTTCTGATGTGGAGATGCCGGTGATGGACTGGGGTGGACAAATGTAAGGATTCGCACAACACCAGGTTATAGTCCAACAGCTTTATTTGAAATCACAAGCTTTCGGAGCTTTGCTCCTTCGTCAGGTGAGTGAAGGGTTCCATAAAGGCACAGCATATATCTCTGCCGAGGTGTGATAAAGGGCAGTTAGAAAGATTATCTGTAATCACCAGGCATTGTTCTCTGACTATATATGCTGTGCCTTTATGGAACCCTTCACTCACCTGACGAAGGAGCAAAGCTCCGAAAGCTTGTGATTTCAAATAAAGCTGTTGGACTATAACCTGGTGTTGTGCGAATCCTTACATAATATTTCTGCACCGATAGAATCAGTTTGAATTGGATTGCATGTATATCCCTCAAGGTTTCCCAGACATGACAACTGCTTACTCATGCAAGTTGTTGTAGTTTTGAAACAATGGGGGGACCCTAGAGGTTGGTTAGTTGGAATAGCCATATCATTGATAAGCATCTTAGGCTAACAGTGAAGATGATGGTCTTTGTTTTCAATCAATGCTAGTGAAATATCTATTGTGTGTTAATTAAATCACACCCTTACATTTGATATAGACAACATACGTACAGACTTAAGATAGATGATACATCTCTATACACAGACTTAAGACATGTGAGACAAGTCTCTCTCTTTCTCTCTCTCTCTCAGAAATAGAAGGTGATCTGTGTTTTCATAGCAGCAACAATAAGCTATTTGTGTATTTAAAAACTCAGTATCAGCTTAGTTTCAGTAGCTTAGCTCGAGGATGTGCACCAATGTTCAAGAGTTAATAAATTGTGTCTTTATTGTTTTACAGAAATTGATTGTACTCACTGTGAAAACTGTACACTGTTTATTCATGTATTTTACGTAAAATAAATCAGTTGATGGTTCGATGCTGTAACAATGAAACCCCTTGTTACACGAGCTCGATACAGTAACCCTGAATGTGCCACCATACATTCTTCTCCTATATTCTGAAAGGCAGACTGGTGAACATTGTAGTGAATAAACAGAGTACATTTTAGAGTAAATCTCACCTTCAACTTATTTTTGTAACATTCCTCATATCATGGATAACAAAGAATGCCACATTGTCCACGTTAGCGAGAAAAATGCAGTCATCTGACCAGAAAATTCTTGGAAAATATTCTGCTCTGAACTTAAAGAGAGCACCTTGACTCTCTATGCCTGTTTTCCCTACCAGTTTAAACTAGCCTATTATTGACTGTGTGCTTCCTTGTTTCTGACCTGGACAGAGAGCCAAGTGCCTGACTCCTGGCAATCTCCCAGCTCTCTATGTCCAGCTGCCAGGCAAATCAGCTACTGTCCTTCTGGACGTGGTTTCCCTGGCAATTATCCCCCTACTGGCTCAAATGAATGGGCCCATCTCAGCATAATGGCCCCGATTTTAAAGTGGGGGGGCGGTGGGGTGGGTACGATGTGTGCAATCCCCGAAGCGGGCAGCACACCCGGGGAGTCCGGGGACGTGGCGACCCGGCCAGTCTTAACAGCAGTAATAATACCGAAGAACAGTTTTTTCCTCATTTGTTTTCTAAGAAGCAATTTAGTGATTTTATTTTTGATAGCCAGATAGGAATCATAGACAACCATGACTTAGAGTAGATATCGAGCCCAGTAGTACAAAGGAAGCTCCTTCTCCTGATAGTCCTTGAGGTACAGCTGAAGTATCCTGAGTTGATAAAGATGCTTCTTGAGAGTGGAAGGAAAAACTGGATGGTGCAGCAAGTTAGACACTGGTCTTCAAGGATCCTGGGTTTAAATCCAGCCCAGACTATTAGGGTGAAAGTCTTCTTTGTCAGCATAGATACAACATTAAATGGAAGAGATTTAGAACAGAGGGCAGGACAAACGTCTTCACACTGAGAGTTGTGAGGCTGTGGAATTCACTTCTAGGTTTGAGGCACATCTAAGACAACATTCAAGATTAGATTGGATAGGTGGATGATGGAAGAATTACATTTCATAGAATTTACAGCACAGAAACAGGCCATTCGGCCCAACAGGTCTATGCTGGTGTTTATGCTCCACACGAGCCTCCTTCCACCATACTTCATCTAAACCCATCAGCATAACCGTCTATTCCTTTCTCCCTCATGTAGATAGAATTACATAGAATGTACAGCACAGAAACAGGCCATTTGGTCCAACAGGTCCATGCTGGTGTTTATGCTCCACATGAGCATAAACCTTCAAGAGTTGAAGAGATACGGGAACAGGATGGGGAAATGTGATTGGAGCAATTTGCTCATGTGGCAGGTAACGCTGACATGAACTGCTTGGGCCAAATGGCCTGTTTCCATGTTGTAACTTCTACGTATTTCTAGCAAGAGTCATACATTTCAGTTTACTTCTCAGTGAATTTAAGTCCACAGCACAATATTGTTACTGAATTGGAAATTTGCTCACAGAGGCCACAGGTGACTGGTGTGGAGAAGTGTCATAACCTCTTTTGAGGTTGGAGCTGAGCTACACAGTGTTGGCCCAGAGTAAAGGGATTGCTCTGCATTGAAACAGGCTATAGCTAACCTGGGAGTACTTGATGCTGGCAATCAGCGCCTGAATTGAAAGTGCTCCAATCTCCAGCACTAAAATTATTCATCTTCTCAAACAAGTTTTTTTTAAAAAGTCATACGTGCTGATGATCAGACAGCTATGTTGCACTGTCAGAATCAACAAATCATCCAAATGAGCAACAGCATCAAGTCAGTATTACAGAAACACAGAAGATGCAAAAAATCAAACAGATGTTTCAAGTTTATTGTATATTTTTAAGCAGGCTTCTTGATGGTGATATTCTCCTTTTAATATAGAAAATGAATGGAAGCAGATGAAGAATTGATCCTTTTGGTACCAGCTAGGCTCTTCAGTTGGATACTTGGAGAAGAACTGGATGTGACAGGCCCATCTGTCCTGTTGCAGATCATAAGGAGCTCTGCATTATATATATTTTATTAAGAATTTATAGCTTTTCAATATTGTAACAATTTTAAAATTATTTTCTGGGGGAGAATGTGTAACCTATCTGGTTGATGTTGGGGGGAGAGGGTGGTTGTGTTGGTCAGCCCTTTGTTTACATTTTTGTTTCAAAACAGTCCCTTTTCAGGTCCAGATAAGTCATGAATGTGCTATGTTAATATGTGTAAGGGTCCACTGCAAAAGTCCAACAGTGGGACTGATTCTGCAATCAGGTGCTCCCAGAGAGCTTAGGTTGGAAAATCGTGGTCCGACAACCATGACTTCTATCCATGGAAAATCGCAGGCTGGGGGCCTGAAATCTCCTGACCTGTGCTCTCTGCAAGCACTGCTTTATACATAAGAACATAAGAAATAGGAGCAGGAGTAGGCCATACGGCCCCTTGAGCCTGCTCCACCATTCAATCAGATCATGGCTGATCTTCGACCTCAACTCCACTTTCCTGCACGATCCCCATATCCCTTGATTCCCCGAGAGTCCAAAAATCTATCGATCTCAGCCTTGAATATATTCAATGACTCAGCATCCACAGCCCTCTGGGGTAGAGAATTCCAAAGATTCACAACCCTCCGAGTGAAGAAATTCCTCCTCATTTCAGTCTTGAATGGCCGACCCCTTATCCTGCCTATGACCCCTAGTTCTACACTCTCCAGCCAGGGGAAACAACCTCTCAGCATCTACCCTGTCAAGCCCCCTCATAATCTTATATGTTTCAATGAAATCACCTCTCATTCTTCCAAACTCTAGAGAGAATAGGCCCATTCTACTCAACCTCTCCTCATAGGACAACCCTCTCATTCCAGGAATTAATTTAGTGAACCTTCATTGTACTGCCTCCAAGGCAAGTATATCCTTCCTTAGATAAGGAGACCAAAACTGTACGCAGTACTTCAGGTGAGGTCTCACTAATGCCTTGTACAACTGTAGTAAGACTTCCTTACTCTTGTACTCCAAGCCGCTTGCAATAAAGGCCAACATGCCATTTGCTTTCCTAATTGCTTGCTATACCTGCATACTAACTTTTTGTGTTTTTTGTATGAGGATACCCAAGTCTCTCTGAACACCAACATTTAATAATTTCTCACCATTTAAAAAATATTCTGTTTTTCTGTTCTTCCTACCAAAGTGAACAATCTCACATTTCTCCACATTATACTCCATCTGCCACCTTCTTGCCCACTCACTTAATCTGTCTCTGTCCCTTTGCAGACTCTTTGTGTCCTCCTCACCGCTTATTTTCCCATCTAGCTTTGTATCATCAGCAAACTTGGATACATTACACTTGGTCCCTTCATCTAAGTCATTAATATCGATTGTACATAGCTGAGGCCCAAGCACTGATCCTTGCTGCACCCCACTAATTACAGCCTGCCAACCTGAGAATGGCCCATTTATCCTACTGTCTGTTTTCTGTCCTTAAACCAATCGTCTATCCATGCGAATATATTACCCCCATCCTCATGAGCCTTTACCTTGTGTAACAACCTTTTATGTGACACCTTACTGAATGCCTTTTGAAAATCCAAATATACTACATCCACTGGTTCCCCTTTATCTGCCCTGCTAGCTACATCCTCAAAAAACTCTAATAAATTTGTCAAACATGATTTCCCTTTCATAAAACCATGTTGTCTCTGACTAATCATATTATGATTTTCTAAGTGCCCTATTACCACTTCCTTAATAATGGATTCCAGCATTTTCCCAACGACCAATGTTTTCTCTCTCCCTCTCTTCTTGAATAGCGGGGTAACATTTGCTACCTTCCTTTCCGCTGGGACCGTTCCAGAATCTGGAGAATTTTGGGAGATCATAACCAATGCATCGACTATCTCTGCAGCCACCTCTTTTAGAACCCTAGGATGTAGGCTGTCAGGTTCAGGGGATTGTCGGCTTTTAGTCCCATTAGTTTGTCCAGTACTTTTTCTCTAGGACCAGAAGCAGCTAATTGCAGAATTAGCCTGATGGTAGGGAAACCATAAGTGTCTTTCTCATGTAAAAACTTTTCACCAAGGATTTGTGATCTAAACATTACTGCAGAACATTGCTAATGTTTCAGAACATTGATTGACTTGGAAGGAACAGATACTTTAAGTTAAGTGAAGTAATGTAATTTAAGTCTGATATTTTTATTCTTGCTTCTATTAATGATACGTCTTGAAAAACTTGGTAAGTAGTTTTGCACCAGTTGAGAGGCGATCAGAAGTACACTCTATGCACTCCATACTATTTCCAGTGCATATGCCAATAGTAAAAGGGTTTATTACACACCATGAGACTTTCTACCCCAGTTACTTCAGGTATAAGATCAAGTTTCGATTTAATGGGAGCTGCCCATGGAAATGGACTTTTGGGAAAATCATAACACTAGGCAACTCTTATTGAAATTATAACTTCCAAGATTATCAAAGAGTACTGTATGGTTCTCATCTAGAAGTCTAGAAAGACAAACTCATGCAGATAGCTTTTACAAAGACCTTGACAGACAGTTCTGTGAATTCCACTAATGCAAGAGATTGTGAAATGGTTAGATCCAAAATCAAGCTGTCTGACAATCAGAATCGGGCATTCACAGACTTAGTCATTAAGTGCAATCATTCCTCATTGTACTGACCCTGTTTTAGTGCCACTCTTACTGCCACAATGATAAAGATGTCCTCCCATGTCATTTACCTCATTATACAGCAACTGTTATCCTTATTATTCATCTGCCAACATATCTGAGGAAACAAATGAGTATTGCTACATTGGTTTATTCCTTATTATAATGCCAGCATCACCACTAATCATTTCTGAACAAGCTTGTTCTATCATTTTATAATTGTACACCATGCTGCTATTGGCAGTAATAGCAAAAATAATGGAAGAGTGAAGTAAACTGGACTTATCTTAGCTGGAGAGTGGGGGTGGGGGGCGGTGGAAATGTGAACCTTATTATTTTTATAATAAGGTTCTATTAGAATAGTCTCAGATATGGAATGCTAACAGCAAAAATACTTTACTTCAAGATACTTCTCTTGCAGTTTCCACCTGCCGCTCCAATCAACCTTTTCCCTGTGACCAGTTCCTACTGGACTGCAGTGGCTCTTTCTCCTGATATCTTGCTCAAGTGACCATTCTCCATTTTGTTTTTTCTTGCAAATTCCCCCCTACCCCCATTTTTTGTTTCCCTGACACTAAGTGGTATGGGGATTTTGTCCCTACATATATTCCCACTAGGTGATTCTGAACGGTAAAATTCTAATACAAGAATATCACAGTCAAATCTAACCCCTCGTGCATACATAGACACTTCCAGGAGAGGTCACTGGAGAACAATCAGTAGTTAAACCATGGCTAAATTTTTCCTCCCCTAGCTCAGATGTGTTATCTTTCAAATGGAACTTTAAACAGAGTCTGCCTGTTCAGGTGGATGTAAATATTCCTTGGCACTATTGGAAGAAGACGACTTGAGAGCCACACCTGTCAGTTGCCACACTTCCTCAGAGATTGACCTCAGTGCCTGCACATAGGTACAATGTTTCTCTAATATCTTTCCTTTCTGGCGAGTACCCATGAGTCTATGTCCCATGGCTTCAAAGTCATGGGCAGCCTTTATAGGTTTAAAGGGAACTTAGAAGGGTTAGACGCAAAAAAATTAAATAGCTAAAACTTCTGTTGGAACTGCTGTACTGTAAAATAAACTGCTCTTTGACCAAAATGCTGTGTGCAGGATAACTAGGGGTTAACATTGATAAAGAAAGATACCCTAAACATGTGTGTCTGAGGTCAAGCCAGCGAGACCACATATAAGCATGTTTAAACAGACAAGCCTGAATGGGTCTATGAAGCACGAACTCCCCAGAATTAGGGAAACTCTCTGGAAGCATAGGAACATAGGAACAGGAGTAGGCCATTCAGCCCCTCGTGCCTGCCCCGCCATTTGATAAGATCATGGCTGATCTGTGATCTAACTCCATATACCTGACTTTGGCCCATATCCCTTAATACTTTTGGTTGCCAAAAAACTATCTATCTCACATTTAAATTTAGCAATTGAGCTGGTATCAATTGCTGTTTGCGGAAGAGAGTTCCAAACTTCTACCACCCTTTGTGTGTAGAAATGATTTCTAATCTCGCTCCTGAAAAGTCTGGCTCTAATTTTTAGACTGTGCTCCCTACGCCTAGAATCCCCAACCAGCGGAAATAGTTTCTCTCTATCCACCCTATCCGTTCCCCTTAATATCTTACAAACTTCGATCAGATCACCCCTTAACCTTCTAAACTCTAGAGAATACAACCCCAATTTGTGTAATCTCTCCTCGTAACTTAACCCCTGAAGTCCGGGTATCATTCTAGTAAACCTACGCTGCACTCCCTCCAAGGCCAATATGTCCTTCCGAAGGTGCGGTGCCCAGAACTGCTCACAGTACTCCAGGTGCGGTCGAACCAGGGTTTTGTATAGCTGTAGCATAACTTCTGCCCCCTTGTACTCTAGCCCTCTAGATATAAAGGCCAGCATTCTTGAGCAGTGCTGAGATACATCTGGTTATCAGATCTTGTGGGTCAAAATCGTTAAGGATGTCCGGAAAACACGTACTTCCGGGTTTCCCGTCCGCAATTTGACACCCCTGCCCCCTCCCGGCTCGGGGTCAAAATCATGCCTATTGTCTCAGAGGACAATGGATTTATCCCAAATGTTTCTTGGAAATTCAAAGAATGAGAGATCATACTAAATATAGGTATTCTTACCTTATTTACCTCCAACCAGTGATATTCCATGAGTGAAATTTCTAAGGTCTCAGCAGAACTGCAGCTGAAGTGCTTGATACAGTACTTGTTAATCTACACTTATCCCTGTAACCTTCAGTCTCTTTCACAACCAGCCTAGCCTCTTTTTGAAGGAGATAAAGGGCATATTATTAATTACTCTTGGAGTGAATATATTCTATATATCTATTGCCCTGTGGAATTTTTTTTATCACTAGTCTCGCTTGAGGCATGCTAATATTTTATTCATGTCTTCTTGTCTGTGACCAGAGCTTAAGTTAAATAACTTGTCTATATCAATATCCATGCTTTTCAGCATTATTGAGATTCGATCATGTTATATTCCAATCTTCTTTTCTCCAATGAGGACTAATGCAGTTTCTTTAGTCGTGGCTCAAAATAATGTTTTGAGTTCCAGCTTATCCTTTTTGCTCGACGAGAATCTCCCTAATGCATCAATATCCTTTATATAAATTGTATATTTAAATTGTTTTATGCTCATGAGGTAAGGGATATCAGTTTGGGGAAAGGAAAACCTTTCCGATTATGCAGTAACAACAATAAACATTCTCAAATCAGGTATAGCACAGGTCAGATAAAGAGTAAAACTTGCTCTAAGGAGCTTTACGCATCATCTAGTTGTCCTATACCTGCCTTGCAAATTCTTGATTCTGACATTGGGCGCCTGAAATAGAAAGTGTTCCATTTTCCAGCACCTTGGTGCATGCTAAAGTGTCATCAGCAGAGGCTTGCAAATTGATCTCCAAACCATTCCAAATATTGGTGAATGTGTCCAGCAGAAAAAAACAAAGAAAATTCTGTCTTTGTGGTCTTTGTTTGCTATCTTAGCTTGTATATTTTTGTTCTCTCTTCCAACTGTTTTCTATATCTCTTGCTCTTTATTGTCTGCCTCGCTCTCTTCTCCCCCTTTCACTTCCCCAATTGTCTCTCTCTCCATCTGTTCACAATTTGCCCAACTGCAGGATTTTACTGGTGCTAAGACCTACAAAGCACTTTTCTCTTTCCTTCTCTCATTGCAAAGCTAAAGAGTTCTATTTAGAGGCAGAGTCATTGCAGCATCCATGGCACAAGTGAAAGTTATAAACCCAGCAGTTTAATGGAGTCCTTTCACCTGCACTATGGAACCTGCCATAGCCTCACCTCTGAAAAGCTTTCACTAGATTCCTCTTATACAAGCGTGATAGGACTTGCATTTCTAAAGCATCTTTTATGTCCACAGGATGTCCTAAAGTGCTTCACAGCCTATTCATTACTTTTGAATTGTAGTCGTTGTTGTTTCTCAGGAAATGTGGCAGCTACATTGACCCACAGCAAGGTCCCACAAACAGTAAGGGGAAAAATGAGAGGGAAAAGCACTGTCTGAATCCTTGCACTGTCAACATTTGTTACAGATTTAGATTTTTATAGAACTATCTTCATTCTCAATAGCCAAAGACCAATTTTGGAAAATGGGACCTGTTCCCTATAGTCCGGAATTCTGTGTCTTTTTTGTTGTCCCCGCACAGGTGAGTATGTGAGCAATAAGTATTATCCTAATCTGCTGCCTGGCTATAATGTGACCTCACATTACACTATGAAAATCTTTGAAATGATCAACATTGTCACATTAATCACAGGTTTACAGACCAAAGCAAATAATTTATTTATAATTAACTAATAATATGAAGCGTTTTGATTAGCAAATACTGAATATAATATATATATATGATGATACCTACAGTGAAAAAACTTATAATGGGTCAATTGACCTCCAACAGAATGTCTTTGGATTCTGTGTAGAAGTCTCCAATAGTTTGACCAGTTTTGTTTCTGAACAACAAATTCATCCTGTTTTCATTCTTATTCAAATCTCCATTTATCTTCAAACTGGTCCTACTCCTGTACAATTCAAGCAACTGCATTTGGACAGAACTCGTGTACTGTTACAGACTCCTACTTTTAACCCCTTAGATGTTAAAATCAATGTTTCTGCTAATTCTCTTTATGCCAACGCTCTCAGTCAACCTCCAATAATACTTCATATGTATAGAAAATGAACAATAGCAAAAACAATGACACAAATATAATTACAAACATCTAGAAGATATGAACAATTGATGTATCTGTGTTGAACATACAAATCTATACAATTAAATACCAAATAAATAGCAGTAATAATGATATCAAGGAAACAAACTGCTTTGATCTTTTAAGTAAATTAAATCAACAATTCAGCTTTTGCTATAACATTCCACAGTCAGTAAGGCCACAACAGAGACATATGGAGGACCAGATCTGCCAAATGCCAAGGGCCACATGTGAACGGGAAGCCTGGCCTATTATAAAAAAATCCATATTTGTATACCTTCCAATAATTTTGCATAATTTGACTTAAGACTCTTATAGCCAAAAATGAGAAAAAAAAACTTTCACCTTATAAGTCTTGCCTGAATTCAAATCAAGATTCCAGACTCCCAATACTAAATACCTCTTTGAAGGCAAGGTACCCAAAACCGCACACAAGATTACAAATTGTTTTTTGTCAGAGAACTAAAAAGGATTAAAAGAAGTTTTTGAAACAGTGAGGTTGATTTATAAGACAATAGAATGCATCCAAATTTAATGAGAACTGTATTACTGCTCGTGGTTTTAGGGCTAAAGTTAGGCTGTATATATTTCCACAAGAGCGTTTTTCCTTATTTAGTAAGAGTTTTAAGAAGATATGGCCGAATGAAAAAGAATCAGTGTTATCACAGATTAGTTAACAACAAAATGCAAAGAAAATCCTAAATGTAAACTACCTGCTCAAGCAGAATGGCCTGCATGTCCAAGAGTGCAAGAGAATGGCCTGCATGTCCAAGAGTGCAAGAGAATGGCCTGCATGTCCAAGAGTGCAAGAGAATGCTATAGGAGTCTCCTGAGAAATGGAAGCAGTGTTTAGGATGACACTGAGAAGCTGGACATTAGCAGGTTAAAGTCTTCAGAATGCAACTTGAAGTTGTGAAGCTTGCTGAATACTTGCTGAGGTAAATGAAGGTTACAAGTAATATACAGACACTCTGCTCAGATAAGCCGCCAGTCTCGCCTTCCCCGATGCTCATGGCTTTTCTTGGGCCGCTAATCTCCAGGGCTTCCTGCACCGTGCTCCTTGGGTGAGGGTTATGATGTCAGCTACTCCTCCCCCAGTCTTGCTTCTCACCCTCACATTATGTGCTGTTTTGTCCTGCAGAAAGAGATGGTGAGAATTAATGAGTGGGGAGGAGTGGTAAGGTAAGTGGAGATGTTAGGGCTTGTGCGTATGGTGGATCTGCTGAGAGCTGGACAGAAGCAAGATGGAATGAGGATGGGGAGGTGATGAATAGAAAGTCAAGTCTTGGGAAGAGTTGCTGGTTCTGTAGGTGCTAAGAAATGAGAAGAGAATGCCATTAGTGTGTGGCATGAAGACAGCAAAGGAAGAGATGAGCGTGTTTGGAATGAGAAAGAAAGGTGTTGCAATGTGCTCTTGTGCTGAAGGATGTGATGAAGAGGAGAGAATTGTTGAGAGTTGTGGGAGAGGTGGTGAAGGGAATGTTGGCAGGTGTTGTTGAGCGAGATGAAGAGCTGTACTCATCCTAGCTCTTGTGAAGTCATTCAACCTCTTTCTACATTGAACCCAGATCCTAGGGGTGATGGTGTTGGCACTGACCCTCTCAGCCTCTTCTGTCTAGGCCCTGGGTATGCACCCGTGGGTGCTGGGGAACAGTCCTGATTTGTCTTGTACTTGCATATTGTAAATTGAACACTAGAGGGCGCCCTCTATTTAGTACAGCTATTTACTTGTACTTCTTTCAATTTAATATCATGTATTCACAGCTCACAATGCGGTCTCTACAGTGGGGAGACCAAACGCAGATTGGGTGATCACTTTGCTGAACACCTCAGTCCGCAAGCATGAGCTTCCGGTCGCTTGCCATTTTAATTCTCCGTCCCACTCCCACTCTGACCTCTCTGTCCTCGGCCTTCTACAATGTTCTAATGAAACTCATGGAAGCTCGAGGAACAGGACCTCATCTTTCATTTAGTCATTTTACAACCTTCTGGACTCAACACTGATTTCAATAACTTCAGATCATAACCACTGCTCCCATTTTTTCAATTGTAAACAATTTTACAACACCAAGTTATAGTCCAACAATTTTATTTGAAATTCACAAGCTTTCGGAGGCTTCCTCCTTCCTCAGGTGAATGTGGAAATGAAATCCTCGAACCCTTCGCATTTATAAATCACAGAACAATACCTGGTGATTACAGATAGTCTTTCCAACTGCCCGTTGCCAAGGCAATCACAGTGCGCAGACAGAGAGGTGTTACCTACAGGGTCACCGAATATACAAACAACCAAAAAAAAACAGAGAGAGAGAGAGAGAGGCAGAAACATAGAAATATCCGGAAGGAAGAGAAAGACAGCAAATGACCCGTTATATTAAAAACAGATAACTTTTGTTCGCTGGTGGGGTTACGTGTAGCGTGACATGAACCCAAGATCCCGGTTGAGGCCGTCCTCATGGGTGCGGAACTTGGCTATCAATTTCTGCTCGACGATTTTGCGTTGTCGTGTGTCTCGAAGGCCGCCTTGGAGTACGCTTACCCGAAGGTCAGTGGCTGAATGTCCTTGACTGCTGAAGTGTTCCCCGATTGGGAGGGAACCCTCCTGTCTGGCGGTTGTTGCGCGGTGTCCGTTCATCCGTTGTCGCAGCGTCTGCATGGTCTCGCCAATGTACCATGCTCTGGGGCATCCTTTCCTGCAACGTATGAGGTAGACAACTTTGGCCGTGTCACAGGAGTATGAACCATGCACCTGGTGGGTGGTGTCCTCTCGTGTGATGGTGGTATCTGTGTCGATGATCTGGCATGTCTTGCAGAGGTTACCGTGGCAGGGTTGTGTGGTGTCGTGGACGCTGTGCTCCTGAAAGCTGGGTAATTTGCTGCGAACGATGGTCTGTTTGAGGTTGGGTGGCTGTTTAAAGGCGAGTAGTGGAGGTGTGGGGATGGCCATAGCGAGATGTTCGTCGTCATTGATGACATGTTGAACATGGCGTAGTCAACGGACTATTGCAAAGAAGCATACCGACAACTGGACAACCAGGAACACTACAGACGGTTACCCGCAGATCCGACCAAAGAACACACCCACCAGCTCAACAAACTGATCAAGACCTTCGATCCAGACCTTCAAAGCATCCTACGCGCTCTCATCCCACGTACTCCCCGTGTGGGAGACTTCTACTGCCTCCCAAAGATACACAAAGCTGGTGGGTGTGTTCTTTGGTTGGATCTGCGGGTAACCGTCTGTAGTGTTCCTGGTTGTCCAGTTGTCGGTATGCTTCTTTGCAATAGTCCGTTGACTACGCCATGTTCTCCGCAGCCTTCAACATGTCATCAATGACGACGAACACCTCGCTATGGCCATCCCCACACCTCCACTACTCGCCTTTAAACAGCCACCCAACCTCAAACAGACCATCGTTCGCAGCAAATTACCCAGCTTTCAGGAGAACAGCATCCACGACACCACACAACCCTGCCACGGTAACCTCTGCAAGACATGCCAGATCATCGACACAGATACCACCATCACACGAGAGGACACCACCCACCAGGTGCATGGTTCATACTCCTGTGACACGGCCAACGTTGTCTACCTCATACATTGCAGGAAAGGATGCCCCAGAGCATGGTACATTGGCGAGACCATGCAGACGCTGCGACAACGGATGAACGGACACCGCGCAACAGTCGCCAGACAGGAGGGTTCCCTCCCAGTCGGGGAACACTTCAGCAGTCAAGGACATTCAGCCACCGACCTTCGGGTAAGCGTACTCCAAGTCGGCCTTCGAGTCACACGACAACGCAAAATCGTTGAGCAAAAATTGATAGCCAAGTTCCGCACCCATGAGGACGGCCTCAACCGGGATCTTGGATTCATGTCACGCTACACGTAACCCCACCAGCGAACAAAAGTTATCTGTTTTTAATATAACGGGTCATTTGCTGTCTTTCTCTTCCTTCTGGATGTTTCTATGTTTCTGCCTCTCTCTCTGTTTTTTGTTTTTTTTGGGGTTTTTTTTGGTTGTTTGTATATTCGGTGACCCTGTCGGTAACACCTCTCTGTCTGCACACTGTGATTGCCTTGGCAACGGGCAGTTGGAAAGACTATCTGTAATCACCAGGTATTGTTCTGTGATTTATAAATGCGGTAGGTTCGAGGATTTCATTTCCACATTCACCTGAGGAAGTCATGATGTGGAGATGCCGGTGATGGACTGGGGTTACCTGAGGAAGGAGGAAGGAGGAAGCCTCCGAAAGCTTGTGAATTTCAAATAAAATTGTTGGACTATAACTTGGTGTTGTAAAATTGTTTACAATTGTCAACCCCAGTCCATCACCGGCATCTCCCCATTTTTTCAGACAGCAGGTGCTGCTAATGGTTCTACTGTTGCCATTTACAGCTCCTCTAGACCCACCTTTTTGTTTCTTTACTTGTCCCATTACCACCCTCCTTGCCTTGCAACATCATCTGTTTTGTCATTTAATCACTCCTGCCCTCCACCGTATCAGAGACCTTCCCCTTTGTTCTTTTCTCCCCTCGTCTCCCCCTTCTTTCCCTGGCTCTGTACTTGCTTATGAACTGTTAAATTTCTAATTTCTTCCAGTTCTGCAGAAAGGTCATCGACCTGAAACGTTAACTCTGTTTCTTTCTCCACTGACGCTGCCTGACCCGTTGAGTATTTCCAGCATTTTCTGTTTTTATACTAGAGGGCCCCTGTTGGAAGCAAGCATCCTTGAAGCAATTGCACTCCAGGGTCTCCTCTCGTACTGTTTCATATATCTAGAGAGAATATTCCAGAGAGTCTGAAATAAAAGAAACTATCAAATTACCACACCAACTTGCGTGGTGTTATCAGACACAACAAGTACCTCCTCCACCAGAACCTCCAGAAGACATCTGAAAACCTGGGGCCAGCCCTCCGACTCATTTCTGAGGTTCCCCTCCTTGCAGCAGTATGAAAGCAAAACCTGGAATCAGGGATGCAACCTCGCTTTAAGATACAGGCATAAGAAAAATGATAATGAAGTTTGTTGAAAATACCAAATTAGGGGGTATGGCAAACTGTGAGGTAGATTATGAGATTGCCTCACCCCACACACTCTGAATGAGAAGCTGCAGATGGTGTCAGCACACACCTCTTCCTCCCTCCTCTCCCTACACCACAAACTAACTAACTTGTCCCTTTTTCAGTTCAGACCCCCAAGAAGTGGAAGCTCCCTGGCCAGTGGGGGCAGGAGAAAGCGATGATGAAGATGCATCGTCATTTGACTTTATTCTCGCAGCCACCAGCTCAGAGACCTACACTGCGCAGACTTAAGAGGCTAGGATAGAGGAGAGATCGGCACATGGTGAGTCAATGGGCATAAGTGAGCAGGAGCTAGGACGGTGGGGAAAGGATCCTACATGCTCTATTGCGTGAGGTAAGCCTACCAGGTCACCCATGTCTGAAGGCAAATAATTTGTGAAGGAGATAACAGCAGCAGGACGGCAAGAGCAGATAGACTTCTCTCTCTAGGTGAATTAAACTTAGAATCATAGAATCATAGAATGGTTACAGCACAGGAGGAGGCCATTCGGTCTATCGAGCCCGTGCTGGGTCTTTGTAAGAGCAATCCAGTTATGGTCTTTCCCCGTAGCCCTGCAAATTTTTTCCCTTCAAGTTGTAGTGAATATTGCGGTGCTGGAGAGAGAGGATGTCCTGGAGGGGTCAAGGACAGAATCTATTTGGTTAGAGTTAAGAAACAACAGAGGTGCCATTAAACGACTGGGTGTATTCTATAGGCCACAAACTAGTGGGAAGAATATAGAGGAGCAAATTTGCAGGGAAATTACAGAGAGGTGCAAAAGCTATAGAGTAGTGATAACTGGGGACTTCAACTATCCTAATAATGACTGAGATAGTAATAATATAAGGGGGAGGAATTCTTGAAGTGTGTTCAGGAGAACTTTCTTGACCAGTACATTTCCGGCCCATGAGGAAGGAGGCATTGCTGGATTTGGTTCTGGGGAATGAGGCGGGTCAAGTGGAGCAAGTGTCCGCGGGGGAACATTTAGGGAACAGCGATCATAGTATCATAAGATTTTGAATAGCTATGGAAAAGGACATGGACCACTCTAAAGTAAAAATACTCAATTAGAGGAGGGCCAATTTCAGTGGGATGAGAACAGATCTGGCCCGGGTAAATTGGAATCAAAGATTGGCAGGCAAAACTGTAATTGAACAATAGGCGGCCTTTAAGGAGGAGATGGTTCAGGTACAGTCTAGGCACATTCCCACGAGGCAGAAAGGTAGGGCAACTAAAGCCAGAGCTCCCTGGATGACAAAAGAGATAGTGAGTAAGATGAAACAGAAAAAAAGGGCGTATGACAGATGTCAGGTTGATAACACAAGTGAGAACCAGGCTGAAAATAAAAAGTTCAGAGGGGAAGTGAAAAAGGAAATAAGAGGGGCAAAGAGAGAGTATGAGAATAGACTGGCAGCAAACATAAAAGGGAATTCAAAATTCTTCTATAGGCATGTAAACAGTAAACGGGCAGTAAGAGGAGGGGTGGAACCGATGAGGGACCAAAAAGGAGATCTACTCATGGAGGCAGAAGGCATTGCTGAGGTACTAAATGAGTACTTTGCATTGTCTTTACCAAGGAAGAAGAGGCTGCCAGAGTCTCAGCAAAAGATGTAGTTGAGATATTGGATGTGCTAAAAATTGATAAAAAGGAGGTACTAAAAGGGCTGGCTGTACTTAAAGTAGAGAAGTCACCCGGCCTGGATGGGATGCATCCTGGGTTGCTGAGAGCAGTAAGGGTGGAAATTGCAGAGGTACTGGCCATAATCTTCCAAACATCCTTAGATACGGGGGTGGTGTCAGAGGACTGGAGAATTACAAATGTTACACCCTTGTTCAAAAAAGGGTGTAAGGATAAACACAGCAACTATAGGCCAGTCAGTTTAACCTCGGTGGTGGGGAAACTTTTAGAAACGATAATCTGGGACAGAATTAGCAGTCGCTTGGACAAGTGCGGATTGATTAGGGAAAGCCAGCATGGATTTATTAAAGGCAAATCGTGTTTAACTAACTCGATAGAATTTTTTGATGAGGTAACAGAAAGGGTAGATGAGGGCAATGTGGTTGATGTGGTATACATGAACTTTCAAAATGAAATTTGATAAAGTGCCGCATAATAGGCTTGTCATCAAGATTGAAGCCCATGGAATAAAGAGGGCTGTAGCAGCATGGATATAAAATTGACTAAGTAACAGGAAACAGAGAGTAGTGCTGAACGGTTGTTTTTCGGACTGGAGGACATGACATGAAGAAAAGCTTTTTTATACAGCGAGTGGTTAGGATCTGGAATGCACTGCCTGAGGGGTGGTGAAGGCAGATTCAATCATGGCCTTCAAAAGGGAACTGATTAAATACTTGAAAGGAAAAAAACTGTAGAGTTACGGGGATAGGGCGGGGGAGTGGGACTAGCTGGATTGCTCTTGCATAGAGCCGGTGCAGACTCGATGGGCCGAATGGCCTCCTTCCGTGTTGTAACCTTTCTATGATTCTAAATATTTATCCAATTCCTGTTTGAAAGCCACAATTGAATCCACTTCCACCACCCTTTCAGGCAACACATTCTAGATTGTAACTGTGTAAAAAAGCTTTTCCTCATGTTCTTTGGTTCTTTTGCCAATCACCTTAAAAACTTCCAACAGCCAAAAAAGCTTAGAATTTGATCAGCAGCCAAAAGATATAATCCAGCAATTTACCTGTAACTCCTGCCTAACCCCTTTAAATACTGTTGCTGAGAGGTCCTTCATGCCGTTTAACGTCATGTTCTGCTGAACGAGGTAAGGACAGGCCTGGTTGAATGGGGACTTCCAAAACGGCAGCGATGGCTTCAAATCACCATTGCACACTGATCCACATCACCGTCTGCCTGCTCTGCATATCGCCGGTGATCAGTAGGCACGTGCGCACTAACCATTTTACCAAGATTGCGCGCAGCGCACTTCCCGTCAGAAGTGGGATCGCGCATCTTGGACATCATTTTGGGACCTGAGGTGACCGTAGCACTCGTTTTTCAGGTGCTACGTAGCCCAATTTAACCCCCATAGATCTTTAAAATTGAGAGTACAGAGTTCCCTCCATCATGAGGTCAGAAATGGGGATGTTCGCTGATGTTTGCACAGTGTTCAGCCTCATTCGCAACCCCTCAGATAATGAAGCCAGCATTTATTGCCCATCCCTAATTGCCCTTGAGAAGGTGATGGTGAGCCGCCTTCTTGAACCGCTGCAGTCCGTGCGGTGACGGTTCTCCCACAGTGCTGTTAGGAAGGGAGTTCAGGATTTTGACCCAGTGACGATGAAGGAACGGCGATATATTTCCAAGTCGGGATGGTGTGTGACTTGGAGGGGAACATGCAGGTAGTGTTGTTCCCATGTGCCAGCTGCTCTTGTCCTTCTAGGTGGTAGAGGTCGTGGGTTTGGGAGGTGCTGTCGAAGAAGCCTTGGCACGTTGTGCAGTGCATCCTGTAGATGGTACACACTGCAGCCACATTGCGCCAGTGGTGGAGGGAGTGAATGTTCTGAAACATGCCATTGAAATGGAGGCAAGATGCAGCAGAAACTCATTTGGAACCTCAAACCTGTGATTGAGACATCTCAATAAAAGGTCAGGTTTTGCAGCTGGTCACTCAGTTGTCTCAGGCAATTGTTTGGCTGGACGTTCTTTGTGTTTAGACTGAGATTTCTTTGTTGAGACTGAGAATTCTTGTGTTCAGGCATATTTACCAACATTTTGGAGCCTCTCAAGCTGACATGATCAGGATGGGGGGCAGGGGGGGGCGCAATGGACCTGTTCCACGGTACATCTGAGGAGGAGGAAAATCGCCATCCAGGGCAGGCACCTTGGCAGTTCTGGGATCTGCAGGTGCACAAGACAGTGGTGCGCAACAAGGATCTGAAAAGCAGCAGAGACGACACCAACAAAGAGGCCGAGGTTGCAGGAGGCACTATCCACGGGAGAAGATCTACAGGTAGAGACAAAGCTTCCTGGACCTCTCTGAGGGGCAGTGCCTACACAGGCTCAGTTTGAGTCAGGAGGTGGTCGCAGACATCTGCAGCCTCCTTCAGGAAGAGCTGCTCCCTGCTGGATCTGGTGCCACTCATTACCTGTCGCACTGAAAACAACCACAGCCCTGAATTTCTTTGCCTCTGGTTCCTTCCAGAGCTCCACATCTGCAGGGTCTCTCAATCGTCAGCATACAAGTGTATAAGGCAGATGACGGATGGGTTGTTTGCCAGGAAGTCCAATTATGTGAACTTCCCCCATGACGACAACAGCCAGAAAGAGCAGACAGTGGGTTTCACCTCTCTGGCTGGCTTCCCACAGGTGGAAGGCACAATCGATTGCACACACGTGGTAATCCAAGGATCACCACACTGAGTCTTCATAAACCAAAATGGCTATCACTCCATCAGTGTGCATGTGGTGTGCAACCACAAGAGTTTTCTGCAGGTGTCCACCAGATTCCCTGGCAACTGTCATGATGCCTTCATTTTGTACCAGTCAAACATTCCAGACCTCTTCCAGGCAAGACTCAAATTTAAAGGCTGGCTCCTTGGAGACAAGGGATATCCCCTTCAAATGTGGATCATGACACCTGTGAGGAACCCCACCAACAAGGCACAACAACGATACAACCAGAGCCACATGACCAACAGGAGTGTTATTGAGCAATCCATCAGCATGTTGAAGGCGCCCTTCAGCACTCGCCAGCAAGGGTGTCCAGAATAATAGTGGTGTGCTGTATCCTGCACAACATTGTGCTTCAGAGAGGTTTATAGGTGGTCGAGGACAAAGCTGCTTCTCAATCATCCTCTGTTGGCGGCATCATTAAGGGAGAGGAAGAGAATGAGGACAAGGAGGAAGAATATGGCAATGGTGCACGCATCACTAGACCGGCAAATTGCTGCCTGGGATGCCTTCATCTCTCAGAGGTTCTCATTATGACATTCCAAAAATAAAGAGTTTTGACATACTCATGCCACCTGGCTCTCACTGCAGCCAGGAGTACATCTAGGGAGCATCACTAAATCGAGGTACTGCCTTTGCTTTCCTGGACTCCATTTCTCCTTTCTCCTTCAAAATCCATTGTTGAACTGTCCCTTTAAATAATGGAGTTCCGATTACATCATCCAGTTGCGCAGTACACCCCCTGGTGTAAGGATGTGGCGTTTTCATCTGTTGGATTGGATGTAATACATTTGGGTTTTCAAAAGGCATTCGATAAGATGCCACACAAAAGGTTGTTACACAAAATAAGGGCTCGTGGGGTTGCGGGTAATATACTAGCATGGATAGAGCATTGGTTAACTAACAGAAAACAGAGAGTAGGAATAAACGGGTCATTCTCAGGTTGGCAGGCAGTAACTAGTGGGGTGCCGCAAGGATCAGTGCTTGGGCCTCAGCCATATACAATCTATATTAATGACTTATATGAAGGGACCGAGCGTAATGTATCCAAGTTTGCTGACAATACAAAGTTGGGTGGGAAAGCAAGACACAAAGAGTCTGCAAAGGGATATAGACAGGTTAAGTGAGTGGGCAAGAAGATGGCAGATGGAGTATAATGTGGGGAAATGTGAGGTTATTCACTTTGGTAGGAAGAATAGAAAAAAGAAATATTTTTTAAATCGTGAGAAACTATTAAATGTTGATGTCCAGACGGATTTGGATGTCCTTGTACACGAAACACAGAAAGTTAACATGCAGGTACAGCAAGCAATTAGGAAGGCAAATGATATGATGGCCTTTATTTCAAGGGGGTTGGAGTACAAGTGTAAGGAAGTCTTTCTGCAATTGTACAGGGCTTTGGTGAGAAAACACCTAGAGTACTGTGTACAGTTTTGGTCTCCTTGCCTAAGGAAGGATATACTTGCCTTAGAAGTGGTCCAAGGAAGGTTCACTAGATTAATTCCTGGGATGAGAGGGTTGTCCTAAGAGGAGAGATTGAGTAGAATGGGCCTATACTCTCTGGAACTTAGAAGAATGAGAGGTGATCTCATTGAAACATATAAGATTCTGAGAGGGCTTGACAGGGTAGATGCTGAGAGGCTATTTCCCCTGGTTGGAGAGTTTAGAACAAGGGGGCATAGTCTCAGGATAAGGGGTCGGCCATTTCAGACTGAGATAAGAAGGAATTTCTTCACTCAGAGGGTTGTGAATCTTTGAGCATCCACAGCCCTCTGAGATAGAGAATTCCAGTCATTGAGTATATTCAAGGCTGAGATCAATAGATTTTTGAATTCTTGGGGAATCAAGGGATTTGGGGATCGGGCAGGAAAGTGGAGTTGAGGTCGAAGATCAGCCATGATCTTATTAAATGGTGGAGCCGGCTTGCAGGGCCGTATGGCCTACTCCTGCTCTTATATAAAGGCTAACATTCCATTAGCCTTTTTGATTATTTTTTTGTACCTAACTACGACAATTTAGTGATCTGTGTACATGGACCCCTGAATCCCTTTGGACCCCCAATGTTCCTAATTTTTCACCATTTAAAAAATACACTGATCTATCCTTTTTTGATCCAAAATGGATGACCTCACACTTACCTGCATTGAAATCCATCTGCCACAGTTTTGCCCACTCACTTAATCTATCACTGTTCTCTTTTTAATTTTATGCTCCCGTCTACACTACTTACTATGCCACCAATCTTTGTGTCATCAGCAAACTTGGATATATGGCTCACTATTGTATTACCTAAGTCATTAATAAATATAGTGAATAGTTGAGACCCCAGCACAGATCCTTGTGGGACACCACTAGTCACTTACTTCCAATTTGAGTACATACCCATTATCCCTACTCTCTGTCTTCTACTGCCTAATCGATCTCCTAATCAGGTCAATAATTTGCCTTCAATTCCATGAGCTTTAATTTTAGCTAACAGTCTCTTATGTGGAACCTCATAGAATGCCTTCTGGAAGTCCATACAAACTACATCCATAGACATTCCCCTGTCTACTACTTTAGTTACTTCCTCAAAAAATTCAATTAGGATCATTAGACATGACCTACCCTTTACAAATCCATGATGGCTCTCTCTAATCAGCTCAAATTTCTCTAAGTGCTCAGTCACACTGTCCTTAATTATAGATTCTAATAACTTCCCCACAACGATGTTAGACTAACAGGTCTATAATTTCCTGGTTTCTCTCTCTCACCTTTCTTAAATAATGGAGTTACATTTACAGTTTTCCAATCTGAAGGGACAATTGCTGAATCGAGAGAACTTTGAAGATTATGGCTAAAGCATTTGCAATTTCCTCACCTACTTCCTTTAAAACGCTGGGGTGGAAACCATCAGGTCCTGGGGATTTGTCAGTCTTTAGTGCCGTTATTTTTTCTAATACTATTTTCTTGCTTAAGTTAATTTTATTGCGTTCCAGTCCTTGATTCATTATTAGTTTCCCTGGAATGTCAGGTATATTATCCTCTTCCTCTACTGTGAAGACTGACACAAAGTAATTGCTGAACAAGTCTGCCATTTCCTTATTTTCATTTGCAATATTACCTGCATCTGTTTTTAAAGGGCCCACATTAACCTTAACTACCCTTTTTCTTCTAATACAATTGTAAAAATTTTTTGTGCTAATCTTGATATCCCTTGCAAGTTTCATTTCGTATTCCCTTTTTGTAGCTCTTTCTATCTTTTGTCTTGATTTGCTGTTCTTTATATTCCTCCCAATCCCCAGGATCTACACTATTCTTTGCACTTGCGTATGCTCTTTCCTTTAGTTTTATATTATTGCTCACCTCTTTTGTCGACCATAGCTGTTTTATTTGGTAAGTAGAGTTCTTACCCCCTAGGGGTATACATTGATCCTGTATTAAGCTAAATTCTTTTTTGAACACCTTTCTCTGTTCATCTATGGTTTTACCCAATAACAGTTTTGACCAGTTTGCTGTCTTATCCCATTAAAGTTACCTTACCAAAGTCTAGAATCTTAGTAACTGGATAACCCAGTTTCAAACCTAACATTGATCACTGTTGGATAAATGTTCCCTTACTGTTAGATTATTATCCAAGTCTGGCTCATTAGTCATTGCTAAATCTAGTATGGCCTGCCCTCTTCTTGGTTCGAGAACATATTGCTCCAGAAAACTAGGGTTATTTCCCTTAGGTTCACCTATCCACTCTAACCTTAGCTCACGGCTTGGTGGCGGAGTACATCCATTTTCAAGTAGCTTCTTATACATTGAGGATATTACACAAAGCATTACAATCCCACCATGCTCTCCTAGCTGTTCTATATTATGTGACGCTCTGATGTGACCAAGTATAGTTTTAAGACTCAGTGACAGTGGTGGAATTGGACGTCCAAACTGTATAACTGCCTTCTCAGCTTCCTCCCATAAAGCGATTTCGACCTGAATTTCTGCAGCTTTACGAACGTTCACTGGGATTAGGACCGAGCTTGCAATGACGGTAAGCAAAGTCCGATATTGTTACACGGTAATGACCTCTTCCCATGTACCCATGTCTTGCTCATCCCGATTTCCATCTTTGAATACTAACAGTACAATTAGGGGAGTGCTCAACGAGGGTGAAACCACTAGCCAGGACACTATTCTGGGTGACATCACACCGACATATCCATGTGGCCTTGATCAGAGTACAGCAAGATAAATGACTGCTAGTCTGTCTCTCTCTCTCTCTCTCTCTTTCTGTCTTGGAGCGGGTAGCCTGTTTGAATTTAACCCTTTCAACCCCACACAGATATCCATAGGCCAGCTGAATGCGAGAGACTAGCTCTCTGCCTTACCACCTAAGGTTTCTCTATCTATGTCTCTTTCGTCCTGTGCACAAAATTTGTTATTCACATTACTTGACCCCTTATCAGACATGCCCAAGGTCTACAAACACAAGCAGCTTTCAGCATTACATCGCTCAGCCTGTCGTTCTACATTCTGGGTGGTTTTAACTTGGCCTTTTGTGATCTTTAGCTACTATCCTACAATCCCTAGCTATCTTATGTTTGTAAGTGTGTGCTGTTTATGCAATAAGATGCCTAATCTATACGTGAGTGGATTATATAGTTTATATGTTAAAAGCACCTAGTCTAAATGTACGTTTATGCCAAAGGAACTAGTTCCTAACTCCTCTAACAAATATGTTTTACACTTTTACTTATATATTCATAATCACACATCAATCTGCTGTACCCCAAGCCCGCCCTGTGTCCGTATGCCAGTCAACCTCTCGGCAGCCAAACCTCACCTGCTGACTCTTTACAGTCCACAACAAGTTAGTAACGCTTCCCAAGCCATGACGCACTATAAATATTAGATAATAATGGAGACATGGGGTATGATTTCTACCTTGAGCCGGGAAGAGAGCATTGGTGGGGGGAAGATGTTCGGGTGTGAAACCTGGAAGTAAAGTTGGCGGGTCAGAATGTGCGATCGCGACCTGATTGACTGATTACAATTTTACTTTCCAGTTTCCCGCGTGACAACCAGCCAGAATGACAGGCTGTTTCCTGTTGGGCAGGAAAGCAACCAGGGAGCGGATGCCAGGTAAGTCTGACATCACGGGTGATTGTGGGGGGGGGGTGTTGGACATCGCGGAGGCTGGAGACATCTGGGGCTGTGGGCATCGAAGGAAGGCTGTGGGCATCGAAGGAAGGCTGTGGGCATCGAAGGAAGGCAGTGGGCATCGAAGAAAGGCTGTGGGCATCGGAGGAAGGCAGTGGGCATCGAAGGAAGGCAGTGGGCATCGAAGAAAGGCTGTGGGCATCGGAGGAAGGCTGTGGGCATCGGAGGAAGGCTGTGGGCATCGGAGGAAGGCAGTGGGCATCGGAGGAAGGCTGTGGACATTGGAGGTCGGAAACATCATGGGGAGGGTCAGACAGCGGGGGGGTCTTGGTCATCGGTTGGAGCCTCGTACATCAGTTGGGGTCTCGGACATCAGGGTGGTCGGCCGATTACAGGGGTCCGATCATGGCAGGTAAGCTTGTTGGGCCTGGAGGAAACACTCCTGCTCCTCCTGGGCTACAAGCAGTGCAATAAACTTACCTTGCCTCCTTTTACATGGCGAGATTCAGAAGCCCCGGGAAACTCATCCTAGAGGCGTTAAATTGGAATCAGTTTCACAATCAAGTATCTCAACTAGGCAAATTGCCCCACTAACGATCGGCCCACTGGCAGTATTTCGAGATGCAACCTACGCGAATCGGCTGCGCACGCATCCAAACGCACCCACTAGTGGAGCTGGGTTGTGGTTGTGATCCCAAAAACTGGAATTTTCTCCTCCCACCCGACTCAAACCCATCTGAACTTGGGGGTTAATATTCCTTCCATGGTGTTTCATGTCGCACTATTATGACAAGATTTAAGCAATCTTTAGCTGAAGGTTGACAATTGTGTGAACACAGTTTTGTTGATGGTCTTAACAACCTTTAACAGAAAGCCAGTAATCATGCTGTTTCTTACAAAGACTTTCTGGCTTTTTTCACTGGAATAGAGATGGCTGAGGGAAGATCTAATAGAGTTTTTCAAATGATGTAAAGGTTATGATAGGGAAAATAGTGAATGATTGTTTCCACTGGTTGGCAAATCAGTAAGAATCTGCATTATCACTAGAAAAATGAAAGAAGGGAAAAAAAATCACAAATGGTTAAGAACATAAGAAATAGGAGCAGGTGTAGGCCATACGGCCCCTCGAGCCTGCTCCGCCATTCAGTAAGATCATGGCTGATCTTCAACCTCAACTCCACTTTCCTGCCTGAACCCCATATCCCTTGATTCCCTTAGAGTCCAAAAATCTATCGATATCAACCTTGAATACACTCAACGACTGAGCATCCACAGCCCTCTGGGGTAAAGAATTCCAAAGATTCACAACCCTCTGAGTGAAGAAATTCCTCCTCCTCTCAGTCTTAAATGGCCGACCCCTTATCCTGAGACTATGTCCGTTATTAGAACATGTTGGCCAAAAGTGGCTATTGAGCTAGATTATAACATCATTTAATAGGGAATTGAATAAATATTGGAAAAGGTAAAATATAAAAGGATATGGGGGAAGGGCTGGGAAATGGGATCAGTGTAACTAGGTCCATTAAGGACCTAGCACTGGCACAGGCTCAACGGGATGTGTGACCTCCTTCTGTGCTTCAACATCTATGATATCAGTGTTTCAAGAAGTGTAGGTTTTGACGAGCAGTTTTAATATAGCCTGCAAAACAAAATCAAAATAGCTACTTTCTAAAATATTATTATATTATAAAATGCTCTTATGTCATAAACCTTTCATAAGTTGAATTTTTTTCCATTCATGTTTTTACTCCCACTCTCCTAAAAGCACCAGAGTACAGTTTCAAAACACTTACTGTCCGCTGTTACCTCACTAGGGTTGCCAACTCTGGTTGTTGGCATTCCTGGAGGTTTAATCACGAGATCTTCTGATCATATGAAATTTGAAAACATGACTTCTGATCACGTGACATCTGATCATGTGATGTCAGCAAATGTTATTGCATTTACCTTATTAAGATTGTGTCCCCTATAGTTGAGTATCTTTGCTCATAATTTCGTGCCAGCAGCTGTTGTGCGAGAAGTTTCGATCTGTACTTGGACTTCACACATCAAAACCAGCTGACACAGACCGACCTGAACCAAACCGAGAAATTGCTCAAAGGGCAGTGTTTGGGGCACTTCTCATAGGTCACATTGTCCTAAACTCAGCTCAGTACCAATATTTCGAAACCACTCCCCGAGCTCACACTCAATAAAAGAGAGTTTTCAGAGAATGATAGAAATTACAGCAAAAGAGGAGGTCCTTTGGCCACCAGTACCTGTGCCAGAGCTGGCACTCTCTCCTGTAACCCCATTCCCCCCAGATCCATTTATATTCTTCCTTTGCAAATACTAATCCAATTCCCTTTTAAATGATGTTCTAGTCTCTACCTCTATAGCCACTTGTAGTGAAGTATTGTGGAAAATTGCCCAGGGCCAATTTCAGTGGGATGAGAACAGATCTGGCCCGGGTAAATTGGAATCAAAGATTGACAGGCAAAACTGTAATTGAACAATAGGCGGCCTTTAAGGAGGAGATGGTTCAGGTACAGTCTAGGCACATTCCCACGAGGCAGAAAGGTAGGGCAACTAAAGCCAGAGCTCCCTGGATGACAAAAGAGATAGTGAGTAAGATGAAACAGAAAAAAAGGGCGTATGACAGATGTCAGGTTGATAACACAAGTGAGAACCAGGCTGAAAATAAAAAGTTCAGAGGGGAAGTGAAAAAGGAAATAAGAGGGGCAAAGAGAGAGTATGAGAATAGACTGGCAGCAAACATAAAAGGGAATTCAAAATTCTTCTATAGGCATGTAAACAGTAAACGGGCAGTAAGAGGAGGGGTGGAACCGATGAGGGACCAAAAAGGAGATCTACTCATGGAGGCAGAAGGCATTGCTGAGGTACTAAATGAGTACTTTGCATTGTCTTTACCAAGGAAGAAGAGGCTGCCAGAGTCTCAGCAAAAGATGTAGTTGAGATATTGGATGTGCTAAAAATTGATAAAAAGGAGGTACTAAAAGGGCTGGCTGTACTTAAAGTAGAGAAGTCACCCGGCCTGGATGGGATGCATCCTGGGTTGCTGAGAGCAGTAAGGGTGGAAATTGCAGAGGTACTGGCCATAATCTTCCAAACATCCTTAGATACGGGGGTGGTGTCAGAGGACTGGAGAATTACAAATGTTACACCCTTGTTCAAAAAAGGGTGTAAGGATAAACACAGCAACTATAGGCCAGTCAGTTTAACCTCGGTGGTGGGGAAACTTTTAGAAACGATAATCTGGGACAGAATTAGCAGTCGCTTGGACAAGTGCGGATTGATTAGGGAAAGCCAGCATGGATTTATTAAAGGCAAATCGTGTTTAACTAACTCGATAGAATTTTTTGATGAGGTAACAGAAAGGGTAGATGAGGGCAATGTGGTTGATGTGGTATACATGAACTTTCAAAATGAAATTTGATAAAGTGCCGCATAATAGGCTTGTCATCAAGATTGAAGCCCATGGAATAAAGAGGGCTGTAGCAGCATGGATATAAAATTGACTAAGTAACAGGAAACAGAGAGTAGTGCTGAACGGTTGTTTTTCGGACTGGAGGACATGACATGAAGAAAAGCTTTTTTACACAGCGAGTGGTTAGGATCTGGAATGCACTGCCTGAGGGGTGGTGAAGGCAGATTCAATCATGGCCTTCAAAAGGGAACTGATTAAATACTTGAAAGGAAAAAAACTGTAGAGTTACGGGGATAGGGCGGGGGAGTGGGACTAGCTGGATTGCTCTTGCATAGAGCCGGTGCAGACTCGATGGGCCGAATGGCCTCCTTCCCTGTTGTAACCTTTCTATGATTCTAAATATTTATCCAATTCCTGTTTGAAAGCCACAATTGAATCCACTTCCACCACCCTTTCAGGCAACACATTCTAGATTGTAACTGTGTAAAAAAGCTTTTCCTCATGTTCTTTGGTTCTTTTGCCAATCACCTTAAAAACTTCCAACAGCCAAAAAAGCTTAGAATTTGATCAGCAGCCAAAAGATATAATCCAGCAATTTACCTGTAACTCCTGCCTAACCCCTTTAAATACTGTTGCTGAGAGGTCCTTCATGCCGTTTAACGTCATGTTCTGCTGAACGAGGTAAGGACAGGCCTGGTTGAATGGGGACTTCCAAAACGGCAGCGATGGCTTCAAATCACCATTGCACACTGATCCACATCACCGTCTGCCTGCTCTGCATATCGCCGGTGATCAGTAGGCACGTGCGCACTAACCATTTTACCAAGATTGCGCGCAGCGCACTTCCCGTCAGAAGTGGGATCGCGCATCTTGGACATCATTTTGGGACCTGAGGTGACCGTAGCACTCGTTTTTCAGGTGCTACGTAGCCCAATTTAACCCCCATAGATCTTTAAAATTGAGAGTACAGAGTTCCCTCCATCATGAGGTCAGAAATGGGGATGTTCGCTGATGTTTGCACAGTGTTCAGCCTCATTCGCAACCCCTCAGATAATGAAGCCAGCATTTATTGCCCATCCCTAATTGCCCTTGAGAAGGTGATGGTGAGCCGCCTTCTTGAACCGCTGCAGTCCGTGCGGTGACGGTTCTCCCACAGTGCTGTTAGGAAGGGAGTTCAGGATTTTGACCCAGTGACGATGAAGGAACGGCGATATATTTCCAAGTTGGGATCGTGTGTGACTTGGAGGGGAACATGCAGGTAGTGTTGTTCCCATGTGCCAGCTGCTCTTGTCCTTCTAGGTGGTAGAGGTCGTGGGTTTGGGAGGTGCTGTCGAAGAAGCCTTGGCACGTTGTGCAGTGCATCCTGTAGATGGTACACACTGCAGCCACATTGCGCCAGTGGTGGAGGGAGTGAATGTTCTGAAACATGCCATTGAAATGGAGGCAAGATGCAGCAGAAACTCATTTGGAACCTCAAACCTGTGATTGAGACATCTCAATAAAAGGTCAGGTTTTGCAGCTGGTCACTCAGTTGTCTCAGGCAATTGTTTGGCTGGACGTTCTTTGTGTTTAGACTGAGATTTCTTTGTTGAGACTGAGAATTCTTGTGTTCAGGCATATTTACCAACATTTTGGAGCCTCTCAAGCTGACATGATCAGGATGGGGGGCAGGGGGGGGCGCAATGGACCTGTTCCACGGTACATCTGAGGAAGAGGAAAATCGCCATCCAGGGCAGGCACCTTGGCAGTTCTGGGATCTGCAGGTGCACAAGACAGTGGTGCGCAACAAGGATCTGAAAAGCAGCAGAGACGACACCAACAAAGAGGCCGAGGTTGCAGGAGGCACTATCCACGGGAGAAGATCTACAGGTAGAGACAAAGCTTCCTGGACCTCTCTGAGGGGCAGTGCCTACACAGGCTCAGTTTGAGTCAGGAGGTGGTCGCAGACATCTGCAGCCTCCTTCAGGAAGAGCTGCTCCCTGCTGGACCTGGTGCCACTCATTACCTGTCGCACTGAAAACAACCACAGCCCTGAATTTCTTTGCCTCTGGTTCCTTCCAGAGCTCCACATCTGCAGGGTCTCTCAATCGTCAGCATACAAGTGTATAAGGCAGATGACGGATGGGTTGTTTGCCAGGAAGTCCAATTATGTGAACTTCCCCCATGACGACAACAGCCAGAAAGAGCAGACAGTGGGTTTCACCTCTCTGGCTGGCTTCCCACAGGTGGAAGGCACAATCGATTGCACACACGTGGTAATCCAAGGATCACCACACTGAGTCTTCATAAACCAAAATGGCTATCACTCCATCAGTGTGCATGTGGTGTGCAACCACAAGAGTTTTCTGCAGGTGTCCACCAGATTCCCTGGCAACTGTCATGATGCCTTCATTTTGTACCAGTCAAACATTCCAGACCTCTTCCAGGCAAGACTCAAATTTAAAGGCTGGCTCCTTGGAGACAAGGGATATCCCCTTCAAATGTGGATCATGACACCTGTGAGGAACCCCACCAACAAGGCACAACAACGATACAACCAGAGCCACATGACCAACAGGAGTGTTATTGAGCAATCCATCAGCATGTTGAAGGCGCCCTTCAGCACTCGCCAGCAAGGGTGTCCAGAATAATAGTGGTGTGCTGTATCCTGCACAACATTGAGCTTCAGAGAGGTTTATAGGTGGTCGAGGACAAAGCTGCTTCTCAATCATCCTCTGTTGGCGGCATCATTAAGGGAGAGGAAGAGAATGAGGACAAGGAGGAAGAATATGGCAATGGTGCACGCATCACTAGACCGGCAAATTGCTGCCTGGGATGCCTTCATCTCTCAGAGGTTCTCATTATGACATTCCAAAAATAAAGAGTTTTGACATACTCATGCCACCTGGCTCTCACTGCAGCCAGGAGTACATCTAGGGAGCATCACTAAATCGAGGTACTGCCTTTGCTTTCCTGGACTCCATTTCTCCTTTCTCCTTCAAAATCCATTGTTGAACTGTCCCTTTAAATAATGGAGTTCCGATTACATCATCCAGTTGCGCAGTACACCCCCTGGTGTAAGGATGTGGCGTTTTCATCTGTTGGATTGGATGTAATACATTTGGGTTTTCAAAAGGCATTCGATAAGATGCCACACAAAAGGTTGTTACACAAAATAAGGGCTCGTGGGGTTGCGGGTAATATACTAGCATGGATAGAGCATTGGTTAACTAACAGAAAACAGAGAGTAGGAATAAACGGGTCATTCTCAGGTTGGCAGGCTGTAACTAGTGGGGTGCGCAAGGATCAGTGCTTGGGCCTCAGCCATATACAATCTATATTAATGACTTATATGAAGGGACCGAGCGTAATGTATCCAAGTTTGCTGACAATACAAAGTTGGGTGGGAAAGCAAGACACAAAGAGTCTGCAAAGGGATATAGACAGGTTAAGTGAGTGGGCAAGAAGATGGCAGATGGAGTATAATGTGGGGAAATGTGAGGTTATTCACTTTGGTAGGAAGAATAGAAAAAAGAAATATTTTTTAAATCGTGAGAAACTATTAAATGTTGATGTCCAGATGGATTTGGATGTCCTTGTACACGAAACACAGAAAGTTAACATGCAGGTACAGCAAGCAATTAGGAAGGCAAATGATATGATGGCCTTTATTTCAAGGGGGTTGGAGTACAAGTGTAAGGAAGTCTTTCTGCAATTGTACAGGGCTTTGGTGAGAAAACACCTAGAGTACTGTGTACAGTTTTGGTCTCCTTGCCTAAGGAAGGATATACTTGCCTTAGAAGTGGTCCAAGGAAGGTTCACTAGATTAATTCCTGGGATGAGAGGGTTGTCCTATGAGGAGAGATTGAGTAGAATGGGCCTATACTCTCTGGAACTTAGAAGAATGAGAGGTGATCTCATTGAAACATATAAGATTCTGAGAGGGCTTGACAGGGTAGATGCTGAGAGGCTATTTCCCCTGGTTGGAGAGTTTAGAACAAGGGGGCATAGTCTCAGGATAAGGGGTCGGCCATTTCAGACTGAGATAAGAAGGAATTTCTTCACTCAGAGGGTTGTGAATCTTTGAGCATCCACAGCCCTCTGAGATAGAGAATTCCAGTCATTGAGTATATTCAAGGCTGAGATCAATAGATTTTTGAATTCTTGGGGAATCAAGGGATTTGGGGATCGGGCAGGAAAGTGGAGTTGAGGTCGAAGATCAGCCATGATCTTATTAAATGGTGGAGCCGGCTCGCAGGGCCGTATGGCCTACTCCTGCTCTTATATAAAGGCTAACATTCCATTAGCCTTTTTGATTATTTTTTTGTACCTAACTACGACAATTTAGTGATCTGTGTACATGGACCCCTGAATCCCTTTGGACACCCAATGTTCCTAATTTTTCACCATTTAAAAAATACACTGATCTATCCTTTTTTGATCCAAAATGGATGACCTCACACTTACCTGCATTGAAATCCATCTGCCACAGTTTTGCCCATTCACTTAATCTATCACTGTTCTCTTTTTAATTTTATGCTCCCGTCTACACTACTTACTATGCCACCAATCTTTGTGTCATCAGCAAACTTGGATATATGGCTCACTATTGTATTACCTAAGTCATTAATAAATATAGTGAATAGTTGAGACCCCAGCACAGATCCTTGTGGGACACCACTAGTCACTTCCTTCCAATTCGAGTACATACCCATTATCCCTACTCTCTGTCTTCTACTGCCTAATCGATCTCCAAACCAGGTCAATAATTTGCCTTCAATTCCATGAGCTTTAATTTTAGCTAACAGTCTCTTATGTGGAACCTCATAGAATGCCTTCTGGAAGTCCATACAAACTACATCCATAGACATTCCCCTGTCTACTACTTTAGTTACTTCCTCAAAAAATTCAATTAGGTTCATTAGACATGACCTACCCTTTACAAATCCATGATGGCTCTCTCTAATCAGCTCAAATTTCTCTAAGTGCTCAGTCACACTGTCCTTAATTATAGATTCTAATAACTTCCCCACAACGATGTTAGACTAACAGGTCTATAATTTCCTGGTTTCTCTCTCTCACCTTTCTTAAATAATGGAGTTACATTTACAGTTTTCCAATCTGAAGGGACAATTGCTGAATCGAGAGAACTTTGAAGATTGTGGCTAAAGCATTTGCAATTTCCTCACCTACTTCCTTTAAAACGCTGGGGTGGAAACCATCAGGTCCTGGGGATTTGTCCGTCTTTAGTGCCGTTATTTTTTCTAATACTATTTTCTTGCTTAAGTTAATTTTATTGAGTTCCAGTCCTTGATTCATTATTAGTTTCCCTGGAATGTCAGGTATATTATCCTCTTCCTCTACTGTGAAGACTGACACAAAGTAATTGCTGAACAAGTCTGCCATTTCCTTATTTTCATTTGCAATATTACCTGCATCTGTTTTTAAAGGGCCCACATTAACCTTAACTACCCTTTTTCTTCTAATACAATTGTAAAATTTTTTTGTGCTAATCTTGATATCCCTTGCAAGTTTCATTTCGTATTCCCTTTTTGTAGCTCTTTCTATCTTTTGTCTTGATTTGCTGTTCTTTATATTCCTCCCAATCCCCAGGATCTACACTATTCTTTGCACTTGCGTATGCTCTTTCCTTTAGTTTTATATTATTGCTCACCTCTTTTGTCGACCATAGCTGTTTTATTTGGTAAGTAGAGTTCTTACCCCCTAGGGGTATACATTGATCCTGTATTAAGCTAAATTCTTTTTTGAACACCTTTCTCTGTTCATCTATGGTTTTACCCAATAACAGTTTTGACCAGTTTGCTGTCTTATCCCATTAAAGTTACCTTACCAAAGTCTAGAATCTTAGTAACTGGATAACCCAGTTTCAAACCTAACATTGATCACTGTTGGATAAATGTTCCCTTACTGTTAGATTATTATCCAAGTCTGGCTCATTAGTCATTGCTAAATCTAGTATGGCCTGCCCTCTTCTTGGTTCGAGAACATATTGCTCCAGAAAACTAGGGTTATTTCCCTTGGGTTCACCTATCCACTCTAACCTTAGCTCACGGCTCGGTGGCGGAGTACATCCATTTTCAAGTAGCTTCTTATACATTGAGGATATTACACAAAGCATTACAATCCCACCATGCTCTCCTAGCTGTTCTATATTATGTGACGCTCTGATGTGACCAAGTATAGTTTTAAGACTCAGTGACAGTGGTGGAATTGGACGTCCAAACTGTATAACTGCCTTCTCGGCTTCCTCCCATAAAGCGATTTCGACCTGAATTTCTGCAGCTTTACGAACGTTCACTGGGATTAGGACCGAGCTTGCAATGACGGTAAGCAAAGTCCGATATTGTTACACGGTAATGACCTCTTCCCATGTACCCATGTCTTGCTCATCCCGATTTCCATCTTTGAATACTAACAGTACAATTAGGGGAGTGCTCAACGAGGGTGAAACCACTAGCCAGGACACTATTCTGGGTGACATCACACCGACATATCCATGTGGCCTTGATCAGAGTACAGCAAGATAAATGACTGCTAGTCTGTCTCTCTCTCTCTCTCTCTTTCTGTCTTGGAGCTGGTAGCCTGTTTGAATTTAACCCTTTCAACCCCACACAGATATCCATAGGCCAGCTGAATGCGAGAGACTAGCTCTCTGCCTTACCACCTAAGGTTTCTCTATCTATGTCTCTTTCGTCCTGTGCACAAAATTTGTTATTCACATTACTTGACCCCTTATCAGACATGCCCAAGGTCTACAAACACAAGCAGCTTTCAGCATTACATCGCTCAGCCTGTCGTTCTACATTCTGGGTGGTTTTAACTTGGCCTTTTGTGATCTTTAGCTACGATCCTACAATCCCTAGCTATCTTATGTTTGTAAGTGTGTGCTGTTTATGCAATAAGATGCCTAATCTAAACGTGAGTGGATTATATAGTTTATATGTTAAAAGCACCTAGTCTAAATGTACGTTTATGCCAAAGGAACTAGTTCCTAACTCCTCTAACAAATATGTTTTACACTTTTACTTATATATTCATAATCACACATCAATCTGCTGTACCCCAAGCCCGCCCTGTGTCCGTATGCCAGTCAACCTCTCGGCAGCCAAACCTCACCTGCTGACTCTTTACAGTCCACAACAAGTTAGTAACGCTTCCCAAGCCATGACGCACTATAAATATTAGATAATAATGGAGACATGGGGTATGATTTCTACCTTGAGCCGGGAAGAGAGCATTGGTGGGGGGAAGATGTTCGGGTGTGAAACCTGGAAGTAAAGTTGGCGGGTCAGAATGTGCGATCGCGACCTGATTGACTGATTACAATTTTACTTTCCAGTTTCCCGCGTGACAACCAGCCAGAATGACAGGCTGTTTCCTGTTGGGCAGGAAAGCAACCAGGGAGCGGATGCCAGGTAAGTCTGACATCACGGGTGATTGTGGGGGGGGGGTGTTGGACATCGCGGAGGCTGGAGACATCTGGGGCTGTGGGCATCGAAGGAAGGCTGTGGGCATCGAAGGAAGGCTGTGGGCATCGAAGGAAGGCAGTGGGCATCGAAGAAAGGCTGTGGGCATCGGAGGAAGGCAGTGGGCATCGAAGGAAGGCAGTGGGCATCGAAGAAAGGCTGTGGGCATCGGAGGAAGGCTGTGGGCATCGGAGGAAGGCTGTGGGCATCGGAGGAAGGCAGTGGGCATCGGAGGAAGGCTGTGGACATTGGAGGTCGGAAACATCATGGGGAGGGTCAGACAGCGGGGGGGTCTTGGTCATCGGTTGGAGCCTCGTACATCAGTTGGGGTCTCGGACATCAGGGTGGTCGGCCGATTACAGGGGTCCGATCATGGCAGGTAAGCTTGTTGGGCCTGGAGGAAACACTCCTGCTCCTCCTGGGCTACAAGCAGTGCAATAAACTTACCTTGCCTCCTTTTACATGGCGAGATTCAGAAGCCCCGGGAAACTCATCCTAGAGGCGTTAAATTGGAATCAGTTTCACAATCAAGTATCTCAACTAGGCAAATTGCCCCACTAACGATCGGCCCACTGGCAGTATTTCGAGATGCAACCTACGCGAATCGGCTGCGCACGCATCCAAACGCACCCACTAGTGGAGCTGGGTTGTGGTTGTGATCCCAAAAACTGGAATTTTCTCCTCCCACCCGACTCAAACCCATCTGAACTTGGGGGTTAATATTCCTTCCATGGTGTTTCATGTCGCACTATTATGACAAGATTTAAGCAATCTTTAGCTGAAGGTTGACAATTGTGTGAACACAGTTTTGTTGATGGTCTTAACAACCTTTAACAGAAAGCCAGTAATCATGCTGTTTCTTACAAAGACTTTCTGGCTTTTTTCACTGGAATAGAGATGGCTGAGGGAAGATCTAATAGAGTTTTTCAAATGATGTAAAGGTTATGATAGGGAAAATAGTGAATGATTGTTTCCACTGGTTGGCAAATCAGTAAGAATCTGCATTATCACTAGAAAAATGAAGGGAGGGAAAAAAAATCACAAATGGTTAAGAACATAAGAAATAGGAGCAGGTGTAGGCCATACGGCCCCTCGAGCCTGCTCCGCCATTCAGTAAGATCATGGCTGATCTTCAACCTCAACTCCACTTTCCTGCCTGAACCCCATATCCCTTGATTCCCTTAGAGTCCAAAAATCTATCGATATCAACCTTGAATACACTCAACGACTGAGCATCCACAGCCCTCTGGGGTAAAGAATTCCAAAGATTCACAACCCTCTGAGTGAAGAAATTCCTCCTCCTCTCAGTCTTAAATGGCCGACCCCTTATCCTGAGACTATGTCCGTTATTAGAACATGTTGGCCAAAAGTGGCTATTGAGCTAGATTATAACATCATTTAATAGGGAATTGAATAAATATTGGAAAAGGTAAAATATAAAAGGATATGGGGGAAGGGCTGGGAAATGGGATCAGTGTAACTAGGTCCATTAAGGACCTAGCACTGGCACAGGCTCAACGGGATGTGTGACCTCCTTCTGTGCTTCAACATCTATGATATCAGTGTTTCAAGAAGTGTAGGTTTTGACGAGCAGTTTTAATATAGCCTGCAAAACAAAATCAAAATAGCTACTTTCTAAAATATTATTATATTATAAAATGCTCTTATGTCATAAACCTTTCATAAGTTGAATTTTTTTCCATTCATGTTTTTACTCCCACTCTCCTAAAAGCACCAGAGTACAGTTTCAAAACACTTACTGTCCGCTGTTACCTCACTAGGGTTGCCAACTCTGGTTGTTGGCATTCCTGGAGGTTTAATCACGAGATCTTCTGATCATATGAAATTTGAAAACATGACTTCTGATCACGTGACATCTGATCATGTGATGTCAGCAAATGTTATTGCATTTACCTTATTAAGATTGTGTCCCCTATAGTTGAGTATCTTTGCTCATAATTTCGTGCCAGCAGCTGTTGTGCGAGAAGTTTCGATCTGTACTTGGACTTCACACATCAAAACCAGCTGACACAGACCGACCTGAACCAAACCGAGAAATTGCTCAAAGGGCAGTGTTTGGGGCACTTCTCATAGGTCACATTGTCCTAAACTCAGCTCAGTACCAATATTTCGAAACCACTCCCCGAGCTCACACTCAATAAAAGAGAGTTTTCAGAGAATGATAGAAATTACAGCAAAAGAGGAGGTCCTTTGGCCACCAGTACCTGTGCCAGAGCTGGCACTCTCTCCTGTAACCCCATTCCCCCCAGATCCATTTATATTCTTCCTTTGCAAATACTAATCCAATTCCCTTTTAAATGATGTTCTAGTCTCTACCTCTATAGCCACTTGTAGTGAAGTATTGTGGAAAATTGCCCAGGTATGTCCTGTCCACAAAAAGCAGGACAAATCCAATCCGGCCAATTATCGCCCCATCAGTCTACTCTCAATCATCAGCAAAGTGATGGAAGGTGTCGTCGACAGTGCTATCAAGCGGCACTTACTCACCAATAACCTGCTCACCGATGCTCAGTTTGGGTTCCACCAGGACCACTCGGCTCCAGACCTCATTACAGCCTTGGTCCAAATATGGACAAAAGAGCTGAATTCCAGAGGTGAGGTGAGAGTGACTGCCCTTGACATCAAGGCAGCATTTGACCGAGTGTGGCACCAAGGAGCCCGAGTAAAATTGAAGTCAATGGGAATCAGGGGGAAAACTCTCCAGTGGCTGGAGTCATACCTAGCACAAAAGAAGATGGTAGTGGTTGGTGGAAGCCAATCATCTCAGCCCCAGGACATTGCTGCAGGAGTTCCTCAGGGCAGTGTCCTAGGCCCAACCATCTTCAGCTGCTTCATCAATGACCTTCCCTCCATCATAAGGTCAGAAATGGGGTTGGTTCGCTGATGATTGCACAGTATTCAGTTCTATTCGCAACCCCTCAAATAATGAAGCAGTCCGAGCCTGCATGCAGCAAGACCTGGACAACATTCAGGCTTGGGCTGATAAGTGGCAAGTAACATTCGCGCCAGATAAGTGCCAGGCAATGACCATCTCCAACAAGAGAGAGTCTAACCACCTCCCCTTGACATTCAACGGCATTACCATCGCCGAATCCCCCACCATCAACATCCTGGGGGTCACCATTGACCAGAAACTTAACTGGACCAGCCACATAAATACTGTGGCTGCGAGAGCAGGTCAGAGGCTGGGTATTCTGCGGCGAGTGACTCACCTCCTGACTCCCCAAAGCCTTTCCACCATCTACAAGGCACAAGTCAGGAGTGTGATGGAATACTCTCCACTTGCTTGGATGATTGCAGCTCCATCAACACTCAGGAAGCTCGACACCATCCAAGATAAAGCAGCCCGCTTGATTGGCACCCCATCCACCACCCTAAACATTCACTCCCTTCACCACCGGCGCACAGTGGCTGCAGTGTGTACCTTCCACAGGATGCACTGCAGCAACTCACCAAGGCTTCTTCGACAGCACCTCCCAAACCCGCGACCTCTACCACCTAGAAGGACAAGAACAGCAGGCACATGGGAACAACACCACCTGCACGTTCCCCTCCAAGTCACACACTATCCCAACTTGGAAATATATCGCCATTCCTTCATCGTCGCTTGGTCAAAATCCTGGAACTCCCTACCTAACAGCACTGTGGGAGAACCTTCACCACACGGACTGCAGCGGTTCAAGAAAGCGGCTCACCGCCACCTTCTCGAGGGCAATTAGGGATGGGCAATAAATGCTGGCCTCGCCAGCGACGCCCACATCCCATGAACGAATAAATAAAAAAAAAATTACAGATCTAATAGCCCTCAGTTCAAGAACCTTCCTTCTCCCCTCTCCCTTGGCTCTTCCAGTGAGAATCCTCAGTCTCTGTCCCCTTGTTCACTATTCGCCCACAAGTGGAAACAATCTTTCACTGTTTACCCACAGTAAAGTCCCCAGCTTTTGCGCATCCCTTTACTGACTGCTCCTCTCTTGGCTCTGCTCCCACTCACCATGTTGATATGCTTCTGCTCCAAGCTCTGCAGATTATGCTGGTCTCCATGGCCACCCACACCCTCTCCCTCCCCCCGCTCGAGCCCCAATTACCTCGACCCCCAGTCTCCCTCTCTCCCCCGAGCTGCCATTCCCCAGCCTTCCTCTCTCCTCTGACTCCACGTTCTCCAGTCTCTCTCTCTCTCCTGACTCCCCATTCTCCATCTCTCCCTGACCAGACTTCCGAGCCCCGTGATCCTGGTAGAAGTAGGGAACCTTGGATGACTCGGGAGATTGAGGCCCTAGTCAAAAAGAAGAAGGAGGCATATGACATGCATAGGCAGCTGGGATCAAGTGGATCCCTTGAAGAGTATAGAGATTGCCAGAGTAGAGTTAAGAGAGAAATCAGGAGGGCAAAAAGGGGACATGAGATTGCTTTGGCAGATAAGGCAAAGGAGAATCCAAAGAGCTTCTACAAATACATAAAGGGCAAAAGAGTAACTAGGGAGAGAGTAGGGCCTCTTAAGGATCAACAAGGTCATCTATGTGCGGAACCACAAGAGATGGGTGAGATCCTGAATGAATATTTCACATCGGTATTTACGGTTGAGAAAGGCATGGATGTTAGGGAACTTGGGGAAATAAATAGTGATGTCTTGAGGAGTGTACATATTACAGAGAGGGAGGTGCTGGAAGTCTTAACGCGCATCAAGGTAGATAAATCTCCGGGACCTGATGAAATGTATCCCAGGACGTTATGGGAGGTTAGGGAGGAAATTGCGGGTCCCCTAGCAGAGATATTTGAATCATCCACCGCTACAGGTGAGGTGCCTGAAGATTGGAGGGTAGCAAATGTTGTGCCTTTGTTTAAGAAGGGCGGCAGGGAAAAGCCTGGGAACTACAGATGGGTGAGCCTGACATCTGTAGTGGGTAAGTTGTTAGAGGGTATTCTGAGGGACAGGATCTACAGGCATTTGGAGAGGCAGGGACTAATTAGGAACAGTCAGCATGGCTTTGTGAGAGGAAAATCATGTCTCACGAATTTGATTGAGTTTTTTGAAGGGGTAACCAAGAAGATAGATGAGGGCTGTGCAGTAGACGTGGTCTACATGGACTTCAGCAAAGCCTTTGACAAAGTACCGCATGGTAGGTTGTTACATAAGGTTAAATCTCATGGGATCCAAGGTGAGGTAGCCAATTGGATACAAAATTGGCTTGACGACAGAAGACAGGGTGGTTGTCGAGGGTTGTTTTTCAAACTGGATGCCTGTGTCCAGCGGTGTGCCTCAGGGATCGGTGCTGGGTCCGCTGTTATTTGTTATTTATATTAATGATTTGGATGAGAATTTAGGAGGCATGGTTAGTAAGTTTGCAGATGACACCAAGATTGGTGGCATTGTGGACAGTGAAGAAGGTTATCTAGGATTGCAACGGGATCTTGATAAATTGGGCCAGTGGGCCGATGAATGGCAGATGGAGTTTAATTTAGATAAATGTGAGGTGATGCATTTTGGTAGATCGAATTGGGCCAGGACCTACTCCGTTAATGGTAGGGCGTTGGGGAGAGTTATAGAACAACGAGATCTAGGAGTACAGGTTCATAGCTCCTTGAAAGTGGAGTCACAGGTGGATAGGGTGGTGAAGAAGGCATTCGGCATGCTTGGTTTCATTGGTCAGAACATTGAATGCAGGAGTTGGGATGTCTTGTTGAAGTTGTACAGGGCATTGGTGAGGCCACACTTGGAGTACTGTGTACAGTTCTGGTCACCCTATTATAGAAAGGATATTATTAAACTAGAAAGAGTGCAGAAAAGATTTACTAGGATGCTACCGGGACTTGATGGTTTGACTTATAGGGAGAGGTTAGACAGACTGGGACTTTTTTCCCTGGAGAGTAGGAGGTTAAGGGGTGATCTTATAGAAGTCTATAAAATAATGAGGGGCATAGATAAGGTAGATTGTCAAAATCTTTTCCCAAAGGTAGGGGAGTCTATAACGAGGGGGCATAGATTTAAGGTGAGAGGGGAGAGATACAAAAGGGTGCAGAGGGGAAATTTTTTCACTCAGGGTGGTGAGTGTCTGGAACGAGCTGCCAGAGGCAGTAGTAGAGGCGGGTACAATTTTGTCTTTTAAAAAGCATTTGGACAGTTACATGGGTAAGATGGGTATAGAGGGATATGGGCCAAGTGCAGGCAATTGGGACTAGCTTAGTGGTATAAACTGGGCGACATGGACATGTTGGGCCGAAGGGCCTGTTTCCATGTTGTAACTTCTCTGATTCTATGATCCCTGAGCCCACCGACTCCCCTGACTCTCGAGCGCCCCCACCCCTCCCCCCCACTCCCGACTCTCGATCCCCCAGACTCCCGATTGCCCCTGGCACACCACCTGGTCTAAGATTCTTTGTCAGCAGTAGAACTACCACGGACATTGAATCATCTCAATATGACCGAGAGTATGGCCCAGCACCCCACCAAGGTGACCGTGCAATTCCAGCACATAGTTCCATCATCGTCGCCGGATCAAAATCCAGGAACTCTCTATCTAACAGCATTGTGAGAGCATCTTCACAACATGGACTGTAGCAGTTCAAGAAGAAGGCCCAGCACCACCTTCTCGAGGGCAATTAGGGATGGGCAATAAATACCGGCTTTGCCAGCGATGCCCATATCCCAAGAATTAATTTTTTTTTAAAACATAAAGCATGACAGTGGGGTGACCACAGAGGTCGGGACTGGAATGTTGGTTGTCAGCAGCTAGTAAAGGGTTGCTGGCTGAACTTAAAGTGACATTTTGTTCTGAAGTCGTTAAGCACAAATTCCCATTGAAGAACTATGCCATTATCGGCCTTTTCAAAAGTAGACATAAAATTAAGAGTAACCCTATAACAAGGAAAAAGCCACCTGGGTCTATAATTTGTAACTTCTAAAGCAGGCCTCCCCTGAAGTGCCATTGATACAGGGCCTCAGTGCCTTGAGCACTGCTAATTATATCAGGTGCAGAGAAGGCCTCGGGTTTTCAAGCCAAATAAAATGAGGCCCTGACATACGATTGACCTCAGCAGTCTCGCTCTGGAAAGGGGGAAAAAAATCGATCAAGCTCCATTCTGGTCACAATCCATTGATTGCTGCTGGAAAATATTTTTATGGACACTGGATGAGGAGAGAATCAGGCTCAGCTGTGATGGCCCTGCATCGTGGTCAAATAGATTAATAGTCAAATAATGCATGTGTCTAAACTCAAACATGAAAAATGGCCACTTGGGTAGGAACTGAAGGGCTGCCAGCTGTACAACACGACTTAGCACCTTTGGGGAGGAAAGGAAAAAAACTAGAGAAATAATAATAATAAAGTAAGAATATAGGAGGAAAACATCTTATAAATGTGTCAGAAGTTAAAACTTGGGTTAAGAGGTTGAATTATTACACTCATCATAGGATTATATAGTTGCTACATTTACTCCACTGGTCGTGTATGAAGTGACATTACCTGGTTTATAAATACTCGATTATGGATGGAAAAGCATTTTGTGCAAATTTTTTCTGGGTTTCAAAACTAGATATCTGCCAGCATTCTCTGCCAAATGATAACACAAAAACTTCTACTTGTGAAAGACTGAGATATCCAATCATATAACAGCACCAATAATCATAATTAGGTATCCAGCAAAAAATATATTACAAGGAAAAACTTGCATTTATGAAGCATGTTATCACCTCAGCACTTTACAGCTAATGAGTTGCTTTTGAAGTGTAGTCGATGTTGTCACGGCAGCCAATTTTCACACAACAAGAATCTACAAACAGCAGATAAAGAAAAGAACTTGCATTTATATAGCACCTTTCACATCTTCAAGACGTCCGAATGCACTTTACAGCCAATGAATTACTTTTGTAGGCAAATATGGCAGTCAATTTGCACACAGCAAGGTCCCACAAACAGCAATGAGATAATGACCAGATAATCTGTTTTTGATGGTGTTGGTTGAGGGATAAGGAGAACTCCTCTGCTCTTCTTCGAATAATACCATGGGATCTTTTACATCCACCTGAAAGGGTAGATGAGGACTCGGTTTAACATTTCATCTGAAAGACAGCATCTCGGATAGTGCAGCACTCCCTCAGTACTGCATTGAAGTGTCAGCCTATGTTAACTGCTCAATGTGGCTTGAATCCACATCTACAGACTCAGAGGTAAGAGTGCTTCCACTGAGCCAAGGCTGACACCTGAAAATCTAGTTTGGCTGGCATTGATTGAGGAAGGAATATGGGCCAGGACACTGGGAGACCTCCCTACTTTTCTTCGAATAGTGCCTTTTACGTCCACCTAAGCAGGCAGATGGGGCTTTGGTTTAATGTCTCAGCCAAAATGGTCTAGAATGGTCAGAAAATCATGGGCAGTACACGATTGAATTTCCAGTTTGTGCTGCTAGTGGATTAGGCACCCTGATGGCAGTGGAGCCCGTTAAGTTACCTGACATCTATATATTAAAAACAGTACGTGTGTTGTTCACTCCATTTTAGAGATAGATAAATATCTTCAATAGAGTTTTGCCAAGCTAAAATGTGAAGGATTGGCCACCACCATTCTCTGTTATGCCTCTCAATAGGCTTTCCCATTGTTAAGTGCATAGCTATAACTTGACTTCATATCAGCAAGTTCAGCTTTACCACTAGATACAGCTTCAGAGCCTCCACATTCCCACAGCACGTTCAGCATTATTATAGCTTCAGATCTTTCATATTCCCAGAACATAGCCTGCATTGCAACCTTCCTGTATCTATAGGTTTCAGAACAGTTGCTGATTATTTTCTCCTTTTCTCTCTTCTGTATTCTTATTTAAAAATTGTTAATTAATGATATTTTTAATCTTTCTGATTAAAATAATGCTATGATCAATTTTGCCCAGGTCTGCCTCTAAGCAGCCCATTTGGCCTCTTCCCACTGGTACTAAAAACTTGCTTTTAGCTTGTCCAGTCCATTTTTAATATTTTTTTTGCCAATTATTAATACTTGGATTCTTGGAGTTAGATGCTCTTCACATCATAATTTTTTAATTTTCAATTGATAAATATATATTCATTTAAATTTAAACACATATTAAATGATGCTGATTTGAAATTAATGATAAAACTGGTGATTTTAACATTTGCTGAGTTACATTAGATGATTGATCACTTTAATGTTTTACTGTGTGATATTTGAACAGGTTTCTGACATGCTCTGCTTCACTGTGAGTTGGGGGGTGGGAGGTGTTGCAGGGGCTGCATCTGCTTCACTTTAGTGCCTACAATTCCATTCTTGGGGAATTCACTTCATCTCCACTATCTGTAGGCAATGCCACAGGCAATTTACTAGTAGTTCATCATTCTCACCAGTACTTTAAAACTGTCACTCAGATCAAAATAATGAAGTTCTTTTATGAACTTTTATGTAAGTATTCGCTTTTATGCTCTTGGAGCTTTGTCTTGATATGGTGACCTATACACATGGTTGAACTGAGTGGATTGCACTCAAGAAACATTGTCTAGAAATTCAGTGCTATCCTCCCCGATCACTGACACTATTCTCCCCGATCACTGACACTATTCTCCCCGATCACTGACACTATTCTCCCCGATCACTGACACTATTCTCCCCGATCACTGACACTATTCTCCCTGATCACTGACACTATCCTCCCCAATCATTGACACTATCATCCCCAATCATTGACACTATCCTCCCCGATCATTGACACTATTCTCCCCGATCACTGACACTATCCTCCCCGATCATTGACACTATCCTCCCCGATCATTGACACTATTCTCCCCGATCACTGACACTATCCTCCCCGATCATTGACACTATCCTCCCCGATCATTGACGCTATTCTCCCCGATCACTGACACTATCCTCCCCGATCACTGACACTATCCTCCCCGATCACTGACACTATTCTCCCCGATCATTGACACTATCCTCCCCGATCACTGACACTATCCTCCCCGATCACTGACACTATCCTCCCCGATCACTGACACTATTCTCCCCGATCACTGACACTATCCTCCCCGATCATTGACGCTATCCTCCCCGATCACTGACACTATCCTCCCCAATCACTGACACTATCCTCCCTGATCACTGACACTATTCTCCCCGATCATTGACACTATCCTCCCCAATCATTGACGCTATTCTCCCCGATCATTGACGCTATTCTCCCCGATCATTGACACTATCCTCCCCGATCATTGACGCTATTCTCCCCGATCATTGACACTATTCTCCCCGATCATTGACACTATCCTCCCCGATCATTGACACTATCCTCCCCGATCATTGACGCTATTCTCCCCGATCACTGACGCTACCGTCCCCGATCACTGACACTATTCTCCCCGATCACTGACACTATTGTCCCCGATCACTGACACTATTCTCCCCGATCACTGACACTACCGTCCCCGATCACTGACACTATTCTCCCCGATCACTGACACTACCCTCCCCGATCACTGACACTATTCTCCCCGATCACTGACACTATTCTCCCCGATCACTGACACTATCCTCCCCTATCATTGACGCTATCCTCCCCGATCACTGACACTATCCTCCCCAATCACTGACACTATCCTCCCTGATCACTGACACTATTCTCCCCGATCATTGACACTATCCTCCCCAATCATTGACGCTATTCTCCCCGATCATTGACGCTATTCTCCCCGATCATTGACACTATCCTCCCCGATCATTGACACTATTCTCCCCGATCATTGACACTATCCTCCCCGATCATTGACACTATTCTCCCCGATCATTGACACTATCCTCCCCGATCATTGACGCTATTCTCCCCGATCACTGACGCTACCGTCCCCGATCACTGACACTATTCTCCCCGATCACTGACACTATTGTCCCCGATCACTGACACTACCGTCCCCGATCACTGACACTACCGTCCCCGATCACTGACACTATTCTCCCCGATCACTGACACTATTCTCCCCGATCACTGACACTACCCTCCCCGATCACTGACACTATTCTCCCCGATCACTGACACTATTCTCCCCGATAACTGACACTATTCTCCCCGATCATTGACACTATTCTCCCCGATCACTGACACTATCCTCCCCGATCACTGACACTTCTCCCCGATCACTGACACTACCCTCCCCGATCATTGACACTATCCTCCCCGATCACTGACACTATCCTCCCCGATCACTGACACTATTCTCCCCGATCATTGACACTATCCTCCCCGATCATTGACACTATTCTCCCCGATCACTGACACTATCCTCCCCGATCACTGACACTATCCTCCCCGATCACTGACACTATTCTCCCCGATCACTGACACTATCCTCCCCAATCATTGACGCTATCCTCCCCAATCACTGACACTATCCTCCCTGATCACTGACACTATTCTCCCCGATCATTGACACTATCCTCCCCAATCATTGACGCTATTCTCCCCGATCATTGACGCTATTCTCCCCGATCATTGACACTATCCTCCCCGATCATTGACGCTATTCTCCCCGATCATTGACACTATTCTCCCCGATCATTGACACTATCCTCCCCGATCATTGACACTATCCTCCCCGATCACTGACGCTACCGTCCCCGATCACTGACACTATTCTCCCCGATCACTGACACTATTGTCCCCGATCACTGACACTACCGTCCCCGATCACTGACACTACCGTCCCCGATCACTGACACTATTCTCCCCGATCACTGACACTATTGTCCCCGATCACTGACACTACCCTCCCCGATCACTGACACTATTCTCCCCGATCACTGACACTATTCTCCCCGATCACTGACACTATTCTCCCCGATAACTGACACTATTCTCCCCGATCATTGACACTATTCTCCCCGATCACTGACACTATCCTCCCCGATCACTGACACTTCTCCCCGATCACTGACACTACCCTCCCCGATCACTGACACTATTCTCCCCGATCATTGACACTATCCTCCCCAATCATTGACGCTATTCTCCCCGATCATTGACGCTATTCTCCCCGATCACTGACACTATCCTCCACGATCACTGACGCTATTCTCCCCGATCATTGACACTATTCTCCCCGATCACTGACACTATCCTCCCCGATCACTGACACTTCTCCCCGATCACTGACACTACCCACCCCGATCGCTGACACTATTCTCCCCGATCATTGACACTATCCTCCCCAATCATTGACGCTATTCTCCCCGATCATTGACGTTATTCTCCCCGATCATTGACACTATCCTCCCCGATCATTGACGCTATTCTCCCCGATCATTGACACAATTCTCCCCGATCATTGACACTATCCTCCCCGATCATTGACACTATTCTCCCCGATCATTGACACTATCCTCCCCGATCATTGACGCTATTCTCCCCGATCACTGACGCTACCGTCCCCGATCACTGACACTATTCTCCCCGATCACTGACACTATTGTCCCCGATCACTGACACTACCCTCCCCGATCACTGACACTACCCTCCCCGATCACTGACACTACCCTCCCCGATCACTGACACTATTGTCCCCGATCACTGACACTATTGCCCCCGATCACTGACACTGCCCTCCCCGATCACTGACACTGCCCTCCCCGATCACTGACACTATTGTCCCCGATCACTGACACTATTGCCCCCGATCACTGACACTGCCCTCCCCGATCACTGACACTGCCCTCCCCGATCACTGACACTGCCCTCCCCGATCACTGACACTACCCTCCCCGATCACTGACACTATCCTCCCCGATCATTGACACTATCCTCCCCGATCATTGACACTATTCTCCCCGATCACTGACACTATCCTCCCCGATCACTGACACTATCCTCCCCGATCACTGACACTATTCTCCCCGATCACTGACACTATCCTCCCCGATCACTGACACTATCCTCCCCGATCACTGACACTATTCTCCCCGATCACTGACACTATCCTCCCCGATCATTGACACTATCCTCCCTGATCACTGACACTATTCTCCCCGATCATTGACACTATCCTCCCCGATCACTGACACTATTCTCCCCGATCACTGACACTATTCTCCCCGATCACTGACACTATTGTCCCCGATCACTGACACTACCGTCCCTGATCACTGACACTACCGTCCCCGATCACTGACACTATTCTCCCCGATCACTGACACTACCCTCCCCGATCACTGACACTATTCTCCCCGATCACTGACACTATTCTCCCCGATAACTGACACTATTCTCCCCGATCACTGACACTATTCTCCCCGATCACTGACACTATTGTCCCCGATCACTGACACTACCGTCCCTGATCACTGACACTACCGTCCCCGATCACTGACACTATTCTCCCCGATCACTGACACTACCCTCCCCGATCACTGACACTATTCTCCCCGATCACTGACACTATTCTCCCCGATCACTGACACTATTGTCCCCGATCACTGACACTACCGTCCCTGATCACTGACACTACCGTCCCCGATCACTGACACTATTCTCCCCGATCACTGACACTACCCTCCCCGATCACTGACACTATTCTCCCCGATCACTGACACTATTCTCCCCGATAACTGACACTATTCTCCCCGATCATTGACACTATTCTCCCCGATCACTGACACTATCCTCCCCGATCACTGACACTTCTCCCCGATCACTGACACTACCCTCCCCGATCACTGACACTATTCTCCCCGATCATTGACACTATCCTCCCCAATCATTGACGCTATTCTCCCCGATCATTGACGCTATTCTCCCCGATCATTGACACTATCCTCCCCGATCATTGACGCTATTCTCCCCGATCATTGACACTATTCTCCCCGATCATTGACACTATCCTCCCCGATCATTGACACTATTCTCCCCGATCATTGACACTATCCTCCCCGATCATTGACGCTATTCTCCCCGATCACTGACGCTACCGTCCCCGATCACTGACACTATTCTCCCCGATCACTGACACTATTGTCCCCGATCACTGACACTATCCTCCCCGATAACTGACACTTCTCCCCGATCACTGACACTACCCTCCCCGATCACTGACACTACCCTCCCCGATCACTGACACTACCCTCCCCGATCACTGACACTATTGTCCCCGATCACTGACACTATTGTCCCCGATCACTGACACTATCCTCCCCGATCACTGACACTTCTCCCCGATCACTGACACTACCCTCCCCGATCACTGACACTATTGTCCCCGATCACTGACACTGCCCTCCCCGATCACTGACACTGCCCTCCCCGATCACTGACACTACCCTCCCCGATCACTGACACTACCGTCCCCGATCACTGACACTACCCTCCCCGATCACTGACACTATCCTCCCCGATCACTGACACTATTGTCCCCGATCACTGACACTACCCTCCCCGATCACTGACACTATTCTCCCCGATCACTGACACTATTCTCCCCGATCACTGACACTATTCTCCCCGATCACTGACACTACCCTCCCCGATTACTGACACTGCCCTCCCCGATCACTGACACTACCCTCCCCGATCACTGACACTATTGTCCCCGATCACTGACACTATTCTCCCCGATCACTGACACTATTCTCCCCGATCACTGACACTATTGTCCCCGATCACTGACACTATTGTCCCCGATCACTGACACTATTGTCCCCGATCACTGACACGATTCTCCCCGATCACTGACACTATTCTCCCCGATCACTGACACTACCCTCCCCGATCACTGACACTGCCCTCCCCGATCACTGACACTGCCCTCCCCGATCACTGACACTGCCCTCCCCGATCACTGACACTGCCCTCCCCGATCACTGACACTGCCCTCCCTGATCACTGACACTGCCCTCCCCGATCACTGACACTATTCTCCCCGATCACTGACACTGCCCTCCCCGATCACTGACACTGCCCTCCCCGATCACTGACACTGCCCTCCCCGATCACTGACACTGCCCTCCCCGATCACTGACACTGCCCTCCCCGATCACTGACACTGCCCTCCCCGACCACTGACACTGCCCTCCCCGATCACTGACACTACCCTTCCTCCCATTCCTAGCCATCGCTACCTTCCCTCCCGAGCCTAGCGACCATCACCCTCCCGCCCACCAATGCCCCTCTCCTGGCTGCTCTCACTACTAATTGCCCCTATCTCAGTTTCCCACCTCTCCCGGTCCCCTAATGGACTTACCCGCGAGTCGCTGCCAGCAATGCAGCTGCCCGATCTTTGAGTCCTCTTCGCGATGAGCTGCGCAGGGATGCCCATTAGGTGTTCGCAGCTGGCCAGTTCGATGATAATGAGGCCTGAGTCCCAATATCACATGCACCTCAGGCCTATCCATGTGCGCCCGTTTTTGGGCATGCTCAAATTTCTAGGCCTAGGTCTGTTGCCAGCTACCTTCTTATGCATCAAGGACAAAAAAGATCTGTCTCAATAGGCAAGTGTCTTGTTTAAAGGAGATCCTATGATGGCATGGGTCAGCAATTACAGAGAGCAGCTCTGTAATTCTCAATAGTCTAGTAATCAGTGTTAGTTATTTCTATCATCTCGGTGGGTAGGGAATAGGAAAAGCTGTAAGAATGGGTCGTTTACTAATCAGGATTGAGGTAAAGCCTCTTAAAATTTGCAAGTAAGAATTGAAATACTACAGGTGCTAGAAATCTGAAACAAAATAGAAAAAGCTGAAATCCACAGCAGGACGATCAGCATCTGTGGTGAACACAGATAGTCAATGTTTCAGTTCTCTTCTTCAGAAATGAAAAATAAGGGACAGACATATTAATACAATCAGAAAAGGGGGAAATATATATTTAAACAACAAAAAAACAAACACAGGAAGGAAGAAACCGTGGAATGATATAACCGGTTATTTCAGTCAAGTAATAGACAGAAGCATTAAGACATTAAAGAAACAAAGGATGTGTGAAAACTAAGGAAGTGCAAGGCCTCAGATATATGTGAGAAGGTGGAGGGATAGAAAACATAGGAAATCTGGGTTCAGGTATGAAATCAAAACCGGTTTGAAAGTGAGTCTATAGCCAAAATCTGAAATTAATGTATAGAAGCTCCTATGCCTCTCTGACTATTCCTTGCAGCACCCATTTCTTACTGGAGTGGAGAAACTGAAGTCTTCTTCAGATGTGCAAGCAGCATAATGCGACTGCACAAATACTGGGTTTCGGTATCCTGACAAATGTATGCCAAGGAACCAGACAAATCCTTAACCCCCTCACTTTACTCCTCACTAAGGAACCATCTGAGGTTCACCACCTGTGTCCTTAAGTCCTGTGAATTTGGCCACCTACGAATTCCCCTCCCCCTACCTGCTATTCTTCTATCAGAGACAGAGCCTTCAGCCACCTCATCTTTACTCCCTAGGACTCCCTCTCTAAACCTCTCGGCCCTTGTCTTCTTAATATCCATCTTTTTGAACATATTTTAATCATCTCCTAACTCTCTTACTATCACGAATCATCTGTTCTAACCTATGAGAAGCACTTTGCATTAAAGATGCAATATAAAACAAGTTGTCGTTAGCTGATTTCATTGTGGGCAGCAGATAGAGTTCTATCATTGGACTCAATGGGCTCGATTTTACCACCCACTATCGGGTGCGTTCTCGGCAGGGGGGCCCCGAAAATCGCGAAATCCAGGAGCGGGACCGGATCGCGCCTCGATCCCGCCCACTTCCGGGTTCCCCACTGACGCGCCGGCGTGCGCGCGCAGCCCCCGCTGGTGGGAATCCCGCAGGCAATTAAAGCCAGCGGGATGCCACTTGACAATATTTATTTAGGTATTTCAAGTCATTAACTGACCTGATTAAGGGACTATGTGGGATTTTGGAACAACATGGGACTGTTTCCCACACTGGGGGAAACACTCCCAGCTCGAATGGACGTGTTGCAGCTGTCAGCCTGTGGCAGCTGCAAAGGTCCATTTGACAGGTGGTGGGGGGGAGACCCTCACCCATTGCAGGAGGCCACTCTGTCACTTTGGACAAAGTTTGGCCTCCACCACCCTCCTCCTGACGGTCAAAGTCACCAACCTGCACACTTACCCCGGGGTCCGGAGACAAGTACCTACCTTGCGGACCCCCTCAGATGTACATCTTGTGGATGGGGGCTGCCGTAGCTGCAGTCATGACCTCCTCGGAGGGCGAACAGCATCACCAGCCTCGCCATCCATGCTGTCCACCTCTGACACGTGGAGCTGCACAACAGAGTGCTGTGACACATCCACCTGTACAGCAGGAGGGAGGGCTACCGCAGAGAGAGATGCGTCGCAGAGGGCACTACCCTCGCCACAGGTTCTACAGACCGAGGCTCAGCCTCCTGGACCTCTCTGAGCAGCAGTGCACATGGAGGCTCAGAGTCACTCGACATGTAGCCGTGGACATCTGCAGCCTCTTTCATGCCGAGCTGCTCCTGGCTGGCCCATGCACCACGTTCCTACCTGTCGCTGTCAAAGTCACCACTGCCCTCCCGAACCTCTCCTCCGCAGCCTTCCAGGGTGCAACCAGGGACATCGCCGATGTCTCTCAGTCATCTGCGCAGAAGAGCCCTGCAAATACACCTACACCCACTCTGCAGTGACACAATGGGTGGCATCAGTGGTGGGTCCTCATAGTGATACCCAGGAGCGGGCATTATTGCACAAACCGGACAGGATTCGCGAAGACATAGCAGTAGTGGTGCCAATAGAATGTGTGATGTGAGTTGTTCTGAAATTCAATATAGGTAAGAACCATGACAAACCCTCAAACACCCTTGTGCATCCCCTTCATGCTCACGACACGTTTGCCTTACGCTGCCTACTACACATATGTGATGCATGCCCTGTGGCTGCAGCACAGGTGGTGGCAGGTTGAGTGAGGCTGGCCGTGAGAGAGATGCACGAGAGGGTGAGTATGGGATAGAGCCATGAGATTGTATGAGGATTGGGTTGCGTGTTAGTGGCGGGGTGAGTACTCGCGAGGTGAGTAGGTGCAGGTAAGATGAGGATGGGGTCTGAGTGGGTATGAGGGGTGATGTGACAGAGTAGTGTTGGCAGTGCCGAAGGAGATGTGGGGTGGGGGCAGTGATGTGGCAGACGGAGTGTAGGGGAAAGACTACGTGTACTCACTGTGGCTGACCTACTGAGGTCATTGGACCGCCTCCTGCACTGTGTGCAGGTGGGCGATATGTTGGTGGCGCAGGTGACCCCCTCTGCCACCTCGAGCCAGGCCTTCGTGGTGGCAGAGGCAGGCCGCTTCCTTCCGCCCGCCGGGTGGAAGATCACTGTCCTCCCCCCTCCTCCTCACCCCATGTATTGATACCTGGGGTGAGGCATCATTAAACTGGGAGCATCCTTCCCCCTGGGCTGCTCCATGCAGTCATCTTTGCTATTGGTTGCAGCATCTGTCAGTGGAGGACTGCCCCTTTAAATAGAGCGCCTCCAGCTGACAGATCTTACTGCGCATGCGCAGCCCGCCCGACGCGCAGATCAGCAGCGGGGAACCCGGAGGAGCAGGTAAGTGAATCCAATTAGTGGTTTGCCTGCTACGATCGCGCGGGAAACCCACTAATTTCACCGGGCGCGTTACCCACGCGCCCGCTAGCCCATCCGCCGAGAACCCGCAGGCCTGCTAAAATCGGGCCCAATATCTCTGTTCAAGGGAGAAAAAAAATAAACTATGGTTCCCACTCCGATATCTTTTTAAAATTTCAATTTATACTTTATTCATAAAATTTGTAAAGGTACATACAATGCAATTCAAGTCATGCTTCAAAGAATACAGTTCAGGTCATACAATTTGGAACGTACATACAGTACAATTCAATGGTCCCGGTACAATCAATACAGTTACACACCATACATTGTACATACATTTCATGGCACCCTCGGGTGCCTTATTGCATTACAATCATTACAGGTTTGACCTTTGCTGGAAAATGCACAGGTGAGAACTGATCAAGCTCAACTGTGATACACTTACAGTCAAATAGCACGCCAACACACTTAATCTAGGTTCACGCAAGTTCTGCACCTTCAGGAGAGGAGGGGAGAAACATGGAATTAAAAAACAAGAGTCATTAAGGGGAAAATGCTATAGAAACCTGAACTGAATAAGATGTAAATTAAAACGAGTTTAGAGGTGATGTAAAATATGCAAAGTAATGATGAGAATAACAGCTGTTTGATTTGAGTTGGAATTCAATATTCATAAGTATGAAGCAAATTTCAGAGCAGACATTAAAGCAGTTTAGGCATTTTTACAAGAAGGATTCCCAAATGGCAGACCGTTACCCAGAAACACATTGCAAGAACACTTTGGTCTGCACTGGGCTGTGATTCATGAGCATGGACTTTTGCTTCGATGTGTACAGCTGGTTGAGCAAATGTTGCTGAACTGTCATAAATCTGGGTATAAACCTTGTCATGAACGGGACTATGAAGAGCCTCACTCCCCCTTGAAACAAAAATATTATCTGTTACAAAGCACAAGAGTCGGGGAGAACAGTAGCAACATGGATGCAGATTATTTATTTTAATTTTACGTTGCATCCAGAGGGACAGTACCACAATATCAGAGAAACAGATTGCAGCAAGACGTGTCTTGTCCCAGGGAATTACTGTTTTGTTTTACAACGACTTGCATTTCTACAACACCCTCACATACAGAGACATTTCAGATTACAGCATCATCAATCATACACTAAGTAGGAGCAAGAAAAAGAAAGGAGAATGGAACAGAAAGATGTTTGGAGTCTTTTGAAGGTAACAATGGAAGTGACAGGGTGCAAATAGTGAAGAAAAGGAGTCCATTGTGGCTGAAGGAATAATTGGAATGAAGGACGTAAAGTATGGATGGAAGAGATTGCAAAAGTAGAAAGGGTGTGGAGGGATTTGTAGGTAAAAACAAGGATCTTTAAGTCAGTTCTCTGTGATACAGCAAGCTAGATGTCTCTTAGTTGTGCACAAACCTGAGACACAAAAATTTAAAATGAGTAATAGTTTCTGAGAGTTGCATTTACAGGGGATTTTATTTAGTTTTTGTCCTCAACAGAGCTATCTGTAACAAATATGCTCTTAAAAACATTTTCATTTTCCTCAAAGGAATTTCCTGGGCCATGCCTGGCTGTTGCCTTACGTGACGATTTAAGTCCAAATTTTAACTCTGGTCGAGTGACAAGTGCAGAGCCGAAGGGGGGGGGGGGGGGGGCGGGAGGGAGTTGTCAAGCTTGCCCTGGCTCACCAACATAAGGCTCGGGCCAAATGAACTCCCCGGCCTGATTTAAATAGATCAGACCCACTTCCTGCTCAAACCCAGAGTCAATGACTTCAGGCCAGCGGGCAGGAGATGGACGAGCGCGGCAGGGACCCGCAACTGGGGACCCATGGGAATAGTCTCTGGCAAGGTAGGTGAAGGTGGTGGGGGATTCCAGGGAGATCATGGGAAGCCCAGGGCAGAGGAGGCACAGGAATCCTTGTGGGGCCCTTAGGAGCACTACTGGCACCCAAGAAAGCCTTTTGAGGGTCTGTGCCAGTTGTTATAAAGCTTGTTTTCTAGGTTAGGATGTATGATTTTGTCGCACATTTTTCTTTGAAACTTTAGCTGCAGTGCACCCACTACAATTGGCCCCAGCACCCAAGAGGAGGAGAGAGAGAGAGTAGGAAAGCATAAGACTTCTACCGAGGTTATCAAAAGTCAGGATTAAGGTAGAGTCTCATTCTGTCTTCACTAAGATTGGTGACCAGATATCCCCAGTTAAATTAATACAAGTGAGGGTGTAATTGGGCCGTTTAACACCCGATTTTTAGGTGCTACACAGACACCCAAGTCCCAAAAATGGGGTCCAAGATGTGTGCGCACACTTCCGAGGTGAAATGCGCAGGACGCCATCTTGGTAATCGTCTTACTCTGCATGCGCACACCTAACGACCGCCGGCAGCATGCAGAGTAAGACGATTATGACATGAATCAGTGTGCAACGCTGTCTTGAAGCCACCGGTAACATTTTGGAACTCCACACTCCATCCAACGCCCTATCTTAAGCTCACACAGCTGAACACGATGTTAAACGGCATGAAGGACCCCCACCAGCACTATTTAAATGGATCATAAAGTACTTACAGGTTAGTTACTGGATCATTTCTCCTGGCTGCTGGTGCAATACCGGTTTTTGGAGTTTTCCTATACTTGACTAAAGTTTGAATACTCTACAGAGAGTGATCTGGCTGGTCTTGCAGTACTTTTAGTGGCATTTAAAATATTATGCTGAAAAAAGTTGCCTCCAGACATGGGTAGTCTGGTAGGGATTCCTCTGGGAATTGAACATGACTGGGAGAATGAAGAGAGGCCACACAGAGCAAGACAAGGTGCTAGAAGAGGAGGGAGGAGGAGGAGGAGGAGGAGGAGCAGGGCACTCAGCAGGAGGCCATATCTGCAGACGGTCTTCAGGAAACAAATCTCTTACCTCAACTTCAGCGACGACCAACGCATCAGACGTCTTTGGTTCACTGAAGAGGTCATGACTGAAATTTGTCAACTGCTGCAGCCACAACTGCAGCCTCAAAGCAGGGCAAGGACAGCGTTGCCTGTGGCTCGCAAGGTGACCCTGGCTCTTAACTTTTATGCCTCTGGCTCATTCAGGCTTCTGCTGGAGATATATGCAACATAGATCATAGAATGGATACAGCACAAAAGGAGGCTATTTGGCCCATCAAGCCGGTGCCTGCTCTTTGTAAGAGCAATCCAGTTAGTTCCATTCCCCCACTCTTTCCCCGTAGCCCTGCAAATTTTATCCCTTCAAGTATTTATCCAATTCCTTTGTAAAAGCCACGATTGAATCTGCTTCCACCACCTGTTCAGACAGCTCATTCCAGATCATAACTACACGCTACATAAAAAAGTTCTTCCTCATGTCACCTTTGCTTCTTTTGTCAATCACCCTAAATCTGTGTTTGCTGTTCTCGACCCTGCCGCCAATGGGGACAGTTTCTCATTATTTAGTCTATCTAAACCCTTCATGATTTTGAATACCTCTATCAAATCTTCTCATAACCTTCCCTGCTCTAAGAACAACCCCAGCTTCTCCAGTCTATCCACGTAACTGAAGTCCCTCATCCCTGAAACCTTTCTGGTAAATCTTTTCTGCACCCTCTCTAAGGCCTTCAAGTCCTTTCAAAAGTGCAGTGTCCAGAATTGGACTCAATACTCCAGTTGTGGCCGAACCAGTATTTTATAAAGGTTCAACATAACTTCCTTGCTTTTGTACTCTGTGTCTCTATTGATAAAGCTCAGGATCCCGTATGCTTTTTTAACCATTTTCTCAACCTGTCCTGCCACCTTCAAAGATTTGTGCGCATATACCCCCAGATCTCTCTGTTCCTGCACCCCCTTTAGAATTGTTCCATTTAGTTTATATTGCCTCTCCTCATTCTTCCTGCCAAAATGATTCACTTCGCACTTTTCTGCAATAAATATCATCTGCCATGAGTCCGCCCATTCCGCCAGCCTGTCTGTGTCCTCTTGAAGTCTATCACTATCCTCCTCACTGTTTACTACACTTCCAAGTTTTGTGTTATTTGCGAATTTTGAAATTGTGCCCTGTACACCCAAGTCCATGTCATTAATACATATCGAAAATGCAGTGGTCCTAGTGCGACCCCTGGAGAACACCACTGTACACCTTCCTCCAATCAGAAAAACAATCGTCCACCACTACTCTTTGTTTCCTGTCATTTAGTCAATTTCATATCCATGCTGCCACTGCCCCTTTTATTCCATGGGCTTCAATTTTGCTGACAAGCCTATTATGTGGCACTTTATCAAATGCCTTTTGAAAGTTCATATACACCACATCAACCGCATTGCCCTCATCAACCCTCTCTGTTACCTCATCAAAAAACTCAATCATGTTACGGGTACGGTAGCACAGTGGTTATGTTACTGGACTAGTAACCCAGAGGTTAGGACTAATAATCCGGAGTCATGAGTTCAAATCCCGCCACGGCAGCTGGGGAATTTAAATTCAATTAATAAAATCTGGAATTAAAAAAACTAGTGTCAGTAATGGTGGCCATGAAACTACTGGATTGTCGTAAAAACCCATCTGAATCACTAATGTCCTGTAGGAAGGAAACGTGTTGTCCTTACCTGGTCTGGCCTATATGTGACTCCAGACTCCAGACTCTCAACAATGCGAGTGATTCTTAATCGCCCTCTGAAATGGCCTAGCAAGCCACTCAGTTGTATAATCTCACTACAGAAAGTCACAAGAAGAATAAAACTGGACGGACCACACGACAAAGGCAAACCAAGACCTAGTCCACCCTGCAAAGTCCTCCTCACTAACATCTGGGGACTTGTGTCAAAATTGGGAGAGCTGTCCCACAGACTAGTCAAGCAACAGCCTGACATAGCCATACTCACAGAATCATACCTTTCAGCCAACGTCCCAGACTCTTCCATCACCATCCCTGGGTATATCCTGTCCCACCGGCAGGACAGACCCACCAGAGGTGGCGGTACAGTGATATACAGTCAGGAGGGAGTGGCCCTGGGAGTCCTCAACATTGACTCGGGACCCCATGAAATCTCATGGCATAAGGTCAAACATGGGCAAGGAAACCTCCTGCTGATTACCACCTACTGTCCTCCCTCAGCTGATGAATCAGTCCTCCTCCATGTTGAGCACCACTTGGAGGAAGCACTGAGGGTAGCAAGGACACAGAATGTACTCTGGGTGGGGGACTTCAATGTCCATCACCAAGAGTGGCTCGGTAGCACCACTACTGGCTGAGACCTGAAGGACATTGCTGCCAGACTGGGCCTGCGGCAGGTGGTCAGCAAACCATTACGATGGAAAAACCTACTTGACCTTGTCATCATCAATCTACTAGTCGCAGATGCATCTGTCCATGACAGTATTGGTAGGAGTGACCATAGCACAGTCCTTGTGGAGGCGAAGTCCCATCTTCACACTGACGTCGCCATCCAACGTGTTGTGTGGCACTTCCACCGTGCTAAATGGGATAGATTCAGAACTGATCTAGCAGCTCAGAACATGAGGTGCAGTGGGCCATCAGCAGCAGAATTGTATTCCAGCAAATTCTGTAACCTCATGGCCCGGCATAGTCCTCATTCTGCCATTACCAACAAGTCAGGGGATTAACCCTGGTTCAATGAGGAGTGTAGAAGAGCATGCCAGGAGCAGCACCAGGCGTACGTAAAAATGAGGTGCCAACCTGGTGAAGCTACAACTCAGGACTACATGCATGCTAAACAGCAGAAGCAACATGCTATAGTCAGAGCTAAGCGATTCCACAACCAACGGATCAGATCAAAGCTTTGCAGTCCTGCCACATCCAGTCGTGAATGGTGGTGGACAATTAAACAACTAAAGGGAGGAGGAAGCTCCATGAACATTCCCATCCTCAATGTTGGCAGAGTCCAGCACGTGAGTGCAACAGACAAGGCTGAAACGTTTACAACCATCTTCAGCCAGAAGTGCCGAGTGGATGATCCATCTCGGCTACCTCCTGATATCCCCAGCATCACAGAAACCAGTCTTCAGCCAATTCGATTCACTCCACATGTTATCAAGAAATGGCTCACTGGATACAGCAACGGCTATGGGCCCTGACAACATCCCGGCTGTAGTGCTGAAGACTTGTGCTCCAGAACTAGCTGCGCCTCTAGCCAAGCTGTTCCAGTACAGCTACAACACTGGCATCTACCCGACAATGTGGAAAATTGCCCAGGTATGTTCTGTCCACAAAAAGCAGGACAAATCCAATCTGGCCAATTACCACCCCCTCAGTCTACTCTCAATCATCAGCAAAGTGATGGAAGGTGTCGTCAACAGTGCTGTCAAGCGGCACTTACTCACCAATAACCTGCTCACCGATGCTCAGTTCGGGTTCTGCCAGGACCACTTGGCTCCAGACCTCATTACAGCCTTGGTCTGAACATGGACAAAAGAGCTGAATTCCAGAGGTGAGGTGAGAGTGACTGCCCTTGACGTCAAGGCAGCATTTGACTGAGTGTGGCACCAAGGAGCCCTAGTAAAATTGAAGTCAATGGGAATCAGGGGGAAAACTGTCCAGTGGCTGGAGTCATACCTAGCACAAAGGAAGATGGTAGTGGTTGTTGGAGGCCAAACATCTCAGCCCCAGGACAATGCTGCAGGAGTTCCTCAGGGCAGTGTCCTAGGTCCAACCATCTTCAGTAGCTTCATCGATGACCTTCCCTCCATCATAAGGTCAGAAATGGGGACGCTCGCTGATGATTGCACAGTGTTCAGTTCCATTCGCAACCCCTCGGATAATGAAGCAGTCCATGCCCGCATGCAGCAAGACCTGGACAACATCCAGGTTGGGCTGATAAGTGGCAAGTAACATTCGTGCCAGACAAGTGCCAGGCAATCACCATCTCCAACAAGAGAGAGTCGAACCACCTCCCCTTGACATTCAAAGGCATTACCATCACCGAATCCCCCACCATCAACATCCTAGGTGTCACCATTGACCAGAAACTTAACTGGACCAGCCACATAAATACTGTAGCTACAAGAGGAGGTTGGAAGCTAGGTATTATGCGGCGAGTGACTCACCTCCTGACTCCCCACAACCTTTCCACCATCTACAAGGCACAAGTCAGGAGTGTGATGGAATACTCTCCACTTGCCTGGAGAGTGCAGCTCCAACAACACTCAAGAAGCTCGACACCATCCAGGACAAAGCAGCCCACTTGAGTGGCACCCCATCCACCACATTCACTTCCTTCACCACTGGTGCACAGTGGCTGCAGTGTGTACCATCCACAGGATGCACTGCAGCAACTCGCCAAGGCTTCTTCGACAGCACCTCTCAAACCCGCGACCTCTACCATCTAGAATGACAAGGGCAGCAGGCACATGAGAACAACACCATCTGCACGTTCCCCTCCAAGTGACACACCATCCCGACTTGGAAATATATCGCCGTTCCTTCATCGTCGCTGGGTCAAAATCCTGGAACTCCCTACCTAACAGCACTGTGGGAGAACCTTCACCACACGGACTGCAGAGGTTCAAGAAGGCGGCTCACCACCACCTTCTCAAGGGCAATTAGGAATTGCCAATAAATTCCGGCCTCGCCAGCGACACCCACATCTCCGGAACAAATTAAAAAAAAGTTAGTTGAACATGATTTGCCTTTAACAAAACTGTGCTGGCTTTCCTATATTAATCCACACTTGTCCAAGTGACTATTAATTTTGTCCCGGATTATTGTTTCTAAAAGCTTCCCCACCACTGAGGTTAAACTGACTGGCTTGTATTTGCCAGGTTTATCCTTAGACCCTTAGGATTGGAAGATTCTGGCCAGCACATCTGCAATTTCCACCCTTATGTCCCTTTGAAACCCAGGATACATCCCATTTTGCAGTTTGTAGCGCACTGCATTATCAGCGAGGTCAATGAGGCTCTTTATTCAATGAGAAACAAATTCATCTCATTCCCTCTTGCCAGTGACGAGCAGGAGGAGTGAACAGAGGTTTTGCTCGCATTGCAGGCTTCCCCATGGTGCAGGGTGCCATTCACTTGCGTGCTCCTCATCTGAACTCGGGCATATTCATGAACAGAAAGGGATTCCACTCCGTCTATGTGCAGCTGGTGTGCGGCCACATGCAGTGCATCATGCAGGTCAATGTCCACTCTCCTGGCAGCAGTCATGATTCGTTCATTCTGCGAGAGTCTGCTGTTCCACCTTTATTTCAACCAGCATGGCAAGTCAAAGGCTGGCTACTGGGCAACAAGGGTTATCCCTTCATGTCATGGATCAAGACTCCGGTCACGAACCCACACACATGTGCACAGCAGGCCTACAGTGAGAGCCATTCTGCCACAAGGAACGTCATAGAGCACACCATAGGCATCCTCAAACAATGCTTCTGCTGCCTGGACCACTCTGGAGAGTCCTGCAGTACTCAGATTTGTCATTGTACGCTGCATACTGCACACCCTGGCCACTATGAAGGAACAGCCCTTGTCACTGCCAATCAGGCGAGAACCTGAGGAGCATGAACAAGAGGAGGAGATGGAGGAGGAGAAAGAGGATGTGCAACAGGAAGTGGAAGAAGAGGAAGGGAGGCTACAATGTAGACAGGCCCTTTCTGCCAGGGCTCTGCATGATCAGATGATTAATGAGCGATACCAGTAACCTCAACGATACCTCCCCATTCACCAACAGACCCACATTCCTCACCTTTCCTCTCCCACATGACCATCAAATCGTCCTCCTTATGATTACACATTGGTTCCTCCCTCAGCTCATCGCCGAAATAAAAACTACCACCTACTGCAATTTCAATTCCACATTTATAAATGAACACATGAAAATATGCAAACAAGAAGAGACTTTTCATCTTTGTACATTCTCTTAGTGCCTGTCTTTCGTGTTACTACGAGATGCTTCCCCAGTGGCTGGAGCATGAGTGGTGGAAGGCTGCTGTCAATCAATTGAGGAGACTGCAGATGCCCTTGAATGGCGACCCCGAGCAGGTCTGGGCTGAGAGGGCCCGTCTTCAGACTGCACCATCTCGGCCCGGGCTGCAGCAGTCTGGGCTGGCTGGCTGATAGACAACAGCAAGGGCACTGGCAGATTGTCAGGGGTGGGAGCAGGAATGCTGTCATCGTGAGAGAGGACAACAGGATCATCTTCCGTGGCATTACTGCCATTCTTCCAGGACAGCGCCTCAGCAATTCTGGTGATCTGTTGGAGAACGGATTGCTGGACTGCTGTGATGCCCTGAAAGCCCCTTTCAACAGTGGCATCCAGAGCCACGATGGCAGCAGTCTGAGCTTGCAAGGCAGCAGTCAGACCTTTGATGGAAGTTGTTTGTGCTGTAATGGAAGATATTTGTGCTGTAATGGAAGATGTTTGTGCTGCAATTGAAGCTGTGACATTGGTCATCAGACGCTGCATCATGGTGAGTTCCACAGGTGCGCTGATGGAGGTCACCACACGTTCCATGTTGGAAAGGATGGGCTCCAAGCTCTGCACAAAGCCCAGTGCCAATTTGGAGCTGGACTCCTCCATGCTCCCTGACATTGTGCGCAGGCTTTCTGGCAGGCCTCCCAGTGCACCATGCATTTGGTTGTGTGTGCCCATCAGCCTTCTTCTGTAACCTGGCCCCTCAAAGTCCTCATCGGAATCCTCTGCAGCAGAACTAGTGTCTGGAGAGCTGGCACCTGCGGCTTCCTTTCCCCCTGCCCTGGCTCCTGCGTATTTGTACCCAGTGTCTCACCATGTGCAGATCCCTCCTCTATCCTAGCCTCTAACAGTGTCAGTCTCTGAGCTGGTGGCTGCGAGTCTAAGATCGAGTAACCGTGTCTCTTCATCATCACTGCCTTCTTCCTCTGCCTCCTCTGACTGGGAAGATTCCAGTTCTTGGGTATCTGAAATGAAAAAGGGACAAGGGTTGAGTTGTGGTGAGGGAAGAGGAGAAAGTAAGAAGGTCGTGCTTACAGCATCTGCAGCACGTGAGTCAGAAAAGATTGTGGGATGAGGAAGAAGTGGGATAACAGAAGGAGGATTAGGTATCCAGAGACCCTCATCATCTGTCCCTCCAGCACCGCCAGCGGCCACGGCTTCAGCGATGGCCCTTCCCATGATGGCCAGCACTGTTTCCTCCATGGGGGTTAAAACATGTAGGCGCACTTGTCCTCCTCCAGTTGTTCCTTGCTGCCTTCTGTTATGCGCCACCTTCTCCTGCAAGAAAGAGGGAAATGTGTCAGTGAGTGTCCCACAAGATATTTGGGTGATGTGGCTGTCATGGTTGAATAGCTGCCAGTGGGTGTGCACTGTGAGTTGTGGGTGTGAGGCCTGCAACAGTGCTAAGTGTGTGAGGGTGAGATAAAGCATTTGATTTGAGTACTGATTGCATGAGATTGTTGGTAGGGGGGGCGGGTAGTGAATTGAGCAGTGGATGACACTAATGGTGCAGATGGTATGATATGTAACTTGAAACTTGAACTCACTCACCTTGACCACTCGTGTTAAATCATTGAACTTATTCCTGCACTGCATCTATGTTCTTGGAGCTATACTCCTAGCATTTACCTCCGTCACTATTTCCTCCCACTGCCTCTTGAGTATATGTCTGGAGGGCCTCCTGTCACCCCTGCAGATGCAGGGATGCCCCTCCTTCTCTCCACCTCTTGCGCAAAGGTCTCCAGTGCATCATCAGAGAACCTTGGTGCACACTCTCTTGCAGGCACAGCCATTCTTCAAACTATTAGAGCACTGAATCACTTCACAAATGACCCCCACCACTTCTCACAGCCACAATGCACCACTTTAAGAGGTGCAGACTGCTTTAAGAAGAGCGAGCCACTTGTGCTATCGGTGCCCCCTGCTGATGTGTGCAGCCAATCAATGGCACAGGTAGAGCTGGCTGCATGCAGCATTCATTTAAAACAGCAGGCAGCACGAATGTAAAATGCTGCCTGCGCCACAACGACCGGGCACGGGTTAATCACGTACCCTACTCCCCTGCCTGTTTTCAGGGGTTATCCAATTTAACCCCCAAGTGTATCTGATCTGGATATAACTGGGGCTATCTGGTTTACATGATATAGAGATGCAGGGTGGAGAAGGTAAAATAAATATTTGAAGAGAGATAATGCCATGTGTGATACTCATTCATATTAGAGTGTGCCTCCAGAAGCAGCTCTCTTTCAAAGTCAGCATTAATAGAAATAACACACTGTGCATCTTGCCCCTGGAGGCAGGGAACACCATCTCAGGAGGTGATTGGGTTGTACAGTAATTTACTTAAATCAAGATATTGCTGACAGAAACCTTCTATCTCTCAGATCAAAAGGGCATCCACATTGTGCATGCCTTGCTCAGTCTTCTCCTGCAGGCCAATTAAATGGAATCACTGTCCAATTTATAACCAATTTGATTTATCCTTAAAAAAATTATATAGCGAGAAATTGCCACAAAAATGCTAAATTAACATTTCAATTACAATGAATAATTAATCATATTATAGGAATTATAACAAACTTAATTTCTTCAAACTAAATTCAACAAAAGGTGTCTGACTTTTTTCTAATTAACTGAAATAGTTTTGGTGAGTGTGATGAGATAATATTAAAATCTTTGTGAGGGTCTGGGTTTGTAAAGTGCATTCGGACAATGGCTTTTCACCACTGCAAGCTGAAGAAAATCTAATTCACTCTCTGATGGGCTGAGTCTTCTTTTTCTGCTGGCTGTAAAAGTCCCATGTAAAATAGATTTGACCAGTCCCAATTCAGTTGTTAACCAATGTAAGCCCACATCGTAAAGTTAGCTCTATAATTATATACAAATTGGAAATCTAATTCAGAGGCAATAAAAATGGTTGGGCTAGGAAGTGGAGAAATTCCCACAGGTGTATTAGAGCATATTTGTCTGGAGTTAACAGAGGGGAAATTTAGACAACTTACACTTATAGAGAGCTTATATCACATGGGGATTAAGCACTTTGACTTTCCAGTGCGAATCTGGACAGTTCTAATGGATATTCTGCAGTGTGTTTCAGGATTCATTACTTTCCTTCCTTTCACATTGTCCCTCTGTCTCTCTAACTCAGTTAGGCACAGTAGTGTGATTAAAATGAATTCTTTATTTGCCATTGACTTGATTGCGCTAAACAAAATCAGGCAAACTCAGAAAATAAGCATTTTTTTCAGCACACCAAAAGTCATATTATTAAATAATATATCCCTTAAAATCTTTTTTTTGCTTCCTACAACTTTAGAAGTACATAATATAAACTTCTCAATAAAATTAATACTACTTATAATGCATTCCAGAGACTGTGAACAAATTGCATCTTATAATATGTATATACACATACACAAACACACCTTATTTGAATAATGGTACAGTCCGACCAGGATTTTCCTCCTTCAAAGTAATTAATTCTCTGCTGCTCTTGTTTTTACATTCTCCCTCAGATACACATTGATGCATTAGAATGAAAGAGATTCACTACTCAATCACTCAGAAAATGTTACAAAATATACAATACATAATTTCAAATGCATAGTTCCATTGATCACATTTATAATGTAGCAAAACATCCCATTGTGTTTCACAAGAAGGTAGAGAAATTTGGACACCAAATAGTAATTGGAAGAAGCCTTGAGGCAAGATTGAATAAGTAGGTTTTGAAGAGATTTTTGAAGCTCACAAGACAAAGGGATTTAGGAAGGAAATTCCAAAGAGCAGGTCCATATGGGTGAAGGCTTAGTCACCAGCAGCTGAGGGAGGAGGGCGCACACACTAGTCCACACTCAGTACAGCAGAGAATGAGAGCTGGGCTTGTGGAGATTGCAGAGAAGGGTGGAACGAGCCCTTGGAGGATTGTAAATGAGAATGATGATCTAGAAATCAGTGCCCTAGGGAACCAGTGGAGGTTGGTGTAGACAGAGATGGTAGATGAGTGGAACTTACTATGGGATAGGATACAAGCAGCAGAATTTTGGATGAATTGGAGTTTGTGTTGCGTAAGGTTTGGGAGGCTGATGAGAAGATCACTGGACAAGTGAAGCCTGGAAGTGCCAAAGGCATTGATAAGGGTTGTGGAAATAAGTGGTCTTGGTGATGGACTGGATATGGGGTTTAAAGCCTGGGACTGTAGCAGGAAAGGTTGTCGGAGTGTTGTGGAAAACTAAGAAAGGAATGGAAGTGTGCTAGTGGAGCAGAGTAGAGGGAGCTGTATTCTGCATCTGGCCAGGCCCTGGGAATGCTTGATGCTAGGGTCTAAAATGCCTCACTCAATAGGGCAAAAGGGTAACTAGGGAGAGAGTAGGGCCTCTTAAGGATCAACAAGGTCATCTATGTGCGGAACCACAAGAAATGGGTGAGATCCTGAATGAATATTTCACATCGGTATTTACGGTTGAGAAAGGCATGGATGTTAGGGAACTTGGGGAAATAAATAGTGATGTCTTGAGGAGTGTACATATTACAGAGAGGGAGGTGCTGGAAGTCTTAATGCGCATCAAGGTAGATAAATCTCCGGGACCTGATGAAATGTATCCCAGGACGTTATGGGAGGTTAGGGAGGAAATTGCGGGTCCCCTAGCAGAGATATTTGAATCATCCACCGCTACAGGTGAGGTGCCTGAAGATTGGAGGGTAGCAAATGTTGTGCCTTTGTTTAAGAAGGGCGGCAGGGAAAAGCCTGGGAACTACAGACCAGTGAGCCTGACATCTGTAGTGGGTAAGTTGTTAGAGGGTATTCTGAGGGACAGGATCTACAGGCATTTGGAGAGGCAGGGACTAATTAGGAACAGTCAGCATGGTTTTGTGAGAGGAAAATCATGTCTCATGAATTTGATTGAGTTTTTTGAAGGGGTAACCAAGAAGATAGATGAGGGCTGTGCAGTAGACGTGGTCTACATGGACTTCAGCAAAGCATTTGACAAGGTACCGCATGGTAGGTTGTTACATAAGGTTAAATCTCATGGGATCCAAGGTGAGGTAGCCAATTGGATACAAAATTGGCTTGACGACAGAAGACAGAGGGTGGTTGTAGAGAGTTGTTTTTCAAACTGGATGCCTGTGTCCAGCGGTGTGCCTCAGGGATCGGTGCTGGGTCCGCTGTTATTTGTTATTTATATTAATGATTTGGATGAGAATTTAGGAGGCATGGTTAGTAAGTTTGCAGATGACACCAAGATTGGTGGCATTGTGGACAGTGAAGAAGGTTATCTGGGATTGCAACGGGATCTTGATCAATTGGGCCAGTGGGCCGATGAATGGCAGATGGAGTTTAATTTAGATAAATGTGAGGTGATGCATTTTGGTAGATCGAATCGGGCCAGGACCTACTCCGTTAATGGTAGGGCGTTGGGGAGAGTTATAGAACAAAGAGATCTAGGAGTACAGATTCATAGCTCCTTGAAAGTGGAGTCACAGGTGGATAGGGTGGTGAAGAAGGCATTCGGCATGCTTGGTTTCATTGGTCAGAACATTGAATGCAGGAGTTGGGATTTCTTGTTGAAGTTGAACAGGGCATTGGTGAGGCCACACTTGGAGTACTGTGTACAGTTCTGGTCACCCTATTATAGAAAGGATATTATTAAACTAGAAAGAGTGCAGAAAAGATTTACTAGGATGCTACCGGGACTTGATGGTTTGACTTACAGGGAGAGGTTAGACAGACTGGGACTTTTTTCCCTGGAGAGTAGGAGGTTAAGGGGTGATCTTATAGAAGTCTATAAAATAATGAGGGGCATAGATAAGGTAGATAGTCAAAATCTTTTCCCAAAGGTAGGGGAGTCTATAACGAGGGGACATAGATTTAAGGTGAGAGGGGAGAGATACAAAAGGGTCCAGAGGGGCAATTTTTTCACTCAAAGGGTGGTGAGTGTCTGGAACGAGCTGCCAGAGGCAGTAGTAGAGGCGGGTACAATTTTGTCTTTTAAAAAGCATTTGGACAGTTACATGGGTAAGATGGGTATAGAGGGATATGGGCCAAGTGCAGGCAATTGGGACTAGCTTAGTGGTATAAACTGGGCGACATGGACATGTTGGGCCGAAGGGCCTGTTTCCATGTTGTAACTTCTATGATTCTATGATTCTATGATTCTATGAATAAAAAAATAGGTGAATGCTATTTTCTTCCCATAATTAACTCACTCACTAAATTTCAGGAACAAAATGCTTTGAAACATTCAGTTTCTGAGAATGCAATTTTGTTCGTGGTTCATCCATTGTATAGAAGAGGACCCCCACCTGCACTGATAACCCACAACAGAATGAACACATTAAAGAATATGGACTCTGCTCATTTATTTTTGGCATAGTAACATCATATTCAAGGCAGACATTGGGATGGGACCCGATTGCACCAGGTCCCTGACCCTTTCTTTGCCTGTCAAAAATTTCCATTCCTTTTGGGAGTGGACATAGAATAAGCCCATCCACAAATAAGTGGATGCACGTAAATGCAGGAATTATTTCATACAATGTCATTCCTGCTTTGCTGTCCTTTGCAATGCTGGCTGCAAGACACACCCGTACATATCCCTGGTGTCCAGCGTTTCTAGGGTGTTAAAAGCAGTTAACATTGGAATCAATCACAGTATGGAAACCGGCCCATGAAACAAGCATGGGAAACCTTCAGGTTGGCGTCTTTATACTGTTGTAAGGTGCCACTGCAAGTTTTCTCCCCCTCGCCCTCCACCTGATACAAACACCCCAGTTGTGCCATTAATATTGCGAACCCCCATCAGTATGTGTAAATAGTCTTGAATATGGAATGGAATCAGGGCATCAGTCACCAGCAGCCCAACGTCCTACCATAGATACAGCAGCGCATCCGAGTCAATGAAATTCAAGTTCCCTATTCCTAAATAATAAAATCCGTTTTGGAATGCTTTATTAATTGTTAGTGCATTTGTATCGCCTTGTTGCACCTTGGCACATAAAAAATTTACTGAGAATAAGGTAATTTTAAAAATAAATGGTGCTTGGAGCCCTCTAAAACTGATTACAGTAATATATATTCTCATATATAAAAATATTAGGAAAAGCTCAGAAGGAAGTTATTAAAAGTGTTGCATATTATTCACTGTGCTTATTAGTTACATTTCATAAAGATCAATTTAAATAAAGCAATACTGTTTCAAGTAGAAACTTCATCACTGTCAACTCAAGTGCATTAGAGCAGGATGTTCCAGTCTATTAATAGAGGTTGTGCAGTTCTGACCTTTAGATATAGAGGCTTACACTGCCAGTTTGCTTGGATTTGTTGTCTTAAAAAGATCAGGAACTTGGCGTACAACTATTCCAAATCATTGGAGGAAAATTGTACTTATCTTTGTGATATTATACTAATTTATTTATTAGTATAAGTACTATTAGCATTATCAGTTTTAGTGATAGAGCAAAGAGGTAAAACAGAAACAGTTAATCTGATTAAAACTGTTCATTTTCATTATTGGCCCAGAAATTGCTCGGAGCAGCAAACCAACAGTGCTCGCCACTCCATAGATTTATACTAACCCACTAACTTACCGTGGTCTTTACTGGATGCGCTTCCTCTAATAGGAAGTGGAGAAGAGCCCAGCTTTAGCTCCAGTGAAGCTAGGACCCATGGGAGAGGCAAGAGGAGTGATCTCTCCTCTCGACCAATCAGATCACAGCATTTTTGACAAGTTGTGGATGGTTTCTGTAAGCTGGAACGTGAAATCCAGGAAGTGAAAGGTACAACGTTAAAATCATTGTAAAAACAGTTATAGACAGCGAAAAAAAGAGGGTAAGAAATAATCAAATTAAATAAAAGAGACAGAAGGAAAAAGTAAAAAAAAATTTAAACTTTTTAATTTTTAAAAACATTTTTTTGATGACCAAAAACTATTAAAATAAGAAGTAATGAGACTTTGTAAAAGTTAATTTTTAGTTGTTTGGCAGTCATTAAGACTATTAAAATTTAGTTTAGACTTGGTATTTTTAAGCATACCTGCTTTGTGGTGATATTAGTTACTTTCCAGCTGGGCAGATGAGCAAGTTGGCGCTGGTCCATTGTTTCCACTGATTCCAGCCAGCGATGTCCCTTTAATTTGAAGCTGTCATATCGCTGGTGAACCAGGAGGAGCAAGTTCTGTACTTCCGCGTTTCACTGCGCATGTGCAAATGCCAGTACTAGCTCCTCGATTTCACCACTAACAATGATGAGTGCTATTGAACTCACCGTTCTTTTCTAAACAATTTCTAGGCAATTATCTTTGACTTCAACTGAAATTAAAACCAGGAGAGATGTATAACAGAAGGCCGAATTGATATCACCCATTTTCCACTATCAGCCAAAGTCAAAATTACCCTCAAGGAGATTGCCTGACATCCTATCGAATACTTCCCCCTAACACCAACAACACTGTAACTGCTCATTACAATTTCTGGGATCTTGCTGGCTGAAAACTGGCTGGTATGTTTGGACACAGTTAAATCATCTCAAAGTAATTCATTGTACATAAAGCACTTTGAGAAATTTCTTCTGCTACACACCACTTTTTAGTTTCCCCTTTCTTCCCTCTGCTTTCCTTCTCTTGCTATTTTGGATTAGTGCACCTGGTGGACATCTAAGATCATCTTTCCTCTTCCATCATTCCAGCTTTTCCATCTTTCATTCTGCTCCTCAGCACAAAGAGTTCTGATGATAGGTCATCGAACTGAAACATTGGGCCTGATATTAGCACCCGCTATCGGGTGCGTTCCTGGCGGGGGGGCTCCGAAAATCGGGGAATCCCAGAGCGGGTCGGGAGCCCGGCTCTAACCCGGCCACTTCCGGGTTCCCCACAGACGCGCCGGTGTGCGCCCGCAGCCCCCGCATGTGGGACTCCCGCATGCAATTAAAGCCGGCGGGGTGCCACTTAACAGTATTTATCTTGCTATTTCAGGTCGTTAACAGACCTGATTGACCTGTTATATTAGGAGGGGTGGGATTTTACAAACAACTGGGACTGTTTCCCGTACTGGGGGAAACACTCCCAGTTGAAATGGACGTGTTGCAGCCATCAGCCTGTGGCAGCTGCAAAGGTCCATTTGACAGGTGGGGGGAGGAGACCCTCACTCATTACAGGAGGCCACTCTGTCACTTGGGACAAAGTTTGGCCTCCACCACCCTCCTCCTGACAAGAAAATTCACCAACTTGCACACTTACCCCGGGGTGCAGAGACATGTACCTACCTTGCGGACCCCCTCAGATGTACATCTTCCGGATGGGGGCCGCCGTAGCTGCAGTCATGACCTCCTCGGAGGGCGAATAGCATCACCAGCCTTGCCGGCCATGCCGTCCACCTCTGACACGTGGAGCTCCACAACACAGTGCTGTGACACATCCACCTGCACAGCAGGAGGGAGGGCAACCGCAGAGAGAGATGCTTCGCAGAGGGCACTACCCTCGCCACAGGGTCCACAGACCGAGGCTCAGCTTCCTGGACCTCTCTGAGCAGCAGTGCACACGGAGGCTCAAAGTCACTTGACATGTATTCATGGACATCTGCAGCCTCCTTCATGCCGAGCTGCTCCCGGCTGGCCCGAGCACCATCTTCTTACCTGTCACTGTCAAAGTCACCACTGCCCTCAACAACTTCTCCTCCGCATCCTTCCGGGGTGCCACCGGGGACATCGCCGACATCTCTCAGTCATCTGCACAAAAGAGCCCTGCAAATACACCTACACCCACTCTGCAGTGACACAATGGGTGGCATCAGTTGTGGGTCTTCATAGTGATCCTCAGAAAAGGGCATTATTGCACAAACCAGACAAGATTCGCAAAGACATGGCAGTAGTGGTGCCAATATAATATGTAATGTGAGTTGGTCAGAAATTCAATATAAGTAACACCCATGACAAACCCTCAAACACCCTTGTGCATCCCCTTCATGCTCACAACACGTTTGCCTTACGCTTCCTACTGCACATATGTGATGCATGCCCTGTGGCTGCAGCACAGGTAGTGGCAGGTTGAGTAAGGCTGACCGTGAAAGAGATGCACGAGAGGGTGAGTATGTGATAGAGCCATGAGATTGTATGAGGATTGGGTTGAGTGGTAGTGGCGGGATGAGTACTGGCGAGGTGAGTAAGTGCAGGTAAGATGAGGATGAGGTTTGAGTGGGTGTGAGGGGTGATGTGACAGAGTAGTGTTGGCAGTGCAGAAGGAGATGTGGGGTGGGGGCAGTGATGTGGCAGACGGAGTGTAGGGGAATGAGTAAGTGTACTCACTTTGGCTGACCTACTGAGGTCATTGCAGCGCCTCCTGCACTGTACGCAAGTGGGCGATACGTTGGTGGTGCAGGTGACCTCCTCTGCCACCTCAAGCCAGGCCTTCTTGGTGGCAGAGGCAGGCCGCTTCCTCCCGCCCACTGGGGGGAAGATCTCTGTCCTCCCCCTCCTCCTCACCCCATCCATTGATACCTGGAGTGAGGCATCATTAAACCTGGGAGCAGCCTTCCCCCTGGGCTGCTCCATGCTGTAATTTTTCCTATTTGTTGCAGCATCAGTCAGTGGAGGACTGTCCCTTTAAATAGAGCTCCTCCAGCTGACAGACCTTACTGCGCATGCGCAGTCCGCCCGACGCGCAGCTCAGCAGCGGGGAACCCGGAAGATCAGGTAAGTGGATCCAATTAGGCTGCGATTGCGCGCGGGGCAGACTGATTTCACCGGGCGCGTTACCCACGCGCCCAATCGCCCCCCCCCCCGCCGCGAACCCGCCACCCTGGTAATATCGGGCCCCTTAACTCTGTTTCTCTCTCCCCAGAAGTTGCCTGACCTGCTGAGTGTTCCTCCAGCATTTTCTGTTTTTATTTCATTCTACTCCATTCATTTCCCATTTCCTTTTTCATTGCTCTTGATTTCGTACCGAGGTATTATAACTAACTTAAAATGCAGAAAAACACAGGAAAGCAAAAGCTATGCAAGGCATTCAATGCATTAGTAGGTAAATGTTCATAGCCAAAAAAAAACCTAGACCACCATCAACTCCAATAACACTAACCGTGCTTACTCCAAAGTAGAACAGGCTTGTTTAGCTGTCATGCAATTATTTTTATGGGTGAAATCCACACTCAGGATGGAGCATTGACTAGTTGTGAAATTCTGCTTGATTTCAAATAAAGATACCATTTAAATGAGGCTCACACATGCCTGTAGTGCAGTCTCATTCTGTCCCCATAAATCAAGTGTCGCAAAATGTGGCATGCAGCAAATTGATTTTACGCTCAAGCTTGGATTTCTTAGCATTAATGATATCTACTTGACGTCGTCCTCACCAATCTACCTGTCGCAGATGCATCTGTCTATGACAGTATTGGTAGGAGTGACCACCGCACAGTCCTTGTGGAGACGAAGTCCGGTCTTCACACCGAGGACACCATCCAACGTGTTGTGTGGCACTACCACTGTGCTAAATGGGATAGATTCAGAACAGATCTAGCAGCTCAAAACTGGGCATTCATGAGGTGCTGTGGGTAATCTGCAGCAGCAGAATTGTATTCCAGCACAATCTGTAACCTCATGGCCCGGCATATTCCTCACTCTACCATTACCATCCAGCTGGGGGATCAACCCTGGTTCAATGAGGGGTGTAGAAGAGCAGGCCAGGAGCAGTACCAGGCGTACCTAAAAACGTGGTGAAGCTACAACACAGGACTACATGCATGCTAAACAGCAGAAGCTACATGCTATAGACAGAGCTAAGCGGCCCCACAAGCAATGGATCAAAGCTCTGCAGTCCTGCCACATCCAGCTGTGAATGGCGGTGAGCAATTAAACAACTAATGCGAGGAGGAGGCTGCGGGAGCATCCCTATGGCAGAGCTCAGCATGTGAGTGCAAAAGACAAGGCTGAAGCATTTGCAATCATCTTCAGCCAGAAGTGCTGACCGGATGATCCACCTTGGCCTCTTCCCGATATTCCCACCATCACAGAAGCCAGTCTTCAGCCAATTCAATTCACTCCACGTGATATCAAGAAACGGCTGAGTGCACTGGATACAGCAAAGGCTATGGGCCCCGAAAACATCCCAGCTGTAGTGCTGAAGACTTGTGCTCCAGAACTAGCTGCGCCTCTAGCCAAGCTGTTCCAGTACAGCTACAACAGTGGCAGCTACCCGATAAAGTGGAAAATTGCCCAGATATGTCCTGTCCACAAAAAGCAGGACAAATCCAATCCGGCCAATTACCGGCCCATCAGTCTACTCTCAATCATCAGCAATGTGATGGAAGGTGTCGTTGACAGTGCTATCAAGCGGCACTTACTCACCAGTAACTAGCTCTGTTTGGGTTCCGCCAGGACCACTTGGCTCCAGACCTCATTACAGCCTTGGACCAAATATGGAGAAAAGAGCTCAATTCTAGAGGCGAGGTGAGAAAGACTGCCCTTGACATCAAGGCAGCAGTTGACCGAATGTGGCAGCAAGGAGCCCTAGTAAAATTGAAGTCAATGGGAAGCGGGGGTAAACTGTCCAGTGGCTGGAGTCATACCTAGCACAAAGGAAGATGGTAGTGGTTGTTAGACGCCAATCATCTCAGCCCCAGGACATAGATGCAGGAGTTCCTCAGGGCAGTGTCCTAGGCCTGAGGCTGAGATGATTGGCCTCCAACAACCTCTATTATCTTCTTTTGTGCTTCATCAATGACCTTCCCTCCATCATAAGGTAAGAAGTGGGGATGTTTGCTGATGATTGCACAGTGTTCAGTTCCATTCGCAACCCCAAAGATAATCAAGCAGTTCATGCCCGCATGCAGCAAAACCTAGACAACATCCAGGCTTGGGCTGATAAGTGGCAAGTAACATTCGCGCCAGACAATGACCATCTCCAACAAGAGAGAGTCTAACCACCTGCCCTTGACATTCAATGGCATTGCCATCGCCGAATCCCCCACCATCAACATCCTGAGGGTTACCATTGACCATAAACTTAACCGGACGAGCCACATAAATACTTTGGCTACAAGAGCAGGTCAGAGGCTGGGTATACTGCAGCAAGTGACTCACCTCCTGACTCCCCAAAGCCTTTCCACCATCTACAAGGCACAAGTCAGGAGTGTGATGGAACATTCTCCACTTGCCTGGATGAATGCAACTACAACAACACTCAAGAAGCTCGACACCATCCAAGACAAAGCAGCCCACTTGTTTGGCACCCCATCCACCACCTTAAACATTCACTCCCTCCACCACCAGCGCACCGTGGCTGCAATGTGTACCATCTATAAGATGCACTGCAGCAACTCGCCAAGGATTCTTCGACAGCACCTCCCAAACTCGTGACCTCTACCACCTAGAAGGACAAGAGCAGCAGGCACATGGGAACAACACCACCTGCACGTTCCCCTCCAAGTCACACACCATCCTGACTTGGAAATATATCGCCGTTCCTTCATTGTCGCTGGGTCAAAATCCTGGAACTCCCTTCCTAACAGCACTGTGGGAGAACCGTCACCACACGGACTGCAGCGGTTTAATAAGGCGGCTCACCACCACCTTCAAAAGGGAAATTCGGGATTGGTAATAAATGCTGGCCTTGCCAGCGATGCCCACATCCCCGAATGAATAAAAAAAAATCCACCCGGAGTAGCTTTCCACTCCCTCACCGGACTTCTTTTACCATTCAGGTGTCCCCAACATATAGGACTACATCACCTCCTTTTTTGTCCACTGTCTCATTCCTAAACACCCCTGAATGTTTATTCATTTCCTCTGGATTAAGCCATGCTTTTGATATTTCCACCACACTGTAGTTCCCTACCCCCACAACAGCCTCCAGTGCCAGCATCATATTTCTAATGCTTCTAGTATTCATATATATACATCTTATTATAGATTTGCCTCCTCTTGCATTCCCCCACGTCTGCCTATTCCTGGTTTCGGATTCATGTGTCTCTCTCCGGGTATCTCCATTTATACCTACTTGTGGACTGCCTTCTCCCTGACAGTTTTGTCGAGGATCCTGTTTCCTCCCAGCCCTTACTCTCCACCTGGCTAGTTTAAATGACTCTCTAATGCTGTCATATACACATGATGTGGAGATGCCGGTGATGGACTGGGGTTGACAATTGTAAACAATTTTACAACACCAAGTTATAGTCCAGCAATTTTATTTTAAATTCACAAGCTTTCGGAGGCTTCCTCCTTCCTCAGGTGAATGTTGTGGAAATGAAATCCTCGAAATGAAATCGCATTTATAAATCACAGAACAATGCTTGGTGATAACAGACAGTTTTTTCAACTGCCCGTTGCCAAGGCAATCAGTGTGCAGACAGACAGCTGTTACCTACAAGGTCTCCGAATATACAAATCACCAAAAAGAAACACAGAGATAGAGAGGTAGAAACATAGAAAAGACAGCAACTGACCCGTTATATTAAAAACAGATAACATTTGTTTGCTGGTGGGGTAACGTGTAGCGTGACATCAACCCAAGATCCCGGTTGAGGCCGTCCTCATGGGTGCGGAACTTGGCTATCAATTTCTGCTCGACGATTTTGCGTTGTCGTGTGTCTCGAAGGCCACCTTGGAGTACGCTTACCCGAAGGTCAGTGGCTGAATGTCCCTGACTGCTGAAGTGTTCCCCGACTGGGAGGGAACCCTCCTGTTTGGTGATTGTTGCGCGGTGTCCGTTCATCCGTTGTCGCAGCGTCTGCATGGTCTCGCCAATGTACCATGCTCTGGGGCATCCTTTCCTGCAACGTATGAGGTAGACAACGTTGGCCGAGTCACAGGAGTATGAACCATGCACCTGGTGGGTGGTGTCCTCTCGTGTGATGGTGGTATCTGTGTCGATGATCTGGCATGTCTTGCAGAGGTTACCGTGGCAGGGTTGTGTGGTGTCGTGGACGCTGTTCTCCTGAAAGCTGGGTAATTTGCTGCGAACGATGGTCTGTTTGAGGTTGACCATCGCTCGCAGCAAATTACCCAGCTTTCAGGAGAACAGCGTCCACGACACCACACAACCCTGCCACGGTAACCTCTGCAAGACATGCCAGATCATCGACGCAGATACCACCATCACACGAGAGGACACCACCCACCAGGTGCATGGTTCATACTCCTGTGACTCGGCCAACGTTGTCTACCTCATACGTTGCAGGAAAGGATGCCCCAGAGCATGGTACATTGGCGAGACCATGCAGACGCTGCGACAACGGATGAACGGACACCACGCAACAATCGCCAAACAGGAGGGTTCCCTTCCAGTCGGGGAACACTTCAGCAGTCAGGGACATTCAGCCACCGACCTTCGGGTAAGCGTACTCCAAGGCGGCCTTCGAGACACACGACAACGCAAAATCGTCGAGCAGAAATTGATAGCCAAGTTCCGCACCCATGAGGACGGCCTCAACCGGGATCTTGGGTTCATGTCACGCTACACGTTACCCCACCAGCGAACAAATGTTATCTGCTTTTAATATAACGGGTCAGTTGCTGTCTTTTCTATGTTTCTACCTCTCTATCTCTGTGTTTTTTTTTGGTGGTTTGTATATTCGGAGACCTTGTAGGTAACACCTGTCTGTCTGCACACTGATTGCCTTGGCAACGGGCAGTTGAAAAGACTGTCTGTAATCACCAAGCATTGTCCTGTGATTTATAAATGCGATTTCATTTCGAGGATTTCATTTCCACAACATTCACCTGAGGAAGGAGGAAGCCTCCGAAAGCTTGTGAATTTGAAATAAAATTGCTGGACTATAACTTGGTGTTGTAAAATTGTTTACAATTTTCATATACACACACATGCACATCGTACACCCACAGTCACAAACATACCCACACATCCACGTACACACGCTCACACGCACACATGCACAAACAAATACACTTTTTAGTAAACCAGCTCACCGATGCTCAGTTTGGATTCCGTCAGGACCACTCGGCTCCAGGCCTCATTACAGCCTTGGTTCAAACATGGACAAAAGAGCTGAATTCCAGAGGTGAGGTGAGAGTGACTGCCCTTGACGTCAAGGCAGCATTTGACCAAGCATTGGAGCCTTAGTAAAATTGAAGTCAATGGGAATCAGGGGGAAAGCTCTCCAGTGGCTGGAGTCAGACCTAGCACAAAGGAAGATGGTAGTGGTTGTTGGCGGCCAATCACGTCAGCCCCAGGACATTGCTGCAGGAGTTCCTCAGGGCAGTGTCCCAGGCCCAACCATCTTCAGCTGCTTCATCAATGACCTTCCCTCCATCATAAGGTCAGAAATGGGGATGTTCACTGATGATTGCACAGTGTTCAGTTCCATTCGCAACCCCTCAGATAATGAAGCAGTCCGTGCCTGCATGCAGCAAGACCTGGACAACATCCTGGCTTGGGCTGATAAGTGGCAAGTAACATTCGCACCAGACAAGTGCCAGGAAATGACTATCTCCAACAAGAGAGTGTCTAACCACCTTCCCTTGACATTCAACAGCATTACCAACGCCAAATCCCCTATCATCAACATCCTGGGGGTCACCATTGACCAGAAACTTAACTGGACCAGCCATATAAATACTGTGGCTACAAGAGCAGGTTAGAGGCTGGGTATTCTGCGGCGAGTGACTCACCTCCTGACTCCCTAAAGCCTTTCCACCATCTACAAGGCACAGTCAGGAGTGTGATAGAATACTCTCCACTTGCCTGGATGAGTGCAGCTCCAACAACACTCAAGAAGCTCAACACCATCCAAGATAAAGCAGCCCTCTTGATTGGCACCCCATCCACCACCCTAAACATTCACTCCCTTCACCACCAGCGCACTGTGGCTGCAGTGTGTACCATCCACAGGATGCACTGCAGCAACTCACCAAGGCTTCTTTGACAGCACCTCCCAAACCCGCGACCTCTACCACCTAGAAGGACAAGAGCAGCAGGCACATGGGAACAACACCACCTGCACATTCCCTCCAAGTCACACACCATCCTGACTTGGAAATATATCGCCGTTTCTTCATCGTTGCTGGGTCAAAATCCTGGAACTCCCTACCTAACAGCACTGTGGGAGAACCTTCACCACACGGACTGCAGCGGTTCAAGAAGGCGGCTCACCACCACCTTCTCAAAGGCAATTAAGGATGGGCAATAAATGCCGGCCTCGCCAGCGACGCCCACATCCCATGAATGAATAAAAAAATAGTAAGTGTCACTGAATAGTAATTGAGAGCAGGGACCTCCCTAGCCCTAGGCTGCTGAGGCCAATTGTAGCACCCCGACTGTTCCCCAAGCTGAGATTAAAGAATTACAGTTTAATATAATCATACTATTAAATCACCAAATTCATGATTTCTGCTCTTAAGCTTGTTTACTCTTGGGCTGCAAAGCTACCCTCCACAAGAAAAAAACCCAAGAACATTCAGATTTAAGCAGCTGTCCACAGAAATATTGGAGTTGGCTAATTTTGAAAGGATCATACATAGTGTGCAAGAGACATCTCATTTTTTTCTGACATTTAGAATCTCTTAATCTGTGCTGAAACCAGCTGGAGCAGTTTGATTCCCTTGTGTTTTCTATCCACCAACTTCCTCCCTTTTTCTTTACAATGTCAATTAATGTTGTAGTACATTCTTTCTAGATTCTAATTTTTTCTCTGCTGCACCTATTAATATCAAAACAGAAAGTACAAAGACTTCTTCAAGTAAAAAGACTCTACTTTCTAATTACTTTCTTACCTGCTTAATTACATTTTTTTCTGATTTTGAAAGATTTCTTAAAGTAAAGAGAATATTTCAAAGACAGACACCAATGTAATTAAGAAAGTGAAGACTGAAGGTTTCCTCCTCCTCCTCCCCCTTCCTCTCCTGACAGTGCTGGGGAATGATTCTGCAGCCACAAGCCGCTCTTGGCATCTTGTCCATGTGGCTATTCTTCATGTGTAAGCCTAGATAGTGAGTATTGCCTGGCTATTCTACTGTGAATGGGCATAATAGCAAAGCCTGGTCCTGTCTTTATGAAATGTCCAATGAAACACACTTGCCAGTAGAGGTCACCATATAGTGATCTGAAGTGGAAACTCTAGCTGAATTTTGCTATGCTCAGTGTGGGCACTGAAGCCAATTTTAGCATCCATACAGACACCCCATCAGAGGTCTGTAACTACACTGGGATCGATACCCTGACAAAAATATTCATCAAGGACACCAGACGAATCCTTAACTGTTTCACCTTAACTCCTTGTCAAGGAAGTGTCTGGGATTTACCACCCAATCTATGCATGAATGAATGAACCCATTTCTTGCCAATTAGAAAGAAAAAGTCAGACAACTACCTCATGAACTAACAATTGTTTATTAACCTTAGAAATATAGTTAGCAGCACTTAAATTTAAACATGGAGTATGCAAATAATTAATAAATAGGGTTAATTGATGAACTAAGTAACAGAGGTTACAAAGACAGTTCAGTTATGACACAACAGTTTGGCATTAACTGCTTGCTGATTATAAATTTATAGTTGAGATTAGTGTCTGAGATTGATCTAAATTGGTGACATTAATTTAGGATTAGACTCCTTAGCTAGTTGACAAATTAACAGCATTAGAGAGCCAGTCTATTGAATAGATTAAAGTCTATACGGTTGTAGTTAGCAATGTTTCCAGAACTGATACAAACTCGTCCTTATGAGCTGGCATGGATGAACTGCCTTCCCCTGGGAGGATATTACTAGCCTTCTGAGACATCAGAGTCTCAGATCTGATTCTCAGATGAACCTCCATCTGTCGAGGTGTTATCCATTCCTCCCAATTCTTCTGCCCCAGGGTAAATTCACTCTCTGTGCTGATAGTTGTATCTGGACTAATTGGCTTAAATCTCACTTCTCTCGATCCCAGGAACACTTGTACATCTAAGTGACACATATATCGGCCTGTATCTGGCTAGTATCGCCGTACAATCTTAACTTCTATAATCTTTCTCTCTCTCTGTCAGAGATGCACTTTCTGATTTTACAGAGAAACTCTTCACATATACTAGACAAAGATTTCCTACACTACAAAGACTACTACAAAAACTAATAAAAGAACCAAAACTAAACTAAGGACTGAAGACTTTAGTGTCAAAAGCACCATCTGATATATATTTTTAATTTCCAGTGACCATTGATGGGGAAATAGATCCCAGGATTTTGCTGGACTGTGTGGTTGATTACCTCACCACATGTTGCATTTCTTCATTAAGGCATCAGCAACAATTTGAAGATTTTCTTAAGCAAAGATTTATATCATAATTAACTGTATTCAGTAAGTTATTTATCACTTATGGTGAAACAGAGATAAAATGATGAAAGCCTGAGGACATTGCTGTAAATTTGAGGCCATTTTATAGCTGGGTAGGCAATGTTTTATCACTAGTGAGCTGAAAAATTACCATCAATATTATTTTTCTTTCGCCCTTGAGCTATCAGTGAATTAAAAGTCAATGGAGTTTTGCTCATCATTTTGATGAGAGCTAAACAGTTTAGCCCATGCTGTTTGAGATCAACAGGGCACTGATGACCTCTCCAAATAAGACGCTATAAATTGGGAGAGCTTAGCCATGACCTCCTTGCCGATCCTGAAGCTCTTAAGTCACTGCTCTTTTGACAGATTTAGATAGTTTATTCTGGGTCTGTTAATCCAGTGCCAGGGATAAATCTACCCTTTGGGTTCTCTTTCTGAGCCTCAATTGTCAGCCTAACTTAACTGGTAGCATTCTTGCTGCTGAATCAGAAGGTTGTGGGTTCAAGTCCGGTTCACAGGGCTTGAGGACTTAGTATAGGTAGACACTTCAGTGTAGAACTGAGGGCGTGCTGCATCATTGGAGGGACTATACTGTTTTTTAGTTGAGATGTTAAATTAATGCTCTGTTCTGTTGGATGTTTAAGTTCCCATGACACTATTCCTGCCTGCACATCTAGTTCCTTTGCCTCATCCACCACCTCTGCTTTTTGTGCACAATGAGCTCCCTTCATCCTGCTGCATGCATACTTCCTTTCATCCGGCAAAGTTCATGCAGCAGTTCATGATTATTTTGCAGACCTTAGCTAGGACTGATTAAATGGTCCAAGCAGCAGAATCTTTGTATCAGCATCCCAATATTGTGTGTTCCACTGTAATTCTGGTTGAGGCTGATGCCTTCTTATCTTGGGAAGATCCTACAGGAAAAGAAATGCAAGATGTGTTACAAGGGTTGCAGGATGGAATGCCTTCTAAGATAGGTAAGATGCCAATATATTTTAAGCCATGCTACCAACTCAGTTCTGATGGCAGTATTTGTTCTGAATGCACATTTCAACATTTGTGTTCCCCTCACAAAAAAAAAGTGGCCTACAGAATTTCTCAAATAAAAGAGTTTGTTGAAAAGATTATTTCCCTCACTTTCTTGAGGCTGCTGCTGTGCCATTTGTGTTAGGCCCCAATAATAATAATGTTTACAAGGGCAGGTACTTTTAACTTGATGGATATGAGAGACAATGTTCACTCTGTGGGCTACCTCCAACCAATCTTGGAATTCTGCTTTAACAGAATGTTACCCTTCAGTTTCAAAGAGGACTATCTCTTTTCCTTCACTTTCTGCACCAGGACCTCCAGAAAATTGAAGAATTTTGCCCATAGTTCTTCTTTCCTCCATTATGCTTTAGTTCCATTACTGAGTTGCATCAGCAGAAGCATGTTAATGCGCAGAGCTATATAACTTAATACTTTAGTCCCTTTAACTCTTATTCCACTGAAAAATAACAATTTCATGCAGTTATCACAATAAATGTGGTGACCAATTGCATTAAAGCTAAAAGCTATTAGAACATAAAACATTTTAGGAACCGGAAAAGCCCATTAGGACCAACAAACCTATCCTTTTTTAAAAGATCAACCAAGGTGATTCCAGATATTAGAAGAATTGAGAAAAGGTTAAGAAAGTTGGACTTGTTTTCTTTAAAAAAAGACTTTGAGATGACCTAATTGAAGTTTTCAAGTTTATAAATAAGATAATAGAGAAATTGCATTATATAGTGCCTTTCACATCCTCCGAATGTCCAAAGCGCTTCCCAGTCAATGATGTGTAGCCACAGTAGGCAATTACAGCAACTAATTTGCACACAGCAAGATCCCACAAACAGCAGTGAGATTGATGACTAGTTATGATGCACGGATTCCAAGGGATAGAAGTTAAAAGTAGGAAGTTAGGAGAAGTTAGATGAGTAACTTATACATGTTGTTTTTACAAAAGATGTAAAAGACTTGTGAATTACGTAATTAGGAAAGACACTGAAGTGAACACTGTAAATAGGTTCAAGAGACAACTCGGCATGTTTCTGGAAAGAGAAGATATAAGGCATTTGGGAAGGTGGGTAAGTAAAATACAGATTAATGAAAAAGAGGATCTCCGAACCGGGCGGTTAGGTGACGAACTATATCAGGCATCCTTCCTTTCAGTTAGCCACCTCTTTTGTTAGCCAATTTGAAAGGACAAGATTGGCTTCAGAGCTGTACTCCAGGCTGAGGCTTCACAGAGGAGTAACAACAGGAAAGGCCAAATAAAATGAAAAGCAGGAGAAAAAAATTCATATGGGGGGGGCGGGGTAATTTTGAGTTTGTGTGATAGTGTAAAACTTGTGATAGCGAATCGGCAGCCCGTTTTACAACTCTCCCGTTTTTATTTCCATTGAATTCCCCTCATTGTGCTTACTTGCAAAGTTAATATGAATATTGAATGAATGCTTTCCCCCAGTTATAATCAATAAAGCCATTCATATTTAACTGTGTCAAACCCACTGCAATACATTTTCGAACAAGTCCAACAGTAGTTGGTTTTATTGGTTTGCGTTGAGCTGGCAGAATAGAAAAGAGTAGAAGTTAATTTAAGGGCTTTGTGATTCTGAAATGTGGAGGCCATTGTTCATTTAGTGAGATCCTTGGCATTTAATCTTAAACATCTACAAAGATAAAATAACCTAATATAAAAGATTATTTGTGCTATAAATTTATATCTGACATTTAATGAAACCATACATTACATTAAATTAACTTACTCTTGCCATGTGTAGAACTCTGTACTGTACGTGTTTATCAAAGCAACACTGTAAATTGGGTCTTTTGAGAGCAGTGAAAAAAAATTGCATTCTTAACAAAGGTTTCATACCTCCTCAAGGGAGAATCTGTTTTGTTTGTGCTCAAATGAAGACATTCTAATGATTAATTTTCTGTTTCAATTGATTGTGCAGATATAAACAATTAACATATTAATTAATTGCCTTACCAGCCACATTGATCAGAACTTGAGAGTAGGAGCACAGAATGAACATGGTTTCCTGTAAATTAAGCCTCATCTGAGTCTCTAACATACACTTTCTTTCCAATTTGTTCCCCATCTTCCCTGAAGTTGGTGATCACAAGCCTCCGAAAGCTTGTGATTTTCAAATAGAACTGTTGGACTATAACCTGGTGTTGTAAGATTCCTTACATTTGTACACCCCAGTCCATCACCGGCATCTCCACAAGTTGGTGAGGCACAGTTCTATGGAGGACGACAGCCTTCTGGTACCTCACGCAAGTGACCATTCATCATGTGTGAGCCCTGACACCAAGCAATGTTATATTACTATGGGGGGGGGGGGGGTGGGGGGATGTAAGCTAGGCCTAATCTGTTCTCAACTGACATCCACACATGTACAATCTTCATCCTGATTCACTGAACAGCAAACAGGAATGAGAACCCTGGCTGATCTATCCCTTCCCCAGCCCAGGAGCAGTAGGGCAAATTACAGCACTCCAACTGCTGGTGTGGCTTAGATGAGTTAATTCAGCACAGTGCCCTTGATCATGAGGTTACCAGGGAAACTTTTGTAATCTTGTCTGTTTTTTTTTCATCAAATTCATTTTGAAAGAGCAGATTAAGAAATCCAAAAATCATTAGACTGTAGTCAGTATTACTGTACTGGAGGCAGAAAAAGTCAGTTTAAATACACACCAATCAACAGAATAAATCAATCAACTGAAAAAAATTCCAATGTAGAGACCAGCAACCATCATCAAATACATTGAAATATTGTGTTCAGAAAGAATATTTGACTATTTACGAGCTGAGCTATTACTCTAACACATCATTCCCATCAATAGAATTATTATTCCAGAGGGAAAAAGATTAAAGAATACAAAACATATGCTTTACATAAAAAGAGAATAAATCAGTAATATGCTATAATGTACAAAGGTAATAAAATAGTCTCTGAAGTGCAAAACAGTTAAGGGACTCTGGAACTGCAGAAATGCTCTTTGAACCACTGAGGATTTTTTCTATGTGAAAATGCTTTTATAGTTTAAAAAGGGATGTCAGGATAGTGATACCGTGCACTGTTTATATTGAGATGAGGGTGTATTAATGTGAACAGTAATATAATGATGTAATCAAGTCACCGATCACATTGTCCTACAAATTTATTTTTCCCATCCCTTCTTAAAGCGGCTGACTATTGCTGGCTGCCCTCTGGAATCTCACCCATGTGGCCAGTCTTCATGTGTGAACATAGATACTGAAGGATCAATTTTAACTCAGCTCATCCAACGGGAATGTTGCGGGTGGGGGGGGGTTTAAGATGTGATGCATTCCTACCCCCCCACCATCTTAATTTATCTGAAAATCAGACACAGGTAGGCTGCCCGACCCAGAGGAGTGAAGTCACTTAAACTGTGACGTAGGCTTTCTGAAGATCCAACATGGCAGCTCAACTATGGACTTTTTGAAGCAGTGTATTCCAGGAACTGTAACCTGTCCTACATAGAAATATCATGTTGTAGAATTTCTGCGGGTCCCCAATTTCCCGCTGCAACTTTGGAGAAGATTGATGGAAATATTTCTCCAGGGTTTCTGCTAATCATCCATAAAAGATAAGGCGGACAATCCGGAGAACGCCCGTGGATATTTCAGGAGCACACCTTTATATTGACTATTCTCTTCTTCTTCCAAATCTAGAATGCTTTCCTTCTTCGGTTTCGCTTTTGGTATCTTTGTTGTTGGTAGTTGAACAACTGCTGAAAAAAACAGTAAATGTGACTTTAAAAGTGGCTGAGTGAGGGTGATGCAATCACTGTGGGTTAGCACATTGTCATTTCACCCCTGGAACCTGGTTTGAATTGAATCCGAACACATAGGATGAAAGTCTCCCCTCAGTGCTAGCTGAAAAGGTCAATTCAATCAATCTAATATAAATAGGGAAACCTCAAGTAGTTTAGGGTCAGAGTTGTTAACTATAATGATTGGTTCATGTCTCAGTGCATCAGCGAAGCCATAAGATATAGTGCTCATCATGACCTTTATCATCCCTTTATATTTCTTCTCTATATGCTGCACCTCGGGGCTATGGTCTGAAAACACGTGCAAAACTGCCAATCTTAAGAACACTTCCAAATGCTGTAACATGGAGTGATGGGATTGTGTGTGCTTGCAGTTCCCCTCAAGGTTGAGTTCCTAATTTCCATTCGAAATAGGAGCAGGAGTAGGCCATTCCGCCCCTCAAGCCTGCTCCACCATTCAATAAGATTGTGGCTGAACTTTGACCTGACTTCCACTTTACCGCCCGAACCCCATATTCCTTGATTCCCCTAGAGTCCAAAAATCTATGTATCTCAGCCTTGAACATACTCAATGACTCAGCATCCATAGCCCTTTGGGGTAGAGAATTTCAAAGGTTCACAATCCTCTGAGTGAAGGAATCCCTCCTCATCTCAGTCTTAAATGACTGACCTCCTATCCTGCAACTATGCCCCCTAGTTCTAGACTCTCCAGCCAGGGAAAACAACTTCTTAGCATCTACCCTGTCAAGCCCCCTCAGAATCTTTTATGTTTCAATGAGATCAGCTCTCATTCTTCTAAACTCCGGAGAATATAGGCCCATTCTACTCATTCTCTCTTCGTAGGACAACCCTCTCATCTCAGGAATCAATCTAGTTGCACCGCCTCTAAAGCAAGTATATCCTTCCTTAGATAAGGAGACCAAAACTGCATGCAGTATTCCATGTGTGGTCTCATCAAAGCCCTGTACAATTGTAGCAAGACTTCTTTACCCTTGTATTCCAACCCCCTCGCAGTAAAGGCCAACATTCCATTTGCCTTCCTAATTGCTTGCTGTACCTGCATGCTAACTTTCTGTTTCTTGCACAAGGACACCCAGATCTCTCTGAACACTAACATTTAATAGTTTCTCACCATTTAAAAAATATTCTGCTTTTCTATTCTTCCTACCAAAGTGAATAACCTCACATTTCCCACATTATACTCCATCTGCCACTTCTTGCCCATTCATTTAACCTATCTATATCCCTTTGCAGACTCTTTGTGTCCTCCTCATAGCTTACTTTCCCACCCAGCTTTGTATCGTCATCAAACTTGGATACATTACACTCGCTCCCTTCATCTAAGTCATTGATATAGATTGTAAATAGCTGAGGCCCAAGCACTGATCCTTGCGGCACCCCACTAGTTACAGCCTGCCAACTTGAAAATGACCTGTTTATCCCTACTCTATTTTCTGTCCGTTAACCAATTCTCTATCCATGCTAATTACCCCCAACCACATGAGCCCTTATTTTATGTAACAACCTTTTATGTGGCACCTTATCGAATGCCTTTTGGAAATCCAAATATACTACATCTACTAGATCCTCTTTATCTGCCCTGCCAGTTACATCCTCAAAAAACTCTAATAGATTTGTTAAACACGATTTCCCCTTCATCCCTCACCATCCTCAGAAGTTGCTAAGTGGAGGCCAGCACTTCTGCACAGAAAGAGGGAGGGGAGAAACCCCATAGAACTGATATTTACATTAAAACTATAGAGTAAATGCTGCCATTTAGCACTCCTGGCACTGAGCTTTGCTCAATGAAAATGCACAGCAACGATTTGGGCTTGGAGATCAAAGTTCTTGATTTGCAGGCCGTATGATTTTCTGACCATCATAACTAAAGCTCTGATAAGTGTGCTCAGCATGCATTGGAGGTGCTGACCTCTGCGTTTAAATTGCCCGATGTAAGCTTTCATCGCATGAAGCTCTGTGCTGGGAGCGTTACATTGTAAAACGCATAGTTCTAGTAGTTTTTGAGAAATAAAGAAGAAAGAACTTGCATTTATATAGCGCGTTGCACAAACTCAGGAGGTCTCACAGCCAATGAAGTACTTTTGATTTATAGTCACTGTTGTAATGTGTAGTCAATTTGCACACAGCAAGGTCCCACAAACAGCAATAAGGTAAGTGACCAGACAAACTATTTTAATGATGTCAATTGAGGGATAAATGTTAGCCAGAACACCAGAAGAAATCTCTTGCTCTTCGAATATTGCCATGGGATCTTTTATGTCACCTCCGTGGGCAGATGGGTATTTGGTATAACATCTCATCTGAAAGATGGCACATCTAACAGTGCCGTACTCCTTCAGTACTGCGCTGAGGTGCCAACCTAGATTATGTGCTCAAATCTCTGGTTTAAACTTCTGTGGAATCAGTGAATGCCCTACTTCCTAATGGCAGTCCCTAGTTTATCTTACTAGACACCAAGAGAAGGACAGGGAACAAGAAATTGAGTTTTTCGTTTCTACTTGTTGTTTCCCCCTGAAGAAACCTATCTTTTTGTCCTTGTCAGTCCTAGAAAAAGGCACTTCTCCAGCTTGACTCTGTCAGTTCTGATGAAGGGTCAATCCCAAAATGTTAACTAGTCTTTATATTTCAGATGCTGCCTCATCTATTATGAATTTTTATCATTTTCTGTTTTTATTAAAATTGATTCAGTTGTTTCACCATAAGAAATGTGTTACAGATACCAAACATTTAAAACAAAGAAGAATTTAAATGGGACAGATTTAATTTTGTTCATATTTTTCAGAGTACAGTGGCAAATCTCTGTAATAATTTCTTTTGTTAACAAATGCAATTACAGGTTTAGCAAGTCGTATGGGCTGATTAAAGGAATCTTTGCTGGCAAATTGATCACTGTGTTGAATATATATGCTGCAAATGAATATTTTCAACAGTTTATGAATGATACATTCATCAGGATTGGTCATAACTAAAGAGCATTTTAATTACATAATAAATGCAAAAATAGATGAATCTCTCTAGTTAGATGATCAAAAATATCTGACATGGTGAGAGTATTTGAATTTTAACAAGAAATCCAAGATTTTTAAAATATTGTTTGTGAAATTTTGTGCTCATCAAAGTGCTTGGAAGTGGAGCATCTGAAGTCAGCATCACGTATTTCCAAGTGAGGAATGGCAATGCTGGAAGCAAAGCAAAGTCTCTTTTTACTCTTTTTAAACAAGTTGTCTCAATTCCAACCTCAAAAGAGAACTCTCTGCTGCACCCCTGTGCCCAGTTTCCAGCCTGTGTCTTCTCTGAGTGAGAATGCTAATTAGTGCTGAATCAGTGGCATTTCTGTGGTGTCAGCGCATGCCCACTGGATTGAGACCACCTAAACTCATTCCACAATACTACCCTTACTGTCAGTAGACAGAGCAATACCCAAGTTTGAATCCTAATTTCTATTCATATTTGACTTCTCCCTCAGAGTGAATTTATTAGACTAATCTAGATTGTCTGGGGAAGAAAAAGCTAGTGGGGAGCAATTCCCTTCCCGCATTCAATCGAATCAATTAATTAAAGTCAATGCATTAAAGTTGTACTGCCAATGGCAAGCCCAATTATGAATGCAGTGCCCTAAGGTACATGAGGTGGTGCTGCTGTTTTAGAGGCACTAAGAACCTCCTGAAGAGTTGACCTATCCTCACCTGCAGAGTAGCAGTGTTGGATGGCAAATATAAACATGCTAGCAGTACTGGCCACCATTATATCTATCTGTGGGTGGCTCGGGCGGTCATGCTGCTTATATAAGCCAGGGATGTAAATTTCCCACTTACCGGGCTGTATGGACCTTTCCGAGCCATTAAGGAAGGACTAGCAGTCAGAAATAATGTTGTTAAACATGATTTTCAATTATCTGCATATTTACAAGCTAGTGCAGGTGGAATTGTTTATTGCTGCTATGCTGTGTAGCAAAGGCTATTACAGAATGGCCTCTGTAAAATAAAGGGTGCAAGGAGGTCATACGTTAAGGTATCTCCACCTTCATGACCAGGAAGGATACTGTTGGAGGAGGATGGGTTCAATTGGATGGGCGTGTGTAGAGGAAATAGGGAATATGTTGGCTCAAAAATAGTTTAGTAGAGGCAGAAAAAATCAGTCCTTTGTAAGAAATATTTGATGACCCTTATTGCTTATCAAACATCACTGTAAGGATTGGGAGTTGTTGATCTGGAACTTTCTGGGGTCTGTTTGATGGAATACTATCTGTTTCCAGCTGTATTTTTTTTAAGCCTTTGTTAGCCTTTTGGATACCATGCAAAATCTAACCAGGCAGAGTCTTACTTCATGCGCTGCCATCCAATAGACTCGTACTCGTACTTATTTTGATGCATTTTTACAGAGATCTATCTTCTAGCTTTCAACTGGTTTAAAAACTGGCAGTTGGAGGCATTTTTAAGTAATCACAAACCCAATATTTTGCAGTTATTCCCTCTTTCAAAATGGACGGTGGCAGCCAGGAGGCAACAGAGAAAGGTAAACAAAAGTGGTTTTGAGAATAGTTTTTAAAAGGTATGTTCGAGAAAAAAATGCTTCAGGTTTGAGAAAAAATGAAAGTTGAAAATGTAAAAAAGTAGAGGGGGGTGAAATTCAATATCGGCAGGGATGTTTAACGGGTGGTAGCAGATCGGCTGCTTATTATATACCCTGCCCAATTTTTCTTTCCATTGTGGAAATCAGGCGGGGTGTATAACGGGCGGCCGATCCACCACTGCCCGTTTTGTGCCCCTGCTAGAGTTGAATTTCACCCCTGGAGAATGAAAGTAAAAATAACAGAGAAAATAGGTACAACAGGATGAGCTGAATTACAGTGCTTAACATTTCTATATTAAATCAAAATTGTTTATTTTGAAGTTTATGATTAATATTACAGTAATAAGGCGACTCTTACAATTGTTCCAGGAGCAACTTGCCAGTGCCAAAATTCCTAATAGCTATGGAGCATAAATAGATATTGTTACACAAAATTTACAGCACAGAAACAGGCCATTTGGCCCAACAGGTCTGTGCCAGTGTTTATGTCTCCACATGAGCCTCCTCCCACCTTACTTCATCTAATCCTATCAACATATCCTTCTATTCCTTAATCCCTCATGTACTTATCTAGCTTCCCCTTAAATGCATCTATGGTAGTCGCATCAACCTTTCCATGTTGTAGCGAGTTCCACATTCTCACCATTCTCTGAGTAACAAAGTTTCTCCTGAATTTCTTATTGGATTTATGAGTGACTCTTATATTTATGGCCCCCTAGTTTTGGACTCCCCCACAAGTGGAAACATCATCTCCACGTCTACCCTATTAAATTAATGCGGTCACAATTTTAAAGACCTCAATTAGCATATTGTCAGTTTATTTTTTATTCGTTCATGGAATGTGGGTGTCGCTGGCGAGGTCAGCATTTATTGCTCATCCCTAATTGCCCTCGAGAAGGTGGCGGTGAGCCGCCTCCTTGAGCCGCTGCAGTCCGTGTGGTGAAGGTTCTCCCACAGTGCTGTTAGGAAGGGAGTTCCAGGATTTTGACCCAGCGACAATGAAGGAACGGCGATATATTTCCAAGTCGGGATGGTGTGTGACTTGGAGGGGAACGTGCAGGTGGTGGTGTTCCCATGTGCCTGCTGTTCTTGTCCTTCTAGGTGGTAGAGGTTGCGGGTTTGGGAGGTGCTGTCGAAGAAGCCTTGGTGAGTTGCTGCAGTGCATCCTGTGGATGGTACACACTGCAGCCACAGTGCGCCGGTAGTGAAGGGAGTGAATGTTTAGGGTGGTGGATGGGCTGCCAATCAAGAGGGCTGCTTTGTCCTGGATGGTGTTGAGCTTCTTGAGTGTTGTTGGAGCTGCACTCATCCAGACAAGTGGAGAATATTCCATCACACTCCTGACTTGTGCCTTGTAGATGGTGGAAAGGCTTTGGGGAGTCAGGAGGTGAGTCAGTCATCAGTTACTCAATTAATATCTCCACTTGAGCCTCCTCCCACCTTACTTCATCTAACCCTATCAACATATCCTTCTATTCCTTTACCACAACTCGCTACCACATGGAGTGGTTGAGGCGACTAGCATAGATGCATTTAAGGGGAAGTTAGATAAGTACATGAGGGAGAAAGGAATAGAAGAATATATTGATAGGGTTAGATGAAGTAAAGTAGGAGGAGACATTAATTGACATTAATTGACTAATTGACAATTAACACTATGCTACGGGTAGGATAAAAAACATTTTTCAAAAATAAAAACTGGAATAAAAAGCTAGTCTCAGTAAAAGTGACCAAGAAACTACTGGATTGTCGTAAAAATGCATCTGGTTCACTTATGTCCTTTAGGGAAGGAAACCTGCTGTTCCTACCTGGTCTGGCCTATTGTTGTTTTTCCGACTGAAGGGAGGTGTACAGTGGTGTTCCCCAGGGGTCGGTGCTGGGACCACTGCTTTTCTTTATACATATCAATGACTTGGATTTGGGTGTACAGGGCACAATTTCCAAATATGCAGATGACACCAAACTTGGAAGTGTAGTGAACAGTGAGAAGGATAGTGGTAGACTTCAAGAGGATATACACAGGCTGGTGAAGTGGGCGGACACGTGGCAGATGAAATGTAAACCAAAAAAAATGCAAGGTGATACATTTCAGTGGGAAGAATGAGGAGAGGCAATATAAACTAAAGGGCTCGATTCTAAAAGGGGTACAGGAACACAGAGATCTGGGGGTATATGAACACAAATCGTTGAAGGTGGCAGGACAGGTTGAGAAAGCGGGATCCTGGGCTTTATAATTAGAGGCATAGTGGACAAAAGCAGGGAAGTCATGATGAACCTTTATAAAACACTGGTTCGGCCACAGCTGGAGCAGTGTGTCCAGTTCTGGGCACTGCACTTTAGGAAAGATGTGAAGCCCTTAGAGAGGGTGCAGAAGAGATTTATAGAATGATTCCAGGGATGAGGGAGTTTAGTTACGTGGATAGACTGGAGAAGCTGGGGTTGTTCTCCTTGGAACAGAGAAGGTTGAGAGAAGATTTGATAGAGGTATTCAAAATCATGAAGGGTCTAGACAGAGTAGATAGAGAGAAACTGTTCCCATCGGCAGAAAGGTCAAGAACCAGAGGACATAGATTTAAGGTGACTGGCAAAATAACCAAAGGTGACATGAGGAAGAACTTTTTTACACAGCGAGTGGTTAGGATCTGGAATGCACTGCCTGAGGGAGTGGTGGAGGCAGATTTCAATCATGGCCTTCAAAAGGGAACTAGATAAGCACTTGAAAGGAAAAATTGTGCAGGGCTACGGGGATGGGGCGGGGGCGTGGGACTAGCTGGAGCTGGCATGGATTCGATGGGCCGAATGGCCTCCTTCTGTGCTGTAACCTTTCTATGATTCCATATGTGACTCCAGACCAACAACAATGTGCTTAATTCTTAACTGCCCTCTGAAATGGCCTAGCAAGCAACCCAATTGTACAATCCAGCTACAAAAGTCATAATCACAATAAAACCGGACGGACCACCCGGCTTTGGACCACTAGGCACCGGACACGACAAAGGCAAAGGCAAACCAAGCCCAGTTGACCCTGCAAAGTCCTCCTCACTAACATCTGGGGACTTGTGCCAAAATTGGGAGAGCTGTCCCACAGACTAGTCAAGCAACAGCCTGACATAGCCATACTCACAGACTCATACCTTTCAGCCAATGTCCCAGACTCCTCCATTACCATCCCTGGGTATGTCCTGTCCCACCGGCAGGACAAACTTACCAGAGGTGGCGGCAAAGTGGTATACAGTCAGGAGGGAGTGGCCCTGAGAGTCCTCAACATTGACTCCAGACTCCATGAAGTCTCAAGGCATCTGGTCAAACATGGGCAAAGAAACCTCCTGCTGATTACCACCTACTACCATCCCTCAACTGATGAATCAGTCCTCCTGCATGTTGAGCACCATTTGGAGGAAGCACTCTGGGTAGCAAGGGCACAGAATGTACTCTGGGTGGGGGACTTCATTGTCCATCACCAAGAGTTGCTCGGTAGCACCACTACTGACCGAGCTGGCCAAGTCCTGAAGATCTTAATTGCCAGAGTGGGCCTGCGACAAGTGGTGAGAGAACCAGCATGAAGGAAAAACCCACTTGACCTCGTCCTCACCAATCTACCTGTTGCAGATGCATCTGTCCATGACAGCATTGGTAGAAGTGACCTCACAGTCCTTGTGGAAACAAAGTCCCATCTTCACACTGAGGACACTATCTATTATGTTGTGTGGCACTACCGCCGTGCTAAATGGGGTAGATTCAGAACAGATCTAGCAGCTCAAAACAGCCATCAGCCATCAGCAGCAGCAGAACTGTATTCCATCACAATCTGTAACTTCATGGCTCGGCATGTCCCTCACTCTACCAACTACAGGATCAACCCTGGTTCAATGAGGAGTGTAGAAGAGCATGCCAGGAGCAGCACCACGCGTACCTAAAAATGAGGAGCCAACTTGGTGAAGCTACAACACAGGACTACATGCATGCTAAACAGCGGAAGCAACAAGCTATAGACAGAGCTAAGCGATTCCACAACCAACGGATCAGCTCAAAGCTCTGCAGTCCAGCCACATCCAGTCGTGAATAGCGGTGGTGAATTAAACAACTAATGGGAGGAGGAGGCTCTGTAAATATCCCCATCCTCAATGATGGCAGAGTCCAGCACGTGAGTGCAAAACATAAGGCTGAAGCGTTTGCAACAATCTTCAGCCAGAAGTGTCGAGTGGATGATCCATCTCGGCCTCCTCCCGATATCCCCACCATCACAGAAGCCAGTCTTCAGCCAATTCGATTCACTCCACGTGATATTAAGAAACGGCAGAGTGCACTGGATACAGCAAAGGCTATGGGCCCCGACAACATCCCGGCTGTAGTGCTGAATACTTGTGCTCCAGAATTAGCTGCGCCTCTAACAAGCTGTTCCAGTACAGCTACAACATTGGTATTTACCCGACAATGTGGAAAATTGCCAAGTAAGTCCTGTCCACAAAAAGCAGGACAAATCCAATCCGGCCAATTATCGCCCCATCAGTCGACACTCAATCATCAGCAAAGTGATAGAAGGTGTCGTTGACAGTGCTATCAAGCAGCACTTATTCACTAATAACCTGCTCACCGATGCTCAGTTTGGGTTCCACCAGGACCACTCGACTCCAGACCTCATTACAGCCTTGGTCCAAACATGGACAAAAGAGCTGAATTCCAGAGGTGAGATGAGAGTGACTGCCCTTGACATCAAGGCAGATTTGACCGAGTGTGGCATGAAGAAGCCCTAGTAAAATTGAAGTCAATGGGAATCAGGGGGAAAATTCACCAGTGGCTGGAGTCATACCTAGCACAAAGGAAGATGGTAGCGGTTGTTGGAGGCCAATCATCTCAGCCCCGGGATATCGCGGTATGAGTTCCTCAGGGCAGTGTCCTAGGCCCAACCATCTTCAGCTGCTTCATCAATGACCTTCCCTCCATCATAAGGTCAGAAATGGGGATGTTCGCTAATGATTGCACAGTGTTCAGTTCCATTTGCAACCCCTCAGATAGTGAAGCAGCCCGTGTCTGCATGCAGCAAAACCTGGACAACATCCAGGCTTGGGCTGATAAGTGGCAAGTAACATTCGCTCCAGACAAGTGCCAGGCAATGACCATCTCCAACAAGAAAGAGTTTAACCACCTCCCCCCCCTGACATTCAACGGCATTACCATCACCGAATCCCCCACCATCAACATCCTGGGGGTCACTATTGACCAGAAACTTAACTGGACCAGCCACAAAAATACTGTGGCTACAAGAGCAGGTCAGAGGCTGGGTATTCTGCAGCGAGCGACTCACCTTCTGACTCCCCAAAGCTTTTCCACCATCTACAAGGCACAAGTCAGGAGTGTGATGGAATATTCTCCACTTGCCTGAATGAGTGCAGCTCCAACAACACTCAAGAAGCTCAACACCATCCAGGACAAAGCAGCCCGCTTGATTGGCACCCCATCCACCACCTTAAACATTCACTCCCCCCACTACCACTGCACTGTGGCTGCAGTGTGTACCATCCACAGGATGCACTGCAGCAACTTGCCAAGGCTTCTTCGACAGTATCTCCCAAACCCGCGACCTCTACCACCTAGAAGGACAAGGGCAGCAGGCACATGGGAACAACACCACCTGCACGTTCCCCTCCAAGTCACACACCATCCTGACTCAGAAATATTTCGCCGTTCCTTCATCGTCGCTTGGTCAAAATCCTGGAACTCCCTTCCTAACAGCACTGTGGGAGAACCTTCACCACACGGACTGCAGTGGTTCAAGAAGGCGGCTCACCACCACCTTCTCAAGGGCAATTAGGAATGGGCAAAAAATGCTGGCCTCGCCAGCGATGCCCACATCCCATGAACGAATAAAAAAAAAAATTATGCATCTGAGTGGCTGAGAAAATCCAACAAGCCCTCCCTCTCTACAACTGCCCACCTTCTCTCGATCTTTATGAATGATGAAATTGTGAAACCTAGAGATTCTAGAAAATGAAGGTCTTACTGCCAGCCTCTTCCAGCTCAAGGATAGCAATACAACATAAGTAGATCAAACATGGGCAATGATTTCTGTAGACAAGTGTGAGTATATTAGATAAATATAAATATATGTGGAGTTTATAGATTACTGTTTACAAAAGTTGGGATATGATCAGCAGTGTTCCAGTTTTTTAGCTCCCATCTAATGGGTGTGCAAAGTCATTGTCGGAAAGTATATTTCATTCAATATTTGTTGAGGTGAAATAAAATTGTAAGTGCTTGGGATCCAGTTGCCTTGTTATGCCAATTTTGGAATGATTTCATGTGAAAATCCATTTAAATACCTTGGATATAGTTTACATATGTCAAGCACATTTGAGCTACTATGACATAATATGATTTCAAATCACAATCTGATATTAAATCATGTTCAGGTCCAGATCAGAAGTAGCTATACAGCAACACGTGCAATTAGCTCTAGCTCCTGAATATCATTTGTGCAAAAGAGCAAACAAGGGAAAAACAAACAAGTAATGATTGGGATACAAATAAATCATTTGGTATGCATGCCGTCAAATATTTGATAATAATTCAAGTAACATGAAATAACGCTGAATAGTGATAGGGTCACCTGGATCGCTCTTCAGCTGTGCAAGTGTGATAAAACAAATCATAAGTTAGATCCAAATGAGGAAAGCTGTTTGGCCCATCCTGGACCATCCATCCAAAAAGACCATACAGTCACTCACTCACAGCATCCGAGTGCTTCTTAAATAATTCCAGGTTTTTTACTCCAATACCTGGAAATCCATTCCATGTGTTGAATACTCGTTGTGTGAACAAGAACTTTCTGGTATCAGTCCTCAATTTGCTTTTCACCTGTTTGAACTTGTGCTTCTGTCCCACTGTCACAGCTTAATTTGAAATAGTGTTCCAGATTTTATATACTGTTTACTGTCTTACATACTTCAAAGAGGCCCCCTCTTTGTTGCCACTTTACGAGACTGATTAATCCAATTTTCTCTAGTCATTCCTCATTACTCATTCCTCCGATACTAGGGATCTGGAACTTGAATATCATTTTGGCATCTCAGTGACAAAACTGTACACAGCCCTTAAAGTACTGTTTTACCATGACATACTCCTCCTCCTTGTGCCATGCTGTTTTGACAATATATACTAAGCATTCTATTTGCTTTGTTGATATTTTCTGTGTTTGAACATGTTAAGCATCATCTACTAACACCACTAAATCTCTTTCAACTTCAGCCTTGGTTGCTTTGCGTCTTCTTGTAGAATTGATTGTTGGGATGTGATTGCTCTGTAGTGATTACACGATCATGTGATGAACAAGGACCAGTCAACAAGTGTCTGGGTACTCTACATTTCTACACATTTACTCTCTAAAATTATACAGCTCTATTTTTTACAGACATAACAATTTTAACTATATAAGAATAGAGACCCTCTCACCCTCAACCAGCTTCCCTTCTCCCCTCCCCTTCATACCCTCTGTTCTGATCTGTTTCTCTCAAAAAGTGAAACCCACTGGAGTAAGCAATACTCCAGGCATTTAGAATTCATTTTCAATGAAACACGTGCCCCATGTATCAAATATAATAGATAGATAATAGTCGATCTTTTGTGGCTTTGCTCATGATGAGTCAGAGAATATGCTGTTTTATGACAGTAGAGGGGGTATAGATTTAAGGTGAGAGGGGAGAGATACAAAAGGGTCCAGAGGGGCAATTTTTTCACTCAAAGGGTGGTGAGTGTCTGGAACGAGCTGCCAGAGGCAGTAGTAGAGGCACGTACAATTTTGTCGTTTAAAAAGCATTTGGACAGTTACATGGGTAAGATGGGTATAGAGGGATATGGGCCAAATGCAGGCAACTGGGACTAGCTAAGTGGTATAAACTGGGCGACATGGACATGTTGGGCCGAAGGGCCTGTTTCCATGTTGTAAACTTCTATGACTCTATGACAATAGAGCTCTTTATGCTGTATAGGGCCGTCAAGGTTGTTGATGGTATTCTGGGATTTTTTCTGGTGCTTTGTGGATTGAATTCAACAACTCTGTCTATTATTCTGTGAAAACCATTAATGAGTGACCTTTATTTTATATATTCCTCTACCTATATATTTATTTCATATCCCTTATCATTTTTAAAGCTGGGAACACAAAACAAGAACATACTCTTCTCTTGGAGAACAGTGTGAAGTAGTGGAAGGATTCGCAGGCTGATTAACACTCTATAGACCACAATGTGAATGTTTTTTCCATGGCTCTATCCATTTTTATACCAGCCGATAGGGTGGTTAGACCTATACAGCGGGAGGCTGTAGTGTGTGTTTGAACATCATAGTGCATGAGCTGGAAACTGATCCAGGAAGACAGTCATTTTACAACAAAATTGTGTCAGCAGGAATGTTTGAATGCAGCATTGTAGAACAAGGCGTAAACATGTATAAAGGGTCGGAGGGACATCAGGAGCAATTCCTGGATATGAAAATAGATTGTGACTTAGCTTTATTGATAGCCTAACAGTTAAAAAGCAATCAAGATTCACTTTTCTAGTACGAGCCCCACATTTTCTATTAGGTTTTCACTTGTTGAAGATTTGTAAAACACTGAGTGTTTAGAAAAATGTTGAAATGTTATTTGTGTCTAAAATATATTAAGGATGGTGAATGATGACTTCAATGGAAATAAAAATTGGGAGAGTTGTAAAATGGGCTGCTGATTCACTATCACCCATTTTACACTGTCACACAAAGTCAAAATCTACTCCATTAAGTGTCCACAAATCTTTGCAGCTCCCTTGAGTAACAAAAATACGTGTGAATGCACACTGCCACTGCTTAGGCCTCAAATGTTTTCTTCAGGCTTTGTCTAGCTGCTTACCCTTGGAGTACTACAGGGGCAGAAAAATATTCTTTAGAACAAGAAATGGAGCCATTGTGTAATTGGAAAGACTCACAGTTTGCCCAATTTGAACAACTTTGGATTTAGATGCAACTTTTCTTTCAGTATGTGCATGAATATATCAATTTTGCATGTCCCATTAAAGTTTCCCAATATAATTAGCAACAGCTAATAATCCATAGCTCAAGCCACATAAACAAAAGGTAAGTTTTGTGTATAATTCAACCAATTAGCCTTACAATGAGGGTTTTATATATATATATATATATACTTAGCTACTAGCCCACCATGGATCAGATGCCTCCTACCATGGATCAAAACATATGATCATGATAGGCTGGTTGTTTTGGTTAGGGTATATTTTCCTGGCAGTGCAATAATATATCATTGAGTCCGTGGTGATGCATAGAGTGGATATGTTTGTTTTTGCTCAATGTGCTTTGAGGAGGCACATCTTCATTGCCCAATAGAGGCTGGTACAACATTCAGATCTGACATGGTCCAAAGCAAAAATCAGAAAGCATCCTGACTCATCCCTATTGGTAATGATGGCAATAGTCTATAGTGGCTGAGACCAGTGAGGCCTCAACTTCATGAGGTGAGCTGCAGCAGTTTCTGTAGTCTGACCCTTCCTTTATGGTTTGGGATTTAATTTAATTTTCTGCTCCATGTCTGCTGCTGTTTTTCCTCACTGACTTTCTGTCAGGCTTTGCATCATTATATTTAGGTTTCTGGTCTAAGCTTTTGGACAAATTCATTAAAAGGGATTGAAAAGTGGCCTGGCTAGGAGCAGATGCTATCCCTGGTTTCACTGGATACATTGGCAAGCAGACAAAATAGATCTGGCTGTCTCCAGTCAGCTGCGATGACTGGGCCCGAGCTCCACATGCTCTTGATTTCTTCCCCACTCTTTTTTTCCCTGATTTGACAGTGAAGCAAAATCTTCAGCAATCCAGACCAGAGCACAAGACATGCTCAAAACACCTTTTCAGCTGTGGAAACAGCGAAGGCTGGCATACAAAAAGAGACCAGGCTGGGTTATAAAAAAGTTCAGTCGTATCATCTTTATGAATTTTAATGAGTAACTTCATGTCTCTATTGTGCTAGCTCAACGGCCCAGAATAAAGAGAATACCAAGGATTACCGAAGAATAGCATGAATAAAATTGCTTTCCCTTCAGTTCATGAAGAGAATATTATGAAATGACAGCTTGATTCGGAGAAAGTACATGTAAAATTAGAGGAAAGAATATAACATAACAACCTGGCGAACCAATTAAAGATTGTACAGAAATCATGGCCTTTGTGAGTAAAGTGCATGCTATACTGCGTTCTCTATTAATTTACATTACGTATACTGGTTAACATAACTGGAAAAGGAGAGGGAGGATCCAATTGTTGTGGTCCATGTCGGCACCAATGACATAAGGAAGGACAAGGAGGAGGTCCTGCAAAGGGAATATTAGAAGTTAGGAACTAAATTAAAAAGCAAGACTTCACAAGTGGTAATCTCAGGATTACCACTCGAGCCACGTGCTAATTGGTATAGGGATAGGCAGATCAGAAAGGTGAATGTGTGGCTGAAAGACTGGTGTGGGAAGGAAGGGTTCCATTTCATGGGACACTGGCACCAGTACTGGGATAAGAAGGAGCTGTACCATTGGGACGGGCTCCAGTTGAACCAGAATGGGGCCAGAGTCCTAACGGAAAGGATAAATAGGGCGTTGGATAAGGCATTAAACTAGCAAGATGTGGGGAGGGATCTGTTAGCAATAACAAAAGCCTAAAGATAAATGAAACAGGAGATGAGTGTAAAGATCAGACCAGGGTAAAGGAATAAAGATAACATAAATGGTCATGGAACAAATACAGTTCTAAAACAGAAGTATAAAAGGACTGTTAAAAATAAAGTAAATGAATAACTATTAAAGACGAATTAAACAGCCTGTACAGCAATGAACACTGCGTCCAAAATAAAAAGGGGGTACTAGAGGCAAGAATCCGTAGCAAGGAACCAAATGTAATAGGAATAACTGAAACATGGCTACATAAAGAACAGGAGGGGCAACTAAATATTGCAGGTTATAACATAATCAGAAAGGATAGGGAAGGAAAAAGGGGGGGGTGGAGCAGCTGTACTAATTAGAGATAACATAATGGTAGTAGAAAAAAGGGACATAACTAACAGAAGGATAGAAACAGAATCCATATGGATTGAAATAAAAGATAAGAAGGGATTGGTTACGCTAACAGGGGTTCTACTACAGACCATCTAACAGTGGAAAGGAGATGGAGGATGAAATATGTAAGCAAATATGTGAAATGAGTAAAGGACAGAGAAAAATAATCATGGGAGATTTTAACTACCCCCAAATAAACAGGCAAGAAGAGGCAGATAAAGGGGTGCAAGGAATGGAGTTTTTACCATGTGTGCAGGACTCCTTTCTTACCCAGTATGTAAAAAGTCCAACAAGAGAGGAAGCACTGCTGGATCTAGTAATGGGAAATACACCAGAACAGATAAGAGAAGTAAGTATAGGGGAACATTTAGGCAATAGCAATCACAACATAGTAAGATTTAAGATAAAGATTGAGAAGAACATAAGTAAGACAAAGACCAAAGTAATAAATTGCAAAAAGTTGATTTTAAGGGGATGAGAATGGGACTAGGGAAAATAAACTGGAAAAATTTACTGACAAACAAAGAAATAGAACAGGAATGGGAAACATTTAAAATGATGATCAATAGAGTCCAGGAGAAATATATCCCACTAAAAAGCAAGAACAAACTAGTCAATAATGACACACCATGGATGAATAAAGAAATGAGGGCAAAACTGAAACTAAAGAGAAGGCATACACTAAGTATATGGATAATAAAGGCGAGGATGACAAAAGGGAATACAAAAAGGTTAGGAAAGAAATCAAAAAAACAATTAGGAAGACAAAGAGAAACTATGAAATTAAATTATCAAGGAATATAAAAAGAAATAGTAAAGTATTCTACAGATACATAAATAACAAAAGAAAAATCAGGTTGGGGACAGGGCCACTAAAGGATACACATGATAAACTTACAGGTAATGACAGCGAAATGGCAGAAATATTAAATAATTACTTTGCCTCAGTATTTCCCAGGAAGACTAACATGGTGGGCATGACATTAGAAGAAGAGATCAAAAAAGATATAAAGACATTTAAGATAGAAAGGGGGGAGATAATTGATAAACTAATCAAACTTAGAGAGGATAAAATCCCTGGTCCGGATGGATTGTATCCATGCATATTAAAAGAAGTTAGGGAAGAGATTCCAGAGGCACTATTACTAAATATAAAAATTAATTAGAAAAGGGAATAGTGCCAGAGGACTGGTGGACGGCTAATGTGACTCCTATATTTAAAAAGGGAGCTAGAACAAGTCCAGGGAACTATAGACCAATTAGCTTAACATCGGTGGTAGGAAAGATAATGGAATCTTTACTCAAAGATGTAATAGAAAAACATCTACAAACTGAAAATATAATATAGAATAGTCAGTATGGATTTCAAAAGGGAAGTTCATGCTTGACCAACCTTATTGAATTCTCTGAAGAAATAACAGAAAGGGTAGACAAGGGTAATACAGTAGATGTAATATTTTTTGATTTTCAAAAGGCCTTCGATAAGGTACCGCCTAGAAGACTCATGGCTAAGGTCAGAGCATGTGGAGTCAGGGGACAAGTAGCAGAATGGATAGCAAGCTGACTACAAAACAGAAAAGAGAGAGTAGAGGTTAAGGGTAGCTACTCAGACTGGAAAAAGGTGGGAAGTGATGTTCCACAGGAATTGATGCTGGGACCACTGTTGTTTACAATTTACATTAACAATTTGGATTTGGGATTTGGAAGTACAATTTCAAAATTTGCAGACGACAACACCAAAATGAGGAGGACTGCAACAAAATATAGGAAGGCATTCATAAAGTTGCAGAGTGGGCAGGGAATTGGAAAACGAATTTCAATATGGATAAGTGTGAGGTGGTACATTTTGGTAGGAAGAATAAGGAGGCCACATACTCCTTGGAAAATAATAGTCTAAATGGGGTAGAGGAGCAGTGGGATCTGGGGGTACAGATATACAAATCACTAAAAGTAGCGACGCAGGTCATAAAAAAAGCAAACAAATCACTGGAGTTCATTTCTAGAGGGATAGAATTCAAAAAGCAGGGAAGTTATGTTAAAGATGTATAGAACCGTGTTTAGAGTACTGTGAACAGTTCTGGTCTCCATATCATAAAAAAGATATAGAGATGCTGGAGAAGGTGCAAAAAAGATTTACTAAGATGATACCAGAACTGAGTGGTTATACCTATCAGGGAAGACATAGAGAAGATGCTCCCACTTGAAGGGGAGACCAGAATTAGGGGCCATAAATATAAGATAGTCACTAATAAATCCAATAGGGAATCCAGGAGAAACTTCCTTACCCAGAGAGTGGCTAGAATGTGGAACTCGCTACTACAAGAAGTATTTGAGGCGACTAGGATAGATGCATTTAAGAGGAAGCTAGATAAACACATGAGGGAGAAAGGATTGGAAGGATATGTTGAACGCAGCTGTCATAAATGCTGTGATCTGATCCAGAATGATCCAGAACAGCAATGATCCAGAACAGCAGACAGAGGGATCCACGGTACAGCAACCGAAGAGGAAAGAGTCAAACTGGACTCCTCCGGAGGGTCGCTACCCTCAGCTTGACATGTATGCCCAAGCTGTCAGGAAATGCGTCAATGCCAGATTCATCAGGCGCACTCAGAAGACAGTCCAGAATGTCACCCGAGCACAACGCAACGCCATCAACGCTCTCAAGACCAACCGCAACATCGTCATCAAACCAGCGGACAAAGGAGGAGCCATTGTCATACAGAACAGAACGGACTATTGCAAAGAAGCATACCGACAACTGGACAACCAGGAACACTACAGACAGTTACCCGCAGATCCGACCAAAGAACACACCCACCAGCTCAACAAACTGATCAAGACCTTCGATCCAGACCTTCAAAGCATCCTACGCACTCTCATCCCACGTACTCCCCGCGTGGGAGACTTCTACTGCCTCCCAAAGATACACAAAGCCAACACACCCGGACGTCCTATCGTATCAGGCAACGGAACCCTGTGTGAGAACCTCTCTGGATACGTCGAAGGCATCCTGAAACCCATCGTACAGGGAACCCCCAGCTTCTGTCGCGACACTACAGACTTCCTACAAAAACTCAGCACCCACGGACCAGTTGAACCAGGAACATTTCTCACCACGATGGACGTCTCGGCACTCTACACCAGTATCCCCCACGATGACGGCATCGCTGCAACAGCCTCAGTACTCAACACCAACAACAGCCAATCTCCAGACGCCATCCTACAACTCATCCGCTTCATCCTGGATCACAATGTCTTCACCTTCGATAACCAGTTCTTTACCTAAACACACGGAACAGCCATGGGGACCAAATTCGCACCCCAATACGCCAACATTTTCATGCACAAGTTCGAGCACGACTTCTTCACTGCACAGGACCTCCAACCAACGCTATACACCAGATACATCGACGACATTTTCTTCCTATGGACCCACGGCGAAGAATCACTGAAGAGACTACACGATAACATCAACAAGTTCCATCCCACCATCAAACTCACCATGGACTACTCCTCAGAATCGGTTTCTTTCTTGGACACACGAATCTCCATCAAAGACGGGCACCTCAGCACCTCACTCTACCGCAAGCCCACGGACAACCTCACGATGCTCCACTTTTCCAGCTTCCACCCCAACCACGTCAAAGAGGCCATCCCCTATGGACAGGCCCTATGAATACACAGGATCTGCTCAGACGAGGAGGAACGCGATGGACACCTACAGACGCTGAAAGACGCCCTCGTAAGAACGGGATATGACGCTCGACTTGTCGATCGGCAGTTCCGACGGGCCACAGCGAAGAATCGCATAGACCTCCTCAGAAGACAAACACGGGACGCAACCAACAGAGTACCCTTCGTCGTCCAGTACTTCCCTGGAGCGGAGAAACTACACCATGTTCTCCGCAGCCTTCAACATGTCATCGATGACGACGAACACCTCGCTAAGGCCATCCCCACGGCTCCACTACTCGCCTTTAAACAGCCACCCAACCTCAAACAGACCATCGTTCGCAGCAAGTTACCCAGTTTTCAGGAGAACAGCATCCACGACACCACACAACCCTGCCACGGCAACCTCTGCAAGACATGCCAGATCATCGGCACGGATACCACCATCACACGAGAGGACACCACCCACCAGGTACATGGTTCATACTCCTGTGACTCGGCCAAAGTTGTCTACCTCATACGTTGCAGGAAAGGATGCCCCGGAGCATGGTACATTGGCGAGACCATGCAGACACTGCGACAACGGATGAACGGACACCGCGCAACAATCGCCAGACAGGAGGGTTCCCTCCCAGTCGGGGAACACTTTAGCAGTCAAGGACATTCAGCCACCGATCTTCGGGTAAGCGTTCTCCAAGGCGGCCTTCGAGACACACGACAACGCAAAATCGTCGAGCAGAAGTTGATAGCCAAGTTCCGCACCCATGAGGACGGCCTCAACCGGGATCTTGGGTTCATGTCATGCTACACGTAACCCCACCAGCAAAAACGGGGAAAAAAATTATGTTTTTTAATATTCTCTCTCTCTCTCTCTCTCTCTGCCATTTTGGGTTTCTTTCTGCCTGTCTGTGTAATTGACACAATGTATATCTAGTGTACTTGGACGTGCTGTTCTCCGTGACTGGCCTGTTTGAATAACAACGACACCTTTTGATTGGTGTGATGCTGTCCCAGCATAGTATAAGATATACGATTTGAGAACCTTTTCACTCATTCATCTGACGAAGGGGATAATCTCCGAAAGCTTGTGATTTTAAAATAAATTTGTTGGACTATAACCTGGTGTTGTAAGATTCCTTACATTTGTCCACCCCAGTCCATCACCGGCATCTCCACATCGTGATCTGATTAGTCAAGGGGAGAGATCGCTCCTCTCGCTTCTCCCAGGATCCTAGCTTCGCCTGAACTGCGCCAGGCTCTTCTCCACTTCCTATTCGAGGAAGTGCTTGAGGAAAAGACCGTGGTAAGTTCGTGGGTTAGTATAGATCTATGGAGCAGCGAGGAGTGTTGGTTCGCCACTCCCAGCGATTTCTACCACATTGATAACGGGAGGAATGAGACTCCACATTTTTAAAAGTTAATTTTCAGAGAGGTAGTTTGGCAGTCATTAATACTTACCATGCCGTTAAAAGTTAGTTTAGACATCCTCTCGCCAGTTCAGAGTAGCCCTAACTTTTTCAGTCTATTTTAGTGGGTACTTACCACGTCCGAGCAGTAAGTTCACGCTCCTCCATTCATTTCAATGGAGAGCCAGCCGGCGAGCTGTCAAACCGCGGAGCTTTCGGATCAGCAGGTAATCCGAAAGAGCAGTTTCCAGATTTCTGCGTTTGACTGTGCATGGCACTTGCTCTCTGGCACTTGCTCTTCCATTTGTCCATAAATAATGGTGTTCAGCTCTCCATTATTTTTGGAGCAATTTCTGGGTCATTGGATTAAGAGAGAGAGATAAAAGAGACAGAAAAAAAAAGTAAGAAAAACACTTTCATTTAAAGTTTTTTTAAAATGGCTAACAATAATTAAAAGCTGGAGGAATGAAGCTCCATTGTTGTAAAAGTTGATTTTCAATGCCAGAGAGGTTGTTTGGCAGTAATTAAGACTTACCACGGCGTTAAAGGGATGCTCACATTGGAATGGATGACCCCTAACTTTTCCTGGCATGTTTAGTACGTGTCTATGACATCAGTGCAGGAACTTCACTCTATTCAATATATTTGAATGTGGTGTCAGCTGGCGAGATGCCGTTTTCACGCAGCTTTTGCAGGAGTAGGCTTTCTCAGGCAGCAACTTCCTAATTTCTGTGTTTAACTGCACATGTGTGGTCGCCGGACGTTACTGTCCGATTTGCACATAAATAACGGTGAGCGCTGTTAGCCTTACCATTATTTTTACAGCAAAATCTGGCCCAATGTAAATAATAACTGGGCTGCTGTACATGTGAATTTTACCTTGCCTGGATCAAGATTCCAATTTTTGCTGCTGTCTCGCTCACCCATTGTCATTCATTGGGACTGTGTTATAAAAATCTTGTAACAACTGCCTGTCCTTGCACTGCCCATATGTAATCAAATGTCCCAATGGTAGTACCAGTGACTGTCCTGTTGATGTCAGTAATGTTCATACACCCTGCAGTTGATAAGTGTCATTCATAATTATGATTGTCGAGATTTTTCCAGATGATGACTTTTCAATCTCAGACGATTGGGAAGAGCATGCTAGTAGATGCCAAACTGAAAGGAAAATCAGCAGAAAGATCCACATCAGATCAAACTTCAGCACCATTCCTTAGTTTCTCACAAGCACCATGAAGGTGTCTGTAATCACTCATCTATTGTTTTAGCTGAAATCATGGTGTTTGCAGCTGTTGCATTGGACTGCCACAGAAGTTACGGCGGGAATCCACCAGAGTAGCTGTCTGATATCCCTCCATCTGTCGTCATTATCTTCTTCCCCAAATAGGATAAATAAAGAGGGATTTCTTTGCCACATCTGTGCTAACAGATTGCTAACAAAAAAACAGATGCATGAAAAGCAGTGCCACATCCCTTTTCAGTTGACCAAAAAAGGGGTGAAAAAAACAGGAGCTCCAAAAGCACACCTGAAACTTCCAGGCTGTCCTTTTCAATCAGTTTATATTCAAAGGCACAGCCTAGCAATCCTGGATGGTTGATTTATATGTGTGAAATTAAGAAGCAGTGTACTTCCAGCATAAAGGCTGGAAAACAGTGTTGACATCTAAGGGTCTGAAATTGTGCCCCTGCAGCATCTCTGGCACAGGGGCACTTTGAGCAGTCAGTGCACTGAGGGTCCCCCTCTCCAGAATTTGTACTACCCCTTATTAGGCTATGGATGCTGCACAGCCGAACTCATAGAGGTAAGGGTGGGGGAGGTGCAATTTCTGGAGAAGTGGCTTGAAAGTGCACTGGCACATCCGGTGGGGCACCAAACGGGTGCTTTGGATAGGAGATTTAATGAGAATATTAGAAAAGATGAACAAAGTTCAAAGTCTGACAATTCCCAGAGTGCGGACAAGAATGCTGCCTTTACTGAGAGACCATTGGAAATGATGGTGAAGGAGATGCAGGCAGGGAGGCGTACCATCTTTGGCTGAGGGGCATTCTTGTCCACAAGATGCAGTTAGGGTTGCATGGGAAAAGGTGGCGGAGCAGGTGAATACAATATGTAAATTTATGGAAGCAAGATACTGCGGATGCTGGAAATCTGAAATAGAATTATAGAATAGAAATAAAACCAGAAAATGCTGGAAATACGCAGCAGGTCAGGCAGCATCTGTAGAGAGGGAAACAGAGTTAACATTTCAGGTCAGTGACCTGAATTCTGGAAAGATAGGGAAGGAAAGGCAGGCGGGGGGTTGGTGGTGGCAGTATTCATCAAAGCAACTATTATAGCACTGGAAAGGGATGATGTAGTTTTGAGGTCAAAGACAGAATCTATTTGGTTAGAATTAAGGAACAATAGAGGAGTTATTATGTTACTGGATGTACACTATAGGCCACCAAATAGTGGGAAGGAGATAAAGGAGTAAATTTGCAGGCAAATTACAGAAAGATGCAATAACTATAGAGCAGTGATAATGGGGGACTTCAATTATCCCAATAACTGGGATAGTAACAGTGTAAAGGGCAAAGAGGGGGAGGAATTCCTGAAATGTGTTTAAGAGAACTTTCTGGAACAGTGTGTTTCCAGCCCAACCAGGAAGGAAACAGTGCTGGATCTAGTTCTGGGGAATGAAGGGGGCAGGTGGAGCATGTTTCAGTGGGGGAGCATTTGGGGAACAGTGATCATAATATCATTAGGTTTAGAATAGATATGGAAAAGGACAAGGAACAATCAAATGTGAAATTACTTAACTGGAGCAGAGCAAATTTCAGTGAGTTAAAAAGGGATCTTGGCCATGTGGATTGGAATCAAAAATTGGTAAGCAAAACATTAATTGAACAATGGGAGGCCTTCAAGGAGGAGTTGGTTCGGTTACAGAGTAGACACATCCCTACAAGGGGGAAAGAAAGGGCATCCAAAGTTAGAGCTCCCTGGATGACTAAAGATATAGAGATTAAAATGAAACAGGAAAAGGAGGCTTATGACGAATGTAAGGTTCAGAATACAGTAGAGAACCAGGCTGAATACAGAAAGTACAGAGGAGATCTAAAAAAGGGAATAACAGGGGCAAAGAGAGAGTATGAGAATAGATTAGCGGATAACATAAAAGTGAACCCAAAAGACTTTTATAAACATATAAATAGTAAAAGGGTAGTCAAAGGAAGGATAGGACCGATTAGGGACAAACAAGGAGATCTTCTTGTGGAGGCAGAGGGCATGGCTGAGGCACTAAAAGAATACTTTGCATCCATGTTCACTAGAGAAGATGATGCTGCCATTGTAGCAGTAAAGGAGGAGGGAGTAGTGATATTGGATAGGATAAAAATAGATAAAGAGGAGGTACTTAAAAGATTGTCAGTACTCAAAGTAGAAAAGTCATCCAGTCTAGATAGGGTGCATCCTAAGTTACTGAGGGAAGTAAGGGTGGAAATTGTGGAGGCTCTGGCCACAATCTTGCAATCCTGCTTAGATATGGGGGTGGTGCCGGAGGACTGGAGGATTGCAAATGTTACATATCTGTTCAAAAAGGGGGAGAGGGATAAACCCATCAACTACAGGCCAGTCAGCCTAATGTCGGTGGTGGGGAAATGTTTAGAGACAACAATCCAGGACAAAATTAATTGGCACTTGGAAAAGTATGGGCTAATAAGTCAGCACGGATTTGTTAAAGGAAAATCATGTTTGACTAACTTGATTAAGTTCTTTGATGAAGTAACAGAGAGCGTCAATGAGGGTAGTGCAGTTGTTGTTGTGTATATGAACTTTCAAAAGGCATTTGATAAAGTACCTCATAATAGACTTGTAACTGCAAAATTAAAGCCCATGCGATTAAACAGACAGAGGCAGCATTGGCTAGGGGACAGAAAGCAGAGAGTAGTGGTGAACAGTTGTTTTTCAGACTGGAGGGAAGTATACAGTGGTGTTCCCCAGGGGTCAGTACTAGGACCACAGCTCTTTTTGATATATATTAATGACCTGGACTTGGGTATAGAGAGAATAATTTCAAAGTTTGCGGATAACAAGAAACTTGGAAATGTAGTAAACAATGTGGAGGATAGTAACAGACTTCAGGAGGACATAGACAGACTGGTGAAATGGGCAGACACATGGCAGATGAAATTTAACGCAGAGAAGTGTGAAGTGGTGCATTTTGGTAGGAAGAATGAGGAGAGGCAATATAAACTCAATGGTACAATTTTAAAAGGAGTGCAGGAACAGAGAGACCTGGGGCTGCACATACACAAATCTTTGAAAAGGGCAGGACAAGTTGAGAAGGCTGTTAAAAAAACAAATGGGATCCTGGGGTTTATTAATAGAGTTATAGAATACAAAAGCAAGGAAGTTATGCTAAACCTTTATAAAACACTGGAGTATTGCATGTTTAATTCTGGGCACCACACTTTAGGCAGGATGTCAAGGCCTTAGAGAGGGTGCAGAAGAGATTTACCAGAATGGTACCAGGGATGAGGGACTTCAGTTATGTAGAGAGACTGGAGAAGCTGGGGTTGTTCTCCTTAGAACAGAGAAGGTTAAGGGGAGATTTGATAGAGGTGTTTAAAATCATGATCAGTTTTGATAGAGTAAATAAGGAGAAATTGTTTCCAGCGGCAGACGGGTCAGTAACCAGAGAGAACAGATTTAAGGTAATTGGCAAAAGAGGCAGAGGCGACAAGAGGAAACGTTTTTTTTAAGCTACGAATTGTAATGATCTGGACTGCATTGGCTGAAAGGATGGTGGGAGCAGATTCACTAGTAACTTTCAAAATGGAATTGGATAAATACTTGAAGGTTAAAAAAATTGTAGCGCTATGGGGAAAGGGCAGAGGAATAGGACTAATTGGTAGATCTCTCAAAGAGCTGGCATAGGCACGATGAGCCGAATGACCTCTTCCTGTGCTGTACCTGTAATGATATTGAACTGAGTTCTCACAAAAGATCATCAACCTGAAATTTTAAATCTGTTTCTCGCTCCACAAATGCTGCCTGACCTGTTGAGTGTTTCCATCATTTCCTGGTTTTATCTAAAGTTGCAGTCTTGCAGATGAAGAAGGAAGATCCTCAGGAATCTTGCCAAGATATGTTAGTCCTCTACTCATTTGTGTATACTGCCCTGCATTACCATGTCTGTAACACACACAAACCTTTTCACCTTCATCAGCTTCACGCTCACCTAGACTGCTTTTTTATCTTTACGTACCCCAGGGGGCCTTTTGTTCTGACCCATCTGTGGCTCCTTCCCCATCTTGAGAAGAGCAGGCAGAATCGCGAAAGGAATGCCCAAGTTATGGATCAAGTTACTTTGGTTAGGAAAACATCTGGAATTTCTTTGGGGCGGTGGAGGGAGAAATCAAGTTCCCAAAACAAATGTCTCCAAATGGCTGCTCTGCTCCACATTAAACAGAAGTACACAGAAATTCCAAGAATCTCACAAGTCAAAAGAAACTAAAACATAACCTGGCGCAACAAAGAAGATTCAGCTCACCAAAGATGGATATGAAGACAGTTAGGTCACCTTTAATAGGTTCCCAGAGGCTGGTGCGTTGGCTGCAGAGTCATCTGCTGCACCAGAATGGGACTACAGCTATGGTGCAAATTAACACAATTTCTGGATAAGCCTGGATACTCCCTCATAATGCCCCAATGCATATTTTAATGAAGCGTGCACCATCAGGCAGTGCAAGCCTCGTGCGCTCCCAGTGCATATCCTGTGCAAAATCTCCGGCAGGCGCAGAGCCGGCGCAGAGATGAAATTCCAGATTTTGCGCTCCCTCTGGGCCATGCCTGCCCCTGTGCCGATGGTGCAAGGGGGTACAATCTCAGGCAGTAAATGGCATCACTTCCACCACATTATCTCATATTCTAATGAAGCTCCCACTTATTTCTGGTAGTTTCCTGCACTGCTCAAAACTCCCACCAGAAATGCAAATCAAGTGCAGCTGATCTCTACCTACAATTGCATCCCTTTATGTCCCAATTGCACTCATTCATGTGGCAGAATAGAGCCTAATATTGTCACAAATCTGGACATGGTGGTGCAATGATATGTAAAAAGTTGAATAGGGCTATCTAATGGTCAAAGATGGGATTTATGCATAAACACCAGAAGGATGAAGATATTTTGAATAAAGCTTGAACATCTGCAGCCCCTTAAGAATTGTAGTTCAAATAAGCTACAAATCTTTACAGTGGAGATATCTGGGTGAGTTCACATAGGGGCTACCCTACTTGTAGGGGGAGGTTCAAGGTGGTGGTGAGAATGGTCCTGTCAGGATGTGGATACATATTGTTTGGTACTTCTACAGCCTTAGGTGAAGGGTCAAAATCGCTATTGCCTGTTTCTATATGCCTAAGAGACTGAAAAGATTATTATTCATAAGTCCTATAACAAAGCATACAATGTAACACAAAAAAAAATTAGGAGCCATGACCCCTCAGTCTTATAAAAGAAACCATGTGCAATTAAAGCAAAAGTGTTACTGCTGAGAGCTTTAAATGTAGGGGGCTGAATGACAAGTAGAAGTTAACTAGATTATATCTTCAATAATAATCCTGAGAAGTACCAAACAATATGCATCCCCATCCTGAGAGGACCATTCTCAGGTCCATACACCTCAACAGGGAGAGAGACAATCATGAAAATGATTATTGGCTATGGGTGCTTTAATAGGAAGCAGCAAGAATCAAATTTATTGTTTTCTATTAAAGTGAAAAATGTAATCTGTAACAGAGATAAAATTAAATTAATGATCCTGCTCATGAATTCTGTCACAAGCTACATGCAAGTTAGTATTTCAACCATGATAAATTTAAACTTTGTCCCAGGTATCCAGAATTAATAAAATACAGTTAAGTGAAGGAATTACAGAAAGTAAAATCACACCTGCCATATGTTATTTTTTATTTGTTCTTGGGATGTGGGAGTCGCTGGCGAGGCCGGCATTTATTGCCCATCCCTAATTTCCCTTGAGAAGGTGGTGGTGAGCCGCCTTCTTGAACCGCTGCAGTCCGTGTGGTGAAGGTTCTCCCACAGTGCTGTTAGGAAGGGAGTTCCAGGATTTTGACCCAGCGACGATGAATGAACGGCGATATATTTCCAAGTCGGGATCGTGTGCGACTTGGAGGTGAACGTGCAGGTGGTATTGTTCCCATGTGCCTGCTGCTCTTGTCCTTCTAGGTGGTAGAGGTCGTGGGTTTGGGATGTGCTGTCGAAGAAGCCTTGGTGAGTTGCTGCAGTGCATCCTGTGGATGGTACACACTGTGCGCCGGTGGTGGAGGGAGTGAATGTTTAGGATGGTGGATGGGGTGCCAATCAGGTGGGCTGCTTTGTCCTGGATGGTGTTGAGCTTCTTGAATGTTGTTGGAGGTGCACTCATCCAGGCAAGTGGAGAGTATTCCATCACACTCCTGACTTGTGCCTTGTAGATGGTGGAAAGGCTTTGGGGAGTCAGAAGGTGAGTCACTTGCCGCAGAATACCCAGCCCCTGACCTGCTCTTGTAGCGACAGTATTAATGTGGCTGGTCCAGTTAAGTTTCTGGTCAATGCTGACCCCCAGGATGTTGATGGTGGGGGATTTGGCGATGGTGATGCCGTTGAATGTCAAGGGGAGGTGGTTAGACTCTCTCTTGTTGGAGATAGTCATTGCCTGGCACTTGTCTGGCGTGAATGTTACTTGCCAGTTATGAGCCCAAGCCTGGATGTTGTCCAGGTCTTGCTGCATGCAGGCACGGACCGCTTCATTATCTGAGGGGTTGCAAGTGGAACTGAACACTGTGCAGTCATCAGCGAACATCCCCATTTCTGACCTTCTGATGAAGGGAAGGTCATTGATGAAGCAGCTGAAGATGGTTGGGCCTAGGACACTGACCTGAGGAACTCCTGCAGCAATGTCCTGGGGCTGAGATGATTGGCCTCCAACAACCACTACCATCTTCCTTCGTGCTAGGTATGACTCCAGCCACTGGGGAGTTTTCCCACTAATTCCCATTGACTTCAATTTTACTAGGGCTCCTTGGTGCCATTGTCGGTCAAATGCTGCCTTGATGTCAAGGGTATGCAGTCTGGGAATTCACAAGAAACAGATAGTTTCCCATCAGTATTACAATTTTTTTTTGCCTGATCTGATCCTACTAAAATATTTGATTGTATTACAGATTCATTTTTATTTTATTTGTTCATGGGATGTGGGCGTCGCTGGCGAGACCGGCATTTATTGCCCATCCCTAATTGCCCTTGAGGCAGAAAACTTTGCTACTTATAATATATTAAATATTTAAATCTGCGAGTACTTCTGTCTACAAAAGTTTACTTTCTGTTGTCACACTTTTATGTCAATTTTTTCCAATTATAAATTTCCATGCCCACCGTTACAATGGATCCTGCCTATGTAAACTTGTCATGCTGTAATTACATCATCCTGGAATGATCAGGAATGATATGGTAATTTATAGGAGCATCTGTGGCCCATTCTTCGTACCATCAAGTTGGTAAGGAAAATTCAAAGGAATCAGGAAAGGTTGACCATATCAGTAGATAGAATAAATCAAACTGAATTGGCCACATGATTTTGTCACAAAATTTATTCACCAATTTTGCTACTACAAGTACTTTAAAATCAATTAACTTGTCAAATACCACCATAAACTACCAGCAAAATGTCTCCCAAACCTGTACAGCATTTTAAACGAGAGCAGGTGAGGATCGCATGAACATAATAAGAGTAAGAACATAATAAATAATAGGAGCAGGAGTAGGCCATAAGGCCCCTTGAGCCTGCTCCGCCAATCAATCAGATCATGGCTGATCTTCGGCCTCAACTCCACTTTCCCACCCGATCCCCGTATCCCTTGATTCCCCTAGAGTCCAAAAATCTATCCATCTCAGCCTTGAATATAGCCTTGAAGTGACGCTGGAAATGGCTGGATTCCAACCTGTATTACCCATGATTTGTGGGCAGATTCAAGAAGTAGCGGTGACAGCGCTGATAACATGAAAATTCCATTGGGATCCAAACTGCGTCATTTGACCCCTATTTGAATATATTAATTCAGCCCCCGCCTGTTTCCGTTGAAGGCCAAGGAAAATTGATCAGGGCTGGAGAGCATCCTTAAAGCAGGCAGAAAATCCTGTACACCATTTCCAGCAGGGATCACTATATAGAAATAAGGATCATGAACTCTGGCTTATTGACCTCTTTCCCTAGCCCATGGACACTGAGGTAAATTCTAGTGTACCCACCATTCCCTGGCTAACATCAGCTAACTGTTGATTAGAGACTGTAGGCGACTGGATGGAAAGAAGCTTGGATTTACCGGAAGGGTTTGTGGAACTGAGATACTATGAGTATAGCTGGATGATTGACATAAAGCACAGGTGTGGCCTAAGGGTGCAGTGATACTACGAGTCCTGGTTTGAGATTATTACATGCTTGGAGTGATGAGGGGCCAGCAGTGCTGAGTGGAACACAGAGCTTTGCAAATACATGCTTACAAGCATGCACAGTGCTCTACTCACCAGTGTCTTAATGCTAGTTGGACCAAGTGGTATGAAAACGACCTCTTGGAGGTGATCTTCCTGAATCTGATTTGGGCAAACTGAATTTATACCACACATTGCGCATTAATGCAAAGTCCAAACGGTTTCGTATCGATCTAAAATGTGTAGTATAACTGGCTTGCCAAGGTGAGAGATCGATCACACCATTGTCGAGAATGAAAAGTTCAATTTCTGCTTCCTTCAGTTTTCCCAGTTTATTTTACAAATGCCAAAAGCTCAGTTCTGACAACTGATGAAGGACATGTGCAGATGCCCTGCACTCCACAGCAATCTATATTAGGGCTACAACAATGAAAGAAAACATCGAGGATAAAATAGTGACAGAAGTTATTTCAAAGAAAAATCAATATAAAGCAAAAGAGATTAATAACCCAATCTTTACAGCAATTTTGCAGTTGTTATCAAAAGGTCAGTGAATAAAAAGATGAATTCAAAACAAAGAAATATATATTGTAGCGAAGATTTTAACCTGTGTAAAATAATTGGTAAGTTTTAATACTGAAAATAAAATGAAAAATCTTTTCAAAATTAATTAAAGATAGCTCACTATTTTAAAGTATTACGCTTAAAAGGATTTGTTCATTGATTTCTGGTCATAAATCCACCAGCTAAATTAGCTGTCCAAGAGCTCAGCAATTTTATTCAGTGAGAGCTGAGTCATACAGGTTTAATTTTTGGTCTGAGTTAAGTTAGTGGGGATAATTTCCTGAGTATGCACTGGTACATTGCTTATAATTTCCCATCCATTGTGAATGGTAAACTGCAGACAGTGGCCCTGATTTTTGAAAGGTGGAGCGGGTGTGTTGGGGGCGGGGCTCCTAAAATTGTGGAAATCCGGAGCGGGTTCGGAGCCCGGCTCCAACTCGCTGACTTCCGGGTTCCCCAGTGACGCGTTTGGGAGCGCGTGAACCTCCCGAATGCGGGAGTCCCACCAGCAATTAAAGCCGGTGGGATGATGATTTACATACCTTGACAGATAGTTAAGGTACTTGAGATACCTGATTGAGTAGACATTTTGGCAGGGGTGCAATTTTGAAGGATCCTCAGCGTGTTTCCCGTGCTGTGGGAAACACTCCCAGTTGTAACAGACGTGTTTCAGCCAGCAGCCAATGGGAGATGCAAATGATTATTTGACGGGTGTGGAGAAAACCTCATTTATTGGAGCAGGGCACTCTGTCACTTCAGACAAAGTTTTGGCTGCAACACCTTTGTGTTTCCACTCAAAATTCTTACTTTCCACCCAAAACTCTGCTGTGAAAACATATTAACCTACTTTGCGGACCCCCTCAAACTCACGCCGTCAGGATGGGGGGCGCCATGGCTGCATTCATCACTTCATCCGAGGACAAGTAACATCACCAGCCTCGCCAGGCATGCCATCCACCTCCACCATGTGGAGCTACACAACACAGTGCTGAGCCACAGGCACCTGCACAAGAGCACGGAGGGCAACAACAGAGAAAGCGACGTCGCAGGAGGCACTACCCTCGCAACAGGGTCCACAGACCGAGACACGGCTTCCTGGATCTCTCTGAGGAGCACTGCATATGGAGGTTCAGAGTCAGTCGCCAGGTGGTCACAGACTTCTGCAGCCTCCTTCATGCTGAGTTGCTCTCAGCTGGGCCGAGCAGCATCTCCTTACCTGTCGTTGTCAAAGTCACCACTGCCCTCAACTTCTTCGCCTCCGGATCATTCCAGGGTGCCACCGGGGGCATCGCCGGGGTCTCTCAGTCGTCTGCACACAAGTGCATAAGGCAGGTCACCGACAGCTTGTTTCGCAGGGCCTCGCACTACGTCAACTTCCCCATGGACGACCTCAGCCAGGCGGAGAGGGTAGTGAGATTCCATGCTGTGGCTGGCTTCCCACGGATGCAGGGTGTAACCGATTGCACCCATACAGCAATACGAGCACCTCTACATTGAGCCAGGACTGTTCATCAACAGGAAGGGCAATTACTCCATCAACACTTAGCTCATCTGTGACCACTGCAAGAGATTCCTTCACGTGTGCGCCAGATACCCCGGCAGCTGCTACAATTCCTTCATCCTCTGGGAGTCTAACATCTCGCCCCTCTTCTACGCACCAAACACCCGAGGGCTGGCTCCTCGGGGACAAGGGATACGCCCTGCACATGTGGCTCATGAGATCTCTGAGGAACCCCACCACTAAGCAAGAGCGTTGATATAATGATAGCCACATTGCTACCAAGTCTACAATTAAGCATGCTATAGGGCTGCTCAAGATGCGCTTCAAGTGCCTTGATCGTTCTAGGGGAGCGCTTCTATACGCACCAGTCAGAGTGGGACGCATTATAGTCGTCTGTTGTGCCCTGCACAACACGGCACAACAGAGAGGGGTGCCGCTGGAGGAGGCCCCATCCACATCTGCCACCCATATTGAGGAGGAGGAGGAGGAGCAATCCATGGGCAGAACAGTGGCTCACCTGGCTGCTCGTGAGGCCAGGGAGTCACTGATATGTGAACGGTTCTCCTAACATCAGACAGTGTGAAGACTCCCACCTGGATAGAGCAGCGGCCACACCAGCCACCCCCCCCCCCCCCACCCACCCCGCACAAAACAGTCCTGCAATTACACATACACCCACTGTAGAGTGACCCAATGAGTGGCATCAAGTGTCGCCGTTCATGGTGAACCTCATGAAAGGGCCTTATTGCAGAAGCCAGTCAAGAGTGGCCAAGACGTGGCAGTAATGGTGACAATAATAATATTTAATGTGCGTTTAACAAAAAGCAAATATAAATAAAAAACATGACCAACCGTCAAACACCCTTGTGCATCCCCTTCGTACTTACAAAACCTTCGCCTTTCACTTCCGACTACTTCTACGTGGTGCTTCCCCTGTGGCTGCAGCAGAGGTAGTGGCAGGTTGCTCTTGTTCATGCCCTGACCAATTAGATGCTTTGGGCCTACGCCCTCTGGGTTTCGGTGCCCGTGGGGGCCCCTCCAAAGACTGCTCCACCTGCACCTGTGCAGGGGCAGACTCGGCCACCTGGAGAGGAGGCAGCATTGTGGGTACTGGTTGAGCGGGGGTCAACGGGTGAGACATGGGGGCGTTTTGAGTGGTGTCCCCACTTCCATGTCCCGTTTCACCATCATTCCTCCCTGGGCCAGGACCACACCACTCCTACCACTCTGCTGGATGACAGTTTGGAGGACATGTGTAAAGCCTTGTAAGGCCAGTCCCAGAGTATCTGCCTGCCTGTATAAGGCGGCAGAATGTTGTTCATCCTGAGTCCGAAGGGCCGTTGTCAAGGCCTGAATGGACTCATTTGTGAGCCGTGCCTGAAGCTCTATGGAGGCTAGCCTTCCCTCCATCGCAGACATTCCTGCACTTACCCGCGACACTATCTCAGAGATGCCCTCATGTCCCTGTGACAGTATCTCAGAGATGCCCTCCTGTCCCTGTGCCACCATTTCATTCTTGCAGGAGTTGGACTCCTCCATCCTCTGCGCGATTGTGGAGAGTGCGCGTGGCACCTGTTCCAGCACCTCGCAAATGCGCTGCTGCCCCTCGATCATTCTCCTTTTAATGGATGGTCCCCAGGGTTCAGCATCTGTGTCCAGCTGAGCAGAGCCTGGAGAAGAGTGCTCCAACCGACGCGGACTCTCCACAGCTGCCCTTGCCACCAGTGTCTGCTTGTGCTCACATGTGTGGTGACTCACCATGTGCAACCCCAACTAACTGCAGACGGGGACCCACTGAGGTGTGAGTATCTGCGCTGGTGGATGGCTTGCTTAGATGTGACGGTGCCCCCTCAGAGGCCAGCAGGTACCCTGAGTAATCGTCCTCTGCCGTCACAGTGTTTGCTGAAGGCCCTGTAAGAGAACAGAAGGCAATATTAAGCATGATAACAGATGTTGAGGTGCTGAAGATGGCAAGGCATGTTAACATCAATTGATATTGTGTGTGCATCTGTTTCATTGGTAGTCTCACCCACAGCAATGCATCCATCAGGTGATCCTGCCACCCTCACTCACTCACATGTCTGTTCTTCCTCTCCTTGTAGAAGAGAGCGCAAAATGCAGGTGAGAGGAGTAGGACTGGAGGGGGGTCACCACAAATAATGCCCCTGACAGAGACAGAAGAGGAGGCGTTGGGGCTCAGCCGTACGGTTGAATGCCTGGCCGTCGGAGATGGCGAGACTGGCAACCTGCAAAAGTCTGGTGTCAGAACTTTAACATCCTTCACACACATCATGAATTGATGTTATTAGTGATTGACCTGTTGCACACCTCAGTATGTTCATTGCAAAATAACTTCTGCGATGACACCTAATATTGCTTTATGTTCTCTTCCAGGGCCTTCAAGGATTGATGAAGAGGCACGCACCATGGAAGAGGCCGATTCCTCAGAGGAGCTCCATTCCTCTGAGGGTGCACTGTCGCATCATACCCAGCCATGCACCACTGCAGATACTTGCACTTCGTGAGTCCTGTTGGGTAGATAGTTATGTTTTCACCTGATAACTCACCACTCACAAGAGAGCACAAGCAGACACTGGTGGCAGGGGCAGCTGTGGAGAGTCCATGTCGGGGGGCGCTCCTCTCTAAGCTCTGCTCAGCTGGACGCAGACGATGAACCCTGGAAGCCATTGTTGAGATTGAGAATGATAGAGGTAGAGCTGCGTCTTTGCGAGGCATTGGAAAACGTGCCACATACACTCTCCACAATAGCGGAGAGGATGGAGGAGTCCACCTCCAGCATTAGTGGAATGGTGGCGCAGATGAGTGCGAGAATGTCTGCGATGGAGAGAATAGGACATAAGAAATAGGAGCAGGTGTAGGCCATACGGCCCCTCGAGCCTGCTCTGCCATTCAATTAGATCATGGCTGATCCTCGACCTCAACTCCACTTTCCTGCCCGATCCCCATATCCCTTGATTCCTCTATAGTCCAAAAAACTACCCATCTCAGCCTTGAATATATTCAATGACTCAGCATCCACAGCCCTCTGGGGTAGAGAATTCCAAAGATTCACAACCCTCTGAGTGAAGAAATTGCTCCTCATCTCAGTCTTGAATGGCCGACCCCGTATCCTGCGATTATGTCCCCTGGTTCTAGACTCTCTAGCCAGGGGAAACAATCTCTCAGCATCTACCCTGTCGAGCCCCCTCATATTTTTACATGTTTCAATGAGATCACCTCTCATTCTTCTAAACTCCGGAGAGTATAGGCCCATTCTATGAAGAATGGCATCCTTCATTGACCTTAAAGTTGGGCTCACAAAAGAGTCAATCCAGGCCATGACAACAGCCGTGCAGACTCAGGATGTCAACTTTTCTGCCGCCTTAAACAAGGCAGACAGATGCCTGTGGCCTTATAACGCATCATAGATGTGCTCCAAGCTGTTGGCCAGCAGAGTGGTAGGAGTGATGTGGCCATGGCCCTGGAGAGGGATGATGGCGAGAGGGGACATGTAATGGGGACTCCACTCAAAGCGTTCCCACGTCTCACCTGTTGCCCCCCCACCCCAACCAGTACCCATAATACTGCCTCCTCTCCCAATGGCCAAGTCTGTCCCAGCACTGGTACAGATGGAGCAGTCTTTCACGGGGCCCTCATGGGCTCCAAAACCCAGACGGTGTAGGCCGAGAACATCTCAACAATCAGGGAAGGACCTGAGCAGCCTGCCTCTACCTCTGCTGAAGCCACAGTGGATGTACCATGTAGAAGCCATAGGACTAAGAAGGCTAAGGTTTTGTAATCGCCATGGGTATGCACAGGGGTGTCTGACTAAATGTAATGTTTTTCATTTATATTTGTTTTTTCTTACATGCACATTTAATGTCATAACTGTCATCACCACTGCCTCGTCTTGTCCATTCTTGAGTCCCTTTTGTGAAAATGCCCGTTATAATCGCCCATTGGGCGCCTTTACAATGGGTGTGTGCATGGTTGAAGGACCGATTTGTGCAAATGGAGAGGGGGGGGGGAGCAGGTGTTGGTGGTGGTGGTTGTTTCAGGCAGTCTGAGTACTTCACTATCTTCAGTTTTCAGATCTCCTTATGAGAACCTGTCAGATATGAGTGACTCCCTGGTATTATGAGCAGTCAGGTGTGTCGCTGCTCTGCTGATGTGTTGCCGATCTTCGTCATCCTCCTCCTCCTCCTCATCGTCTTCTTCAATGTTGCTGGCAGATGCGAATCATTCATGAGCACATTGGAGCTCCTTCATCTCTCTCTTGAGCGATGTTGTGCAGGATGCAACACATGACTATTATTCTGCACGCCCACACCAATGAGTACTGAAGGGCTCCCCCAGATCGATCCAGGCACCTGAAGTGCATTTTGAGCATTCCAATGGCTTGTTCAATGACAGGCCTGGTGGTGATGTGACTGCTGGTGTACCTCGTTGGTGGGGTTTCTCACAGGTATCATGAGTCACATCTGCCCAGACAGCCCTTAAGACTGTCTTGTGCATGGAAGAGGGCCGGGATGTTGGATTCGCGCAAAATGAAGGAATCATGGCAGCTGCCAGGGAATTTAGCACACACCTGCAGAAACTTCCTCCAGTGGTCGCAAACCAGCTGCACATTGATGGAATGATATCGCTTTCGGTTGATGAACAGTCCTGGTTCATGTGCAGATCCTCGGATTGCTACGTGGGTGCACCCGCGTGGGTGCATCCTGCACCCGTGGGAAGCCAGCCAGAGAGTTGAAACCCACTGCCTTCTCAGTCTGGCTTATGTTGTCGCAGGGAAAGTTGACATAGTCGCTGCCCTGGCAAATAACCCATCCGTGAGCTGCCTTATACACTTGTGTGCAGACGACTGAGAGATCCTGGTGATGTCTCTGGTGGCGCCTTGGAAGGATCCGGATGCAAAGAAATTGAGGGCAGTGGTTACTTTGAGTGCGACGGGCAATGTGGGCCACCAGGCCCAGTCGAGAGCAGCTCTGCATGAAGGAGGCTGAAGATGTCTGCGACCACCTGGCAACTCAATCTCAACCTGCGTAGACACTGCTCCTCAGAGAGTTCCAGGAAGCTCAGCCTCTGCCTATAGATCCTCTTATGTGAGTTGTGCCTCCTGCGACCTCGGCCCCCCTGTTGGTCCCCTCTCTGTTCTTCTGCATGTCCTTGTGGCACACCTCTGTTTTGTGGAGCTGCAACTCCCAGAACTGCACGCCGTGCCTGCCGTGGATGGTGATGTGCCTCCCCCTCGGATGTACAGTGGAATAGATCCATTGGGCAAAATATAAATCAGGAAATAAGGGGGGGCATGTAAAAAAAGGTAATGCAATAATCATGGGCGATTTTAATCTTTACATAGATTGGACAAATCAAATTGGCAAAAATAGCCCTGAGAAGGAGTTCATAGAGTGTATTAGGGACTGTTTCTTAGACCAATACGTCGGGGAACCAAACAGGGAACAGGCCATTTTGGATCTGGTAATGGGTAACAAAACAGGATTAATTAATGATCTCAAAGTAAAGGATCCCTTGGGAAGCAGTGATCATAACATGATAGAATTTCACATCCAGTTTGAGAGCGAGGATCTTGGGTCTGAAACCACTGTATTAAACTTAAATAAGGGCAATTATAAAGGAATGAGGGCGGAATTGGCTAAAGTGGACTGGGTAAACAGATTAGATGGTATGATGGTGGATAAGCAGTGGCAGACATTTAAAAAGATATTTTATGACTCACAACAAAAATATATCCCTGTGAGGAGGAAAGACTCCACAAAAAGGGTGAACCAACCATGGCTAACTAAGGAAGTAAAGGATGGTATCAGGTTAAAAGAAAAAGCATATAACATGGCAAAGATTACTGGTAAGCCCGAAGATTGGGAAAACTTTAAAAACCAGCAAAGGATGACTAAAAAAATAATAAAGAGGGAGAAAGTAAATTATGAGAGTAAACTAGCAAGAATTATAAAAACTGACAGTAAAAGCTTCTACAAGTACATAAAAAGGAAGTTGGTAACTAAAGTAAACATTGATCCCTTAGAGGATGAGACTGGGGAAATAATAATGGAAAACAAGGAAATGGCAGAGGAATTGAACAAATATTTTGTATCTGTCTTCACAGTAGAAGACATTAATAATATACCAATAATAGTAGAAAATCAAGGGGCAAAGGGGAGGGAGGAATTAAAAACAATCACTATCACTAGAGAAAAAGTACTAGGTAAACCAATGGGTCTAAAAGCTGACAAGTCCCCTGGACCTGATGGCTTGCATCCAAGGGTCTTTAAGGAAGTGGCTACAGAGATAGTGGATGCATTGGTTGTAATCTTCCAAAATTCACTAGATTCTGGAAAGGTCTCAGCGAATTGGAAAACCGCAAACGTAACACCCCTATTCAAGAAGGGAGTGAGACAGAAAGCAGGTAACTATAGATCAGTTAGCCTAACATCTGTCATTGGGAAAATGCTAGAATCCATTATTAAGGAAGTAGTAGCAGAACATTTGGAGACTCATAATACAATCAAGGAGAGTCAACGTGGTTTTATGAAGGGGAAATCATGTCTGACAAATTTATTAGAGTTCTTTGAGGAAGAGGCTAACTAACAGAAAACAAAGAGTCGGGATAAAAGGGTCATTTTCAAAATGGCAATCTGTAACTAGTGGGGTGCCGCGGGGATCAGTGCTGGGGCCTCAACTATTTACAATATATATCAATGACTTGGATGAAGGAACAGAGTGTCTTGTGGCCAAATTTGCTGATGACACAAAGATAGGTGGAAAAGCAAGTTGTGATGAGGACACAAAATGTCTGCAAAGGGATATTGACAGGTTAAGCAAATGGGCAAAAATTTGGCAGATGGAATATTATGTGGAAAATGTGAAGTCATCCACTTTGGGAGGAAAAATAAAAAATCAAAATATTATTTGAATGGAGAAATACTACAAAATGCTGCGGTACAGAGGGATCTAGGTGTCCTCATACATGAAACACAAGAAGTCAACATATAGGTGCAGCAGGTAATCCGGAAGGCAAATGGAATATTGGCCTTTATTTCCAGGGGGATGGAGTATAAAAGCAGAGAAGTCATGCTACAACTGTACAGGGTGCTCGTGAGACCACACCTGGAGTACTGCGTACAGATCTGGTGCCCTTATTTAAGGAAGGACATACTTGCATTGGAGGCAGTTCAGAGAAGGTTCACTAGGTTGATTCCAGGTGGAAGGGTTGTCTTATGAGGAAAGATTGAACAGGTTGGGTCTATACTCATTGGAGTTTAGAAGAATGAGAGGAGATCTTATTGAAACATACAAGATTCTGGGGGGACTCGATAGGGTAGATGCTGAGAGGATGTTACCCCTCATGGGGGAATCTAAAACTAGGGGGCATAGTCTCAGAATAAGGGGTCACCCGTTTAAGATGGAAATACGGAGGAATTTCTTCTCCCAGAGGGTCGTGAATCTTTGGAATTCTTTACCCTAAAAAGCTGTGGAGGCTGAGTCATTGAATACATTCAAAGCTGAGTTAGACAAATTTTTGATCAGCAAGGGAGTCAAAGGATATGGGGAAAGGGCGGGAAAGTGGAGTTGAGGTAAAAATCAGATCAGCCATGATCTCATTGAATGGCGGAGCAGGCTCGAGGGGCCGAATGGCCTACTCCTGCTCCTATCTCTTATGGTCTTTTGGTCTTATTGCGCCCCATCCTGCTGTTATCCGTTTGACGGGGTCCAAAATATATCTAAACACAAGAATTCTGAGTGTGCACAAAGAAATCTCATTCTAAATGTGAAGTTTTTTGAGGATGTAAGGGGATGCAGGGTAAATAAAGGGGAACCAGTGGATGTAGAATATTTGGATTTTCAAAAGGCATTCGATAAGGTGCCATACGAAAGGTTGTTACACAAGATAAGGGCTCATGAGGTTGTGGGTAATATAGTATTATGGATAGAGGATTGGTTAATGGGCAGAAAACAGAGTAAGAATAAACGGGTCATTTTCAGGTTGGCAGGCTGTAACTAGTGGGGTGCCGCAAGGATTGGTGCTTGGGCCTCAGCTATTTACAATCTATGTTAATGATTTAAATGAAGGGACCGAGTGTAATGTATCCAAGTTTGCTGACGATACAAAGCTAGTTGGGAAAGTAAGCTGTGAGGAGGACACAAAGAGTCTGCAAAGGGATAAGTGAGTGGGCAAGAAGGTGGCAGATGGAGTATGTGGGGAAATATGAGGTTATTCACTTTGGTAGGAAGAATAGAAAAACAGAATATTTTTTAAATGGTGAGAAACTATTAAATGTTGGTGTTCAGAGGGATTTGGGTGTCCTTGTACACGAAACACAGAAAGTTGACATCCAGGTACAGCAAGCAATTAGGAAGACAAATGATATGCTGGCCTTTATTGCAAGGGGGTTGGAGTACAAGAGTAAAGAAATCTTGCTGCAATTGTACAGGGCTTTGGTGAGACCAAATCTGGAGTACTGTGTACAGTTTTGGTCTCCTTATCTAAGGAAGGATATACTTGCCTTAGGGGGGGTACAACAAAGCTTCACTAGATTGATTCCTGGGATGAGAAGGTTGTCCTGTGAAGAGAGATTGAGTAGAATGGGCCTATAATCTCTGGAATTTAGTAGAATGAGAGGTGATCTTATTGAAACATATAAGATTTTGAGGGGGTTGACAGGGTAGATGTTGAGAGGCTGTTTCCCCTGTCTGGAGATTCTAGAACTAGGGAGCATAGTCTCAGGATAAGGGGTTGGCCATTTAGGACTGAGATAAGCAGAAATTTCTGCACTCAGAGGTGATTCATTGGAATTCTCTACCCCAGAGAGCTGTGGATGCTGAGTCGTTGAGTATATTCAAGGCTGAGATCGATAGATTTTTGGACTCTAAGGGAATCAAGAGATATGGGGATCCGGGGGCGGGGGGGGGGGGGGGGAAGAGGAGCTGAGGTCGAAGATCAGCCATGATCTTATTGAATGGCAGAGCAGGCTTGAGGTGATGTATGGCCTACTCCTGCTTCTATTTCTATGTTCTTAGGCTCTTAGAACTTTCAGCCAAAGATTTGTCTGAGAGAACTGATTGCCCTGCTGCAAAAACTCACCTTTTCTTCACCTGTCAATCACGGCTTTAAAGGTCCAAATGGGTTCCAGCTGCAACTCACCTCCATTTCCATAGCGTGTTTCAGAGACCACAGGAGACATGTTCGGGAGAAGTTAAAATGGTTTGTGTAAGTTAATACATAAAAAGTTCACAGGATTAAGTAATTTATAGACCTAAATTGGCCCTTTAAATATTGTCATGCTGGCTTTAATTGCCGGTTGGACTTCTGGGTGTCAGAAACGTGCGCCCATCCAAATGCTTCTGGGTCAAACCCGAAAGTGGACTTGTTAGAGTCAGCATGCGGTCCCGCTCTGAAAACAGAGTATTTTTACTCCCCACCCGCTCCCAACCCACCCGTTCTTGGGGGTTAAAATTCACCCCCTTGTGTTTGGATTGATCTGCAGTTGCTATAGGCTCCCAACACCATCTTGCAAATTGTGGTAGTATGATGTGTGCTTCACAGCTTTGCAATCAGGAAAGGACTGATGGTAGACTTACCAGAGGATGCCAGAGAGCCTGATGATGACACTGTTGATGCTAAAGACTGCTCCATGAAGAACAGGAAGCAGGTGCAGCGGTAACTATTGCCAGACCCCTGAGAGACAGACTCATTCAGCACACCTCCACAGATCAATAGGGCAATATTATTTGGACATCTCAGCCTATCAAAAATCTACTTCCTCTCACCAAACTTTCAACGGTCTGTGTAAAATCCTTGCTCCTCTTGGATAGCCATCACATCCTGATCCTGAGCTATAATATTACCTGTTCCCAATTGTCATACCAGAAAACCAAGCGCCAGTAGTCCTTCATCAAATATTCCACTGATTTATTTACAAAAACATCATTTGGTTCCGTCACCATGTGCACCCCTTACGAAGGTGAAGGCTTCTGAATAGAATTGATAGATTGTTTCTTTGTGCTGCTGACATGGGAGGAAGCAATGTCTTCTCATGCACACCAGCTCTTCCACTGGTACTGGGAACAGGATTCTGGTAACCAGCGATCAATGCGAGAATGGACCTCACAGAATCAGAAAGACCGTTATATCGTGGGAGAGAGTCAATGGAATATCCTTTGCAGTCTGGTGAACATTGGTTTCTCTAAATGGTCCCACAAGACCTGCAGTCCTTCATTCAATGCCTCCACATTGAGTTGACTGACTTGCCTGGATCTCTTATGAAGCAGGGGAAGGCTTGTTACTGCAGCTGCCACTTTCTTTAGACTGCCGTGCAATGAGTTGAACCCCTCTCAGACGTTGGCACACAGCAGGGCAGTGGACTCTACCACTTTTCCCAGACATTTTCTCCACTCTTAGGAGGGCCCATGCAGAATCTTCATAGAGTGTGATGTTCTGTTGGCATCCTTCTCTTCATAGCAGGACCCCTGGGATTATCATTCGTTTGGTTTGCAGCCAGTGGCTGACATGTCATATAACTTCTCTCAGTTACATCAGGTTCCTCTTCCATGTCTACATCCTTTGGCTTCCTTGTTCTCTGTGTCTCACCATATGTCGATTTTATTTACCAATATTCAGTACTTCCATTGCTTCCTCTTCTTGTGTTGTCAAATTTCAAATGTTGGCATGTCCTCCTCTGTAGCCTGGCATTCCTTGGCATTGGGAACTATTTTAAACCCCAAGAACGGGTGGGTTGGGGACGGATGGGAGTTGAAAATAGTTGTTTTTTTGGGTCACAACCGCAAAACTTTTGGACTTGGCATTTCCAGTGGGAAGCCTGTACTTTTACACGCCAACGTTAAACCCGGAAATAAAGCTGGGTTGCCATCGCAACCCAAAAAAATAACTATTTTCAACTCCCACCCACCCCCAACACCCATTGTATCTTCTCCTGTAAGAGGAATACATAGAGTTAATTAGCTGCTGTAGTCTCCTGATCCTGCAGTCACAAGCAGTCAGGATTCATGGACTGGACAGTAGTAAGGGTATGTATCAGGGAGCAAGGACCTGGTGGTGAGACCTCAGTGTGCATTACAAGATGTGAGACACTTAATATGAGCGCTACCAAATGGTCTGGGACAAAGAACATGATGTCATGTGATACCCTAAAGGGCAATGCTTGACTATTATGCTTAGCGTGTATCCATGTGCTGCTCTGTGATTCAGTTATCTGCCCTGGTATTCATTTGGAAACACGCTTATGTTTGCTGACCTACTGAGATCATTAAACTTCTTTCAACACTGCAAGGGGCCTATTGGGGTTAAGGCGGTCTCACTCACACGCGCAGCCACCTTCCTTCCACCTAGCCCATCCTGCTGCATATGATGGCTTCTTCCCTGTTACTCCAACAATGGCATCCCTTCATTCTTGAATTTGTGCCAGCAACACTTCCACATCAGCCTCTGAAGAATTAGAAGTTTGCCTTTTCCTTTCTTTAGTTTCAAACATTTCAGTCCCTTTTCCAAGATCTTGCTCAGCCCTTTAACTGAATGGAACCCTTTAAATAGGGAAATTGCACCTTTGCTCGGCCTCCTTCCTGAATTTTACAGCTCTCCCAATATATCTGGCCCTCTGCTGGTCGTACAATTAGTACCAATTACGTAGGTATGAGGGGCGAGTTGTCAAAGGTAGATTGGGAAATTAAATTAAAGGGTTTGACAGTTGAAAAGCAATGGCAAACATTTTAAGAAATATTTCAATATTTTCAACAAGAATACATTCCATTGAGAAATAAAAACTCCACGGGAAAAGTGATCCACCCGTGGCCAACTAAAGAAGTCAAGGAGAGTATTAGATTAAAAGAAAAGGCCTATAATGTTGCCACGAAGAGTAATAAGCCTGAGGATTTGGAGAGTTTTAGAAACCAACAAAGGACGACCAAAAAATTGATAAAAAGGGAGAAAATAGAATATGAAAATAAACTAGCAAGAAACATAAAAACGGACTGTAAGAGCTTCTACAAGCATGTAAAAAGGAAAAGAGTAGCAAAAGTAAACATTGGTCCCTTAGAGGCTGAGACTGGAGAAATTATAATGGGGAATCAGGAAATGGCAGATGCTTTAAATAAATATTTTGTATCTGTCTTCACAGTAGAAGACACAAAAAGCATACCAGAAATAATGGAGAACCAATGGGTAAATGAGAGTGCTTGGGCCTCAGCTACTTACAATCTATATTAATCACTTAGATGAAGAGACTGAGTGTAATGTATCCAAGTTTGCTGATGATACAAAGCTAGGTGGGAAAGTAAGCTATGAGGAGGACACAAAGAGTCGGCAAAGGGACATAGACAGCTTAAGTGAAAGCAAGAAGGTGGCAGATGGAGTATAATGCGAGGAAATGTGAGGTTATTCACTTTGGTAGGAAGAACAGAAAAACAGATATTTTTTAAATGGTGAGAAAGTAATAAATGTTGGTGTTCAGAGAGACTTGGGTGTCCTCATACAAGAAACACAAAAAGTTAGTATGCAGGTACAGCAGGCAATTAGGAAAGCAAATGGCACATTGGCCTTTATTGCAAGGGGGTTGGAGTGCAAGAGTAAGGAAGTCTTACTACAGTTGTACAGGGCTTTTGTGAGACCTCACCTGGAGTACTACGTACAGTTTTGGTCTCCTTATCTAAGGAAGGATATACTTACCTTGGAGGCAGCACAACAAAGGTTCACTAGATTAATTCCTGGGATGGGAGGTTTGTCCTATGAGGAGAGTTTGAGTAGAATGGGCCTATTCTCTCTGGACTTTAGAAGAATGAGAGATGATCTCATTGAAACATATAAGATTATTAGGGGGCTTGACAGGGTAGATGCTGGAGAGATTGTTTCCGCTGGCCAGAGAGTCTAGAACTAGGGGGCATAATCGTAGATTACGGGGTCGGCCTTTCAAGACTGAGATGAGGAGGAATTTCTTCATGCAGAGGGTTGTGAATCTTTGGAATTCTCTACCCCAGAGAGCTGTGGATGCTCAGTCATTGAATATATTCAAGGCTGAGATCGATAGATTTTTGGACTCTAGGGGAATCAAGGGATATGGGGATCGGGTGGGAAAGTGGAGTTGAGGTCGAAGATCAGCCATTGAATGGCGGAGCAGGCTTGAGGGGCCATATGGCCCAGTCCTGCTCCTAATTCTTATGTTCTCATGTTCTTATTACCCTTGTCCCACTAGTATTACTTAAATGAGCTGACCCTGGATTTCTTGACAGGGTCAGCCTCCTCTGATTCACCGGGCATAAGTTCCACTCCACCGCAGGCCAATATTTACAAATTGTTTTGTCTTTATACTTATTTTGTGGTTGATTCCTGGGATAGAAAAATGTCTATCAGACTGAAGGTTATTTGTATGTGCTCAATATAAGTTTAACTTTCCTGTTAAGCTTACGACTTAACAGATAATTTTGAATATCACTTTCCAAGTGTTACTTGTGATTCTATGGGCTTTAAATGAATAATAGTTACCAATATGTTTTTCTTTCATTTTGTTTTGCCCCTCTGACTGCTGCAATACAGTTCTACAGGCAACAGCAGTGCCCAAGAAGTGATTCTTCACATGTGGATCTAAACATTGAATGTTAGATTATTTTTTTTTATCATGGGGAGGCATGGTAGCTGAACTGGATCTTGATCTTACCAGACACCCATGCACAAACATTTGCCAGCATGGATCATTGTATAGCAATCAGGTGTGGGAACCTCGGGTGATTTATCTTTCCCTTCCTAACTTTAGAGCTGAGGTCAATTGCATCCCCTCATGCTGCTGCCTCAGCTGAGATCAACTAACTGAGTACAGATGGGTGTCAAACCTGGACCTTACAATCTGTATGCTTTAGTACCACACTGGGTGGTACCCTCTTGGTCATTGGAAGATCTGCAGTAGGTTGCTTCAATACGCTACACCTTTTTGTATCTAGGTGAGACTTACAGGATACTGAATGGTGAGAGACTGACTGTGTGTGATTAGATGGGTGACTGTGAGAGTGATTGGATAGATGTAGGACTGAATGAACAGTTGATTGTGTCGGTGAGAGACCGGGTGATTGTACGAGTTGGTAGCTGTGAGTAACTGGCTATAGATGACTTGATTATTGAATGAATGTGTGGATAAGAGACTGGCTGTATCGCACTGTGACTGGCTGGTGTGTGATTGGATTGGTGACTGTGCAGCAGAGACAGGAAGCTTGCATCTGACAAAGGGACCAAATGCCACCTGGCTCATTGTGTTGTGGCACATACAGTGATTACAGTCATGAGTATCAATAAGACTTTCTGTTGACAATGGTCAATGATCAATACAGAGTGGAGCATACAAAGCAAAGTGTATCTATTGATCTAAATTTAATTTGATTTTCCTCAGCATTTACACAGCACCTTGTCACTGTAGCAGAACATGCATGAGAATGACATCAAATTCTGGACTGATACATATTTTGTGCTGAACAGTGGAGGAGGAACCCAGCAGGGATTTGTGTCCAGATGTTTACATAAACATGATTAGGTTCATTTTGATTTTCCATAAAGTATAGGTCTTTACTGTCAAGAAATAAGACAGGTAAATGTGCATCATACCACTTCCAGTGCATTTCAAAACAGACAACTTCAAATTTGCTAAAATAATAAAGAACTTGAAGCAAGCTCCACTGGTGGCTTAGAGAGTGTATGATACTGATGCATACATACAAGAAAGCTCTCAGTGCCTGGTCTCTGCTGAGTTAACTGACTTCAGCTGGGGCAACAGCCAATACCCAATAAGTCTAGTAACTCCTGCTGTGATGTAACATTAAGTAAAGTACTGTAATCCGTGTTATCTGCAGATTTTTTTAGCTTCTGTTTAATCTCACTTGTTAATAAACAAAAATTGGTAATTTGTAGTCTGAGCGAATATTGCTGTATTTGTCACTCAAGGAGATGAGGAGGGCACAGTGGGATCCCCTACTATTTTCACTGCATCACCCAGTGGTAATATAGTTCATTGTTGAAAATTGTTTACTAGGGGCCTACTATCTTAGATATAATGTGCATAAGGTCAGGTTTTCAGTCATAAGAATTGTCTGCTTTTCCAGGGAAACTACATTTTGTGTTGATTGTGAGTTCAAAAGTATCAGGAGAGAACCCTAATTGTAACAATTGGTCTCAGCTAAAGTGGGATAAGTATCACCTGCAGACCAAAACAGGCTGTGCAGTTTTTAAAATTGAAGTTACCACAAAAAGAGCAGTAAAAAAGAGTGAATACCATGGCTCAGAAAGACTTGGACTGCAAGCTAGAATTTGCTTTTCTAGCTGTTGAAGAAAAGGGAAAAGAACGTGCATATTAATTAGACATGTTAGACATATTAATTATTTACACAAAATTGTGACACAAGAATAACTTGCATTTATTTAATGGGGTAGAGTTTTCATTCCTTTACGCCAGTAATATTAGCACAAACTGGGCGGAATCGGCCAAACCAGCACAAAAGATTGGGGAATTTTAAACGTGAATTACACCCAAAACCACTTACATTCGAGTTTTCAGCAATTTTTTACGCTGGTTTAAGATTCAATTCACCCGGATCAGGCCCACAAAACTGGCCACGTCCCCTGGCCGACATTGCAAGATTCCGCCAATTGTGCTGGTTAGGGAAGGCTCTTCAAATTGCGCTCATCTTCATAGGCGCACAGGCACTAGTGGGCACGTTTTTAAAGTTTTTTCACATCAAAAAATATTTAATTTACTAAAACACTGGCTAGTGTACACCAATGAAACTAGTAAATGGTTCAGCATAAATTTTTAAGTCACTTTCAGTGATTTTAAATCAGGTTACTCACAGGTGGAGGACTGGACACTTAATGTTTATTTTTTGTGATGAGCCCATCTTCAACTGTATTAATAAAACTACACCAGGTTCTTAAATACATCAATGAATATTTTTTAACGGAAAGAAAATAAAAGAAACAATTATGTCCTATTACGCTGCCCGGTTGCATTGATTCATAGATGATTTTTCGTTTGTGGTTATGCAAGTGATATTTATCGGAAACTTGAACTGTAACCTAACCAGCGCAATTTCGACCGCCTTTTGGGTGCAATTTCCTGATTGCTTCCAAAGTGGAAACTCTACCCCAGTGCCTTTAATGTAAGAGACATCTCAAGGAACTTCACAAGTGTATGAAAAACACAGGAAGTAAAGTTTGAAATGGGCTATGTGCAAAACTTATAGATATACAAGAAGAATCCTTGATATCATTTACGAATAGCGTGAACAGCAGTGAACTAATATAGATCGCTGCTAAACTTTGCATTTGCCCCCAGCCAGAGCTTGTTCCATTTATCATGATTCTACTGCTAAGCCAGCTTTGAAACCAATTAGCTAATTGATGGAAGCTGCAGTGAAGACCTGAAGGAGAAAAGTGTGGAGGAAAATGTTATCAATTATAGCTTTTGTGCCAGAAGCATACAGAGATTTTGGAGACTCTCTGTCTCCTTCGTTTTTACAGGAAACAGAAAATGTTGATTTTTCAAATGCCTTAAGCAGTTCTGCATCACTTTACAAACTTATTGATGTGTGTATCATGCAGTGTGTTAAACAAATTCTGCTGCCCACAATTAACATTTTATCATCTATTCCCACTGAAAGCAGTATGACCCCTGCACAGTACTGCTGCTTGCCTGGGATGTTTGCAAATCAGCCGATCACACATGTCTCAGCTGACAGGCTTATAAAGGAACTGGGGAACTTCTGTTCCCTGTTTTCCTCTGTACATATCCTCCCAACATTTCAATTTTAATTGAGGAGGAAGAGGTAGGATTTGTAAGCAAAAATTATACAGTTGTAAAAACTGTTTAGTTAGAATTTAAATTTCTTCACTTACTGCAGTTGGTTACCATAAGAGATAGGAGCAGGAGTAGGCCATTTGGCCCCTCGAGCCTGCTCCGCCATTCAATGGGATCATGGCTGATCTGATTTTTACCTCAACTCCACTTTCCTGCCTTTTCCCCATATCCTTTGACTCCCTTGCTGATCAAAAATTTGTCTAACTCAGCTTTGAATGTATTCAATGACTCAGCCTCCACAGCTTTTTGGGGTAAAGAATTCCAAAGATTCATGACCCTCTGGGAGAAGAAATTCCTCCACATTTCCGTCTTAAACGGGCGACCCCCTATTCTGAGATTATGCCCCCTAGTTTTAGATTCCCCCATGAGGGGTAACATCCTCTCAGCATCTACCCTATCAAGTCCCCTCAGAATCTTGTATGTTTCAATAAGATCTCCTCTCATTCTTCTAAACTCTGATGAGTATAGACCCAACCTGTTCAATCTTTCCTCATAAGACAACCCTTCCATACCCGCAATCAACCTAGTGAACCTTCTCTGAACTGCCTCCTATGCAAGTATGTCCTTCTTTTAAATAAGGGCACCAGATCTGTACACAGTACTCCAGGTGTGGTCTCACGAGCACCCTGTACAGTTGTAGCATGACTTCTCTGCTTTTATACTCCATCCCCCCAGAAATAAAGGCCAATATTCCGTTTGCCTTCCAGATATACCTGCTGCACCTGTAAGTTGACTTTTTGTGTTTCATGTACGAGGACACCCAGATCCCTCTGTACTGCAGCATTTTGTAGTATTTCTCCATTCAAATAATATTTTGATTTTTTATTTTTCCTCTCAAAGTGGATGACTTCACATTTTCCCACATTATATTCCATCTGCAAAATTTTTGCCCATTCGCTTAACCTGTCAATATCCCTTTGCAGACATTTTGGGCCCGATTTTACCAGGGGTGCGGGTTCTCGGCGGGTGGGCAAGTGGGCGCATGGGTAACGCGCCCGGTGAAATTAGTGGGTTTCCCGCGCAATCGTAGCAGGCAACGCACTAATTGGAGCCACTTACCTGATCCTCCAGGTTCCCCGCTGCTGGTCTGCGCGTCGGGCGGGCTGCGCATGCGCAGTAAGATCTGTCAGCTGGAGGCGCTCTATTTAAAGGGGCAGTCCTCCACTGACAGATGCTGCAAACAATAGCAAAGATGACTGCATGGAGCAGCCCAGGGGGAAGGCTGCTCCCAGTTTAATGATGCCTCACCCCAGGTATCAATACATGGGGTGAGGAGGAGGGGGAGGACAGAGATCCTCCACCCGGCGGGTGGGAGGAAGCGGCCTGCCTCCGCCACCAGGAAGGCCTGGCTCGAGGTGGCAGAGGGGGTCACCAGCACCACCAACATATCGCCCACCTGCACACAGTGCAGGAGGTGGTCCAATGACCTCAGTAGGTCAGCCACAGTGAGTACACGTAGTCTTTCCCCTACACTCCGTCTGCCACATCACTGCCCCCAACCCACATCTCCTTCGGCACTGCCAACACTACTCTGTCACATCACCCCTCATACCCACTCAAACCCCATCCTCATCTTACCTGCACCTACTCACCTCGCCAGTACTCACCCCGCCAATACCACTCAACCAAATCCTCATACAATCTCATGGCTCTATCCCATACTCACCCTCTCGTGCATCTCTCTCACGGTCAGCCTCACTCAACCTGCCACTACCAGTGCTGCAGCCACAGGGCATGCATCACATATGTGCAGTAGGCAGCGTAAGGCAAACGTGTCGTGAGCATGAAGGGGATGCACAAGGGTGTTTGAGGGTTTGTCATGGTTGTTACCTCTATTGAATTTCAGAACAACTCACATCACACATTATATTGGCACCACTACTGCCATGTCTTCGTGACTCCTGTCCGGTTTGTGCAATAATGCCCGCTCCTGGGTATCACTATGAGGACCCACCACTGATGCCACCCATTGTGTCACTGCAGAGTGGGTGTAGGTGTATTTGCAGGGCTCTTCTGCGCAGACGACTGAGAGACATCGGCGATGTCCCCGGATGCACCCTGGAAGGCTGCGGAGGAGAGGTTCGGGAGGGCAGTGGTGACTTTGACAGCGACAGGTAGGAACGTGGTGCACGGGCCAGCCAGGAGCAGCTCGGCATGAAAGAGGCTGCAGATGTCCACGGCTATATGTCGAGTGACTCTGAGCCTCCGTGTGCACTGCTGCTCAGAGAGGTCCAGGAGGCTGAGCCTCGGTCTGTGGAACCTGTGGCGAGGGTAGTGCCCTCTGCGACGCATCTCCCTCTGCGGTAGCCCTCCCTCCTGCTGTACAGGTGGATGTGTCACAGCACTGTGTTGTGGAGCTCCACATGTCAGAGGTGGACGGCGTGGATGGCGAGGCTGGTGAGGCTGGTGATGCTGTTCGCCCTCCGAGGAGGTCATGACTGCAGCTACGGCGGCCCCCATCTGGAAGATGTACATCTGAGGGGGTCCGCAAGGTAGGTACATGTCTCCGGACCCCGGGGTAAGTGTGCAGGTTGGTGACTTTGACCGTCAGAGGAGGGTGGTGGAGGCCAAACTTTGTCCCAAGTGACAGAGTGGCCTCCTGCAATGGGTGAGGGTCTCCCCCCACCACCTGTCAAATGGACCTTTGCAGCTGCCACAGGCTGACTGCTGCAACACGTCCATTCGATCTGGGAGTGTTTCCCCCAGTGTGGGAAACAGTCCCATGTTGATCCAAAATCACACACAGTCCCTTAATCAGGTCAGTTAATGACCTGAAATAGCTAAATAAATACTCTCAAGTGGCATCCCGCTGGCTTTAATTGCCTGCGGGATTCCCACCAGCGGGGGCTGCGCGCGCACGCCGGCGCGTCAGTGGGGAACCCGGAAGTGGGCGGGATCGAGGCGGGATCCGTTCGGGATCCTGGATTTCCCGATTTTCGAGGCCCCCCCGCCGAGAACGCACCCGATAGCGGCTACTAAAATCGGGCCCTTTGTGTCCTCATCGCAACTTGCTTTTCCACCTATCTTTGTATCATCAGCAAATTTGGCCACAAGACACTCTGTTCCTTCATCCAAGTCATTGATATATATTGTAAATAGTTGAGGCCCCAGCACTGAACCCTGCGGCACCCCACAAGTTACAGATTGCCATTTTGAAAATGACCCTTTTATCCCGACTCTTTGTTTTCTGTTAGTTAGCCAATCCTCTATCCATGCCAGTATATTACCCCCAACACCATGAGCTCTTATCTTGTGCAGTAATCTTTTATGTGGCACCTTATCGAATGCCTTTTGGAAATCCAAATATACTGCATCCATTGGTTCCCCTTTATCCACCCTGCCCGTTACTTCCTCAAAGAACTCTAATAAATTTGTCAGACATGATTTCCCCTTCATAAAACCTTATTGACTCTCCTTTATTGTATTATGAGTCTCCAAATGTCCTGCTACTACTTCCTTAATAATGGATTCTAGCATTTTCCCAATGACAATGTTAGGCTAACTGGTCTATAGTTACCTGCTTTCTGTCTCACTCCCTTCTTGAATAGGGGTGTTACGTTTGTGGTTTTCCAATCTGCTGGGAACTTTCCAGAACTTAGTGAAATCTGGACGATTACAATCAATGCATCCACTATCTCTGTAGCCACTTCCTTAAAGACCCTTGGATGCAAGCCATCAGGTCCAGGGGACTTTAGACCCATTAGTTTACCTAGTACTTTTTCCTCTAGTGATAGTGGTTGTTTTTAGTTCCTCCCTCCCCTTTGCCCCTTGATTTTCTACTATTATTGGTATATTATTAATGTCTTCTACTGTGAAGACAGATACAAAATATCTGTTCAATTCCTCTGCCATTTCCTTGTTTTCCATTATTATTTCCCCAGTCTCATCCTCTAAGGGATCAATGTTTACTTTAGCTACCATCTTCCTTTTTATGTACTTGTAGAAGCTTTTACTGTCAGTTTTTATATTTCTTGCTAGTTTACTCTCATAATTTACTTTCTCCCTCTTTATTATTTTTTTAGTCATCCTTTGCTGGTTTTTAAAGTTTTCCCAATCTTCGGGCTTACCAGTAATCTTTGCCATGTTATATGCTTTTTCTTTTAACCTGATACCGTCCTTGACTTCCTTAGTTAGCCACGGTTGGTTCACCCTTTTTGTGGAGTCTTTCCTCCTCACAGGGATATATTTTTGTTGCGAGTCATAAAATATCTTTTTAAATGTTTGCCACTGCTGATCCACCATCATACCATCTAATCTGTTTACCCAGTCCACTTTAGATAATTCTGCCCTCATTCCTTTATAATTGCCCTTATTTAAGTTTAATACAGTGGTTTCAGACCCAAGATCCTCACTCTCAAACTGGATGTGAAATTCTATCATGTTATAATCACTACGTCCCAAAGGATCCTTCACTTTGAGATCATTAATTAATCCTGTTTCGTTACCCATTACCTGATCCAAAATGGCCTGTTGCCTGGTTGGTTCCCCGACGTATTGGTCTAAGAAACAATCCCTAATACACTCTATGAACTCCTCCTCAGGGCTATTTTTGCCAATTTGATTTGTCCAAAATCACCCATGATTGTTGCTTTACCTTTTTTACAAGCCCCCCTTATTTCCTGATTAATATTTTGCCCTACAGTGTTGCTACTGTTAGGGGGCCTATATACTCCTCCCACCAGTTATTTCTTTCCCTTGCTATTTCTTACCTCTACCCAAATTGATTCAACATCTTGATCTTCTGAGCCAAGATCATTTCTCACTATTATATCAATTTCATCCTTTATTAACAGAGCTACCCCACCACCTTTACCTTTTTCCTATCCTTCCGAAATGTTAAATAACCCTGAATATTTAGCTCCCAACCTTGGTCACCTTGCAACCACGTCTCTGTAATGGCCATGAGATCATGCCCATTTGTTTCTATTTGTGCCGTCAATTCATCTATCTTATTACGAATGCTGCGCGCACTCTGATAAAGAACCTTTAATTTTGTCTTTTTACCTTTCTTTCCTACCCCGGCCCCATTTGCTAGTGCACTTTTATGTTTGTACGCTCCGTCCCTTCCTGACACACTCTGTTTATCATTACCCCCATCACTTTCCTGTACTACTTCCTTGTATTTTCTCTTTATCAGTCTAAACTTCGCCCCACCTGAGCCCTCCCCCCCCTCTATTTAGTTTAAAGCCTTCTCTACCGCCCTAGTTATTCGGTTTGCCAGAACACTGGTCCCAGCATGTTTCAGGTGAAGCCCATCCCAACGGAGCAGCTCCCTCTTTCCCCAGTACTGGTGCCAGTGTCCCATGAATCGAAACCTACTTCTCCCACACCAATCTTTGAGCCACGCATTCATCTCTCTGATCTGATTTACCCTGTGCCAATTTGCTCGTGGCTCAGGTAATAATCCGGAGGTTATCACCTTTGTGGTTCTGCTTTTTAATTTATTCCCTAGCTGCTTAAACTCCCTCAGCAGAACCTCTATCTTAGTCCTACCTATGTCATTGGTACCTACGTTGTCTCAGCCTCAGTATTGGACAAATTTTAATCAATCAAGTACAAACTGGATTCAGGATGGGGTCAACACGAGGCCAAAGTAGGCCTGTCCCGCTGCACTTCCAGTGGCAGACTGGGCCCCGGATTTTCTGAGCCCTTCATTTATATTGAAGCCCTGAGGTGGAGCAAGGAATAGTTCCAGCATCAGAGGATTGAGAAGTCAGAGGGGTTTGGAGAAACTGTTCTCTTTAGCCTTGAAAGAAGGTGACTGAGAGGGGACTTTATAAATGTATTTAAGATATTAAAAAATGTAGAAAAGATAATGCAGAGCATTACTTCATGGTACGCCATGTCAATAGGTTCGGGGTGGGGGGAGGTAGGTTCAAATTGGTACAGGTACTTTTATAACTGTTATTAGGAAGAATTTCTTCCACAAAAAGAATAACTGTTATATAATACTGGAGAGAAAAGCTTGGAGTCATTGGGGGTGATTTTAGGAGGTAATTGCGGGTGCGTTGGGGGCGGGGGGTTCCGAGAATCGGAGAAATCCCGCTTGGGTCCGGAAGCCGGCTTCAACCTGCTGACTTCCGAGTTTCCCAGGGACCCACCTGTGTGCACGCGGGTGACCCAAAAATGGAAGTTCCGCTGGCAAAGCCAAATATACTTCATTGAGGTACTTAAGGCACTTTAACTGTGTCAGGTGAAATAATTAGAACGATGTTTAACTTACCTGGGCATGAAACCAGGCATGAAGGGCTGGATCAGGGAAAAAGAAACTAAATAAATTAAATAAAAAAGCATAGACGGAAGTGAAAACACAAAATGAACCTACCTTTGTACCCTGCTCCAATGTCCGATGTCTCCCTCTCCGATGTCCCCCTCTTCACCTCCCCGATGTCCTCCCGATCTTCCCCAATCTTCACCTCTGCACCCCCGATCATCCCCTCTCCCCCCCCCCCGATCTTTCCCTCTCCCCCCCCCACCCCGGACTTCCAGTCCAGCGCCGAATCTTCCATTCTCCCCCCACCCCGCCCCCCCCCCCAGGTCTTCCAGTCTAATGCCAGATGACATCTCGCTCTCTCTCTTTCTCGCTCTCCACCCCCCCCACCTCGCATTGCAGCTCCTGACGGCAGTCAGCCTGTCAATCAGGAAACCCGGAGAGCACGTTAATTGTCATCAATCAACATGCGATCGCGTCGGAAACGGTAAGTTTTGTTCTTGCGGGTTTGCCACACGCACCTTCACCCCTCCCGCCAACCATTGCAAAATCGAGCCCATTGTCTCAGTGCCAGGAAAGCGAGTTCTAGATGAAGAGTCTTTCACTTATAGGTTTCTTAGATGAAATGACACTCACAGACAACATACGCAATGATGAGAAGCTGTCAGGAAACCCCACGTTACAGTTGTTGAGCTCAGTAGCAGGGTTGCCAACCCTTGATCTTCCTCTCAATCTCGCTAATTCTTTTGCTACACTTGGTACGACTAACCGAGAATCGTAACTCCATTATGGCCTTTAATTGCTGTCTAATGGTTTATCTTTATCTCTTTATTCTCCTCCTGCAGAGTTTTCTTTAACTTATTGCAATGTTTTGAGCATTGTGCTAACTGCTTGATCAAGACTTGATAGGTTACATATAATCAGGCCCTTTTTCCTTTTAGACTCCTCTCTAATCTGCTCTTCCATTTTGATGTGGAGACGCCGGTGATGGACTGGGGTTGACAATTGTAAACAATTTTACAACACCAAGTTATAGTCCAACAATTTTTATTTGAAATCTACAAGCTTTCGGAGGCTTCCTCCTTCCTCAGGTAAACATTTTACCTGAGGAAGGAGGAAGCCTCCGAAAGCTTGTAGATTTCAAATAAAAATTGTTGGACTATAACTTGGTGTTGTAAAATTGTTTACAATTGTCTTCCATTTTGACTTTTTCTTTAGTTAACGGCCGATTGGCTTCATGGCATTCATCTAACCTCTTGGTTGCTGCCTTTGTAGATATCAATGCTCTCTGTACTATTAATCCATTAGTTGGGTCTTCATATTTCTTAATTGCTACCTTTCTTTGTTCTTCTTCTTCAAAACAGTTCTGGACTCATTTAAAAGTATCTTGATATCTAAATATTAAAACCTGTAATGCGGAGAATATCAGTTGGTTTCTGCAGTAAGCTTGAAGCACTTCCCCAGCCCTTTTAAGACTTTCAGCTGCGCTTCCTTCAAAAAGTCCCCGACTCAATCTATAACATGCAAGAACTCGCATCCCATTTGGGTACCAATATGTTGGCTTAGCCAAAGCCTGCAATATCTGTCCAGAAGCCAGGGCTGAAAGTTCCAAACTCAGAGTCTTTTGCATATATGAAGTGTTAGCCTATGCTTGAGTCTCTGGAGTAGGGTTTGAACCCATGACCTTCTGACTCAGAAGTGAGAGTGCTACAACTGAGCCAAGGATTAGTTAAACCTTAAAGGCTAAACTTTACTTAAATATACACTTTAAAAATAGTACTTACAACCACACCTAATAGTTGGGACTCAAATGCGTCACAGTTCTGAGCTCAGTATTTATGATCAAACCTTTATGAATCTAAATTCTCATTACTATCTGCCACTTTTTGTACATTTCTCTCGCCCTGACTACATGACAATTTGTAGATTTCTGCATTACACGATTATACCAAAAGATAAAATACAACTCCATATCAGGAGAATATAATTGGATCTATGCTTTCACTTCAGTTAAAAAGCTGATTTCTTTATTAACAAGCTTTTTTTCCATTGAACTACATATATTAGTATGATTCCTTTCATTATCCTGTCAATAATTTCGCTCTTTTTACATATTATTGCTATTCTACCGTATGAAACTTTCAATTATAAGTGAGCCTTTGATTCTGTACCATTCAGCACCAGCAAATTCTCCCATTCTACAGAAACCCCAATTAAAAAGATAATGTGCCAGAAATTGTTGCAATGGCAGGTTTGGTGGCAAACGATGTCCATTGGATGTTTTAGCTCACCAATGACATCGCACTATTTTTGCGGTGCAAATTGTGAAATATCAATCTGATAACACTGCAGCGATGTCATTATCATATTTGGGACCTCATGAACGTGAGGCCTGATGGCTTATCTCCTTAACCATTGAAAGAAAAGGATAGAGAAAGAAACAGAGCAAACGACAGAGAAGGGTGAATTAGAGTCAAACAAAATATGTAGAGACAGAAAGAGGATTAAAGAGAGGGAAAGAAAAAGAGTGGATTAAGATTGAGAGAAAAAAAGAAACAGAAAGGATAAGTAAGAACAAACAGAAGAAAAGGACATTATAACTCAGTTGTGTTTGGGAATTGCTGTATTGGGCCTTAAGAAGTTATTGAGTGACTGGCAGGGTAGGTGCTTGAAATGTACAAACATTCTTGACCCCTGAAGTATAGAACCAACCATCATGATCAGGAACAGTGGAACACCCAATGGGTACGCCATTGCACTGCTTTCATAAGAACACAGGAATTGCTAGATGAAAGAAGACCAAGGTTCATCTGGTTCCTTTTCTACCATCCAGGTGGTCACATGATACAATGATAATGGAGTTGTTGACTAATCATTGCAATCAATCACTATCAATTAGTCTATAACAGACCCAGAAATGACATGAGGGAAACCCCAGTGGTGGAGAACTTTGGGAACCATAGGTCCAAAGTCACCTTCCCAAGCGTGCTATGTTTACCACATGCCATGTCTCAAATTACTCATATCCCAAAATGTTATTTTCTGAAAGAAATCTAATTTGCATTTCTGAGTGTCGGAACAGCTTTGCATCCTGAAAATTATTGCCTTCCATCACTAATAGGAGTGTGAATGGCAAGACTGGCACAAAAGTACTGTTAAGGCAGATAAAAAGTTTAAAAAACCTCTAGGAACAATTCACTACCTGCTGGAGTCAGACTCCACGGCTTCATTGTTCACATTCTGGGTCTCCAAGATTGAGTGTCATGTTAGGACCATAAATCACATCATTAACAGGGTCCTCTACGACATTAATTACCAGCCCCAAATGACTGTGGTGGGAATAATTCTCAATAACGTCGTAATTCCAGCAATTTCACAATCAAGTTCAATGGGGAGCTTCATGGCAAGAAGATACTTTTATCAGCTTTGACGAGTCTAATGACGGAGCGGTGCAAATCATCCAACAATTTATGGAGAATCAGAACTCATGGCAAATTTCTTTTAAGCAGGAAATTGCTGGATTTTTAAAGAATTAATAATGGTGTGCACTGTTTTGCGTCATTATATTCCCAACAATTTCTGGCCCAATATTTACCCAGATGTTTTCCTTTTGCAACGTTAACTTTTGTCCTTGCATTCATTATCAGTGATTATAGCTCCCTGAAACTTAGGAACCAGTTTGCAATGGCATGTCTTTAATTAAGTTTCCTTATTAAGTAGGTGATTACTTCATGCTGAAACTTGCAAGAGCTGTAGGGTGAACCTCAGTTCAAAAGTTCAGTGCTTACTACTTTATAATTGAATCATAATACCCTACTTAACAAACAAAGGCTACAAGCTAACATTACTACAATATAAAGAAAAATCAATAGCAATCTTACATTAGCACACTGCAATTCAGTCTAATTAACCTTTTCCTTACATTAACTTTGCATTACAATGGTACGGTATTAAACCCTCAATTCCAAATCATTACATCAAACCTCTTCCATGACCTTTACTCTTGGTTTACATTAGCTTCCATTAGCTCAGCTTTCTAAAGACTTCTTGTACCTGTGGTATCAGTGGGTGATAGACTCATAAGCTGCCTGTCTAACTACATCTAGGGGAAAGAGTAAAAGCAACCAAGACAGATAGATTTATCTACCACAACATCAGAACTACTCAAAGAGCAAACAACTATCTTTATGACTCCAGCTTGTATCAACCATGAAGAGCCTTGAGGGTCTGAGTTGATTTTGATCCTGTTCCAGATATTGCCTGTTTCTAGCAGTTTTTGCTGAAACTACCTTTTAATCACAAAATAGAGTCCTCAGTACAAGATGGAACCCGAACACAATCTTGCATAGAATAGCTTTTGTAACAATAAACAACACTTTTGGGTAGAGAAGTGGAGGTGAAAACCTTAGAGTCGTTCCAGAGCCAATTGGATTTTGTGATGGGGGAACTGTAGATTTTTCTTTCTGGGTGGATGAGCTAAAGGAACAAATAGTTTTCTTTGTCTATATTCATCTTGTGATGCGATGTCTGCAGCGCAAAGGCTGTTACTATTTTTTAGCTCCAAATCAGCAATAAACTGAATTCTTATGCCCAAAGCTTTTATAAATAAATGTTTGGAAAATGGAGCTCGGTGAGGAGTATAAGGGTATACTAACCCTCAAAGCAAGGGACAAAACAGGATAGCTGGCTATTTAGTGTGATAGAGAGAATTGTGCTACAATAACATGGTTGAGCGAAGGGCAGGGAAAAATGGAAAGCATTGCAGTATCATAAAAAGTGAACCTCTGAACTCCCTCAGAGGTTCATTTAATTAAGGCAGTCAGCAACTGAGCTATCCAGACAAGACAGGTCTTAGGTTCAATCCAAGACTGTGCTGAGTTAGCTGATCTCAGTTGGGGTGGCTGAAGGTGCGCTACATTTGGCCTCAGAGCTTCTGGGTTAGAAAAGGAAACTGCCAGGATTCTCATTCCTGATCATACAACATAGAACATAGAAAATAGGAGCAGGAGTAGGCCATTCAGCCCTTCGAGCCTGCTCTGCCATTCAATACGATCATGGCTGATCCTCTATCTCAATACCATATTCCCGTTCTCGCCCCATACCCCTTGAGGCCTTTTGTGTCTAGAAATCTATCTAGCTCCTTCTTAAATATATTCAGTGACTTGGCCTCCACAGCCTTCTGTGGTAGAGAATTCCACAGGTTCACCACCCTCTGAGTGAAGAAATTTCTCCTCATCTCAGTCCTAATTGTCCTACCTCGTAGCCTGAGACTGTGACCCCTCATTCTGGACCCCCCAGCCAGGGGAGACATCCTCCCTGCATCCAGAATTTTATGTGTTTCAATGAGATCCCCTCTCATTCTTCTAAACTCTAGTGAATACAGGCCGAGTCAACCCAATCCCTCTCTCATATGGCAGTCCTGCCATCCCAGGAATCAGTCTGGTGAACCTTCGCTGCACTCCCTCTATGGCAAGTATATACTTTCTGAGGTTAGGAGACCAAAACTGCACACAATACTCCAGGTATGGTCTCACCAAGGCCCTGTATAACTGCAGTAAGACATCCTTAACTGCAGTAGATGGGTATGGTAGCATAGTGGTTATGTTACTGGACTAGTTAATCCAGAGTCTATGAGTTCAAATCCTACCATAGCAGTTGGGGAATTTAAATTCAATTAATTAAATAAATTCTGGAATTAGAATACTAGTATCTGTAATGGTGGCCATGAAACTAATGGATTGTTGTAAAAACCCATCTGGTTCACTAATGCCCTTTAGCGGAAGGAAACCTGCTGTCCTTACCTAGTCTGGCCTACATGTGGCTCCAGACCCACAGCAATGTGGTTGATTCTGAAATGGCCTAGCAAGCCACTCAGTTGTAAAATCTCGCTTAAAAAAAGTCAAAATAAGAATAAAAATGGATGGCACCGGACACGACAACAGCAAACCAAGCCCAGTCGACCCTGCAAAGTCCTCCTCACTAACATCTGGGGACTTGTGCCAAAATTGGGAGAGCTGTCCCACAGACTAGTCAAGCAACAGCCTGACGTAGCCAAACTCACAGAATCATATCTTTCAGCCAAAGTCCAGGACTCTTCCATCACCATCCCTGGGTATGTCCTGCCCCACCGGTAAGACAGACCAACCGGCGGTCGACTGATATACAGTCAGGAGGGAGTGGCCCTGGGAGTCCTCAACATTGACTCTGGATGCCATGAAATCTCATGGCATCAGGCCAAACATGGGTCAAAGAAACCTACTGCCCTCCCTTAGCTGATGAATCAGTCCTCCTCCATGTTGAACACCACTTGGAGGAAGCACTGAGGGTAGCAAGGGTACAGAATGTACTCTGGGTGGGGGACTTCAATGTCCATCATCAAGAGTGGCTCGGTAGCACCACTGCTGGCCGAGTCCTTGAAGGCCATAGCTGCTAGACTGGGCCTAGCGGCAGGTGGTGAGCGAACCAACATGAGGGAAAAACTTACTTGACCTCGTCCTCACCAATCTAACTGTCGCAGATGCATCTGTCCATGACAGTATTGGTAGGGGTGACCAGCACACTGTCCTCATGGAGACGAAGCCCCATCTTCGCACTGAGGATGCCATCCAATGTGTTGTGTGGCACTACCACTGTGCTAAATGGGATAGATTCAGAACAGATCAAGCAGCTCAAAACTGGGCATCCATGAGGTGCTGTGGGCCATCAGCAGCAGCAGAATTGTATTCCAGCACAATCTATAACCACATGGCCCGGCATTATTCCTCACTCTACCATTATCAACAAGCCAGGGGATCAACCCTGGTTCAATGAGGAGTGTAGAAGAGCATGCCAGGAGCAGTACCAGGCATACCTAAAAATGAGGTGCCAACCTGGTGAAGCTACAACTCAGGACTACATGCATGCTAAACAGCGGAAGCAACATGCTATGGACAGAGCTAAGCGATTCCACAACCAACGGATCAGATCAAAGCTCTGCAGTCATGAATGGTGGTGGACAATTAAACAACTAACAGGAGGAGGAGGATCTGTAAACATCCCCATTCTCAATGATGGTGGAGTCCAGCACGTGAGTGCAAAAGACAAGGCTGAAGCATCTGCAACCATCTTCAGCCAGAAGTGCCGAGTGGATGATCCAGCTAGGCCTCCTCCCGATATTCCCACCATCACAGAAGCCAGTCTTCAGCCAATTCGATTCACTCCACGTGATATCAAGAAACGGCTGAGTGCACTGGATACAACAAAGGCTATGGGCCCCGACAACATCCCGGCTGTAGTGCTGAAGACTTGTGCTCCAGAACTAGCTGCGCCTCTAGCCAAGCTGTTCCAGTACAGGTACAACACTGGCATCTACCCGACAATGTGGAAAATTGCCCAGGTATGACCTGTCCACAAAAAGCAGGACAAATCCAATCCGGCCAATTACCACCCCATCAGTCTATTCTCAATCATCAGCAAAGTGATGGAAGGTGTCGTCGACAGTGCTATCAAGCGGCACTTACTCACCAATAACCTGCTCACCGTTGCTCAGTTTGGGTTCTGCCAGGACCACTCAGCTCCAGACCTCATTACAGCCTTGGTCCAAATATGGACAAAAGAGCTGAATTCCAGAGGTGGTGAGAGTGACTGCCCTTGACATCAAGGCAGCATTTGACCGACAATGGCACCAAGGAGCCCTAGTAAAATTGAAGTCAATGGGAATCGGGGAAAACTCTCCAGTGGCTGGAGTCATACCTAGCACAAAGGAAGATGGTAGTGCTTGTTGGAGGCCAATCATCTCAGCCCCAGGACATTGCTGCAGGAGTTCCTCAGGGCAGTGTCCTAGGCCCAGCCATCTTCAGCTGCTTCATCAATGACCTTCCCTCCATCATAAGGTCAGAAATGGAGATGTTCGCTGATGATTGCACAGTGTTCAGTTCCATTCGCAACCTCTCAAATAATGAAGCAGTCTGTGCCCGCATGCAGCAAGACCTGGACAACATCCAGGCTTGGGCTCATAAGTGGCAAGTAACATTCATGCCAGACAAGTGCCAGGCAATGACCATCTCCAACAAGAGAGAGTCTAACCACCTTCCCTTGACATTCAACGGCATTACCATTGCCGAATCCCCCACCATCAACATCCTGGGGGTCACCATTGACCAGAAACTTAACTGGACCAGCCATATAAATACTGTCGCTACAAGAGCAGGTCAGAGGCTGGGAATTCTGCGGTGACTGACTCACCTCCTGACTCCCCAAAGCCTTTCCACCATCTACAAGGCACATATCAGGAGTGTGATGGAATACTCTCCACTTGCCTGGATGAGTGCAGTTCCAACAACACTCAAGAAGCTCGATACCATCCAGGACAAAGCAGCCCGCTTGATTGGCACCCATCCACCACCCTAAACATTCACTTCCTTCATCACCGGCGCACTGTGGCTGCAGTGTTTATCATCCACAGGATGCACTGCAGCAACTCACCAAGGCTTCTTTGACAGCACCTCCCAAACCCGCGACCTCTACCACCTAGAAGGGCAAGAGCAGCAGGCACATGGGAACACCACCACCTGCACTTTCTCCTCCAAGTCACACACCATCCCGACTTGGAAATATATCGCCGTTCCTTCATCGTCGCTGGGTCAAAATCCTGGAACTCCCTACCTAACAGCACTGTGGGAGAACCTTCACCACACGAACTGCAGCGGTTCAAGAAGGCGGCTCACCACCACCTTCTCAAGGGCAATTAAGGATGGGCAATAAATGCTGGCCTCGCCAGTGACGCCCACATTCCATGAACGAATAAAAAAAAAATCCTTGCTCCTATACTCAAATCGTCTTGCAATGAAGGCCAACATACCATTTGCCTTCCTAACTGCTTGCTGCACCTGCATGTTTGCCTTCAGTTACTGGTGTACAAGGATACCCAGGTCCCTTTGTACATCCCAATCTATTACGATTTAAATAATACTCTGCCTTTCTGTTTTTCCTTCCGAAGTGGATAACTTCACATTTATCCACATTATACTGCATCTGCCATGTATTTGCCCACTCACTCAACTTGTCTAAATTGCCTTGAAGCCTCTTTGCATCCTCCTCACAACTCACAATCCCACCTAGTTTTGTGTCGTCAGCAAACTTGGAAATATTACATTTGGTTCCCTCATCCAAGTCATTGATATATATTGTGAATAGCTGGGGCCCAAGCACTGATCCCTGCGGTACCCCACTAGTCACTGCCTGCCACCCTGAAAAAGACCCATTTATTCCTACTCTGTTTCCTGCCTGTTAACCAATTTTCAATCCATGCCAGTATATTACCACCAATCCCATGTGCTTTAATTTTGCACATTAACTTCTTATGTGGGACTTTATCAAAGGCCTTCTGAAAATCCAAATAAACCACATCCACTGGTTCTCCCTTATCTATTCTACCAGTTACATCCTCAAAAAACTCCAGTAGGTTTGTCAAACATGATTTCCCTTCCATAAATGTATGTTGACTTTGTCTAATGCCATTGATATTTTCTAATTGTCCCGTTATCACGTCCTTTATAATAGACTCTAGCATTTTCCCTACTACTGATGTTAGGCTAACCGGTCTGTAGTTCCCTGTTTTCTTTCTCCCTCCTTTTTTCTCTCTCCCTCCTTTTTTAAATAGTGGGGTTACATTTGCCACCCTCCAATCTGCAGGAACTGTTCCATAATCTATAGAATTTTGGAAGATGACAACTAATGCATCCACTATTTCCATGGTTACCTCTTTTAGTACTCTGGGATGCAGATTATCAGATCCTGGGGATTTATCGGCTTTCAGTCCCATTAATTTCTCCAGCACTATTTTTTTACTAATACTAATTTCCTTTAATTCCTCCTTCTCACTAGTCCCTTGGTTCCCTAGCATTTCTGGGAAGTTATTTGTGTCCTCTTCCGTGAAGACAGAACCAAAATATTTGTTTAATTGCTCTGCCATTTCCCTGTTCCCCATTATAAATTCTCCTGTTTCCGACTGTAAGGGACCTAAATTTGCCTTCACTAATCTTTTTCTTTTTACATACTTGTAGAAGCTTTTACAGTCCACTTTTATGTTACTTGCAAGTTTACTCTCATACTCTATTTTCCCCTCTTAATCAATCTCCTGGTCCTTTTTTGCTGAATTCTAAACTGCTCCCAATCCTCAGGCTTGCTACTTTTTCTGGCAACTTTATGAGACTCCTCTTTGGATCTAATACTATCCTTAATTTCTTTTGTTAGTCATGGTTGGGCCGCTTCTCCTTTTGTGTTTTTTGCGCCAGAAAGGAATGTATAATTTCTGCAATTCATACATTCGTTCCTTAAATGTTAGCCATTGCCTATCCACCAGCATGCCTTTTAATGAAGCTTCCCCATCTATCATAGCCAACTCACTCCTCATACCTTCGTAGTTTCCTTTGTTTAGATTTAGGACCCTAGTTTCGGATTGGACTACTTCACTTTCCATATTAATGAAGAATTCTATCATGTTATGGTCACTCTTCCCTAAAGGACCCCGCACAACAAAATTATTAATTAACCCCTTCTCATTGCACAATACCCAATCTAGGATAGCCTGTTCCCTGGTTGGCTCTTCAACATACTGGTCTAAAAAACCATCTCGCACATATTCCAGGAATTCATCCTCCACAGTATTATTGCTAATTTGGTTTGGCCAGTCTATATGCAGATTAAAGTCATCCATGATTACTGTAGTACCCTTGTTACATGCATCTCTAATTTCCTGTTTGATCCCATCCCTTACATTACCACTACTGTTTGGAGGCCTATAGACAACTCCCACTAGTGTTTTCTGCCCCTTGGTGCTTCTTAACTCCACCCAGACTGATTCTACATCTTGATTTTCTGAGCCAATACCCTTTCTCACGATTGCTCTGATTTCATCCTTTACTAACAACGCCACCCCACCTCCTTTTCCTTTTTGCCTGTCCTTCCTAAATATCGAATACCCTTGGATATTCAGCTCTCAGCCTTGGTCACCCTGCAGTCATGTTTCTGTAATTGCTATTAAATCATATCCGTTTACATCTATTTGCGCTGTTAATTCATCTACCTTATTAAGAATGCTTCGTGCATTCAGATACAATGCTTTTAGATTTGTCCTTTTAACATTTTTAGACATCTTAACATTTTTTTGTACTATGGTCCTATTTGTCTTATTACCATTTTTTTCTTACCCTGACCCTATTTGTTAGTGCACTCTTTTGTTTGCACGCTCTGGCCCTTCCTGACACAATCTGGTTATCCTTACCCCAATCACCATCCTGCACTGCTTCCTCGTCTTTCCTCTTTAGCATTCTAGATTTCTCTCCACCGGGACCTCCCCCCGCCCCCCCTTATTTAGTTTAATGCCCTATCTTCCTCCCTAGAACACTGGTCCCAGCATGGTTCAGGTATAGTCCGTCCCAACGGAACAGCTCTCTCATTCCCCAGTACTAGTGCCAGTGCCCCACAAATCGAAACCCACTTCTCCCACACCAATCTTTGAGCCACGCATTCATCTCCCTGATCCTATTGTCCCTATGCCAATTTGCTCGTGGCTCAGGTAATAATCCAGAGATTATTACTTTTGTGGTTCTGCTTTTTAATTTAGTCCCTAGCTGCTCAAACTCTCTCAGCAGAACCTTTTTCTTAGTCCTACCTATGTCGTTGGTAGGACTAAGATATCATTATCCAACGAGAGAAAATATCTGAACAACAACAAAAAAAAATTGTGACGAGGTCATGCAAATGAAGGTAAGCACAGTAATGGCGCAATGAAAGCACATCTTTGGTGCCAAAGGACAGCCTCCAAACATATAAAGACAGCGTGAAGAATGAAAAAGGTGTGATAGACTGGACCAATGATGTCTTCGGGACTTGGAGGACTTGGCAGGAGGTCCATAAGCAGGTGCATTTCTTAAAAGAAGATCAAAAAGACAAGACAAATTCATAGTTGAAAAATATCTATGGCAAAGATTCTGCACTGCCACAATCGTGTGTTTCCAGTGAGAAGCAGCACTAGCATAGAGCACTGGTTAGGAAATAGTGGATCCACAGCCTTTGGCTTTCCCTTCATTAATTTAAATGGATGGCAAAATCAGGGACTGTGGCCTACAATTTCCCTACCAACAATCCCTGCCAGCTCTATTTCTCAACAGGAGTGCCCAACCTGGGAATCAGCCCTTTGGAGTTATGTTATCCAGGATTTAACATGTAATGGAATTATTTTAACCTAATCCGCCCGATGGGAAAATGATGGGATTGGGCTGGCTGCCTATTTTACACCCCGGCACAATTTTACTTTCCATCGAAATAAAACGAGCGGCCAATGCAAAATTGCCCATTTCCCACCCAGTGGATTACGTTAAAAATTACCCCCAAAGTGAAACTAGCTGAGTTATGCAAATTACATTGTACCTGCCATAATGGTGCGAGATCCTGTGCTACCTGAAACCACTGCCAGCATAGCTGGTCAACGTCATCAAAGTTACCAACACAATCCTACTCCAAGTTGTAATCACTTTCTTCCTAGGTTGTGATGTACTTGGATTTGCTTTCCTGAATCCTGTTAATTTACTAACTTTGAAGTCATTGACTAATTGCCTGCCTTTTCCTAACTCAAAAAATCTAAGAAAAATGCCCCCATTTTAAAGGGGCACAACTAATAAAACCCAAATCATACAAAGATAAAGCAAACTTACAAAATTAAATAATAATGTTATTACTATTATCCACAACACACTCCAGTCCCTGCGATGCCCACCGGAAGGCATCAAGCGTGCTACTTCTCCAGGGCCACCCAGGTGCGGATAAGGCCGCGGAAGAGAGGCAGACAGCCAGACCGACCACCCCCACGGGCCACTTCCAACCTGGACCTGTGGATGGCCACCTTGGCCAGGCCCAGGAGCAGACCCACAAGGAGGTCTTCCGTCTTGCCCATCCCCCTCTGCACCAGCTGGCCAAAGATAAGGAGCGTGGTTGACTAATTGTCTGTGGTTTTTGCCAGCACTACCCTTCATAATTTTCACTCAATTCAGTAAATTCTGTTCATTTGATTGTTTTGGAGATTTGGAAAGCCCCTTTACTGTTCATAATGAAACGAATTGAATAAAATTCCCAGAAATATTTATACTGGAGGATACATGTGCAGATGCAGTTGAGGATTTAATTGATGGGCTGTTTAAAGCAATCAACGAATCATCAGCAAAACAGTTGATAGGCTAGGGATCAATCCAGTTTAAGATGAACAACTTGCAGAGATACAAAACAAGGTTTTGGACTCAACAAAATCGGGACTGCACACATCTGTGGCACGGGTGCAGCTGTGAAAAGCAGCGTGATGGCAGGTTATTTTAAATAGGCTACAGAAGTGGGAAAAGTTTGCCCAAATAAGTTGGTCTGTAGCACACTTGGCCAGGAGCACAAAATCCAGTGAGGCAGCAGCTCTTAAAGGACTAGAACTCACCAGGAAATGAAAAGTTGTGGTGGCTGCAGGCGAGTGGACTAATTGTTCACAATAGCATGGCTACACTGATGTCAGCTGATTGGATCAAGGTCCATCGGACAAGTAAAGGCAGTCACCCAGCTTCTTTGTAATTGGTTCCAAATGAGGAAAAGTTATGTTGGTACCAGGAGCACAATGAAGGCGAGTGGGCTCCTTGTGTTTGCACACATTTCTTATGTGGCCACTGGCACAAACTTCAGTTGGGAACTGACTCATTTTCTGGGCCAATTGAAGCATTGCTCTTTTTGCACATATCCTTTTATTGTGTTGAAGCTGCATGGCACACTTGTCTTGAAGTTTGAGATGGCAGCTGAGGAACAACAAACAGATGCGGAGGCATCCAGGCCAAGGCGTTCCTCTGCTCTTAGAGCGTATCTTGGTGGGATCAACAACAGAGGATAGCCCTGTTCTCCTATGAGCTATCCATCCAGTGATTCTTCACCTTCAAATAATGCAAGCATAGTGGAATATTGCACAATGAGGAAACCATGGCTGCTTCTGGTTCTCAGCCATTGATGATACTTGATTATGTTTCTGTGGCCAGGTAGCACCAGGAAATTTAAGTTGTGATGAAGGTTGTGTGGCTGATATGAAGAGCTAAATGCCTACAGGGGTATCACGTGCGACTCTGCACTCGAAAGCACCCTTTTACCTGGTGAAAGCTGTGCAGCACTTCCAGCCAAGGTCCTTTTTTCCACAGGAAAAGTGATAAATATATTGACTCCCTGCAAATGTAGGGGGCAATTTTAAACCTACTCACCCGGCAGAAACCGGGTGGGCAGGCAATTCAAATTGATCAGGTGACTTACCACCAATGTGCCACCTGCATCCCATCGTCTTCCATTTTAACCTCCTTCTGAGCGTCAGGCCCCAATTTTTATTTTAATTTTGGCCTGAGTGGGGAAGCTGCTGCAACTTTCCCGCCAGGTGACGATGGTGAGAAGATGATCCTGGACCAGAAAAAAGACAATTAAAGTAAGTTTTTTAACTTTCATTGCGAGGCCAGGAAGCAGGTGTGTTCTGAGCCCTACAGTGAAAGTTTAGGCCTCCCCTACCCCAGTCCCTTTCCCTCTCCCCCCACCCCCCCCCCCCCCCCACCGCTCCAACCATTGCCTCCTACGATGCCCTCCAAAAACGTTTTCCTGTGATCTACCTTCTTCTCAGCAACCCTTCCCCTGGTGCTGGCCAGCAGCCTCCTGCCACCCAAACTTCCGCTCCCACCTGCTGGCCAGGCTTTGCTTCCCACCAATTTTGGCTGGCGGCTGACCGAAGGCATGCAGATGATGTCCAAGAGTTAAAATAGCCCGGGCTTCACGCTGCTGACGTTGGGTGTGTTTGGTGCTCGCCCCACCCCCACCTGCCCGAATACTGCTCCCAGTTACAATTCCCCCTATAGAGTTTTTTTGCTTCTCTGATACATGTTTGTATTGCAGGCTGCCTGTTGTGGAAGATCTCTCCTGGGGTGGTTTGGATGGATCCAGTACGTGCAAGCTTCATGCTGTGATAATCTCCAGTCCTAAGTGAAGAGTTGTCCCTGATCCAGATGTTGTGTGTAAGTCATTGTGCAGCAGTTGGCACAATTTTGAGTTGTGAAGCAGAGATGGTAAAGAGAGGACTCCTCTAACATGTCCAGATATAGATCCTGATTAGTAAAGGGTGAGACCAAAATGCCTCAGAGGTCATTGAACCTTTACATTCAGAATCCCTAAAGCGATATCCATCCTAATCTTTTTGTATGATGTGTAACCAAGTAACCAAGATTAATGATGAAAAGTATTAAAAGGGAACAAAACCTCAAAAATCCTAAAATTGAAAAATGTCCAGCAAAAAGCAACAAGAAGAAAATAAAAATACAAAACATTCTTTTTATCTGCATCAAAACCTGCCTTCTGGATTTAACAGACCTACTTAAAATGACTCCTTTGCACCCATGTGGGTCCCTCTAATATAACCTGCACAAAGCATCTTCTTTTAACACTCCCCTTTACAACATGCTTTCCTTCCCAGACTCACAGACTATCTCATAACGGCTTCTACCATTCACACATTTTTTTACATGAGGTTGTGTTCACTTCAGTTTTGGATAATTGATTTAATGGTTCTTTGCCAAAGCCATTTGTGTCATCTGTCAACCCACTTCAAACTGACAACAGTTTGCAAACAAAACTCTGATACTGTGCTGTAAACAACAGCAAATAGTAATAAGGTGAAATTATGTCATAAAGTAATTTGTGTTTTCAGAGATTTCAAAAACTCTTAAATAAATGGATTGTAATAAACATTTAGCTATGGTAACACTATAGAATGAACCTCATTGAAGTTGATGATTACAAATTAATGCTAATTAAGGGAAACTAATAGCAATTAAAACAAGTGGCAAACTAATCAATGTAATATTTTAATCAGCATCAATTGCAGCTCTAAATATTACCAATTATTTGTTTTGAACTTTACTAGATTGTGAGATCTCCCGTGGAACATTTCCCATTGAATGGCTCCCATGTTTTGGTTACAAAACAGTATTCACTGCACTTCAAAAAGTAATTCTTTGGGTGAAGCACTTTGAGACATTTTATAATGCAAGTATTATAATTTCCTATAATCTATTGCAAATGAGCCTCTAGCAATACAGAGGAAATGGCATTGTAAAGAAGGTTGATACCGTCTTTTGAATATCACGGAATGAACAGAACGACGTCCAGATGATGGTGAGAAAACAAATTGCCATTCGTAACTTTTAAGAAGTAATGCATGTTATATAAAAACACAAACAAATAAATATATACAAATTCTTTGTGAAATTTCCCCCTATTGGAATATATTTTTGAAATGCGTGAGTGTGACCCTGACTTAATGTGATTAGAACTATAAGGGATCGACTTTCGTTTATGGCATACACAGAGTGAGCAGTGCACATCCAATGACATCCGTGGAAAGCCCAATCAATTTTCATGGTTGATCCTCGTTTGCATTGACTCGGTAAGGTTCCAGCACTAATTGTGCTGTTTATAGGCAGCTCGCCAATTGGGAGGGTGGGAAATCCACCAGGCTAGCCACCACTAAAGACAGCCTGCAGCCCTTGAAAGGGAGGTACACTTTTCAAAGGTGGCCTGTTATTGTAGTAGCTGATGAACCTGCAATGTCAGGTGAAATGAATATCAATGTTGGTCTTTGGGCAGATGTAGTTTATTGGAGGGTGGAAAGACTGGAAGAGATGATGGACGTGCACTATAAATGCAGGGGAGTATAGATTGTTCAGATGAAGTTCTGATCAATGAGCTGCTGCCAAACCGCTTTGCCTGCAGGCAACTGTTGGACCCCTCCAGTTTCCTTGCCATCCTGTATATCGTATATCATCACTGTCGTCTTTTTTGTCATGCTGAAGGTTCTTGTCCAATGGTGTCTCCATGTGTTGTCTCCATTGCAAAGCAAAATTATGCAGCAAACAGCAATACTCTATCATATGGGCTAATCTTCTATTGAAGAAAGCCACCAGACCTATCCAAGCAGCTGTAGTATTGCTTGAAGACTCCAGTGGTCTGTTCAATGGGGGCTCTAGTTGACGTGGATCTGATTGTAGAGCAGTTCGGCCACCGAGAGTGGATTCCTGAGAGGAATCATTAGTCAAATATGATCACACACCAGTTGCACATTAATGGAATGGAAGCCCTTGCAACTCATGAAAGCAGTGGGGACATGCAGAACGACATAGGTGCAGTCAATGACACCCTGGATTTGGGGGAACCCTGCTATCCTGCTGTTTCCAGGTGTCCATGACGAAAGTGATGAAAGGTTTGACATAGCAAACGCAGTATCAGTCATCTGATTAATACAAGCATGGACCAGAGACTGACTAATGTTACTGATATCCCCTGTGGCAGCCTGGAAGCAGTTGGAGGCAAAGAAATTCAGGGCTGCAGTGAACTTGACTGCAGCAGGCAATGCTGTGCTAACTATGGTGTTTGGCTGTGTGTATTAGAACCATAGAACCATAGAAAAGATACAGCACAGAAGGGGGCCAGTCAGCCCATTGTGTCCACGCCGGCTTGAAGAACAACCAGGTGCCCATTCTAATCCCACCTTCCAGTGCCCAATCCGTAGCCCTGCAGCTTACAGCACCTTAGGTGTAGGTCCAGGTACCTTTTAAAAGAGTTGAGAGTCCCTGCCTCTACCACCAATTTGGGCAGCGAATTCCATACACCCACCACCCTCTGGGTAAAAAAAGTTTTTCCTCATCTCCCCTCTAATCCTTCCGCCAATCAGCTTAAATCTATGTCCTCTAGTTCTTGAACTCTCCACTAGGGGAAACAGGTACTCCCTGTCTACTCTATCTGGGCCCCTCAATCAAGTCTCCCCTCAGCCTCCTCTGCTCTAAGGAAAACAACCCCAGCCTATCCAATCTCTCCTCGTAGCTGCAATTTTCAAGCCCTGGCAATATTCTTGTAAATCTTCTCTGCACTCTCTCCAGAGCAATTATGTCCTTCCTGTAATGTGGTGACCAGTACTGCGCACAATACTCCAGCTGTGGCCTTACCAGCGTTTTATACAGTTCCATCATTACATCCCTGCTTTTGTATTCTATACCTCGGCTAATAATGGAGAGCATTCCGTTTGCCGTATGTGTTATTGCAGGAAGTGACACAATTCTGTGACAGCCTCATTTTACACTGCTGCTCAGAGAACCGAGGTATGTTTTTCTGCACCTATGCACTCTTTTTGGAGCGCAAGGATTCCTGCAAACATGCATCCTTCTTTCTGGTCTCCCGGCAGCTGCAGCTCTGTTTGATCCTTCCTCCTGTAATTGCTGTTCCTCTTCCTTTTCCTCCTCCTCTAGCCAGAGTGGAATTGCCAAAAGGATCCCCATACAGAAAAAGTGCAATGTCCCTTACGTTGAGAACTTTCGAAAGCAACTTTGAAATCACTTTGAAATGGTCTAAATTGCCCAAAACCATTATCTAATAACAACAAAGTGTCTCCCAAACCTCTGCAGCAATTTAGCTGAAAGAAGGGGAGAATTCCTTTAAATACTGCTAGAGGCTGCCTCCTGACCTATGCTACTCATAGTTTGTCAGCAAGTTGAGACAATAGTGGTAGCAACATGGGTAGAGATGAAGAAAGCAACGGGATCCTAACAACGTCATTTGACCTCCATTTGCATAAATTAGTAAGCCTGTTTTTGGTGGTAGCACTGACTGCCTAAATCGAGGTCCGCCTGAAAATTGCAATGAGTGGAACTTCTGTGGTAAGTCGACTGGACATTTTTTTTCCTGATTTTTGTCCTACTACCATCCCGTTTATGCCTAAAAATGGCACGGTAGCAAAATGAAAATCAGCTGCAAAATTTCTTCCAGAATTTCTTCACCTGTAGATAGGACAGGACAGGAGAGGAGAGCACTTCCAGACCACCAGAATAATTAATAGGCAGGATCTCCTTATTCCCCAACCCAACTGAATCCTTGGGACAAAGAACAATTAAATTACTTTAACTCATAAACCTAATTCATTCCAAGGGAAGCACATCATGCCAAAAAAACCTGAATGTATCAATGTAGTCCTTTTGTGAGCTTTCATTAATCAAAATATACAATGGTTTCATAAAATATATATGCAAATGTAGGCTGCTGAAAACAGAATAAAAATGTATGTTCAGTGTGTGTATATATTTGGCTCTTTATACCCATTTTTATTGTTGCTGGGATTGATTCATTCTTTGTTTTCATCCCCCAGGACATTTTGGATTTATTAAACTTCTCAGGATGTTTCTATTTGCTGAAAAATTTTACTTTCCTTCAATTTACAGATTGCAGTTTTCATCTCAAAAAAGTCACTTCAGCTTTGACCTGATGGCTCAGCAGGCAAGGGTTGATGCAGTCTTGATCCATTTAACTAAACATTCTTAGTAACTTGATCATGATGAAGTAACTTTAATAACTTCGTAATCCTCCAATAAGATCGAGAGCCTATAAATCTTACACCTACACTAAACATATAAGCATATTGTTTTTACAAATAAGAGCAGCCTCATTTTTCACTCTTACAAAATAGACTAACTCCAACAAAAGCATTATGCATTCTCTTTTATTATTGACGTTTCTATAGATGTAGGATTTATCATAGAATGAAAGCTATTCGATGTTTTATTCATCTGTGGCTATTGCAATTTTTTCACCTCTTGCTTTAGTTTCATTTTGTTTTATTTAATTTTCATATTCTGCATTGGAAGCAGTGAGGTTATAAAAGGGCAATAAATAATCTAGTGTGTGAATAAAAATCTTGCAATCGGCATGCCATTCCTGTCTACAGTCGTTCCTTCCTGTAACACTTTTCATGTAAACATTTATAATATATGTAAACATCAATAATAGGACATCCATGTGTAAACATTACATAATAGAAAACTGTATGTAAACAATTGCGTGTCATGGTTTGTTAATGAACCAATCAAATCACTCAATAGGCATTTTGAAAATATTGTTTCTTTTTTTTAATCAATAACTGAAATTTCTAAGGATAATAACCCCACGATCCATTTTGGGGGTAAGTGTGGTGGGGCATGATGCCTGCCCACTGTTGTGGCCTGCCACTGAAACCATCCCAAAGCCTACAGGTGTGGTCATTTGAATACTTGGTATGGGTACCCACACAACAGGGGCTTCTGCCCTGCTGCTCCATTGGAAATTCAGAGAGGCACTTTGCCGCTCCAAAAGGGGGAGCTCAAGGCCTGATTGATAATATTTCTCCTTGGGTCTAAGTGAACAGGAGTGCCATTTGGTTAAAGTATTGCTATTTCTAGGAACAATTACCTTTGAATTTTTTTCCTTTTGGGGCCTTCACTAGGCCCAGAACAGGATCTATGCCTGCTCTCAGCTACTGTATGTCCAGCTGGGCAGAATTTCTGGGCAGGTCCAGAAACAGTCCCACAAATGCCCCAGAGAGCTGGAGCAATGCAATGGGGGAGTGGCCAGAAAGAGCACCCACCCTCTTGGAGCATAATTTCTCAGGCAAGTTAAGAGAAGCGCAAATGCTCAGCAGATCTGGGTTCTGCTCCAAATTACTCCCCCCCAACCCCCTACCCCTCCCCTTCAGACAGAATCATGCCCAGTTGCCCTCACCTATTTGTGGAAACTTTGGGCTCTAATGTCCACAGTAAGGTTTTTTTTTTAAATCAAAAATTACATATTTCACAATAACATGATTAAATTTACCCATCGAATTGTCTTTTTTATTTTGTTATTTTCACTAAGGCTTTTACTTCCAGTCTTTTCCCTGTCTCAAAAACATGGATTTTTTTTTTTTACCTTGCAACAGTTGGAGAGAGCCTTCAACCATATCTGTGCATTTTGGCTGTTTCCCTCTACTATTAGCCTAGTTGGATGGAAGTGGTCCTCTTCTTAGGGCAAATGTGTCTTGGGATCTACCTGTGCCAGGAGCCTTTATCTGTATGCATATTTCCACTTGGCAAGTCCTCTACAGGGGCAATCCAGAGAGGTCTATTGCGTTGTTGTCATGATGGAGAGCAGGCTCCTCTGAGCGCTCTCCTGCAACCTCAATGGAAGTATGATAATAGTGCTCACTAACCTGCAGGAGACCTAATTAAGCCACTTACTTCCCTGAACTGTTAAAAGAGAGTGTACCTGATAGCCTTCAAATCCTTCAAGACTGTGTTGTCAAGAAATTGGACTCTGGCACTAATCGATCTCTCCATTCAGTCCCCCGAGGCCTGCAAGTCATCACTAAATGCTTCCATGTGGGAGGCAGTCTGTGTCTGGAGGGCTCCCTATAACTGGGGACAGATGCAGATGTTCCTGCAGTTGCCACTGACTCAAGGATGCATTACATCAATGAGAATCTCTCTCTGATGGTGGCACAAAGAGCGGAAATGGCTTTCGTTAACACCACAGTCATGTGCCGCATATCTTATGAGAACATAAAAACATAAGAAATAGGAGCAGGAGTAGGCCTTACGGCCCCTCCAGCCTGCTCCGCCATTCAATAAGATCACGGCTGATCTTCAAACTCAACTCCACTATCCCGCCCAATCCCCATATCCCTTGATTCTCTTAGAGTCCAAAAATCTATCGATCTCAGCCTTGAATGTACTCAACGACTGAGCATCCACAGCCCTCTAGGGTAGAGAATTCCAAAGATTCACAGCCCTCTGAGTGAAGAAATTTCTCCTTATCTCAGTCCTAAATGGCCGACCCCTTATCCTGAGTCAATGCCCCCTAGTTCTAGACTCTCCATGAGATGGAATGCAGAGCCTCCATACATGCATGGAGTCCTGCAAGCATTCTCTTCTTCATTGCAGGTTCCCTAAGGTTCACCCTGGCCTCCAAGTTGGTGGACAATGGAATGGATATCAGATGGGGTCTATAAAGAGCAGGAGATCCATCCCGTCAGATTATCACCCAAGTAGTGAAGATGAAAATCTATTCTATTATTAACTTTTTGGGAAAGATTTTAACACCCTCCCCACATCTGGCGGAAACGAGGCGGTAGCTGAATTAGAACACAAGTGGTGGGCTGAATCAGATGGGAGCCTCATTACCCTATGAAAATCAGTGACTTATGACGTGCATGGAACCCATATGCTATTTTAATGCCTACTGTGAGGATCATTTGCCGAGGTCACTCCACTCAGTAAAACCTAGTGGTATAGCAGAAGAAGCCCGAAAAGGTAAGTGCTAAAATTATTCTTGTGGGGTGGTGGAGCAGTGCTATCTGATTGCTGTAAAAACCCAATTGGTTCACTAATGTCCTTTAGGGAAGGGAACATGTCATCCTTACCCGGTCTGGCCTATATGTGTCTCCAATCCCACACTAATGTAGTTGACTCTTAATTGCCCTCTGAAGTGGCCTAGCAAGGGACATAGTTTTATTAAACCACTACAAATCATGGACTGCAGCGGTTCAAGAAGGCAGACCACTGCCACCTTTTTAGAGCAACTGGGGTGGGCAATAAAGGCCAGCCTTGCCAACTACACCCACATCCCAAGAACTAATAAGAAATAAAAAAAACTTCAAAAGAAGACTCTAATTGAGAGAGAAGAGACAGATGTTTTTCTGTCCTAGATTGATTAAAACATTTGATTTTTGTTTCATTTATAATTGAAAATTCCATGACAATAATTACATATCTGTAGCAGCCTCAGGAAACGCTACTTAATTATTTTCCAAATTCTTTCACCAGAGATGTGCACCCTTCCTCCACTACATGACATCAGCACACACATTGAAATAGCATAAAAATGAACTTTTGAATGTTTTATAAGTCCATTTTTGAAAAAGAAAATGTACTAAGGCTGTGTGTATATGCATTTTATTAAAGCAATCATGGCCCTAATTTTCAGGAGGTGGTATGATGAAAATCATAGCACAGCATTTACCGTCCTGTTCTGCTGACATCTGGGTCGCCACCATTAGTAACAGGAGTGGGCCATTCAGCCCCTCAAGACTGTTGTGCCATTCTATTATATCATGGCTGATCTGTACCTCAAATCCATTCACCCACCTATGCTCCATATAGATTGATACCCTTACCTAACAAAAGTCTGTCAATCTCAGTCTTGAAAATTTCATTTGACCCAACACCCACCGCCTTTTGGGGGAGAGAATTCCAGATTTCCACTCCCCTTTGGATGAAAATGTGCTTACTGATTTCACTCGTAAATGGTCTAGTTCTAATCTTGACCAGGTTAAATGGGGACCTTGATCTGGGCAGCCCAAGCGCTCTCTGAAAACCAA